>NW_028270176.1:37325382-37982882 GCF_037043375.1 Chiloscyllium plagiosum | reverse complement strand
TTGGACCCACCTCACCTGGGGGGGGGGGGAGACCCTGGCTGTTCACCGTATCCATGCCCCTCATGATTTATAAATCTCCATAAAGTCACCTCTGTCTTTGACTCTCCAGGGAAATTACCCCCAGCCTCTCCCTGTAGCCCAAATCCTCCAACCCTGGCAAAGTCTTTGTGAATCTTGGTCTGAACTCTTTCAAGATTCAGAACATCCTTCCCAGAACAGGGGATTTTGAACGTAAAACAGAATTCCTGAAATGGCTTAATCAATTTCCTGTCCAGCCACAATATGATGTCCCAGCTTCTGTATTCAATGCATCGACCAATAAATATAAGCATACCAAACACCACCTTCACTAGTCTGCCTATCTGCGACTCTACTTTCAACGAACAATGAATCTGAACTCCATGGTCTCTTTGTTCAGCAACACTGCGAAGGACTTTACCATTAAGTGTAGAAGTCCTGCCCTGATTTGCCTTTCCAAAATACAATAGCTCACATTTATCTAAATTGAATTCAGTCTGCCATTTTTCGTTCCAATGGCCCATCTGAACAAGATCTGTTGTATTCTGAACTAACTTTCTACACTGCCCACCAATTTTAGTGCCTTCTGACTATATCTCATATATTCACATCCAAGTCATTTATTGAAGGCCCCAATATCCATTGCTGCAGCACACTGCTGCTCACAGGCCTCCAGTCCACAAACAACCCTACATCACCACTCTCTGTGTCCTACCTTCAAGCCAGTTTTGTATCTAAATGGCTCGTTCTCCCAGCATTCCATGTTATCTAACCTTGCTAACCAGTCTGCTTTGTGGAACCTTGTTCAATGCCCATGGAGACAACGTTCACAGGCTGCCATCATCAATCATCATTCTCACACCTTCAAGAAAAAAACACACTCAAGTTAGTGAGACACGATTTTGCACAAACAAAGCCACTTTAACTCTCCCTCATCATTTCCAAATACACGTATATCCTGTCCTTTAGAATCCCTTCCAACAACCTGCCTGCCACTGACTTCAGGCTCACTGTTCTCTTGTTCCATGGCCTCTCCTTACCACCTTTTTAAAAATAATGGCACCTCACCTGTCGCTATCAATGAAACAAATATCTCAGGAGAGGCCCAACAATCTTAAAGGAGGACAGAGGGGGTTAGGGAGGATATTCCAGAGGTTTGTGTCCTTGGCAGCTCCAATCGTGGAGTGATGTAGGTGGGGAATAGCTGTTAACTGAGACAATTAGTGGTTAATCGTGGGTAGTGTGTAATGGCAGGCAATGTGATAACAATGTGTGTGAGTTAAGGGTTGGAGGGGTGGGGTTCAAGGGCAGTGGTGTCGGAAGTGGAGGAGATACACTGGAGGGCTTTGCGGTTGACCACATGAGAGGGGAAATTGCAGTCCTTGAAATATGGTCCATTTGGTGTGTTCTGGAGTGTTCTGCCAGCTTGCATCAAGCTTCACTGGAACACTGCACCTAAGCATGAGACAGATATTGGCCAGGGAACACGCTCGTGTGTTAAAATGGCAGGCAACCGGGAGCTCAGGGTCTTTTTTGGCCTGAGAGGGAGCACAGATTGATCCAAATTGCACTTCATTTCTTTGTAGGAACTGTCAGATTTAGTCCCAATCACCCAATTCATAATGTTAACCTGTAAACTCCTTATGGACTCAAATCCTAGCACCTTTTCAGGTGGAATGTTCCAGATTCTGATAACTCTGTTCATTGAGAAAAATGATCCCTTTTAAATCTTTTCCCTCTCATCTTAAGCCTGTGTCCTCTAGTTCTGAACCCACAGAACCTGGGAAAAAGGGGCTATTGTCCGAGTTAACGATGTCCATGCACAAAGCCATGCTGATTCTCCCCAATTATTTGCCTTTCCAATTACATGCAAATCCTGTCCCTTAGAATCCCTTCCAACAACTTGCCTGCCACTGACTTCAGGCTCACCGGTCTATAGTTCCCTGGCTTTTCCTTACCACCTTTCTCAAATAATGGCACACATCTTCCAGCACCTCACCTGTGGTTATTGATGACACAAATATCTCAGGGAGGGGCCCAACAATCACTTCCCTAGCTTCCCACAAATTTCTGGGATACATCTGATCAGGTCCCAGGGATTTATCCACCTTTATCCATTTTAAGACATTCAGGGTATCCTCCTCTGTAACATGGACACTTGCCAAGTTATCACTATTTATTTGTGCAAATTCTCTAGCTTCCATATCGTTTTTCAGTAAAAACCAATGTGTAATATTCATATAGAATCTTTCCAAACTCCTGCGGTTCCATAGTCAGTCTTGTTGATCTTTGAGGGTCCCTATTCTCTGCCTGGTCACTCTTTGTCCTTAGTGTATTTCTAGAATCTATTTGGATTCTCCTTAAACCTATTTCCCAAAGCCATCGCTTGTCCCCTTTTTGCCCTCCTAGTTTCCCTCAAGTATTCTCCTACTGTCTCTATACTCCTCCAGGGATCCACTCAAACCCAGCTGTCTGTACCTGCCATATCCCTCCTTGATTTTCTTGACCAGAGCCTCAATTTCTCTCGACAGGCAGCATTCTCTACGCCTCCCAGCCTTGCCCTTAACAGGAATATACTGTCTGTGTACTCTCATTGTCTCATTTTTACAGGCCTATGGAGGCAATGGCAGATGTGGACAGAGAACCAATCATTCTCAGTAAAGAGGAAGTGTTGGGAAAGGTAACAGCCTAAAGGTAAAAGGGGTGCATGGCCGTGATGGAATGCATCCCAGGGGCTAAAAGAGATGGCCGAGAAAATAGCAAATGTGTTCATGATAATTCGCGAAAATTTGCTGGACTCTGGGACGTATCTGACAGATTGGAAAGCTGCAAATGTGATGCCACTATTTAAAAAAAAAAACACCCATTAGTTTAACTTCTGTAGTGGAGAAAATGCTTGAACCTCTCAAGGAAGTAGTAGCGAGTTATCTGGTTAGAAACTATCCCATTGAGCAGACACAGCATGGATTCATGAAAGGCAGCTCATGTTTAATGGATTTACTTGAACTATTTGAGGACATCACAAATGCGTTGGACAAGGGGGACCCAGTGGATGTGGTGTATCTGAATTTCCAGAAAGTAATCGACAAGTTGCCACATGAAAGGCTGCTGTATAAAATAAAGGCTGCACGGCGTTATGGGTAATGTATTAGCATGGATATAGGATGGGTTAACCAACAAAAAGTAAAGAATGGGGATAAATGGGCGTTTGGATTAGTGTTGGCACTACAACTGTTTACAATTTACACAAATGTTTTGGAGTTGAGGACCAAGTGTACGGTGTCAGAGTTCAGATTTGATACAAAGATGAGGTAGAGCAATGTGTGCAGAGGCCACCGTAAGTCTGCACAGGGATACAGATTGGTTACGCGAGTGGGTAAGGATCTGGCAGATGGAGGACAATGTTGGGAAATGTGGGGTCATCCAGTTTGGTCGAACTAACAGCAAACTGGATGATAAAATGGTGAAAACTTGCAGCATGCTGCTGTGCAGAGGAAGCTGGGTGTCCTTGTGCATGAATCACAGGAATTGGTTTGCAGGTGCAGCAGGTAATTAAGGCTGTGAACGGAATATTGTGCTTCCTTGCTCGAGGGATGGTTATGCTGCAGCTGTACAGGCCACACCTGGAGTACTGTGTACAGGTTTGATCTCCTTACTTCAGCAAGGATGTACTAGCACTGGAGGGGATGCAGAGGGGGGGGGGTCACTAGTTTGGGCCTGGAGTTGAGAGGGTTGGTGTATGTGGAGAGATTGAGAAAACTGATTCTATACTCATTGCAATTTAGAAGAATGGGAGGTTGGATGGGGAAAAAAAACAAAATTATGAAGGGAGTAAGTAAGATAGAAGCAGGGAGTTTATTTTCACCAGGGATGGGTGAAACTAGAGAACATAGCGTCAAAATAAGGTGGAGCAGATTTAGGACTGAGTTCAGGAGTAACTTCTTCAGCTAAAGGGTTGTGAATCTGTGGAATTCCCTGCTGAGTGAAGCAGTTGAGCTATCAATTTTATTTGCCTTTAAGGCAAAAGGTAGATTTGTGAACAAGAAAGGAATTAAGGGTTATGGTGAGAGAGCAGGAATGTGGAGCTGAGGCCATGAAAAGATCAGCCCTGATCTTATTGAATGGCAGAGCAGGTCTGAGGGGTCAGATGAAAGTTTTTGCCTTGTGCCATCAAAATTGACCCTTGAAAAGTTAAGTTTCTAAATTGGACAATCTGGTCTATTATTTTCTGTAACTATTTTAAAACTAATAGAATTATCAGAAAATCCCAGAATCCCAACAGTGTGGAATGAGACCATTCGGCCCATCACATCGATACTGACGCTCAGAACCTCCTAACCTCCCCCTGTAACGTTGCATTTTCCAGGGCCACCCAACCTACACATCCCGGAGCACTACGGGCAATTCAGCCTGGATAATCCAATCTACCCTGCACATCTTTGGACTCTGGAAGGAAACCAGAGAACCCGGATGAAATCCACGCAGACAACCCCAATAAGGTGATCATCCCTTTCTTATTTCCCAGTTCCACCCAAATAACCTCACTGGGCGGACTCCCATGAATATCCTCCCTAAGCACAAACATAATGCTATCCCTAATCAAAAACACTACTCCCCCTCCTCTCTTGGCCCCGTTTCTATTCTTCCTATAGCATCTATACTCTGAAACATTAAGCTGCCAGTCCTATCCATCCCTGAGCCACGTTTCTGTAATACCCATGATATCCCAGTGCCATGTTCAAAACCATACCCTAAGCCCATCTGCCTTCCCTGTCAGGCCTCTTGCATTGAAATAAATGCAGTGTAACTACTCATCCTGACCTCATTCTCTGCTTTGCCCTTGCCTGCCTTGACTATTTGACCTCAGAACTTTACCAGCCTCAGGCATACCTCTTTTCTCACTATCTATTTGCAATCACACCCACTCCCTCACTGGTTTAATGCCTCCTGAGTAGCATTAACAAATCTCCCTGCCCAGATATTAGACACCTTCCAAATCAGGTACAATCCATCCTTCTTATGCAGGTCAACTCTACTCCAGAGGAGATCACAATGATGCAAAAATGTGAATCATTTTCCCCTGCACCAGCTCCTTCCAGCACCTCCTCCTCCTCTGTAATATGGACATTTTTCAAGATATCACCATTTATTTCACCACATTCTATATCTCCCATGTACTTCTTCACAGTAAACACTGATGCAAAGTACTTGTTTCCCTATCTCGCCCATCGCCTGAAGCCCCACACAAAGACTGCCTTGCTGATCTCTATTTTCTCCTAGTTAGCCTTTTGTTCTTAATGTATTTACAAAAGCCCTTTGGATTATCCTTAACCCTAATCACCAAAGCTATCTCACGTCCCCTTTTTATCTCCTGATTTCCCTCTTAATTATACTCCTACTGCCTTTATACTTGAAAATGTTTTGGATTGGAATAAATGCAAAATATTACATCTTGATAAAACTAACCAGGGTAGGACTGACACTCAATAAAAGTAGGACCTTGAGTAGTGATATGGGAACAAAGAGACCGAGGGCTTCACGTCTTTGAAGTTTGTGTCACATGTAGACAGGGTGGTTAAGAAGGTGCTTAGCACACTTACCTTCATTGTTCAGACCTTTGAATACAGGAGTTGGGACGTTATGTTGAGGATGTACAGGATGTTGGAGAGGCCTTTTCTGGAATACTCTGTCCAGTTCTGGTTGTGCTGTTATAGGAAGGATATTATTAAATTGGAGCAGGTTCAGAAGAGATTTACCAGCATGTTGCCATGAATGGAGGGATTGTGTTCTAAGGAGAGGCTGGATAGGCTGGGAATGTTTTCCACTGCAGTGCATGAGGTTGAGGGGTGACCTTATTAGAGGTTTATAAAATCAGAAAAAGAGTGCAGATAAGGTGAATAGCCGGGGGAGAGGGGGATTCAAAACTCGGGTGCATTCATTTTGAGAAGAAATGAGAAAGGTTTGAGAAAAGACAAAAGGGTTTTAAAAAAAAACAGACGTGTGGAATGAATTTCCAGAGGAAGTGGTAGCTGTGAATACAATTACAATATTTAAAATACATTCAGATAAGTACATAAATAGGAAATATTTGGATGGATGTGGACCAAGCGGAGGCACGTACACTTAGTTCAGTTTGGAATTATGGTTGGCATGGACTGGTTGCACCACAGGGCCTGTTTCCTTGCTGTATAACATTATGACTCTAATCCTCACTAACTCTAAATTCCTCCATCCTCAACTCTCCTGATCACTGTCACCTCATCCAGCCTCACAACTCTTCCTTATTTATATAATTCCTCACCAGCCACAGAACGCTCCCTATCTCATGTCCTCCAGTTTCTCAGATCTCTGCTACATGTGCCTTTCTTTAGTTCCAGCCTTGAGGATGCCCTCATTCACTCCGATTGGTTGGAAGACAAACTGGTACGACCTGGTCCTCTAGTACTGCCCTCTGCCCCCTATTGGCCTGCGCTGACATCAATCACACGAGACCCATTGTGAGGTGAGTGGTGGGATCCTCCCTCTCTCTGCCCTGGGATGAGCTTCATCATTCACAGTGAATGGTGCAGTATCTCAGAGCACAGGGGCTGGGGGCTATTCAGCCCATTGGGACTGTACTCTCTCCCTCTGGAGATGCTGCACATCTGTCCCAATTCCCTTCCCATTTGCCCATAGCCCCCCAAATCTTCCCCTAAAAAGTAAAATTCCAAATCTGTTTATGAATAACTGCTGAGTCTGTGTCCAGCTGCCAATCAGACAGTTCCAGATGCTCAGACTTTACTGAATAAAATAATGTTCACATGTTCACATATTATTTGCCAATTACCTGAAAATAGTTACTAAAATTGTGGCATTGTTCACAATTCCCTTCTCTCTGCAAATTAAATATCCAAGACACAAATTTGCAACTGGTCAAACTCACTGCTTAACCGTCTCAGCTCCAAGGACAATTATCTGTGCTTCTGCTAGCTCTCTACAAAAGAGGAACACATCTTATTTTCATTTATTCGTGTCAAAGAGATGTACAGCACAGAATCAGACCTTTGGTCCAATTTGTCCATGCCAACTAGGAATCCTAAACTAATGGAATCCTATTCCCAGCTATTGATCCGTATCCCTCGAAACCCTTCCTATTCATGTACCCAATCAGATGCATTTCAAATGTTGAAATTGTATCAGCCTCCACTACTTCATCTGGCAGCTCATCCAATACACACACCACACACAGCTTGAAAACTTTGCTTCTCAGATCCCTTTTAAATCTTTGCTCTCTTGACTTAAGCCCATGTGATCTTGTTTTGGAACCACCTAACCTGGGGGGGAAAGACCCTGGCTGTTCACCTTATCCATGCCCCTCATGATTTTACAAATCTACATGAAGTCACCTCTCAATCTTTGACTCTCCAGGGAAATTACCCCCAGCCTCTCCGTAGCCCAAATCCTCCAACCCTGGCAAAGTCTTTGTCAATCTTGTCTGAACTCTTTCAAGATTCAGAACATCCTTCCCAGAACAGGGGATTTTGAATTAAAACAGAATTCCTGAAATGGCTTAATCAATTTCCTGTCCAGCCACAATATGATGTCCCAGCTTCTGTATTCAATGCATCGACCAATAAATATAAGCATACCAAACACCACCTTCACTAGTCCGCCTATCTGCAACTCTACTTGCAACGAACAATGAATCTGAACTCCATGGTCTCTTTGTTCAGCAACACTCCGAAGGACTTTACCATTAAGTGTATAAATCCTGCCCTGATTTGCCTTTCCAAAATGCAGCACCTCGCATTTGTCTAAATTGAACTCCGTCTGCCATTCTTTGCTCCAATGGCCCATCTGATCAAGATCCTGTTGTATTCTGAACTAACCTTCTTCGCTGTCCACTACACCTCCAATTTTGGTGTCTTCTGTAAACCCACTGACTATATTTCATATATTCACATCCAAGTCATTTATTTGAGGACCGAATATCCATTCCTGCAGGACAATGCTGCTCACAGGCCTCCAGTCCGCAAAGCAACCCTCCATCACCACCCTCTGCCTCCTACCTTCAAGCCAGTTTTGTATTCAAATGGCTAGTTCTCCCAACATTCCATGTTATCTAACCTTGCTAACCAGTCTGCTTTGTGGAACATCGTTCAGTGTCCATATCGACAACGTCCACAGTCTGCCTTCATCAATCATCTTTGTCACATCTTCAAAAAAACTCAATCAAGTTAGAAAGAGAGAATTACTCACACAAAGTCATGTTGACTATCCTTAATCTTTCCTGGTCTTTCCAAATACATGTAAATCCTATCCCTCAGAATCCCTTCCAATAACTTGCCTACCACTGACTTCAGGCTGCCTGTTCTCTTGTTCCCTGGCCTTTCCTTACCACCTTTTTAAAATAACAACACTTGTCTTCCAGCACCTCACCTGTCACAAACGATGATATAAATACCTCAGGGAGGGGCACTGCTTTCCTAGCTTTCCACAAATTTCTGGGATACACCTGATCAGGACCCAGGGATTTATCCACCTTGATGCCATTTAAGACATCCAGTACCACCTCCTCTGTAACATGGACACTTTTCAAGTTATCACTGTTGTTAACTATCAAGTTCTCCAAACTCTCCAGAAAAGAGTAGCATAGTATCTCTCCCACCTCCTGTTGTTCCACAGATGGCCTTCTTGATCTTTAAGAAGTTGTATTCTTTGTCTGTTTTTTCTTTTATCCTTGATATATTTGTAGAATCGCTTTGGATTCTACTTAAACCATTTCCTAGAGATATTTCATGTTCCCTTTTTGCTCATCTGATTTCCCTTGAGTATATTCCTGTAAAAACATGAACCTGTACTCCCAATTCCTCCGCCTCTGCCATATCTGCTCCCAGTAGAAGCAATTCTACTCCAGGACATCCCAGAAAGGATTCCTATTTCAAGGACTGCATTTCCCTCCCACGTGATCAACAATGCCCTCCAATGCATATCCTCCACTTCCCGTACCTCCGCCTTCCCCCCACCCCTCCAACCACAATAAGAATATAATCCACCGGTCCTCACCTGCCACCCCACGAATCTCCAGATACAGCGCATTAACCTCTGCAATTTCCGCTACCTACAGTCAGACCCCACCACCAGGGATATATTTCCCTCCCCAGCCCTTTCTATGTTCCACAGAGACCATGGGATATTTGGTACTGATGTGCTGCCCCACTGATACCTCAGTCACTCACCCTGCCCAATGGTCTAGTGATACTATCGCTAGATGGATAATCCAGACACCCAGATAACGTTCTGGGGCCTAGAGTTTGGATCCCGTCACAGCAGATAGTGGAATGTGAATTCAATAAAAATGTGGAAGTAAGAATCTATTAAAGACCATGAATCCATTGTTGATTGTTGCCACAAAAAAAAAGCCCATGAGATTCACTAATATCCTTCAGGGAAGGAATCTGCCATCCTTACCTGGTCTGACCTACATGTGACTCCAGACCAACAGCAATGTGGTTGAATCTTAACTGCCCTTGAGGCCCAGCCAGTGACACCCTCATCCTGTGAATGAATTAAAAAAAGGTCACGTCTTGTATACAATCATACTATTCTTACAGATAAGTGATCTGTTAGTAAATTTGCTTCTCAATTCCCGGCTGACTATTTATTTCTCAGTTCCACCTGCACAACTTGCCTGGATGTACTTCCAGGAATATCCTCCTGAAGCCCAGCCATAATGTTATCCCTCATCAAAACCATCTCACCCCCCTGCTCTGTTGCCCCCTTTCTATCCTTGCTATAGCATCTATACCTTGGAACATTAAGCTGCTGGTCCTAATCATTCCTAAGTCATACCTCTGTAATTGCTGTAATATCCCAGTGCCATGTTCAAAACCATACTCTGAGCTCGTCTGCCCGACCTATCGGGCCTCCTGCATTGAAATAAATGCAGTGTAACTGCTCATTCTGTGCCTTGCCCTTGCCTGCCTTGACTGTTTGACGTCTGAACTGTACCAGACTCAGACTTAGCTCTTCCTCACTCTCTCTCTGGGTTTACCCATATTCCTTCACTGGTTTAATGCCTCCTGAATAACACTAGCAACTCTTCTCTTTCAGTGCAGGTACAATCCATCCTTCTGGATGGAGGTCAATTCTACCCCACAAGAGATTCGAATGATCCAACAATGTGAACTCTTCTATTCCTATGTCATTGATACCAATAAACAACAGCCTCCCCTCAAAATGGTTACTCTCCCCTTTAAGAATATTCTGCTCCCTCTCTGAGGCATCCTTGTACAAAAATTACACACTCGAATAATAAACCTTACACTCATCACATCATCATAAAAGGATTACATAACACATGATGGTTTGGGGAGACCTTTTGAGAGAATGTGATGATTCAAAGGAGAATTTTTAAGCAGCAAAAGGGATTGATCTGGAACACAATACTCACAATGCGAATATCCAGGTCCTGATGTACTGAGTAATTCAGAGTTTGGCAGAACATTTACTGAGATTACCATCTGAATGTCCACCTGTAATATCCTGTAATACAAGTTTATAAACTCTGTCACTCTCAGTTCAAGTTAGAAACTCACACCATCCCCTCCTCGTGGCGCAGGATTACTGTACATAGTTACAACATGTCATCAGGAAGGGGAATGGAATGTTTTGTTTAGAGGGTTTTCAGTATGAGAGTTTGGAGTATATACCTGAGAGTAACGTGAGGAAGTGGTGGTGAGACCACCATATCTGGAGTAAAGTGAGCAGTTTTGGTCCCTTTAGATAAGGAAATGTGTCACTTTATTGGAGGCATTTCAGGGAAGATTCACTAGTAGAAAGTGCGGACTGCAGATGCTAGAGATCAGAGCTGAAAAATGTGTTGCTGGAAAAGCGCAGCAGGTCAGGCAGCATCCAAGCTGAAGGAGAATCAACGTTTTGGGCATAAGCTGAAGAAGGGCTTATGCCCGAAACATTGATTCTCCTGCTCCTTGGATGCTGCCTGACCTGCTGTGCTTTTCCAGCAACACATTTTTCAGCAGGGAAGATTCACTGGGATGATCCCTGGTTTGGAGAGATTATCTTTTAAATAAAGGCTGAACAGGTTGGGACTCTACTCACTGGATTTTGGAGAAAGAGAGGTGATCTCATTGAGACAGATGGGATTCTTAAGGGGTTTGACAGGATAAATACTGAGTGGATGTGTCTGAGGGTAAATACTGGGAGGGAAGTCTGGAACCAGATTCCGGGTCAGTCACGTAATCAAGGGCTCTACTTCAGATTCGTCAAGTTTAAGGCGACACAGAGGCGGGTAAGGGGTTTCAGTAGCAATGGAGCTGGGGTGAGGAGGAGACAAACAATGTTTAAGAGATTGGAATTCCTGGTGTTTGGGATTGTGCAGATGACTGATCAGAAGATCACCTTGGGGTCAGATATAACAGCAATATTGTGAAGAACGTATTTCTGCCTCAGACAGTTACCAGGGAGAGGGAGAGGCTCAGCAGTAAGAGAAAGGAATTTGGAATAACAACTGAAGGCAATGGGTTTAACCATTACAATGTTTCATTGGAGGAAACTGCAGCTAATCGAATAGTGGGAATGTGATAAGCAGTTTGGTAACTGAGTAACAGTGGAACAATGGAGAGGGATGGTGGGGAGGGAGAGCTGGACAGTGTCAGTGTACATGTGAAACCTAACATGGTGCTTTTTCACAATGTCAACTCCTGGCAGTGTGTAGGTGAGATTCAGGAGAGAGCAAGGATAGATACTGGAGGGACACCAAATGCAAGGAATTCAGAAAGGAAAGAGAGAGTGGAAATGGAGCAGGATTTTCCAAAAACCGTGAGGTCAAAAGGAAGTTTTTCAAAGAAGGGGAGAGAAGGGCATAACCAGAAAAGACAGACAGACAGAACAAGGAACAATATCTGTGAATCGGTGAGGAGGAGGAGGAGACAGAGTGTTGGAAAGTCTGTGATTTAGCAAGCTTGGGTAAATTGTAAAGATGAGCTCTGATAAGGCTTAACAAGAGACTGGAGAACGATGTAGGTTTAGGACAAAAACCAGGAACACCACGTGAGGCAGTTTGGCTCAGTGGGCTAGTGGGAGGGAGGGAAGCAGCAGATCGGATTATCTCAGTCATGGTGACAGAGAAACTCCATGTGCTCCTCACTCATGTTATTGGAGGGGAGGACAGAGGAGACAGGATGATGGACAGTGTTTTACAAGAAACAAATCCAGGGTTAGTGATATTTAAAATGAGTGAACAAACCTGATGTATTTAGCTTTTATCCAGAATATTAAAACAAACGACTGAAGTCCGAGTTCGAATCCCATCTTGGCAGATGGTAGAATCTGAATTCACGAAAAAATAACTGGAATTAGGAATCTCCTGATTTCCATGAAACCATTGTCAATGGTAAATAAAATCCTGCCAACCTGACAGCAGCCCATCCAGCTACTCACTGTACTAATCACTGCAAAGTCTCAACACAGGAATGAAACTGGATGGACCATGTGGCATCTAACAAGGCACCAGAAATTACAACCACAGAATATGCCCTCTCGATGGTGCACCGTCCTCCTCACTAACATCTAGTTTTTGGTGCCAAAATGTGGAGAGCTGTACCTCAGATTAGTCAAGAAGCAGCCTGACATAGTCATATTCACGGAATCATCCCTTACAGACAATGACCAGACACCACCATCACCATCCTAGATATCGAGAGTGTGGTGCTGGAAAAGCACAACAGTCAGGCAGCATCAGAGGAGCAGGAGAATCGATGTTTTGAGCCTCAGCCCTTCATCAGTCTGATCTGGTGTGCTTTGCCAGCACCACACTCTCGACTCTGACCTCCAGCATCTGCAGTCTTCAATTTCTCCTAAAATCTCTGGATATGTCCTGTCCCACCGGCAGCACAGACCAGACAGAGGTGGTGGCACAGTGGTGTACAGACAGAGAGGATTCGCCCCGGGAGTCTCATGGCTCCTGCTGATTACCACGTACTGTCCTCCCTTGGCTGATGAATCAGTTCTCCTTCGTGTTGTACAATATTTGAAGGAAGCACTGAGGCAACAAAATGGTGTCAAACGTACTCTGGGTACAGGATTTCAATGTCCACAATCGAGACTACCTCTGCAACAGAATTACTGACTGAGCTGGCCAGGTCCTGAAGGACACAGCTGCTCAACTGAGTCTGCAGCGGGTGCTGAGGGAACCAACAAGAGGGAAAAAAACATACTTGATCTCATTGTTATGAATTGACCAGCTGCAGATATGTCTGGCCATGACAGTATCGGTAAGAACGACCATCACATGTTCCTTTTGGAGACAATGCCTTGCCTTAAAGTTGAGAAAACCTCCACTGTGTTGAGTGGCACTATCACCGTTCTAAATGGGACAGACTACAAAGAGATGTAGGATCTCAAACAGGGTATCTATGAGGTACTGTGGGACATCAACAGCAGCAGAACTGTTCTCCAGCACAATCTGTAATCTCATGGGGTTGTAAATCCTGCTCTCACCCATCACAATGGACAGTAAAGGAGGGCATGCCATGAGCAGCACCAGGCAGACCTAAAAATGAAGTGCTAATCTGGTGAAGCTATCAAACAGAATTACCTGCATATCAAATAGCATCAGCAGCAAGCAACACAGCTAAGTGATCCAACATCCAATGGAACAGATCGGAGCTCTGCAGTTCTGCCACACCCAGTTGTGAACGGTGATGGACAATTAAACAACTCACTGATGGAAGCATCACAGATATTCCCACCCTTACTGATGGAGGGGCCTCACACATCCATGCACCAGATAAGATGACAGCATTTGCAGCAATCTTCAGCCAGAAGTGCACAATGGGATGATCCATCTCAGCCTTCTCCAGTGGTTTCCAACATCACAGATGTGAGTTTTAAGCCAGTTCGATTCAGTTTGAATAACATCAAGAAATGGTTAAGTAGTGCAAAGGTTACGGGCCCTGCCAATATTCTGGCAATAACACTGATGGCTTGTGCTCCAGAACTTGCCACCCACCGAGCCACGTACCGCTCCAGCACTGGCATCCACCAAAAATGCGAAACATTGCCCAGGGATGTTCAACACAAAAACACAGGACAATCCAACCCAGGCAATTTCCATCTATCAGTCCACACTCGATCAGCAGTAAAGTGATGGAAGATGTCATCACCAGGGCTACCAAGCAGCAGCTGCTCTGCAACAGTTAGCTGAGCGACACTCACTTTAGGCTCTAGCAGGGCCACTCAGCTCCCGATTGTGTCACCGCCCTCATTCACAACCTGACAACCAGCTGAATCCCAGAGGTGAGGTGAGGGTGATAGCTCAGTCCCACTCCAAGATCACTATTTCTAGCTGATTTCACCCTTGTCTCAGCTCATATACTTTCATCCACATTGTGTTATCTCTAGACTTCATTATCCAAACTCACTCCCTGGCCAGCTTCCCACATTCAACCTCACTGTAATCTCAAGAACATCTAAATATCTGCTTGTTGATTCATCAAAAGTCTCCTATTCATAAGCAACAACATAGAGTCATAGAGATGTACAGCATGGAAACAGACCCTTCGGTCCAACCCATCCATGCCAACCAGATATCCCGACCCAATCTAGTCTCACCTACCAGCATGAGGCCAATATCCCTCAATTTAAATTTCTCACACTTGATTTAATTCCTGGCTGTGATAATCCCTAGCTCCCTGCACCACACACACTTTGAGACCTCGACAACCCATTTTCTTTGAGACTCCCAACCATTTGTTAATTCATTACTTCATCTGTGTGACTGTTTCTACGTTGCTGAAGCAGCATGGTCTGAAATTCGCAGCCAAAATCTCACAGGTCTGCTTTCCATCTTTAAGACATCCCACAAAACCTGCTTTTGGTCACCTGACCTAATATCTCCATCTCTGGCCTTATGTCTAAAGTTCTCAATAGTATTTTTGTGAAATTATAAGCATGATAATAAAAATACAAACTGTTGTTGATTTGACATTATTTTTAAATCATCACTGTTGCTGTAATGATTAATCTGTAATGACTCTTACCCAACCTCATTGTAGGAGCACCTTCACCACACAAACTGCAGCTGTACAAGAAAGTCAAACATCATCCTCTCCACAAGCAACAGGGCTTTGGCATTAATCACTGGTATCTGTGGAAGGAGAAACACAGTTGATGTTTCAGGGAGTGCAAAATGGATTACAGGGAATGAAAATGGTGCAGAATTTGATAGTCAGAAATGGAAGGAAAATACACTTGCTTGTTGGAAAAAAGAATTCTTGACTGTCAAAAATATTCAAGAAAAAAGTAATCTGATAATAGAGCAGCACATGGTCAGGGGCTGGGCCGCAATGAAAAACTCATTTGCAAAGGGTCTATAAAAGTCATAATACAGTAGTAAACAGACCAACAATACACCCATGGTTCGAGACTGAGGAAGCTAGATATTGACAAAGTGGTGATGAGGGAGCCCAGAGGTGAATCAGAGCTGTATTGGCTGCTATGATCACAATGACTCTATACTGGAGAAAGGCTGCACATGCGCCTGGCTGCACCTTGCCCCCTACAAAGATGGCGGCTCCACACATGTCCAGTGAATCGTTGTCCCGAATAAAGATGGCGGCGCTCACGCCTCATTTACTGCAAACACGGGACTGGACGTTCAAATTTGTGTTTTCCGACGTGCACAATTTGTTTGTAAAACCTCTCCGCTCATAGCAACACAGTTTTTCTCCCATTTCCCTGTTTATTTCTTTCCTTACCGTATCCTTTCTCTCCATAACTTCCCGAGCATTCATTACAGCGACTGTGCGCCGCACGCGAGGGTGATCACATGGTTTAGTTTAGCTCCGCCCTTCATTCACTTTGATTGGTTGGAAGACCAACATCCCGCTAGGTCATCCAATACCGCCCACCGTCCTTTCATTGGTCCGGTGCTGACATCAATCACCCGGAGTCCTTTGTTGGCGAGAACATGCGGAGTGTGTCCTGCTTTAGCTGATATGTTGGGTAATGTGATGGGAGAGTTTACTGAGGGTAAGAATTCCCTTTGTGTGAGCTCCGCAGTAGATTTCCTTTATTCATGGAGGGAATTGCCTTCCTACTCATGATGAATCAATGCCATCTGAATCAGTACATAAACACCACTTTTTCACTCCTTTTCACAACATCTGAGATCTTTAGCACATTGTATCACTCTCTTCTTTGGAGACAAAAAAGCATGAAATGGAGCCTCAAGGAATTGGAGCAGGAGGAGGGCATTCATCGCCTTCAGCTTGTTCCCCCATTCTATCAGATCATGGCTTGATCAACCCAGACCTCAACACCTCTTTTATGCTTGATCCACATAGCCCTCAACTGCTCAATATTTCAAAAATCTATCTGCCCTCTTTTAAAATAATTTGAGATAGAATCCCAGATTCCCTACTATGTGGAAACAGCCCCTTCAGCCCAACAAGCCAGAACAACCCTCCGAAGAGTAACCCAACCATTTCCCTCCCACATTTAACTTTCACAATTGTTTGGGCGGGAAAATTCTAGCCATTCACTGAGAGAAAACATTATTTACTTTTTCTAAAATGAATGTTCCCTTATGTAATGTCCCCTGGTTTGAGACTTCACTGGTACTAGAAGATCTAGTCAACATCTACTCTGTCAAGCTCCTCAGAATCCTGTTTCCATAAGATCAACCCTGCTTATCTGTTCTTGATAGGTCAACCCTTTTGTCCTCAAAGCAGCTAAGTAATCTTTTTTGAATGGTCTCCGATGTTACTTTATCCTTTATTAAATATGGGAGCTAACATTGTATACAGTACTCCAAGTGAGGACTCAGCAACAGCCAGTGTGGTTAACCAATCCTCAGTCCATGCTAATACATTACCCCGATATCATGAGCTCCTAAATTGTTCAATTACCTTTTATGTAGCGCCTTATCATTTACATTTTTAAAATCCAAATACAGAACATCATTGGATTGCCCTTTATCAGCCCTGATTGTTATCTCCTCGATGAACTGTCATAAATTTGTCAAATATAGTTTCTCTTTCACAAAACCCAGTCTACCATGTTTAATCATAAGCTTTTCTAAATGTCCTGCAATTTCTGTCTTTAATATTCGACTCTAGATTCTTTCAGTAGATTTGCTAAGTATGATTCATCTCTCTTAAATCCATGCGGACTCTGTCCAATCCCGTCACTGTTCAGTAAGAAACTTCACTGTACTTCAGTATATTTATTAAATGTATCTGTGTTTATTTTTTAAAAATGATTACTTATAAATGCTGGACACATGCAATATCAATGGATTAGTGACTCTGAATTTGGGTTATAATTTTTTTTTGTTAATTCCTTTTCGTACTGTGTTATGCAGACAGCACCAAGTGATCACTCTGAATTGTGAGTAACTTTGAAAATAATATATTTTAAAAATGACATCCCAAAATGCTGCCTCATTATTGTGCAAGGAGGATTTTGCATTCAATAGTTTGCCGATAAAATTGAACAGATGTTTGCTGCAATTTGGCCAGACTGCAGGTTACACCGAAGTGGCAACTCTGCTCTCAAATTCTTACTTGACACTGCCCAAGGTGATACTGATGGGACTTCACTTTGCGATTCTTGTTCACCAGCTTTATTTCCAGGTTTAATCATATAATCATTCTAGAGCTTGTAATTTTAGACAACTTCTCTTTTAGGTACATATGGAAAGATCATACTGAAATGTTGCACTGAATGGTACCAAATCTGAAATTAATCTCTAATCTGATAGTAACATGTTCTGACCCTTCTACATATGCATTGGCATCAGTCTATGCCAGTTATTTTTCTGAAGCCTGTGATTCCTGATGAAGGGCTTATGCCCGAAACATCAACTCTCCTGCTTCTCGGATGATGCCTGACTTGCTGTGCTTTTCCAGCATGACACTTTTCGACTCTGATGTCCAGCTTCTTTGGTCATCACTTTCTCCTTTGATCAACAAAAAATATTCTTGGTTTAATCTTCTCAAAGTGCAATAAGAACCAATTCATGAAATTCAGATATCTCACATTTACCTTAACAATGTGAAGGCTAAGACATTACTAAATTATTGTCAGTAATTGAAACCGTGCTGACAAACTTGTGCAGTATCAATGCCTCACCTTTCGAGTGTTCCCAGATATCGCGCAGCTGCAGTATTTTGATTTGCACTCAGCTATATGTTGTTCTCACTTGTTTCTTTGTGAACGTTTACAAAACTAACCTGGATGAATGAACTTATGATTTCTTTAACCAATGTTGGGAGAAAAAAATGTCAGTATTTCAAGTGCTGATAAAGTAAAATAAACTGATAATCAGTAGAAAGGGTTTAATCCCAATGCTGGCAAATGGGATTAGATTAATTTTTGATATCTGGTCAGCATGGGCAAGTTGGACTGAAGGGTCTGATTTTGTGTTGTACAACTGTGACTTCATTCTCTCAATTATTCAAGAAGTTGAATACTTCGAGGAGGAAAAGGAGAATTTATGCAGAGAGTGCACTTGAAACGATGATTGAGGTTTATCAAACTCACATTGTTTCATGACCTTTTCCTCTGGGTTCTTCAATGAACAAACTTGTTTTATTATCTGAATAACTATGTATCATGTGATTTGTTTCGCACAAAATATTTCGTTAGGATCTAGTGAACTATTAAGAAGTGTTCATGTTTAAAATTTAGGCAGTGTGATTATTAAGCAAGAAAATGTTGGTGTTTTTCTCCCACTGAATCATTGCTCTATAAAAGGTAACAATCTTTTTATCTGTTCTGGGCACTGAATATATGGAAGTCAATTCTGAAGGAAAAAATCCTCGTCGGTAATGTTCCCACATATGTGGAGTAATTGCTTCTGGTCACTCTTCAAGTTATAGAGGCTCGGAAAGAAATGAGTTGGCCAAAGTTAGCAAAATCATGTGGATGGACTATGCTCATTGGGGAAACTTGCAGGATCTGTAGAAGGAACACGTGTTTCAGAGTGTATGCAATAAACCTGAACATTGTTTTTTTTTTCACAGAGCTTGGTACCCGACTGGAGCAGCAATGAAGCTCATATTGTGTATTTTTTTTGAATTTCCGAGCTTGCCAAATTATTGTTGGTAAATGCAGGTGACTTTATCATAGCGCATTTCACACTCCGCAGCCAGGAATGTGATCCCAATTCTGTCAGTCCATCCATTCCCATGGATAACAGGTATTTTAGATGTGTGCACTCCATTTAACTATTTGAATTGTATACTTCAGTGGTTACATCCTCTTGGATTCATAATTCGTGATTTTTCTTGTCCCCCTGAATTTGCCAAGCACTGGGCAGTTCTGGAATATTCCAAATATTTACAATAGATGCATTCACACTATTGAAGGCAACCTGGCAGATTTGAATACCATTCAGGTAGTCAACAACAATACATAAGTAACTTTATGAATTGTTTACTGTACACCAACAACACAAGCCAAGTATTAGTGAAACCACAGATTATTTTCCATGGATTCCCAAATATAAACAGTATATTCCGGATATGCTCACTATCACCATCTGGGAGCAGTCTCCCAAAGTGCTCCCAGAATTTAGAAAGCACATAAACTGCCCTCCAAAGCTAAATCTGCTGTCACAGGCTTCACTCTTATTGTATACAATGACATTTATTGTCCAGTTCTTTGATGTGACAAATGATTTTACAAACAATTTATAAAATACTTTAAATCCTGAAGAAATGTGATGTCAGCCCTTTGGAGAAGTGAATGGAAAGTGTGATGTTTGCTTGACCTTTGGGTCTAGGTATCAGACTGAACTGAACCTTTAGCAAGATGTGGGATGTTTCCCACACACTTTGTTTAAAAAAGCAAAGATTATGCTCTGAGATTTAAATGTTCAATTAGGTTTAACTCCAAAAATTGAGTTTGACTTCAGCTGCTTTAAAGAGACATGCTCTTGGCTTTCAATTTTATGACATGTGATCATTCTTTGCTAAAGGTGGCTGTGTGCAACACTGCAGGATGTTGTGCTGAAGTGCCTCATTGGGTGGGTGAGCTTTATTACTGGTGTAACTTAGCTAATTTTGAGATGGAATACTTTTTGGAGTTAAATCTTGTTTTTAAACTGAGACGTGTTTGTGTAACTCAAGTGTGGAAACTATGCTCATGTTTGCTATGAACCTTTCACTTTTGGAGATTAGTATTTTTCCGATCTGTTTGTAAATAAAGTTCAATATAGAAAGCACAATGCTGGGGAACCGCAGGTCCAGCAGCATCTCGGAGGGGAATAAAGCATTGTAAGCTCCAAGTCTCATGACCATTTGTTCTTTCAGACGAAGAGTCACCAAAATTGAAATGTGACATTATTTTTCTCTTCACCGATGCCCTCAGAACTTCTAAGTTTCTCCAGCACTTTGTTTCTGGGGTTCAGATCTCCAGCACCTGCAGTTTATTGTTCTGTTATCGATCCTATGATTTGACTTGGCGAGCGAGAGGCAGCAACTGTGATCAACTAGAATAAAACTCCCCACCCATGAAAAAAAGACACATAGTTCTTTATACTTTGCAAAACATGACTGTAAATAAGAAATGCAATTAAGCCAAGTGCAAGATGATATACCACCTGCCTTGTCTCAAACCTGCTACTCACCTTTGAGGACTAATCTGTCAGAATTGTGTTTGCTCGCTTCCTTTGAGATCACAGTCCACAAATGGCCCAGTTCCAGTTCCTGGGCCGGGCCCAGTTACCACATTGCAGTTGGGTGGGGAGCTTTGTGTCAACCTGAAGTTTTTGTTAATAACAACATTGCAGGTTGAAGTTGACGGTTTTGACGAATATTGCGTCATCAAACTTGGAGGAAATCCTTCCGAATGTATTGATTAACTGGACTGATCCTGTTTACATGCAGCCCTGTTAGTAGTGCTGTAATATTCTCAGTTATTAATCACACAACATCAGGTTATAGTCCAACAGGTTTAATTGAAAGCACACTAGCTTTCGGAGCGCCGCTCCTTCATCAGGTGATTGTGGAGGGCACAATTCTAAGGCACAGAATTTATAGCAAAAATTTAGTGTGATGTAACTGAAGTTATCCCATTGAAAAATACCTTGATTGTCTTTTGAGTCTTTCATCTGTTCAAATACCATGGTAGTTTCACTTCTTTCATGTGTAAATCACAAAACCTTTTTTGAAAAGTTGTATTCCTGTCAGTGGCCCATCAAATTACTCATTGTGCAGTGATTAATACAGTCTCAACAAAAGAATGAAACTGGATGGACCACATTACATCTACCAATGCACTGGAAAATACAACAACACAATCAGCCCTCTTGACACTGCAACTTCTGTCTCACTGTGTGCCAACATCAGCAGAACTGTACTCCAGCCCAATCTGAAATCTCATGGCCTGGTATATCCCCCATTCAACTATTAACATCAAGCCAGGGGATCAACCCTGGTTCAATGCAGAGTTCCACAGGGCATGCCAGGAGCAATACCAGGCATACCTAAAAATGTGGTGCCAACCTGGTGAAGCTACCCAACCTACATGCCAAACTGCGCAAGCAACACCAAATAGAACTATGTGATCCTACAACCAATGGATCAGATCTGAGCTCTGCAGTTCTGCCGCAACTAGTCAGGAATGATGATGGGCAATTCAACAACTCACTGCAGGAAGCATCACAGATATCCCCACCCTTACTGATGGAAGGGTCTCACACATCCATGCAACAGACAAGACAACAGCATTTGCAGCAATCTTCTGCCAGCAGTGCCAAGTGGATGAGCCTTCTATATTGGTCCCTGACATCACAGATGTGAATCAACTTGGTTGAAAACTTATTTCAAATCAGATCAAGAAATGGAGAAGTAGTGTAAAGGCTGTCGGCCCTACCAACATTGTGGCAATAATACTGATGGCTGTGCTCCAGAAATTGCTGCCCACCAAAACAAGTCCATCACTAGCACCTACTGACATTGTGGAACATTTCCCAGGGATGTTCAACACAAAAACGCAGGACAGAGCCAACCCAGACAATTTCCCTCCATCAGTTGACACTCGCTCAGCAGTGAAGTGATGGAAGGTGTCATCAACAGTGCTGTCACGCAGCTGCTCAGCAATAACCTTCTGTGACACCCAGTTTAGGTTCTGCCAGGGCCACTCAGCTCCTGATCTTGTCACAGACTCGATTCACAAACTGACAAACAGCTGAATTCCAGAGGAGAGGTGAGGGTGATAGCCCAGTCCCACTCCATGACCACTATTTCGACTTCAGTGATCTCACCTGACCTCACCACAGTCTCAGCTCATTTACTGAAACTCTCATTCATTCATTTTGTTAACTCTAGATTTCATTATCTAAACCCACCCCTGGCCAGAATCCCACAAGCACCCTCCCTATCGTCTTCAGAATATTGAAAACTCTACCGCCCAAGTGTTCACTTGTACCAGAACATGCTGATCCATCAAAAGGTTCCCATTTATAAGCAACAACAATTTACTTTCACACCCTTGACTTAATTCCTGGCTGTAATCATTCCTATCTTCCTGCACCACACACCCTTTCACATCTCAATAACTCATTTTAGTTTAGATTCCCAATGATATGTTTATTTTTGAGTTCAGCTGTGTGACTGTTTCTATCGATTCCAAGGCAACACGGTCTGGAATTCCCACCCTCTAAGATCTGCTTTCTTCCTTTAAGGCATTCCTGAAAAATTGCTTATTTGGCAATGGTTTTGGTCACTGGACATAATATTCTCGAGCTGTGCCCTTATGTCAAAAGTTCTCAATATTTTTGTGAAATTAAAAACATGTTGATTTGTACAGATATCTTCTACTTTGCACTATCGCTGAGTGAATAATCTGTAATGACTCTTACCCAACCACGTTGTGGGAGTGCCTTCACCATTCAAACCGCAGCTGTACAAGGAAGTCAAACATCATCCTCTCCACAGGCAACAGGGCTTTGGCAATGATCACTGGTATCTGTGGAAGGACAAATACACATGATGTTTCAGGGAGTGCAATATGAATTATAGGGAATGAAAATGGTGCAGAATTTGACTGTCAGAAATGGAAGAAAAATTCACTCACTTTTGGAAAAAAGAATTCTTGACTGTCAACGATATTGTGGAAAAAATAACCTGATAATGGAGCAGCATACGGTCAGGAGTCGGGCAGCAGTGGACAATCCATTTCCAAAAAGGTCTGTGAACGTAGTAGTAAAATCTAAACATGGCAAAAATACATGTGAGACTGAGGAAACTAGATAACGAACAAGTGGACATCAAGGAGCCCAGAGGTGAATCAGAGCAGTGTTCACTTTTATGATCCCACGGCCAGAGATGTCTAGCACAAAAACAGACTCTTCAGTCCAACCCATCTTTGCAAACCAGATATTCTAACCTAAACTATTCCTATTTGCCAGCACGTGACCGACATTCCTCCGAACCCTTCCTATTCAAATGCCTTTTAAATGTTACAATTTTGGTTGCTCTTTAGGTTCCTTTTGAAGTTTCCCCTCTCACCCTAAACCTATATCCTCTAGTTCAGGGCTCCACCATCCCAGGGTAAACACCTTGTCTATTTACGCTATCCATTCCCCTCACGATTTTATAAACCTCTTCAACATCACACTCAGCCTATGACACTCCAGGGAAAATGGCCCCAGCCTATTATGCCTCTCCCTGCAACTCAAATCCTCGAACCCTGGCAACATCCTTAAAAAAAATCAATTCTCAAACCTTCCATGTTTCAGTGCCTCTTTCTGATAAGAGGGAGACCAGAATTGCACACAATATTCCAAAAGTGGCCTAACCAATGTCCTGTACAGCTCCTTTACTCAATGCTCTGACCAAGGAAGGGAAGAATCCCAATCAATTTCTTCACTGTTCTATCTACCTGTGACTCTACTTTCAGGGAACTATGAACATGCACTACAAGGTCTCTTTGTTCAGCAAGACTCTCCAAGACCTTACAATTCAGTGTGAGTCCTGCTCTGATTTACTTTGCTAAAATGCAGCACCTCACATTTATCTAAATTAAACCTGATCTGCCACTCCGCAGCCCATTGGCCCATCTGATCAATATCCCATTGTATTCTGAGACAACCTTTATCACTGTCCACAATACCTCCAATTTTGGTGTCATCTGCAAACTTACGAACCGTACCGGCTGTATTCACATCCAAATCATGTAAATGGATGAAGAAACAAATCCAGAAAAAAAAACGTCAATTTCTCTGGGTTTGAATGTGCTCTGGGTAAATCCTGCCCTATGTCTCTCTACCAGGGAGGGCTGCACATACACACCTCTGAACTTTGCCCCCGACAAAGCTGGCGGCCGCGCACGTGTCCAGTGAATATTTGCCCCAAATAAAGATGGCGGCGATCACACGATTAGGCTATTTTCCCGTTTACTGCAAAAACAGGACTGTAAGTTTCAAATTTGTATTTTCCGATGTGCACCAAATGTATGTAAAACCTCTCAGCCCATACCAACACTGTGAGAGGTAATTTCGGTTTAAACTTTAAGATGTGCCTGGACCACAGACTGATCTATAATAAAAGACAAAACTTTTGTTTCTTTTCTAACAACCATTTTATATACTCAAAAGTAGAATAGTTTAAATTGTGCAGAATGCTGACAATTTGTGAACAGAGTAAAAACAAGCAGGCTCTTGATTGATGAAGCCACTAACACAGGCAGGGAAGGATGAGTCCTTGACTGATAAGACTGCTAGCACAGACAGAGAAGAATAAGTCTTTGACTGATAAGACGACAGGGTGAGAAAAACAACAACTTTAGAGACTCTGAAAACATTTGTTGCAGACTTTGTGATAAGGGTGCAAATTGAAGAATAATGATATTTTTAAGAATGTGAACCTCATGGCTTGTTGGAGCCAAGGAGAGGAGGGACTTGTGCTGTATATAATGGGAGACTTTGTAAGCCTCAGCGCGCTTTTTCTCAGAAGAGTGCCCAACTCTGCAGACTTGCTAATAAAACTTTGTTTTCCTGAATTTGTCTAGAGCGATTATTGAGAAGCGATTTTCGTTTCTAACAAACACCATTTCCCTCCCACTTCCTGCTGTTTATTTCTTTCCTTACCAACAGCTCTCCATCCACACGTCCCGCACATCCGCGGCCACCGTGAGGATAATCACGTGGTATAGTCTAGTCCCATCCCTCATTTACTCTGATTGGTCGGAGGACCAATTGCCCCGCCAGGTCCTCCAGCCCTGCCCCTGCCTTTCCATTGGTCTTCCGCTGACATCAACCACCAGGGGCCCATTGTTACCTGGAGAATGCGCACTGCTTCATGGCTTTTGTTGCTATTTATCAGTTACAAGAGTGAGGGACAGAGTTAAAATCACACAACCACCTGATGTAGAAGCTGCAAAGTGAGTGCTTCCAAATAAACCTGTTGGACTATAACCTGGTGTTCTGTGAATTTTAATTTTGTCCATCCCATCCAACACCAGCATCTGCAAGTCAACAACAAAATATAACAACAAAAGAACTAGGAACAGCAGAAGGCTGTCCCACCCTTTGAACTTGCTCTGCCATTCATTAAGATCATGGACGCAGAACCATTTACCAACGTTCTCACCATATCTCTTAATTAATTAGTTATTTCTTTTTAAAAAAGTTACCTTAGCTTTAAAAACATTGACTGAAATAGCATCAACTACTTCCCTGGGCAATGAATTCCATAGACATCAAGAAGTTCCTTCTCAATTCAGTCCTAAATTTGCTGCCTCTAATCTTGAGGTGATGCCCTTGTTGTCCTGGCTTCATCTGCCAGTGGAAACATTCTCTCTTCTTGTATTTTATCCATTCCATTCATTGTTTTATATGTTTCCCATTCTTCTGATTTCCAATGAATATAATCCCGATCTACTCAGTCTCTGTTAAGCCAACCCCTTCAACTCCGGAATCAACCTAGTTAACCTCTTCTGCACCCCCTCTAGTGCCGATACATCCTTGAGCAAGCAAGGAGACAGAAACGACATGCAGTACTCAAGGTGTGGCCTTACCAGCACCCAATATAGCTGGAATACAACCTCTGCAATGAAGGCCAAAATTCCATTTGCTTTCTGAATTGATTGTTGTTAATGGTGACCAATCTTCATGCAGAAGGTTACTCAGGTGCCCCTGCATAGCAAATGTTGCAATTCTTAAAAATTCAAGTAATAATCTCTTTTTTAATGTTACTCCAATCAAACAGTAGGACTTTACATTTATGAACATTCTATTCCAAATGTCAGACCATTGCCCACTCACTCAATGAATTTATGTTCCTCTGCAAAGTTTCACAGTCCTCCACACACTTTGTTCTGCTACTCATCTTAGTGTCATATGCAAACTTTGACACCCTACATGTAGTTGCCAACTCCAAATCATCTGTATCAATTCTAAATAATCACAGTCCCAACCCTGAGGCACACTATTAGTCACTGATTGCCAGCCAGAATAGTACTCATTTATCCCCACACTTTGCTTCCTGTTAGTCAACCAATCTTCTATCCATGCTAATACTCTACTCCTAACGCCATGCACCTTTAAATTATGCAACGGCCTCTTGCACAGCACCTTGTTGAAGGCCTTTTGGAAATCCGGGTACACCACATCCACTGGGTCCCCGTTGTCCACCTTGCTCGAAATGTCTTCATAGAATTCCAAAAGATTTGTGAAGCATGACCTGCCCTACATGAACCCATGCTCTGTCTGTCCAATGGGACAATTTCTATCGAGATTCCCTGCTATTTCTTCCTTGATAATAGACCAAAGCAGCTTTCCCACTACAGAGAATAAACTAACTTGTGTATAATTCCCCACTTTTGTCCACCTCCTTTTTATAAACGTGGCATCACTTTTGCTGCTTTCCAATCTGCTGGGACTGCCACAGAGTCCAGTGAATTTTGGAAAATTACTACCAGTGCATTTGCTATTTCTCCTGGCGTCTCCTTTAGTACCCTGGGATGCATTCCATCAGGGTCAGAAGACTTTTCTGTCTTAGCTCAATTACCTCCAACAGTCCAACACTAGCTGTTCTGTAATAATGATAGTTTCCAAATCCTCGCCTATCTTTGCTAATTATTGGCAAGATATTAGTTTCCTCCACTGTGATACCCCATAATTAAATGTTTCTACTCATTTTCCAAAGGACCAACATTTACTTTAGCCACTCTTTTCTCATTCAATATAAAATTTTGCTATCTGTCTTTATAGTCTGTGCTAGTTTATTTTTCTCATGTTCTATCTTACGTTTCTTTATAGCTCTTCTGTGGCTTTCTGTTGACCTTTAAAGTTTTCCCAGTTCTAGTGTCAGGCTGGTTTTGGCCACTTTGCATGCCTTCTCTTTCAATTTGATCGCTTTCCTTAGATACCCATCGCAGAGTATGTCTTTTCTTACAGTCCTTCCTTTTCACTGGAGTATACCCTTGCTGAGCACTTTGTAAAGTGCATTTGAAAATCTTTCACTGCTCATCAACTGTCCCACCAGAAAATCTTTGTTTCCAGTCTACTTTATCCAAGTTCTCCCTCATTCTATTGTAGTTCCCTGTGTTGAAGCACAGGACCCAGGTATTAGATTTTATCTTCACACTCTCCATATGTATTCTAAATTCAACCATACAGTGATCACTTCTTTCAAGAGGATCCCTAACTCTGAGTCATTAATTATTCCTGTCTCATTGCACAGGGCCAGATCCTGGATAGATTGCTCTCTTGTCGGTTCCATTTCGTACTGTTCAAGAAAACTATAATGGATATACTTACTAAACTCAAGGCTACTTTGACTGAGCTGGTTCGACCAATCTACATGTAGATTAAAATCACCCATGGTAATAGCTGTACTATTTTTACAGGCAATAGTTATTTCTTTGTTTATTGCCCATCCCAATGTGATGTTATTATTTGGTGGCCTGCACACTACACATGTCAATGACTTTCTTGTTAGAATTTTGAATGCATTTTTCCTGTTTCTCCTAATGTACAGCAATAACAACAACTACTTGCATTGTATGGAATCTTTCACAATGGCAAATCTCCTAAGGTGTTTCATGGATGATCAAAACTTTGATTAAAGAGAATAATTTTAAAATACATCTTAAAGGAGGATAGAGAAGGTTAGGGAGGGTATTCCACAGACTTCTGCCCTTGACAGCACCATTCGCGGAGTGATGCAGCTGGAGTGGGATGGAAAGGGAACGGGCAAAGGGGAAATGGAGGAGCACAGGCAGTGCATAAGGTCTTAAGGACAGAGGAGGTTCCAGACTGAGTCTGTCTGTCAGAGAGTATGGCTGCCTCATGGAGTTTGAAGCTCTGCAATGGGTCCATGCATGTCATGTTAGTCGAGGAGAGTATAACGGTGGCTGAGAGAACTTTTGATGAGAACTAGTCTCCTGAGGTAGTGTGGGCTGAGGTTAGAAACAGGAGAGGAGAGGTCACGCTGCTTGGAGTTTTATTTTTATAGGTCTCCGCAGAGTTCCAGGGAGGTGGAAGAGAGGATTAGCAAAATTATTCTGGATAGGAGTGAAAGTTACAGGGTGGTCATTATGGGGTCTTTAACTTCCCCAACATTGACTGGAAATGCTATAACTCAAATACGTCGGATGAACCAGTTTTTGTCCAATGTGTACAGGAGGGTTTCCTGACACAGTATGATGAAGGACCGACAAGAGGGGAGGCCATATTGGATCTGGTCCTTGGTAATGAACCATACTAGGTGTTTGATTTAGTTGTAGGTGAGCACTTTGGAGAGAGTGACCATAATTCAGTTTAGTTTAGTTTAGTGATGGAAAGGAATAAGTACATGCCACAGGTCAAGAGTTATTGATGGGGCAAGGGCAATTATAGTGCTATTAGGAAAGAATTAGATGCACAGAATGGGGTAGCAAAATGCAGGGGATGCAGACAATGGAAATGTGCAGCTGGTTTAAGGAACAGATATTGTGTGTCCTTGATAGCTTTGTCCCTGTCAGGTAGGAGGAAGTGATAAGGTAAGGGAACCTTGGTTTACTGCGGAAACTGCATCTCTTGTTACGAAGAAGAAGGAGGCTTAGGTGTTGTTGAGGCAAGCTTGTTCAGATGAGGCGATGGAGAATTACAGATCAGCTAAGAAGGATTTAAAGAGAGAGTTTAAAAGAGCAAAGAGAGGACATGAGCAGTCTTTAACAAATAGAATAAAGGAGAACCCTAAAGCTTTCTATAGGTATGTGAGGAATAAAAACATGATTATGGTAGGAATAGGGCCAATCACAGACAGAATGGGAAGATGAGTGTTGACCCTGTGGAGATCGGAGAGATGGTAAATGAACATTTCTCATCGGTTTTCACTCAGGAAAAGGAGAATATTGTAGAGGAGGACAATGAGGTATGAGATATTAGACTAGAAATTATCAAGGTTAGTTACGAACAGGTGTTATCAATGCTGGAAGGATTGAAAATAGACAAGTCCCATGGGCTGTTTGGGATTTATCCGAGGATTCTCTGGGAAGCTAGGGAGAAGGTAGCATAGCCTTTGGCTTGGATATTTGAGTTGTCATTGTCTGCAGATTTGGTACCAGAGCACTGGAAGATTGTAAATGTTGTGCCCTTGTTCAAGAAGGGCAGTAGAGATGACCCAGGTCATGATAGACCAGTGAGCCTTACTTCTGTTGTAGCAAAGGTTTAGGAAAGGATTATGAGAAATAAGATTTATAATCATCTGGCAAACATCGATTTGATTTCAGATAGTCAACTTGGTTTTGTCAAGGGCAGGCCATGTCTCACAAACCTCAGTGAGTCTTTTGAGAAGGTCACCAAGCTTGTAGATGAGGGTAGGGCATTTGACGTGGTATACATGGACAAAAGTAAAGTCTTTAACAAGATTCCTCATGGTAGGCTGTTGCAGAGGCATAGAATTGAGGGTGGTTAAGCAGTTTGGATTAGAAACTTGCTTTCTGAAAGAAGGCAGCGAGTGGTGGTTGATGGAAAATATTCAGCCTGGAGTCCAGTTACTAGTCATGTGCCACCAGGATCTGTTTTGAGACCACTGCAAGTATAGGTGAATGGATTAGGAAATTTGCAGACCACACTAAAGTCAGTGTAGAAGAATGTTACAGGTTGCAAGGGGACTTGGATAAACTGCAAAATTGGGCTGAGGAGTGGCAAATAGAGTTCAATGCAACTAAATGTGAAGTGATGCACTTTGAGAAGAATAACAGGAAGGCTGAATACTGGGTCAATGGAAATATTCTTGGTAGTGTGTGTGCAGAGGGATCTTTGAGTCCATGTACATAGATCCCTGAAAGTTGCCACCCAGGTTGATAGTCCTGTTAAGAAGGAAAACGGTGTGTTAGTGGAGGAATTGAGTTCCGAAGTTGAAATACCATACTGCAACTATCCTAAACGTTGGTGCTGCCATACTTGGAATATTGTGTTCAGTTCTGGTGCCCATATTTCCGGAAGGATCTCAAAACATTGGAAAAGGTGCAGAGGAGATTTACCAGTACGTTACCTGGTCTGGAGAGAAGGTCTTGTGAGGAAAGGCTGAGAGACTTGAAACTCTTCTCATTGGCAAGAATAAGACTAAAAGGGATTTGATAGAGACATACAAGATGATCAGAGGATAAGAAAGGTAGACAATGGAAGTATTTTTCCAAGGATAATGACGTCAGCGTGGGGGAATGGGGGTGGAACCCTGCTCATGACTCAACATCCATTCCCCCACTCCAGTTACAGGCTCCGCCCCACTCCCAGCTCCACACCCACACCAGATTCCAGCTCCCAGCCCTGCCGAGTTTTCACCATCCCTCCAGACCTTCCCCTCACTGAGGACGAACAATCAGTTCTCAGCAAAGGCCTCACCTTCATCCCCCTCCGTCCACACGTCAATGATTTTAATGCACGCTGTGACGTCGAACACTTCTTCCGCCTCCTCCAAGTTTACTTTCACAATCACGACTCCCACCCACCTTCTGAGGACCCCTTCGCCCACCTCCAACACACTGCATTCCCTGAACAACCCGCGCTGGCCTATTACCTGCCCTCGACCTCTTCATTTCCAACTGCCGCCGGGATATTAACCGCCTCAACCTGTCTACACCCCTCCCCCACTCCAACCTCTCACCCTCACAACGCGCAGCCCTCCAATCCCTCTGCTGCAATCCCAACCTCACCATCAAGTCAGGAGATAAAGGGGGCGCAGTAGTACACTGGCGCACTGACCACTACACCGCTGAAGCCAAACGCCAAACAACTCTTCCTACCGCCCGTCCTGACCATGACCCCACCACCACATCACCAAACCATCATCTCGCAGACCATAAAGAACCTCATAACCTCAGGAGATCTCCCACCCACAGCTTCCAACCTCATAATCCGGGAACCCCGCTCTGCCCGGTTCTACCTCCTTCCCAAGATCCACAAGCCTGACCACCCTGGCCGACCTATTGTCTCAGCATGCTCCTGCCCCACTGAACTCATCTCTACCTACCTCGACATTGTCCTATCCCCCCTAGTCCAGGAACTCCCCACATACATTTGAGACACCACCCACGCCCTCCACCTCCACCAAGACTTCCGTTTCCCCGGCCCCCAACGCCTCATCTTCAACATGGATATCCAATCCCTCTACACCCCGATCCAGCATGACCAGGGCCTCCAAGCCTTCCATTTTTTCCTCTCCCGACGTCCCCAATAGTATCGTTCCACCGACACTCTCATTCATTTGGCCGAACTGGTCCTCACCCTTAACAAGTTCTCCTTCGAATCCTCTCACTTCCTCCAGACCAAAGGGGTAGTCCTGGGAACACGTATGGACCCCAGCTATGCCTGTCTCTGTTGGCTACGTAGAACAGTTGATCTTCCGTAATTTCACCGGCACCACTCCCCACTTCTTCCTCCGCTACATTGATGACTGCATTGGCGCCACCTCGTGCTCCTGCGAGGAGGTTGAGCAATTCATCAACTTCACCAACACATTCCACCCTGACCTTAAATTTACCTGGACCATCTCTGACACCTCCCTCCCCTTCCTGGACCTCTCCATCTCCATTAATGACGACCGACTTGACACTGACATTTTTAACAAACCCACCGACTCCCACAGCTACCTGGATGACACCTCTTCCCACCCTACCTCTTGCAAAAATGCCATCCCGTATTCCCAATTCCTCCGCCTCCGCCGGATCTGCTCCCAGGAGGACCAGTTCCAACACAGAACACACCAGATGGCCTCCTTCTTTAGAGACCGTAATTTCCCTCCCACGTGGTTAAAGATGCCGCCCAACGCATCTCGTCAACATCCCGCACCTCCGCCCTCAGACCCCAGAATGCCCCTGTTGCTCACCTTCCACCGCACCAACCTTCGCATAAACCAAATCATCCGCCGACATTTCCGCCACGTCCAAACAGACCCCACCACCAGGGATATATTTCCCTCCCCAACCCTTTCCGCCTTCCGCAAAGATCGTTCCCTCCGTGACTACCTGGTCAGGTCCACGCCCCCCTACAACCCACTCTCCCATCCTGGCACTTTCCCCTGCCACCGCAGGAACTGTAAAACCTGCGCCCACACCTCTTCCCTCACCTCTATCCAAGGCCCTAAAGGAGCCTTCCACATCATCAAAGTTTTACTTGCACATCTTTCTAATATCATTTATTGTATACGTTGCTCCCGATGTGGTCTCCTCTACATTGGGGAGACTGGGTGCCTCCTAGCAGACCGCTTTAGGGAACATCTCTGGGACACCCGCACCAATCAACCACACCGCCTCGTGGCCCAACATTTCAACTCCCCCTCCCACTCTGCCGAGGACATGGAGGTCCTGGGCCTCCTTCACCGCCGCTCCCTCACCACCAGACGCCTGGAGGAAGAACGCCTCATCTTCCGCCTTGGAACACTTCAACCCCAAGAGCATCAATGTGGACTTCAACAGCTTCCTCATTTCCCCTTCCCCCATCTCATCCTAGTTTCAAACTTCCAGCTTAGCACTGTTCCCATGACTTGTCCGGACTTGTCCGACCTGCCTAGCTTCTATTCCACCTATCCACTCCACCCTCTCCTCCCTGACCTATCAGCTTCATCTCCTCCCCCACTCACCCATTGTACTCTATGCTACTCTCTCCCCACCCCCGCCTTCCCCTCGCTTATCTCTTCACGCTTCAGGCTCACTGCCTTTATTCCTGATGAAGGGCTTTTGCCCGAAACGTCGATTTCGAAGCTCCTTGGATGCTGCCTGAACTGCTGTGCTCTTCGAGCACCACTAATCCAGAAAGGCATATCAGTCACATGGGCGATTGCCATTACATAGTTTAAAGCTGGTAATTATGAATTTACAAAGCTTGATGAATGCCAATGTCCTCTGATAATGTGTGATGGATTACAGAAACTGAGTATCGTATTGTCCATGATTATGTGTTGACGGGAAGAGATTAAGGCAGAAGGATTCTTCTTTCAGTAAATGGGGGATTCACTTACCTATGCTAATGTGGAGGGGAAGTGAGACAATGGGAGCAGGAGGCAGTTTAACAGGGTTGTGCCCAGGGCTCTCAGTTTTGTCTGGAAAGGGCAAATTGCTCTGTCTGGGGTTATGGTGGAATCCACATGTGTGGCTCCAAGAGGTTCTATTTCGAAGATACGGTCTGCCTCACCCCTACTGAGGTGTTCAGTCTGTATTGGAAGAGTACGGCAATAAGACCTTTGGCAGGAGAATGTTTAACCCTTGAGTCGCCAATGCATCCTGAAAGAGAAGCAAAGTATGGAATAGGCCCCTCGGTGGTATTTTAACTTCCTCATCCTGACCAGGAATCTGTTGACCACAATTGGATGCAATGATTGACTGTGACCTAACTAGAACTTTGTTCAGCATCCTTTCCATGAGTATGTTATCATTCCCTCTATTAATGAAGCCCAGCATCCTGTACGTTTACTCAAAACACTTTACGTTCTCTCTCCTTTCAAGATTTGTACAAATTGTCCCGCATTCCTGCTGTCCTGCTCTCTATGTCTGTGCCATTCAAATATATATTGTCTTTATACATTGCTTCTCTCAAAATGCATCAACTTACTGTGTGTTCTAAAGAAGAGACATATTGTACTCAAAATATTCTCTCTCGCTCCACACATTCTCCCCCCTGGAAAACAGAACAGTACAGCACCGGAATAATCGGCCCATCATGTCTGTGCTGACCATGATGCTATTCCAAACTGATTTCATCTGCCTGTATATGATCCATATCCCTGCCAACCCAAGCCTGCTTATCTGTCTGTCCAAATGCCTATTAAACATTGTGATTATTTCTGCTTTTACCATCTGTCAGGCAAGTACATTCTAGTCACTGACCACCTCCTGCATAAGAAACTTGTCTGACACAACTCCCTTTTAACTTGCACAGATGTTGTTGAAAACGCACAGTAGGTCATGCAGCATCTGTGAAGAATAATCAGTTAATGTTTCAGGTCCGGTCCCCCTTCCTCAGAAATGTTAACTAATTTCTCTTCACAGATGCTGCTAGAACTGCTGAGCTTTTTCACAAACTTCTGTTTTTCTGTTTTTCTTTCTGGTTTACAACACCTGCTGTTCTTTCGGTTTTCATTCCCTTTAAACTTGCCCCCTCTCCCCTTAAATCTATGGCCTGTGGAATTGGTAATTTCCACTTGGAAAAAGATTCAGATTATTCACTCTTTCTGTGCCTCTCGGATCACTCAACAGCCACCTCTCCCAATCCAGGCAACATCCTGTTAAACCCATTTCCAACCTCTCCAAAGCCTCCACATCCTCCTTATGCGGTGATCAAAACGGCTCACAATACCACAAAGATGGCCTAATGACAGTTTTATATTCAGTCCCCTGACAGAAGAAGGCAAGCCTGCCATCCACCTCCTTCACCACATTCAGGGAGCTGTGAACTTGCACCTCTGTATATCAATGCTGCTCAGGGCACTTCCTTTTAGTGTGTATACATTCCTCTTACAATGAGCCGCCCAAAACGCATCACGTCACACTTGTCTGAATTAAAATCTATCTGCAATTTCTCTGCATAACATTCCAACTGATCGCGTCCTTGATGTTTCCTTTGACAACATTCTTCACGATTCACAACTTCTTCACTTTGTGCCATCTACAAACTTGCTAATTAAATCGTTTACATTTTCAGGCGAATCATTTATATGTGTTACAAATAACAGATGTCCCAGCTCTGACCCTTGTGGAACAGAGGCACTGGTCACAGACCTCCAGCCAGCAACATACCCCTGCACAACTGTTGCGGGGAGAAGTATCAAAGAGGAGCCTTGAGTTCTGTGCTGAGCAGCATGACCAATGTTTATTCAGAGCTCCTTACTAATGCATGATGGAAGAGTTCCCTCTCTGGAATTCTGTGGCTCCCCCAGCCAAGTCCAGCATTTTGATGTGTTTCTTTCATACATTCCACTAATATTTCCCCTCTGACCCGATCTCCTGGGTTCGGGATGTCAGCTCGGATGTTTATGAGCTCCCTTTCCCAGTCTCTGATTCTCTGTCCGTCTGCAACTTCCGCTCTCAGCTCATGCAGTTGCTTTGTCAGTTCTTTCACAAATTGTTTCACCCTATCCTTGCCATTGTACATCTCCTCCCCTCCCATTACCATACCCTCTGGCAGCTGCATAGTCCATCCGGTCACTAATTCAAAGGGGGATTGCTCAGTTCCCTTTGCTGGGGTTGACGTCAGTTTCATTAGGATTGTGGGGAGTACACTAACCCATCCCTGCCTGTCTCTGTCAGGGACTTAGTCAGACTAGTTTTCAGTGTCTGCTTCATTCCTTCTACTGTCCCTGAGCTCTGGGGGTGGTATGTGAGATGGGATTTCTGCTCAGTACCAAACAGGCCACAGAGCTGCTTAACTTCGTTTCCTGGAACATGTGTCCCTTGGTCAGAATCGGCAGGGGAATGCTCCCGCCCACTGAGTAAACCTGTTTATTAAGACCCAGCAGGATCTCCTTCCCTGGGATTGGGATGGGGGAGTACGTAAAATCCATCTGTAATTGTTCCCGTGGGCCCCTGGGTCACTGTGGCTTCCTGCATTTTATCCTGATTGTTTTCCCTGGCTCACACTGTGTACAGACTACACCCCTTCGACAAAACCTTCTTGTTCCAGAACACCCCTGTAGTTAATCATCCGATATTGCATTTTATCCTGCTCAATATGGGCCAGCCCATGATATGTTTTTAATAATGTTTGTCTTATACAGTGGCACTGCTGCATCATCCTATGTCCTATTACTGCCCCTCCCTTTTCCATTTCCTGTTTCTCCTGCTGTGGGACTGTTTCTGGAAATGTCTTTAAAATTTCCTTTCTCGCTTCTGTAGCTGCTGCCACTGCATCCTCCTCAAATGTCTGCACTGTTTCAGTAAGTATGCTCACCCATGCTCACCATTACCCCGTTGGTGTGGGCTTTCTACTTTCCTGTGAGCCCTAATCTTCATTATTGCTGCTTCCGGGGAAAGTTAGCTGCTTCCACTAACTCTCTGACCTGTTCTTCATGCTCTATGTGCCCACAGGCAGGGTGATACACCTTCACCAAGCCCAGTCATGAACGATACCAAAGGCATGCTGACTGTGTGCATTTTGCCTCCCTCACCCCTGGTTAATGTCCGCGCTTCTGCCAGGGCTCGTGATGGTTCTCTATTTCTGGATAATTCCTCACAAAATTCCCACAATAATTAAACAATCCTAAAGTTTGCCTGATCCCTTTACAGTGTGCGGGTGGATAGGTTTATAATCATAGTTTTTGTTCCCGCTGGGACTGTCCCCTCTCCCTTCCTGGTTTGATCTCCCCAATATGATGTCCCAGTTCCGTCTCTCCCTACCTTCCCAGTTGCACTCTCTGTGCGTTAATTTTAAGCCTGGCCTGGTTAACCTGATCCAATACTCTGTATAATATCTGGATATGTTCTTTCTCACTGTTTGATATGATGAGGTGTTGGTAAGATCAGTGTGACTAAATCCATCAAACACACATCGGTGTGATATGCTTGAATATTGCAGGATCCCTGAGGTAATAGTATCCTGGTGGCCTGTTCTCCTCAGTCAGTAAATATCACTTTCATCTGCCATTCAATGTCCACAGGTATGGACCCAGACTATTTCCAGCTTCTGTCAATCTATCACTGTCACAATTACTGCCTCCTCAGCCCCAGCTTTGATGAGATCCTGTTTGTGTGGGGAATGAGAGGGTCCTCAATCTTTACAGGGTCGATAGATAACAACCCACTTTCCTGTTTGAGTTACGCACACCGCTGAGTTCGTCCGAGCAATACCCCACCAGTTTCTTTGATTGTCCCAGTCTCCCTGCAATGTAGCTACTCCGGAGAGGTTGCCTCTCCTTTTCTTTCTGTCCCAGTCCTGGCCGGAACATCCCGATGTTTAAATTCGGGTGTTGATGTCAATAGTTGCATAAATAGGAGCAACTCCCAGAAGGTCCCTTCTTGAGTTTCACACCTCCATATCTGAATACATTTTGTCATACTCCCAGTCTACATCGGGGCAGGTTTGCTTCATCCAGCTTCCTAGGTTCCCTCTCCGACTGCTTTCATTTTAGTAATTGAGGGAGTGAGGGGTAAATGCTTATCGGTAACTGACAAAGATGCTCCGGTGTTAGCATCATGCAGTTTTGGCCGCTCAACAGCGCGTCAATGAATATTCATGGGCTATGCATATACTTAGGTGAACACAGGCCACTCACAATATGAATACCTATCTCCCTCTCTGTGCCTACGTTCCTTGTCTATGTGCCCTTTCCTGCTTCCCTTGTAACTTTGTGGGTCTGATTACCCTCCCTGTACTGCAGCTATTCCCCTGTGTTTCTGCATTTACCTCAGCTCTCATGACCCAATTCAGAGTGTGGTTAGAATTATCTCCCACTGGGAGTCCCATGTTTATAATTACAGTTAAATAGGATCCCATGTCATCTGTTAAATACATCAAACCTATTTCATCATCACAGGTTGGGGTTTGGTAATCCCCCGTGGTCCTTACACACCTCAGGCTTCCTCTCTGTATAATCCTCGATATTATCCTTGGGCCCCTGAGTCACCAAGGTTATTTTAGCCCATTCAGCCTGTCCCGTCCCCAGTGTGTCCCTGCAATATCTGTAAATGCCTGGAGACACTGATCGGCTGTACTCTGGGAGGAACCGAGTGTACCCCATCCTCTCATTGCAGGGACAGTTTCTGTTGTACACTTCAGGGCATCTTGGCCCGAGGGAGGGTCCATACATCATCTTCGGTGAGACTGTGTACCTCTACTAATTCATCCATATTGTCCCAATAAGGCCCATTATTACCATTTCTCTCTCAGGCTAGGTGTTCATTCACCAACATCTGTCGTTCAGCGGGTGAACGGTTCAGGTTTAGCTTCTGTCAGTTCCCTTTGTTGCCCCCCCCCCCCCTCCTGTCTGTCCAAGTTTGAGCTTTGATGCCCAGTGATGCTATAGACACGGCCTTCTGGGCCTTACAGGGCTATGGGTCATCCCACCCATTACCGTCCCTCTGTTCATACGTAGACGCTTTGTCATCTAACCCGTTCCTGCCAGTGTCACCATCCTCACTGCCTTCTGAGGAGAGAGAGAGAGACTAGGTACCTCCCCCACTGTAACTACCACCTGGCCCTTTGGATTTAAGGCCTCACATCTGAGAGCCACCACCTTCACTTGTTCCTGTTTCCCATAATAATGTAACACATCCTGTCATTCCTGGAATAAAACAGAACAAAATGTGAATTTGGTTTGACTTGAAATATTAATAATTTGACATTCACTTCACTTATCTATAGAGGTGAAAATTGTACTGTGATTATTTAAGTGAATTTAACGTGATCATACAATGAAAATAACTCTGATAATCAACGACAATGAATGAACTGAATAATATGTGATTATTTGTACCAGTTCTTGCATTGAAAATTCGATTTTATTTTAATGCTTGTCACCCATTACGTCATGCATTGTTATTAGGGAATAAAGTAATGGAAGGATATCAGAGAAAATAAATAGACTTTAATTTTAGCTTCACTACAATAATGAACCAAAACAATGTTAAACTACATAACAAAGTTTCCAGTGTCATTATTGACATGAAAACTATTTTAGTTTGCAAGTTGTTTTGCTCTAAGAATAATTGGAAATGAATTGTGATTTGGAATTCACCATTTAAAATATATTTTGAAGAGAATAATCAGATGCATTTTTTGGAGGAAATTAGGAATGGAAATAAATATATATTCATTGATATTAATAGTTTTAAAATGTTTAGAAGTTGACTGGGATTATTTGATGGAGAGAGGCTGCATGATTATAAAGAGCAATTCGCCTTTTTCATTGCATTGTTGGTTTCACGAGAATCTGTTGTGGTCTGAGCTCTTGTTGTGTGCAGTGGACTGTCACTAAAAGCTTAATTAACCTGCGAATCCCTGATCAGGTTTCCTTTGTCTGTAAGTCAGTCTGTAACTGAGGTGAGCAACACACCTCCTTTTGTGAGAGGAAACAGATTCTCTTCAAAGGAAATAAGTGGCAGATCACTCTGAGAATGGGTTCTAGCACACACCATCAACAGGGAAGGGTTTTTTTTCTAAAGATTTCCAATCTCTATCTACAAATCTGATTTGTCAGTTTGTGGAGGATTCAGCCCCTTTGTTCAGAGCTGTTTTATACAAGCAGTTGGTTCATTATGTCTTTGCCAAGAATGTTGTTTACTTTTCCCTTTTACTGTGATTCTTCAGGTTAGAATATTCTGTGAGTCAATAATGGTCAATAACTGAACATTGAATGATTTTGTTCCTAACAGAGCAGTGGCCTTGTTTTCAGCTAATTATTCACTTTCCATTTCCTGGTTGTGTTGAATGTTCCAGAACCAGACTCTGAGCAATGTTTCCATTCACTTGTGTTGGATTCACTGACAGCCACATGGTCAGTCAGTTTCAGGAGTTTGAATTCAATAATCATCTAAAATTATGAGTAAATTGATGAAATTATTCTCGATTGTCAGGAAAAACCCATCTCGGTCACTGATGTCCTTTAGGGAAGGAAGCTGCCATCCTTACCTGATCTAGTCTCCATGTGACCCCTGACCCACAGCAATGTGGTTGACTCTTACCTGCCCTCTGGGTAATAAATGCTGCCCATAGCCAGTGGCACCTACATCCAGCGAATGAATTTTCAACAAAGCTCTTAGTCCTGGGTCATGTGAGAAAGAAGCAGGAGGTGACCATTCAGCCCCTCAAGTCCACTCCATCATTCAATAAGGCCAGGCCTGATCTGTTAGTGATTTGTGTTCCATCTTCCCCCAACGTCCCTTAGCAAGAATCTATCAACCTGTGTCTTAAAAATATTCATTGAGCCCACCTTCTGGGGCAGAGAGTTCCAAAGTTGCACAGCCCTCTGTGAGGAAATAACCCTCCTCATCTCTGTCCTGAAAGGGTGAATCTAATTTTAAAGCAGTTCTCTCGAGTTCACGTATGACCCACAAGAGGAAACATCCTTTCCACGTCCTCCTTACCAAACCATTCAGGATCTTAGACACTTCAGTCATGTCATCCCTCACTCTCACAAACTCCGGCTGAAACAAATCCAGCCTGTCCAACCGATCCACATTTTATTACTGTCACGCCGGGTTGAAATGTTGTGTTGTGTTTATTATGCAGTGATTGTGTTGTTCCACTCTGTGGGGTCTAAGAGTCAACTTGAGCCATACTAGCTTTCCTCTCTCACTGTATTACATATATCTTACATCACTGTGGTGATCCCATCCCTCCCTACCTCATATAACCAAAAAGAATGGCAGAGAGAGATCAAGAAACGTTGTTAGAAAATTTGTTGTCGCCTAAAAGGTACTTGGTCTGTTTGTAGAGATTGCATTGTAGTTGAAGTAACCAGTTAATGAAAAGTTACTGACAAAATATTTTAAGTGGAGTTGCTGCTGGTGATGGAAATGCTGCTGGTTGGTATAAGAGAAGGCTGGGTTGAATACTGTACTGATGAGAAAGTTGGGCAGGGTAACCTTTTATCTTTGTCAATAAGAAGAGGCAGAGATTGCAGCTAGGACAGAGTTGGAGCTGTTTTGATCTTGGAGACATTATTTTAATATTTATTTGATGTGATTTGGTTGTCACTGGCTGAGCCCAGCATTTATTGCCCATTCCTAGTTACCCTTGAGAAATTGGTGGTGAGCTGTGTTCTTAAACCGCTGCAGTCTAGCTGCTGTGGGATGACCCACGATGCCATTGGGGTGGGGATTTCCAGGACATTCACCCACCGACAGTGAAGGAATGGCGATATATTCCCAAGTCAGGGTGGGTTAGTACCTTGGAGGGGAACTTGAAGGTAGTTGTCTTTCCATATTGCTGTTGCCCTTGTCCTTCGAGATGGAAGCGGCCATGGGTTCCTTGAGTGTTGTTAGAGCTGCACTCATCCAGGCAAGTGGGGAGTATTCCATCACACTCCTGACTTGTGCCTGGTAGCTGTTGGGCAGGCTTTCAGGAGCCAGGAGTTGAATTACTCTTGTAGCCACTGTGTTTATGTGGTGAGACCAATTCAGTTTCTGATCAATGATTATCCCCAGTATAGTGTTGATAGTGGGTGTTGAGTGATTGTAACAGCATTGAATGTCAAGTGATGGTGGTTAGGTCTTTTCTTATACGTGATGGTCACAGCCTGCATTTGTGTGGCATGTATGTTACTTGCCCCTTGTCAGCCCAAACCTGGATATTCTCCAGATTTTGTAGTTCTTGGGGTTGGACTGCTTCAGTACCTGAGGAGTTAATTATTTATCAACGTTCAATAATTACAAAATTATGCAAATTCCTTTTTCTATCAAATGTCATGGACTGTATCTTGTGGTCATTCTGATATTCACTTTCATTATCTCCTTATTTTCTTCCTAATTCAGACACAAATGTTTGAACATCGATCAGGATAAAATTAAATAAATTAAAAACATACGTTTCTACATGTAAGCTAATTGAATGAAATACATTACTTCTGTATTGTCTGCATTTCGATCAAAAGTCATTTCTTTTCAATAATTACTGAATGGCTCATTTATTGTCCTCAAGCCACCAATGTAGCTGTTATATTTTAGTCTTCAGTTTACCGATCTTAATGATGTCTAATCAACATCAGAGCAAAGTGCTTTTAAAATATTGAGTCAACTTATTTGTTCAGATTACAACATTTATTATGAATTCATTATACTTATAATAATTACAGAATAATTTGTTTGTCTTTCTAACGTGTATAGTCAGATCCATATTTTAATTTAATCCATTGTTTCATTTAATCCATTGCAGCAATGCTATTGTTTTCAGGTCAACTATCCCACAGTGGAACCAATGATTTTGCATCCAACACGCTTTGAAAACTGACTTTTGTTCATTTGAATAATCACAGTAATCTCAGCCTTATAAATTCAGAGAACTGTAATTACTTTTCACTGCAATGATTGCTGTTCATGTCTACACATTGCACAGTTACATAGTAACATTAAATATCTCCTTCCTTAAAGTGCACTGATACATTTTCAAAAATCTATGTGTTGTTAATATGTAATTATTGTTCAGTTCAGTAAGAGGTATAAATGTGCAATAATAGCTCAGTACATGAACTGATGTGAATATATTGCAGTGTGCAAACTCTCAATCATTGTGAATATCAATTTTTATTTTAACCATGGAAACACAGTTGAATTAATTCAATTATATTTCAAATTAATGCTCGGATTCATTGTATTTCTAATCACAATAAGAGTGAACTATTTCATGTGACACAATTATTTAAAATTTATGTCACTTTTTCATGGACAGAAAATAGAATCAGCACCAGTTTTTGCTTTCCTTTACCCAGCACAGTCAAGTTTGAATTGTAAAAAGTTAGACTGATACAGCACGGAAACAGGCCATTCAGCCCAACTTGGCATTCCGGCCAGGTTTCTGAAACTAAACTAGTCCCATTTTCCTGTGTTTGTCCCATATCCCTCTTGATGTTTTCTATCCATGTAACTGTCCAAATGTCTTTTAGATGTTGTAATCGTACCAGCTGCTGCCTTTCCTCTCATAGCTCATCTCAAAATGCCAAACACGCGTTGTGAAAAGAGTTGCCCCTCAGATCCCTTTTAAAACTTTCCCCCTCACCTTAATAACATTCATACTTTAATCAGTGACCTGAAGCAAATACATTCAAGATATTGTGATCATTATAATGAACAACAGATACAAGTTGAGAAAATGTTGGATTGAAAAATAATTCAATTGACACTTAGATATTTTCAAATCAACTCTGAGGTGCTTTGACACATCTCTGTTTAAGGTAGGAATTGAACGCCTGCCTTCTGTTCTATTCGTACCGACATTACCAGAGCCCTCCATAATGTTCCCATGCAGGAAGGGCAGGACTATAATCACAAACTTACTGTGGTTACTCTCAGGGAAATCTGCTCAGATATTTATTGTGATAATTGGACTAGGATTGTATTAGACAGTTCCAGTGTGTAATGGATAAAAAGAATTTTTAATTTCTAATAATGATGGAACGAAGTGACAATGATCTGAAATAAATATAAGTTTCATGATAATCAAATAATTCAATATGTTTGAAGCAGTTATTCACATACATAAATTAAAATTAAACTGCTTTGTAAAGCACATGATTTGGAAATAAAGCATTGGTCATTCAATGTGACTACTCAGCGAAGGACAACTTCCCTCAGTTTCACAAAATTGTGATTTCTAAGAATTCAAGATTTAATGTAAAAGAATAGATCAAACATTTGTTAATTCAGGTTTGTGTACACAAGAAACACATGAAATTTAAATAATGTTTAATGTGAAAAATGGTTAGCTCTTTTGTAATAACCAGAAATATAGAAATGTTGTACAAGAATGCAAAAAACTGTGGATGCTGGAACTCAGAAACAAAATCAGTAATTGCTGGAAACCAACTCAGCAAGTCTGGCAGCATCTGTGGGGAGCATTCAGTGTTAATACTTTGGGTCCAGTGACCCTTCCTCAGAATGTATTTTTGCTCACAGCCAATTCAATCCAACTAAGTTTCCACACTGAAAATTATTTTGCTAAGACTAAGAGATTGTAGAGTGCAATATTGTTTGTCAGTTGATGTATTGAGCCATTGTTCCACATCGACAGCTGGATATATTGCATTTAAACAATGATTACCAGTTAGACATTAGCAATAATTAGTTTTAAAATGGATGAAACCAAATTTAAGGTTGATAAGAAAATCCTCATTGCAATGTAACTGTGCAGTATATCGGAAAAAAACTGAAATATTGAAGTGAAAAATAATTAGCCATCTCTTAATTGATAAGGCTGATTAATAATCCTTCCATTAATATGAGAATTCAAATGAAATAGAATGAGATAGTTACTATGAGTGTTGGGTGAGAAAACGTTGGTTAATTGCAGGTGTGTTGACCTGAAAATAATATTAATATTTCATTATGACACTGGCATTAAAAAATAATGGATTCAACTAAAATGAGAATCTCATGATGGCGTGAGAATTGAAATGACAATTAAATTAGATTAGATTAGATTACTTTACTTACAGTGTGGAAACAGGCCCTTCGGCCCTACAAGTCCACACCGCCCCGCCGAAGGGCAACCCACCCATACTCCTACATCTACCCCTTATCTAACACTACGGGCAATTTTAGCATGGCCAATTCACCTGACCTGCACATCTTTGGACTGTGTGAGGAAACCGGAGCAGCTGGAGGAAACCCACGCAGACACGGGGAGAATGTGCAAACTCCACACAGTCAGTCGCCTGAGGCGGGAATTGAACCTGGATCTCATGGCGCTGTGAGGCAGCAGTGCTAACCACTGTGCCATAATGTTAGAACTCAACACTTAAAATGATTCAATATATTCAAAGCAGTTTGTACTGGATATTCATTAAGATCAGTAAACTGAGAATTAAAATATTGGGTTAATGTGAAAATAAAAATCACAACTTCAGAGATTATTAATCAGAATTGTTATGTCATTGAAAAAAAACTCATTTATTCAAGAATTCTGCATTTCCCTCATTTTCTGTCTTTCTTCCACAGGGATCTAGACTGGAACCCTTCTTTTCACGATACAAATATATAGAAGTGACATGAATTAAAATCTAATTGGGTGTGTTAATAAGCTTGCAGACGATACAAAGTTCAGTGCAGTTGTGAATAATGCAGAAGGTTGTCAAAGAATGCAGCAGGAAAAAGATAAACTGCAGCTATGGGCAGAGAAATTAAAGATAAAGCTTAATCCATACAAGTATGAGGTGTCTCACTTTGGGAGCTCAAATGTTAAGGAAAAGTAGATAGTTAATGGCTGGACCTTGACCTTGACCTTTGTTGTTCAAAGGGATCTTGGCATTCAAGACCATGGCTCCCTGAAAATGTCCATGCAAGTAGATACGGTGGGAAGGAAGGCAAATGGCATGCTTGCCTTTATTGATCAGAGAACTGGTTACAAAGAGTCAGGATATCATGTTGCAACATCATAAGACTTTGGTTAAGGCATACTTGAAGTATTGTATTCACTTCTGTTCGCCACATTACAGGAAGGATATGGAGGATTTGGAGAGGGTACAGAGGGCATTTACCAGGATGCTGCCTGGATTTGAGAGGCGAGAAAAAACTCAGGCTGCTTTTTTGTGGAGTGGCGCTTGCTGGGGGAAAAATTGATTGAAGTCTATACAATCATGAGATACATAAGTAGAGTTGTCAGTCAGGAAGTTTCTCACCAGAGTTGAAACATGAGAACTATGAGTCATGCATTTAAGGCTAGGGGGAAAAGTTCAAGGGGCATGTGAGGGGCAATTGTTTTTTACACAGGGACTGGTAGATGTCTGGGATGAACTTCAAGGGTTGGTGGTGGAGGCAGATACATTAAGGCTATTTAATGTTCATTGAGATAATTTGGATGGATATGGATCAAGGGTCGGCAGAAGGGATGAGTTTCTTTTGCATTATGTTCAGCATAACGTTATGGGCCAAAGGACCAATTCCTGTGCTGCACAGATCTTTGAGAGAAAACTAATGTCTCACTCATATGACATTTAATCTAATCAATATTTAGCCACTGGTGTCAGAAATAGAAAGAAATAAGTAGAGAACGAACTTGACTATAATCTAAAGTTAGAGTCAATGACATTTACAGAGGTAATTTTTTTATTTCTTTTAAATTATAAGATTAATAACTTTGGAGATGAGTTGAAACCATTTGTAGTTACTGATGTGCTGAGCCAAAATTACCCTTTTTAAACTGAAGATCGGACTAGAAACCTGTTAGAAAACTTGAAAATATTCAGTCAGGTGTGATGCATATCATAATATTATCCATTGATTATTACTGCCAATACTACAATAAAAAAAATCAGGTCTACACCAAAAAGCATCGATTTTCCATCCAATGCCCCTAGGAAATATTGGAATACTACTCATTTTAAAATTAAAGTAATCACAGCCTCATCGATTAAGAGACATCTAATGACATTTCACCAATAATTACTGTTTATTTCGAACAAACAGCATTGGGAAGTTTCTTATTAACATGCAGTTCACTGACAGCATACTAATAATTTAGTTATTGCTAATATCTAACCACTGATCAATCCAGTAAGGGATAGAAAAGTGGAATTATGGCTCAGTACATCAACTGATGGAAAGATATTGCAGTGTTCACTCTCCCAATTATTGTGAATATCGATGTAAATTTTGATTGATTTGATTATATTTTTCTTCAACACAAAGATTTATTGTAATTCTGATCACAGTAAGATTTAAATATTTTAAAGCTTAAAAAATTAAATTTGTGACATTTTTTGTAAACAAAAAAAATACAATTTACAGGTGTTTGCTCTTTCCTTTATCAATCAGAATACATTTGGAATTGTTGCAAGTTATACATTTGTGGAAGGAAGAGAAGATGTCTGCAGCTGAATAGTCACAGTGAATGACCTTTTCTTCCGATTTCGTCCGACTGCTAAACATTCTCATTATCTTTTTCTTTATAAGAAAAACTGCTTTAAACGTATTCAGCATTGTATTTTTTATGAATTTACAATAAGCTCATGATATGTCGATTTATCTTTCTTCCAATTATTCTGATATTAATATGTAAGTAAGAGCATATGTGCTTAGTACCGTCATTATTGTGAATTACTAGTTCATTCTCAGTCCATTACACAGAAACAGCCTAATTAGTTTCCAGCCCAATTATCGGAATGAACACTGGTTAGTTTTCATTTGAGTAATCCCAATTGATAATAATCCCACCCTTCCTTGTTGGGAAGATTTTGAAAGGCACTTGTGTAGCTCTAGTAGTGTGTCTCCTAAGATACCAGATAACCAGATGCAGAGCCTCAGCCTTGAAAGCTAGTGCTTCCAAATAAACCTGTTGGACTATAACCTGGTGTTATGTGATTTTTAACTTTGTCCACCCTAGTCCAATACCGAGATCTCCAAATTATTTTTGCACAAAGGAATTCTCGTAATTTTAAAAAGAAAATATGACTTTAATTAAGATCTTTAACACACGATTATTAATCCCTTCCTATATTAATATAATATAATTGTAATTGACAAGAAATGCTCACTGAACACGGCACATACAACCACACAAATGTCTTCCTGGTCATCTAATTACTGCTCAAGAGAAAAAACCTGAGTAAATATCTTATTGTTTCTGAGAACAAGAATCACAGTAAACATTTGGTGAGCAGTTCCATCCAATAAATGCACTTGATTTCTTACATTTCACTTCAGTTATTGCACACGAAATATTTCGCTAAAACCAATAACAATGAGCGAGGACGCTAACATCAGCATACAAAGATTTCCAATCCAGTTGAAGTATCACAAAATAAAATAATGTATTTTGGCTTAGTACAACCTGTAGGTGAAAACATTTTGAGCTCGCACCTTAAAAATCTTTATCTGCTTATTCAGACAAAATAGTGAAACTTGGCACTGTAAATTTATTTTGACTTTCACTCACGAAAATACTCATGTGAATCGCTTCTCATTTTCTTCCTAGTTCTGATATAAATGTCGAAATATTTACGATAATAAAACTTTGGGAATAATAAGTGTTCTTTGCAAGGACGACCTGAAGATGTTCAAGGTCCTCGAATTACTGTTGAGTAGAATACCCTTCATAAGGGTCTTATTGTCTCGAGCCGATGTTTTCTGTGACTGGTATTCTTTTTGACTAGTGACTGATGTGTTTTCAAATCATGTGCACTGCAGAAGGATTTTTTAAATTTTCAATTTGTTATGAGCAAAAAAACTGCTTTGAACATGCTGATTTTTTTTTACTCCAAAGTTATTTATCAATGTACAATCATCACAAAATTATGGAAGTTCTCTGTATCTTAGGTTCACTGTCATACGCACTTTCACTATCTACTGATTAACTTCCGACTTCTGACACGAATGTCTAAACATTGGTCATGAACAAAAGTATATAAATTAAAAGCACGTCTCAAGAAGCAAACCAATGGATGGAAACATGTCATTCTTGTAATCCTGCATGTTTGACCCAAAAACAATTCTGCTGAATAATAACTGAATGGATCATTTTTGTGAATCCATAAAGCTAGCCATTATATTGTAATCCTCAGTTTACCGATCTTAATGAATATCCAATAATCATCACAGCAAAGTGCTTTTAGAATATTAAATCAATTTATCTTTTCAGATTATGTTATTTTTCCAGTCACTGCCATTACATTAATTGCACAATATTGGAGTTAATCTTTCTAACAAATATAGTGAGAATCGCATTTTAATTGCATCAATTGTTTCTGACTAAGAACACTACAATATAAAAATCCGTTTACTGTTCAGGTGAACGATCCCATACTGGAACCAATGACTTCCCATTCAATGCCTCAGTGTAAATATTTGATGATTGCTCATTTGATTGATCACGGTAATGTCAGCCTGAAGCGTTCAGAGAACTGTAATTACTTTTCATTAGAATAATTCCTAGTCGTTTCTCCACATTGTTCAGTGAAATAATCAACTAAGATTTCTCAGTATTCTTAAATTAACTGATAGAATTTTGACAATCCAATTGCTGCTATTATCTAATCATTGTTCAATATAGCTCAGGGTATATCTGTAGAATATGGCTCATGTATGAAATAATGTAAAGATTTGCAGTGTGTGTTGTAAATATCAATTTTTATTTTAACCCTAGCAAAAGTTGAATTGATTTAATTATGTTTTGTTTACATGTTAACATTCACTGTATTTATAAACGCGGTACAAGGTAATCATTATTCATGGAACAAAATCATTTAAAATTCTTGCGACGTTTTGAAGTACAACAAACGGAACTAACATCTCTTTATTGTTTCATGAAATAGTCACAATACATTTTGAACTTTGGGAAGTGAACATTTCTGGAAAGAAGGGAAGTTGTCTTCAGATGAATAGTCCTATTGTGTGACTAATTCATTTATTTTCCTATTCATTTATGTTGCAAAAGCATTTTAATTATCTTTTTATTCTGTAAAAACTTGCTTTGAACATATGGAACTATTTTATTGATCTTTGTTCATCAGTGTACAATGATCAAATGATTAGGCATTTTTTCCTATCATGGATCTTCATGAGATTCATATTTAATTAAAGTCATTATTACTTTGTTACATCATTACTGTAAATTACTAATTCATTTTGTCAGTTCATTACACACAAGAAATATGTAATTAATTCCCATACAAATTATTACAATAAACATCTGATTCATTTTCATTTGTGTTGCCACAGTAAGCATGTGACTATGGTCCTACCCTTCCGGGGTGGGAAAATTATGAAGGGTCCTTGTGGAGCTCTGACAGTATCTCTGCGACAAGATCAGGAGGAATGGTTTAAATTCCCATCTTCAGCAGAGATGTGTCAGAGCTGCTCCAAATATTCCTGAGAAAATACCTGAGCATAGACTGAACTGCTTTTCAAAACAACATGAAATATACTTCAATCTGCTGTGCATTTCAATCACCACCATATCTATTACTTATTTTCTTCATGTCTCTAATAAAACGATGCATCTATGAACTCAGATATTCACAAACCCAGTCTTCGTCCGATCTGTACTTTGGCCAGAAGACAGCGGGACGAAGAATGGAGTCCTTAGTCCATACAAAGCAACAATATTTAATCATATTTCTCACTTGTACAAGTATTATTTTGCCAATTTCCACAACATCCTGCCCAAAAGACTTTCCGGAGGAATGTTGTAAGGGACCCCGCCTCCATTTTCATTGCCGTTTCCTTACTTTGTTTCCCCGGAGGCTTTTTCCTTACCCACAGCACAATCCATATTGAGTTCCTTCGTTAGTCCCTTATTAACTACTAAAACTCAATCCCGGCCACCAAGGCAATACTTAAAAGTCAATTTTCTTACCTTGGTCTGTGCACAGAATTGCCTGGCTCCTTTTGTCACCGTATCTTCTATCGAGCTCCTATCACTGTCTGATTCAGATGTCTCTCTTATAGGATTCACATCAGTCACCCAAGGGAGCAGATCAAACCGGGACACGAGACCACTCCTCAATGGGGAACAGAACGCGTCTTCCCAGTGTCCAAGGCCAGCCACTCCCCCCGGTGATGGAAGAAAATCCCGGACGAGCCTCCAATTGTGAGAAACAAAAGCCCACTCACATCAATTATTTCAGTCCGAGACCAAATTTCTGAATCAGCCGTGTATTTGTACACCTGCAGGTGGGTGCTTTGTCTAATTGCCAGGTAAGGCAATGACAAAATGCACACTATATCACAAAAAACCCTTGCAATTTATACAGTTTCTTTTCCCATATGTTTTCCCTATTCCATTGTCTGTTCCCTGCTTCGCTTACGTCACTCATTTCCTAAAGACTGATCCCACAACTTCTGTTTATCCTGTCTTGTCCGTGACAAACTCTTATCTCTGACTCCCATAAGGGTGTTTGACGTCAGTCTATTGTAGATTATTGATTAGGCATATCTTTTCTTCTATCAGCATCTATTTCCATCCAGAGGCCACTTTGACCTCTTTGATTAGGGTTTGTTCCTGTGTCTCCGTGTAAGGGGGAAACAGATGCTTTCCTGTTTGCCCATATATCCACCATTGTTCTGTATTCACGCCTCATGCTAACATATCCTTTCTTTTTGCTGAATATGTATTTTCTCATTCTTGTTCTGTATCAGAATTTATACTTGCAGAAATAACATTAATTCATTTATATCCCACAATTTCCCATTTTTCTTTTCATTACTATCTGTTATCTTCTGCATTTTTGTCTTTTTTTTAAACATTGTTCCCAAAATTCGCAAGCATCATTTCAGAGATTTCATCCATCTTAGTCTCACTCATCTCCTTATTATTTAGTTGATAAAGTTCCTCTGTCTGATTCCCCTCAGGCGCATTCGTTTCATCAAGGCTGTTTCAATCAGCCTCTGGGTGAGCCCTCGTATACAGGGTATGACACAACAGCCAATGGCCACCAATACCCCCACTACTACTATCAGGGAAGTAAGGATAGAAACCACCACCCCCTTTCTCTGCTAAAATCATATCAAGGGCTATTCTGTTTGCCCATGCCATCCTACTCGTCACATCAAGCTGTTCTGATATTTCTTTAACCGCCTCTCTTGTATAATTTTATAAATCGCTGTTGATATAAAAAATTTAATTTATCCAGTCTACATTTTTATTAATTGTTGCCCACCAAAAGAGAGCTGACTCAAAGCCTGCTGCAATCTGGTTACGAGCTTTGAATTCAGGTACTCCCCTAGGGACTCCTACCGAATCAAGATAAATCCTGTCTTCAAAAGAAGTATCTAACAGTAATCTCTTACCCCTTCCCTTTTTCCCTACTATCTTTTCCTTCTCAAATGCCAAGGTAAATGGAATTGCCAATTGTACAATTGCGCATATCCCTTTCCAATCCGGAGGTAGGGTGGGTCTCAATATTTTTCCTCCACAGTACCACCACAGATCCGCTCGGGGAACCTTTAGTGCTGAGTAGTTCCCTCCCTTCTCCGTTTCGGTAACATTCTTAATCTCTGTACATAATTTCAGCTCCCCCAAATCTCTCGACCGATTTGTACCTCGCCTGTGCACACATGACGTGTGATTTCCAACTGCGGTGGAAAATGTGGGGGGAACTTTTGCATCTTTCTCCTCCAAGGGAGGGAACATAAGAGATAGGGAGGTACAATTCCTATCATTCCATGCAGTCTCATCCTGGTACAGGGCTATCATACATTTCATGCCCTTCCTGTCTCGCTTCCACCCGAGCGGAAAGGGAACCACCTGGGCCACTGGCCGACCGGAGGCACATCCATAGCAATTGCTTTTGTTCAGACTTTTTACAGTATACTTTACCCATTCAACCCAGGCATTTGCATCCCCGTACCCAGTCTCTATCTCGATGGTCTGTTTCAAATCCTTTACCTCTATAATTTTTACTACTTTAGGATCATCGGGAGGGGTGAAAGGTTGTATCTCATTACCCAGTAATTCTACCCGTTTTCCCTGTCCTACGCTAATTCGAAAATAACAGCCCACAAACTCCTTCCCATTTGCCTTCATTTCAATCCCAAATGTTTCATTTAATTGTACCTCATAAGTGCCACCTCCCAAAACTGCTTCGTGCCATGTGGTTTTCCTTATCGTTAAATATATGGGGTTACACTTTTTATCGGGACAATCGCGTGCTGGTCGGAAGGGGGCCCGGTGTATTGTGACAAGACCATTATACCAGTTACCATCCCCGAGGCCATCCCCATAGGACTTAAGATGTATCTCTGAGTTGCGGTATTGTCTCTGATTAGCTACATTCCCACAATTTACTAAGCTACATACATCAGTGTCTATTACTTGTGGATTATCAGACTCAGGAACCATTAATAATACATATGAAAATGATATTTGACAAAATCCCAATACCAAGAGGGCTAGCATCATAACTCTAAGCATTCCCAGTATTCTAATCATTATGCTAAAACACAAAAAGGCTTAATATACAATCTTACAGAAATAATCCCGCTCTCGCGTCACCACTGTATAGTCAATTACTCAAAGTCTCTTTAGTCTGAGTTTCAGCGGGTCTTGCGTTGATTCGGCTGTCCAGACATCTTCCTCAACTGGAGGGTCCAGTGGCCCTTTGATCCGAGTATAATGAGTCCAGCCTTTTTCCGCTGTCCTTATTGCCGTTTCGGTAGTCAAAAGAGCCTGATACGGCCCTTCCCAGTCTGGCTGCAGCTTAGTCTCTGTCCATGATTTTATTAAGACCCAATCTCCTGGCCGGATGGGATGAACAGAAAATTCAAGGGGCGGAGTCTGTGCCAATAGACCCTGTTTTCTGAGGAAAGATAAAGAGGAGGACAAGCCCAGTATACACTTCTTTAAAAACAAATCTTTAGTTTTGGGAATTGGCAATTCTCCCTGCGTTCCCAGATAAGGTCATCCAAATAAGATTTCATAGGGGGATAGTCCCAAATCTTTCCTCCGCCAAGGGACAAGCCCAAAAGGCATCCTTTAAATCTATCACACTAAACCATCTGTAATCATGTGGGATCTTACTTAATAACGTGTAGGGGTTTGGCACCACTGTGTGCCTGATCTGTACTATTCGATTTAATGTTCTCAAATCCTGCACCAATCGATAAGTTCCACCAGATTTCCATACTGGTAGAATTGGGGTATTATAAGGAGACATACATGGTTCCAATAGTCCATCTCTAATCAGTCCCTCAATTACTGGCTGCAGTCCTCGTTTACCTCCTATGGAAATAGGATATTGTCGTTCACAGATAACGTCTCCTTTTCGTTTTAAATTTATTGTAAGGGGAGGGATCTGTAGTTTTCCACGATTCCCTTCTCTAGCCCATACAATAGGGTCTATCTTTCTCTCTGCATCCTCTGTCAACATCGCCAGTTGTACAACTAATTCTTTTTCCTGAATTCCAATCTCCAGTCCTAAAAGGATAATTAGGTCTCTCCCCAGTAAGTTACTTCCTATATCAGGGATATACAGCAGTTCCCCTGTGACCCTATCCTTAGGATCTTCTATCATCATAGGTTCAAATAGTGGAACAGGAAATCCTTCCCCTTTCACCCCCGAAACAGTAATTGACCGTGTTAACATTTCTGCTTTCTTTGTTTTAAATTTCAACAATGACCGTGCTGCCCCCGTATCTACTAGGAAGACTACCTTCTCCCTACAGGGTCCCACCTTCAAGTTTATCAAGGGTTCCTGGTGGGCCCCCGAGGGCAGGAACCCCTGACACCCCTATTCTTCATCATAATTCATAAGCGGAATTGCCTTTTCTTCCCTTTGTAGATCAGGACACTCCCGCTTAAAATGCCCTATCTTTCCACAATAATAGCATCCTGCCTGTAGAGACTTCCATCTCTGCCCCTGTCGCTCAAACCCTCTATCAAATGTTCCCCCGTGTCCTCTCCCTCTCCCTCTCCCTCTCTGTCCTACATGCTGCCTCCTGCCGCTCCGGTTGCTCACTATTGGTTCCATTCTCCCCTTAATTACCCCATCAACCGTAGCTACCATCATTTTCGCCTTCTGTTTTTGTCTCTCATCCTCCCTTTTTACAAACACTTTCTGTGCCTCTCTCAACAATTCATCTAATGGTTTTTCGCTCCATCTTTCTATCTTCTGTATCTTTCTCTGTATGTCTGGCCATGCTTTTGTCACAAAATGTACTTTCAAAAGACCCTGTGCCACTAGGTCCTCAGGGTTCATTCCAGAGTATTTCCGCATTGAGTCCCTTAATCTTTGCAAGAAAGCTGAGGGAGTCTCATCTTTCTCCTGTCTAATTTCAAAGGCTTTCATCAAATTCTGTGACTTCGGAACTGCCTCTCTTATTCCTTTTAGAATCAGGTCTTTCAATTCCCTCATTTCTTCTCTATGCTCCGGGTTTTGGTTTTCCCACTGGGGGTCTCTGAGGGGAAACTTCACCTCTCCCTGTCCAGCATCCCCATTTCCAATCGGGTGTTCCCTGTCCCATATTTTAATGGCAGCTCCTCATATAAGTGTCCTTTCCTCCCCAGTAAGTAGTATATTCAAAATAGACATTAATTCAGCCCAGGTATACAGACTGGGCCCCAAAAATTGATCAATTTGTTCAGACAATCCCACCGGATCCTCCACCAGAACCTTCATTTCCTTTTTAAATGTTCTGACCTCCCCACTGGTGAGGGGGGCACTTACAAACCCAATCTCTTTGTCCCCTATGGGTACCTCCCGAAGGGGATAAGTCGTTACGTTTATCCCCTTTTTCTTTTTTTTCAAGAAATATTGCAATATTTCTAGCTCCCCATAACTTCAAACACCAATTCATCAATTCATGCTTGACTATCCTTTAAAGACTGTTCCTAACTTATAAATATATTTATATATATTTACGTTCATTTCTTCAGTATTTAATAGTTAAAATGCAAAATGCATACAGTTCCCAATTTTGCAATTCACTGTAATTACCCAGTTTTAGTCCTTTAATTTAGATCCAAAATTAGTTTTCTTAAATAGTCCTGACCAATCATTGCTCAATTACAATACTATAGGTCGTAAAATAATCAGAGCTTGCCTTAAAAGAATTTGTCTACTCAAGTTTTTTTAAAAAAAACTTCTAATGCATGAACAATGGCTGAATCCAAGGTCACAGATATTAACCATAGAATTTTGCATTTACTACAATCTAATGTTGAACTGAAACTTCAACTGTCCTCCATAAATCGCTATTATGTAAAGATAAAAGAGATTAATTAGAAACTGATAGTAAGGCAGTCATGATCATGTTAAGTTTCCATAACAAAAATCAGATTCAAAACAGTCCTGGAACTCAAGCTCCAGGGAATAAAACACAAACATTCAATCACCAACAAACAAATGTTCACTCAAACCAAATCACAAAGGGTTAAACTTCCTACCAGCTATACAGCTCTTTACATTCTCTCTCTCTCTCTCTCTCGCACATTGACATATGAACTCAGATATTCACAACCCCAGTCTTCGTCCGATTTGTACTTTGGCCAGAAGACAGCGGGACGAAGAATGGAGTCCTTAGACCATACAAAGCAACAATATTTAATCATATTTCTCACTTGTACAAGTATTATTTTGCCAATTTCCACAATATCCTGCCCAAAAGACTTTCCGGAGGAATGTTGTAAGGGACCCCGCCTCCATTTTCATTGCCGTTTCCTTACTTTGTTTCCCCGGAGGCTTTTTCCTTACCCACAGCACAATCCATATTGAGTTCCTTCGTTAGTCCCTTATTAACTACTAAAACTCAATCCCGGCCACCAAGGCAATACTTAAAAGTCAATTTTCTTACCTTGGTCTGTGCACAGAATTGCCTGGCTCCTTTTGTCACCGTATCTTCTATCGAGCTCCTATCACTGTCTGATTCAGATGTCTCTCTTATAGGATTCACATCAGTCACCCAAGGGAGCAGATCAAACCGGGACACGAGACCACTCCTCAATGGGGAACAGGACGCGTCTTCCCAGTGTCCAAGGCCAGCCACTCCCCCCGGTGATGGAAGAAAATCCCGGACGAGCCTCCAATTGTGAGAAACAAAAGCCCACTCATATCAATTATTTCAGTCCGAGACCAAATTTCTGAATCAGCCGTGTATTTGTACACCTGCAGGTGGGTGCTTTGTCTAATTGCCAGGTAAGGCAATGACAAAATGCACACTATATCACAAAAAACCCTTGCAATTTATACAGTTTCTTTTCCCATATGTTTTCCCTATTCCATTGTCTGTTCCCTGCTTCGCTTACGTCACTCATTTCCTAAAGACTGATCCCACAACTTCTGTTTATCCTGTCTTGTCCGTGACAAACTCTTATCTCTGACTCCCATAAGGGTGTTTGACGTCAGTCTATTGTAGATTATTGATTAGGCATATCTTTTCTTCTATCAGCATCTATTTCCATCCAGAGGCCACTTTGACCTCTTTGATTAGGGTTTGTTCCTGTGTCTCCGTGTAAGGGGGAAACAGATGCTTTCCTGTTTGCCCATATATCCACCATTGTTCTGTATTCACGCCTCATGCTAACATATCCTTTCTTTTTGCTGAATATGTATTTTCTCATTCTTGTTCTGTATCAGAATTTATACTTGCAGAAATAACATTAATTCATTTATATCCCACAATTTCCCATTTTTCTTTTCATTACTATCTGTTATCTTCTGCATTTTTGTCTTTTTTTTAAACATTGTTCCCAAAATTCGCAAGCATCATTTCAGAGATTTCATCCATCTTAGTCTCACTCATCTCCTTATTATTTAGTTGATAAAGTTCCTCTGTCTGATTCCCCTCAGGCGCATTCGTTTCATCAAGGCTGTTTCAATCAGCCTCTGGGTGAGCCCTCGTATACAGGGTATGACACAACAGCCAATGGCCACCAATACCCCCACTACTACTATCAGGGAAGTAAGGATAGAAACCACCACCCCCTTTCTCTGCTAAAATCATATCAAGGGCTATTCTGTTTGCCCATGCCATCCTACTCGTCACATCAAGCTGTTCTGATATTTCTTTAACCGCCTCTCTTGTATAATTTTATAAATCGCTGTTGATATAAAAAATTTAATTTATCCAGTCTACATTTTTATTAATTGTTGCCCACCAAAAGAGAGCTGACTCAAAGCCTGCTGCAATCTGGTTACGAGCTTTGAATTCAGGTACTCCCCTAGGGACTCCTACCGAATCAAGATAAATCCTGTCTTCAAAAGAAGTATCTAACAGTAATCTCTTACCCCTTCCCTTTTTCCCTACTATCTTTTCCTTCTCAAATGCCAAGGTAAATGGAATTGCCAATTGTACAATTGCGCATATCCCTTTCCAATCCGGAGGTAGGGTGGGTCTCAATATTTTTCCTCCACAGTACCACCACAGATCCGCTCGGGGAACCTTTAGTGCTGAGTAGTTCCCTCCCTTCTCCGTTTCGGTAACATTCTTAATCTCTGTACATAATTTCAGCTCCCCCAAATCTCTCGACCGATTTGTACCTCGCCTGTGCACACATGACGTGTGATTTCCAACTGCGGTGGAAAATGTGGGGGGAACTTTTGCATCTTTCTCCTCCAAGGGAGGGAACATAAGAGATAGGGAGGTACAATTCCTATCATTCCATGCAGTCTCATCCTGGTACAGGGCTATCATACATTTCATGCCCTTCCTGTCTCGCTTCCACCCGAGCGGAAAGGGAACCACCTGGGCCACTGGCCGACCGGAGGCACATCCATAGCAATTGCTTTTGTTCAGACTTTTTACAGTATACTTTACCCATTCAACCCAGGCATTTGCATCCCCGTACCCAGTCTCTATCTCGATGGTCTGTTTCAAATCCTTTACCTCTATAATTTTTACTACTTTAGGATCATCGGGAGGGGTGAAAGGTTGTATCTCATTACCCAGTAATTCTACCCGTTTTCCCTGTCCTACGCTAATTCGAAAATAACAGCCCACAAACTCCTTCCCATTTGCCTTCATTTCAATCCCAAATGTTTCATTTAATTGTACCTCATAAGTGCCACCTCCCAAAACTGCTTGTGCCATGTGGTTTTCCTTATCGTTAAATATATGGGGTTACACTTTTTATCGGGACAATCGCGTGCTGGTCGGAAGGGGGCCCGGTGTATTGTGACAAGACCATTATACCAGTTACCATCCCCGAGGCCATCCCCATAGGACTTAAGATGTATCTCTGAGTTGCGGTATTGTCTCTGATTAGCTACATTCCCACAATTTACTAAGCTACATACATCAGTGTCTATTACTTGTGGATTATCAGACTCAGGAACCATTAATAATACATATGAAAATGATATTTGACAAAATCCCAATACCAAGAGGGCTAGCATCATAACTCTAAGCATTCCCAGTATTCTAATCATTATGCTAAAACACAAAAAGGCTTAATATACAATCTTACAGAAATAATCCCGCTCTCGCGTCACCACTGTATAGTCAATTACTCAAAGTCTCTTTAGTCTGAGTTTCAGCGGGTCTTGCGTTGATTCGGCTGTCCAGACATCTTCCTCAACTGGAGGGTCCAGTGGCCCTTTGATCCGAGTATAATGAGTCCAGCCTTTTTCCGCTGTCCTTATTGCCGTTTCGGTAGTCAAAAGAGCCTGATACGGCCCTTCCCAGTCTGGCTGCAGCTTAGTCTCTGTCCATGATTTTATTAAGACCCAATCTCCTGGCCGGATGGGATGAACAGAAAATTCAAGGGGCGGAGTCTGTGCCAATAGACCCTGTTTTCTGAGGAAAGATAAAGAGGAGGACAAGCCCAGTATACACTTCTTTAAAAAACAAATCTTTAGTTTTGGGAATTGGCAATTCTCCCTGCGTTCCCAGATAAGGTCATCCAAATAAGATTTCATAGGGGGATAGTCCCAAATCTTTCCTCCGCCAAGGGACAAGCCCAAAAGGCATCCTTTAAATCTATCACACTAAACCATCTGTAATCATGTGGGATCTTACTTAATAACGTGTAGGGGTTTGGCACCACTGTGTGCCTGATCTGTACTATTCGATTTAATGTTCTCAAATCCTGCACCAATCGATAAGTTCCACCAGATTTCCATACTGGTAGAATTGGGGTATTATAAGGAGACATACATGGTTCCAATAGTCCATCTCTAATCAGTCCCTCAATTACTGGCTGCAGTCCTCGTTTACCTCCTATGGAAATAGGATATTGTCGTTCACAGATAACGTCTCCTTTTCGTTTTAAATTTATTGTAAGGGGAGGGATCTGTAGTTTTCCACGATTCCCTTCTCTAGCCCATACAATAGGGTCTATCTTTCTCTCTGCATCCTCTGTCAACATCGCCAGTTGTACAACTAATTCTTTTTCCTGAATTCCAATCTCCAGTCCTAAAAGGATAATTAGGTCTCTCCCCAGTAAGTTACTTCCTATATCAGGGATATACAGCAGTTCCCCTGTGACCCTATCCTTAGGATCTTCTATCATCATAGGTTCAAATAGTGGAACAGGAAATCCTTCCCCTTTCACCCCCGAAACAGTAATTGACCGTGTTAACATTTCTGCTTTCTTTGTTTTAAATTTCAACAATGACCGTGCTGCCCCCGTATCTACTAGGAAGACTACCTTCTCCCTACAGGGTCCCACCTTCAAGTTTATCAAGGGTTCCTGGTGGGCCCCCGAGGGCAGGAACCCCTGACACCCCTATTCTTCATCATAATTCATAAGCGGAATTGCCTTTTCTTCCCTTTGTAGATCAGGACACTCCCGCTTAAAATGCCCTATCTTTCCACAATAATAGCATCCTGCCTGTAGAGACTTCCATCTCTGCCCCTGTCGCTCAAACCCTCTATCAAATGTTCCCCCGTGTCCTCTCCCTCTCCCTCTCCCTCTCTGTCCTACATGCTGCCTCCTGCCGCTCCGGTTGCTCACTATTGGTTCCATTCTCCCCTTAATTACCCCATCAACCGTAGCTACCATCATTTTCGCCTTCTGTTTTTGTCTCTCATCCTCCCTTTTTACAAACACTTTCTGTGCCTCTCTCAACAATTCATCTAATGGTTTTTCGCTCCATCTTTCTATCTTCTGTATCTTTCTCTGTATGTCTGGCCATGCTTTTGTCACAAAATGTACTTTCAAAAGACCCTGTGCCACTAGGTCCTCAGGGTTCATTCCAGAGTATTTCCGCATTGAGTCCCTTAATCTTTGCAAGAAAGCTGAGGGAGTCTCATCTTTCTCCTGTCTAATTTCAAAGGCTTTCATCAAATTCTGTGACTTCGGAACTGCCTCTCTTATTCCTTTTAGAATCAGGTCTTTCAATTCCCTCATTTCTTCTCTATGCTCCGGGTTTTGGTTTTCCCACTGGGGGTCTCTGAGGGGAAACTTCACCTCTCCCTGTCCAGCATCCCCATTTCCAATCGGGTGTTCCCTGTCCCATATGTTAATGGCAGCTCCTCATATAAGTGTCCTTTCCTCCCCAGTAAGTAGTATATTCAAAATAGACATTAATTCAGCCCAGGTATACAGACTGGGCCCCAAAAATTGATCAATTTGTTCAGACAATCCCAACGGATCCTCAACCAGAACCTTCATTTCCTTTTTAAATGTTCTGACCTCCCCACTGGTGAGGGGGGCACTTACAAACCCAATCTCTTTGTCCCCTATGGGTACCTCCCGAAGGGGATAAGTCGTTACGTTTATCCCCTTTTTCTTTTTTTTCAAGAAATATTGCAATATTTCTAGCTCCCCATAACTTCAAACACCAATTCATCAATTCATGCTTGACTATCCTTTAAAGACTGTTCCTAACTTATAAATATATTTATATATATTTACGTTCATTTCTTCAGTATTTAATAGTTAAAATGCAAAATGCATACAGTTCCCAATTTTGCAATTCACTGTAATTACCCAGTTTTAGTCCTTTAATTTAGATCCAAAATTAGTTTTCTTAAATAGTCCTGACCAATCATTGCTCAATTACAATACTATAGGTCGTAAAATAATCAGAGCTTGCCTTAAAAGAATTTGTCTACTCAAGTTTTTTTTAAAAAAACTTCTAATGCATGAACAATGGCTGAATCCAAGGTCACAGATATTAACCATAGAATTTTGCTTTTACTACAATCTAATGTTGAACTGAAACTTCAACTGTCCTCCATAAATCGCTATTATGTAAAGATAAAAGAGATTAATTAGAAACTGATAGTAAGGCAGTCATGATCATGTTAAGTTTCCATAACAAAAATCAGATTCAAAACAGTCCTGGAACTCAAGCTCCAGGGAATAAAACACAAACATTCAATCACCAACAAACAAATGTTCACTCAAACCAAATCACAAAGGGTTAAACTTCCTACCAGCTATACAGCTCTTTACATTCTCTCTCTCTCTCTCTCTCGCACATTGACATATGAACTCAGATATTCACAAACCCAGTCTTCGTCCGATCTGTACTTTGGCCAGAAGACAGCGGGACGAAGAATGGAGTCCTTAGACCATACAAAGCAACAATATTTAATCATATTTCTCACTTGTACAAGTATTATTTTGCCAATTTCCACAACATCCTGCCCAAAAGACTTTCCGGAGGAATGTTGTAAGGGACCCCGCCTCCATTTTCATTGCCGTTTCCTTACTTTGTTTCCCCGGAGGCTTTTTCCTTACCCACAGCACAATCCATATTGAGTTCCTTCGTTAGTCCCTTATTAACTACTAAAACTCAATCCCGGCCACCAAGGCAATACGTAAAAGTCAATTTTCTTACCTTGGTCTGTGCACAGAATTGCCTGGCTCCTTTTGTCACCGTATCTTCTATCGAGCTCCTATCACTGTCTGATTCAGATGTCTCTCTTATAGGATTCACATCAGTCACCCAAGGGAGCAGATCAAACCGGGACACGAGACCACTCCTCAATGGGGAACAGGACGCGTCTTCCCAGTGTCCAAGGCCAGCCACTCCCCCCGGTGATGGAAGAAAATCCCGGACGAGCCTCCAATTGTGAGAAACAAAAGCCCACTCATATCAATTATTTCAGTCCGAGACCAAATTTCTGAATCAGCCGTGTATTTGTACACCTGCAGGTGGGTGCTTTGTCTAATTGCCAGGTAAGGCAATGACAAAATGCACACTATATCACAAAAAACCCTTGCAATTTATACAGTTTCTTTTCCCATATGTTTTCCCTATTCCATTGTCTGTTCCCTGCTTCGCTTACGTCACTCATTTCCTAAAGACTGATCCCACAACTTCTGTTTATCCTGTCTTGTCCGTGACAAACTCTTATCTCTGACTCCCATAAGGGTGTTTGACGTCAGTCTATTGTAGATTATTGATTAGGCATATCTTTTCTTCTATCAGCATCTATTTCCATCCAGAGGCCACTTTGACCTCTTTGATTAGGGTTTGTTCCTGTGTCTCCGTGTAAGGGGGAAACAGATGCTTTCCTGTTTGCCCATATATCCACCATTGTTCTGTATTCACGCCTCTTGCTAACATATCCTTTCTTTTTGCTGAATATGTATTTTCTCATTCTTGTTCTGTATCAGAATTTATACTTGCAGAAATAACATTAATTCATTTATATCCCACAATTTCCCATTTTCTTTTCATTACTATCTGTTATCTTCTGCATTTTTGTCTTTTTTTTAAACATTGTTCCCAAAATTCGCAAGCATCATTTCAGAGATTTCATCCATCTTAGTCTCACTCATCTCCTTATTATTTAGTTGATAAAGTTCCTCTGTCTGATTCCCCTCAGGCGCATTCGTTTCATCAAGGCTGTTTCAATCAGCCTCTGGGTGAGCCCTCGTATACAGGGTATGACACAACAGCCAATGGCCACCAATACCCCCACTACTACTATCAGGGAAGTAAGGATAGAAACCACCACCCCCTTTCTCTGCTAAAATCATATCAAGGGCTATTCTGTTTGCCCATGCCATCCTACTCGTCACATCAAGCTGTTCTGATATTTCTTTAACCGCCTCTCTTGTATAATTTTATAAATCGCTGTTGATATAAAAAATGTAATTTATCCAGTCTACATTTTTATTAATTGTTGCCCACCAAAAGAGAGCTGACTCAAAGCCTGCTGCAATCTGGTTACGAGCTTTGAATTCAGGTACTCCCCTAGGGACTCCTACCGAATCAAGATAAATCCTGTCTTCAAAAGAAGTATCTAACAGTAATCTCTTACCCCTTCCCTTTTTCCCTACTATCTTTTCCTTCTCAAATGCCAAGGTAAATGGAATTGCCAATTGTACAATTGCGCATATCCCTTTCCAATCCGGAGGTAGGGTGGGTCTCAATATTTTTCCTCCACAGTACCACCACAGATCCGCTCGGGGAACCTTTAGTGCTGAGTAGTTCCCTCCCTTCTCCGTTTCGGTAACATTCTTAATCTCTGTACATAATTTCAGCTCCCCCAAATCTCTCGACCGATTTGTACCTCGCCTGTGCACACATGACGTGTGATTTCCAACTGCGGTGGAAAATGTGGGGGGAACTTTTGCATCTTTCTCCTCCAAGGGAGGGAACATAAGAGATAGGGAGGTACAATTCCTATCATTCCATGCAGTCTCATCCTGGTACAGGGCTATCATACATTTCATGCCCTTTCTGTCTCGCTTCCACCCGAGCGGAAAGGGAACCACCTGGGCCACTGGCCGACCGGAGGCACATCCATAGCAATTGCTTTTGTTCAGACTTTTTACAGTATACTTTACCCATTCAACCCAGGCATTTGCATCCCCGTACCCAGTCTCTATCTCGATGGTCTGTTTCAAATCCTTTACCTCTATAATTTTTACTACTTTAGGATCATCGGGAGGGGTGAAAGGTTGTATCTCATTACCCAGTAATTCTACCCGTTTTCCCTGTCCTACGCTAATTCGAAAATAACAGCCCACAAACTCCTTCCCATTTGCCTTCATTTCAATCCCAAATGTTTCATTTAATTGTACCTCATAAGTGCCACCTCCCAAAACTGCTTCGTGCCATGTGGTTTTCCTTATCGTTAAATATATGGGGTTACACTTTTTATCGGGACAATCGCGTGCTGGTCGGAAGGGGGCCCGGTGTATTGTGACAAGACCATTATACCAGTTACCATCCCCGAGGCCATCCCCATAGGACTTAAGATGTATCTCTGAGTTGCGGTATTGTCTCTGATTAGCTACATTCCCACAATTTACTAAGCTACATACATCAGTGTCTATTACTTGTGGATTATCAGACTCAGGAACCATTAATAATACATATGAAAATGATATTTGACAAAATCCCAATACCAAGAGGGCTAGCATCATAACTCTAAGCATTCCCAGTATTCTAATCATTATGCTAAAACACAAAAAGGCTTAATATACAATCTTACAGAAATAATCCCGCTCTCGCGTCACCACTGTATAGTCAATTACTCAAAGTCTCTTTAGTCTGAGTTTCAGCGGGTCTTGCGTTGATTCGGCTGTCCAGACATCTTCCTCAACTGGAGGGTCCAGTGGCCCTTTGATCCGAGTATAATGAGTCCAGCCTTTTTCCGCTGTCCTTATTGCCGTTTCGGTAGTCAAAAGAGCCTGATACGGCCCTTCCCAGTCTGGCTGCAGCTTAGTCTCTGTCCATGATTTTATTAAGACCCAATCTCCTGGCCGGATGGGATGAACAGAAAATTCAAGGGGCGGAGTCTGTGCCAATAGACCCTGTTTTCTGAGGAAAGATAAAGAGGAGGACAAGCCCAGTATACACTTCTTTAAAAACAAATCTTTAGTTTTGGGAATTGGCAATTCTCCCTGCGTTCCCAGATAAGGTCATCCAAATAAGATTTCATAGGGGGATAGTCCCAAATCTTTCCTCCGCCAAGGGACAAGCCCAAAAGGCATCCTTTAAATCTATCACACTAAACCATCTGTAATCATGTGGGATCTTACTTAATAACGTGTAGGGGTTTGGCACCACTGTGTGCCTGATCTGTACTATTCGATTTAATGTTCTCAAATCCTGCACCAATCGATAAGTTCCACCAGATTTCCATACTGGTAGAATTGGGGTATTATAAGGAGACATACATGGTTCCAATAGTCCATCTCTAATCAGTCCCTCAATTACTGGCTGCAGTCCTCGTTTACCTCCTATGGAAATAGGATATTGTCGTTCACAGATAACGTCTCCTTTTCGTTTTAAATTTATTGTAAGGGGAGGGATCTGTAGTTTTCCACGATTCCCTTCTCTAGCCCATACAATAGGGTCTATCTTTCTCTCTGCATCCTCTGTCAACATCGCCAGTTGTACAACTAATTCTTTTTCCTGAATTCCAATCTCCAGTCCTAAAAGGATAATTAGGTCTCTCCCCAGTAAGTTACTTCCTATATCAGGGATATACAGCAGTTCCCCTGTGACCCTATCCTTAGGATCTTCTATCATCATAGGTTCAAATAGTGGAACAGGAAATCCTTCCCCTTTCACCCCCGAAACAGTAATTGACCGTGTTAACATTTCTGCTTTCTTTGTTTTAAATTTCAACAATGACCGTGCTGCCCCCGTATCTACTAGGAAGACTACCTTCTCCCTACAGGGTCCCACCTTCAAGTTTATCAAGGGTTCCTGGTGGGCCCCCGAGGGCAGGAACCCCTGACACCCCTATTCTTCATCATAATTCATAAGCGGAATTGCCTTTTCTTCCCTTTGTAGATCAGGACACTCCCGCTTAAAATGCCCTATCTTTCCACAATAATAGCATCCTGCCTGTAGAGACTTCCATCTCTGCCCCTGTCGCTCAAACCCTCTATCAAATGTTCCCCCGTGTCCTCTCCCTCTCCCTCTCCCTCTCTGTCCTACATGCTGCCTCCTGCCGCTCCGGTTGCTCACTATTGGTTCCATTCTCCCCTTAATTACCCCATCAACCGTAGCTACCATCATTTTCGCCTTCTGTTTTTGTCTCTCATCCTCCCTTTTTACAAACACTTTCTGTGCCTCTCTCAACAATTCATCTAATGGTTTTTCGCTCCATCTTTCTATCTTCTGTATCTTTCTCTGTATGTCTGGCCATGCTTTTGTCACAAAATGTACTTTCAAAAGACCCTGTGCCACTAGGTCCTCAGGGTTCATTCCAGAGTATTTCCGCATTGAGTCCCTTAATCTTTGCAAGAAAGCTGAGGGAGTCTCATCTTTCTCCTGTCTAATTTCAAAGGCTTTCATCAAATTCTGTGACTTCGGAACTGCCTCTCTTATTCCTTTTAGAATCAGGTCTTTCAATTCCCTCATTTCTTCTCTATGCTCCGGGTTTTGGTTTTCCCACTGGGGGTCTCTGAGGGGAAACTTCACCTCTCCCTGTCCAGCATCCCCATTTCCAATCGGGTGTTCCCTGTCCCATATGTTAATGGCAGCTCCTCATATAAGTGTCCTTTCCTCCCCAGTAAGTAGTATATTCAAAATAGACATTAATTCAGCCCAGGTATACAGACTGGGCCCCAAAAATTGATCAATTTGTTCAGACAATCCCAACGGATCCTCAACCAGAACCTTCATTTCCTTTTTAAATGTTCTGACCTCCCCACTGGTGAGGGGGGCACTTACAAACCCAATCTCTTTGTCCCCTATGGGTACCTCCCGAAGGGGATAAGTCGTTACGTTTATCCCCTTTTTCTTTTTTTTCAAGAAATATTGCAATATTTCTAGCTCCCCATAACTTCAAACACCAATTCATCAATTCATGCTTGACTATCCTTTAAAGACTGTTCCTAACTTATAAATATATTTATATATATTTACGTTCATTTCTTCAGTATTTAATAGTTAAAATGCAAAATGCATACAGTTCCCAATTTTGCAATTCACTGTAATTACCCAGTTTTAGTCCTTTAATTTAGATCCAAAATTAGTTTTCTTAAATAGTCCTGACCAATCATTGCTCAATTACAATACTATAGGTCGTAAAATAATCAGAGCTTGCCTTAAAAGAATTTGTCTACTCAAGTTTTTTTTAAAAAAACTTCTAATGCATGAACAATGGCTGAATCCAAGGTCACAGATATTAACCATAGAATTTTGCTTTTACTACAATCTAATGTTGAACTGAAACTTCAACTGTCCTCCATAAATCGCTATTATGTAAAGATAAAAGAGATTAATTAGAAACTGATAGTAAGGCAGTCATGATCATGTTAAGTTTCCATAACAAAAATCAGATTCAAAACAGTCCTGGAACTCAAGCTCCAGGGAATAAAACACAAACATTCAATCACCAACAAACAAATGTTCACTCAAACCAAATCACAAAGGGTTAAACTTCCTACCAGCTATACAGCTCTTTACATTCTCTCTCTCTCTCTCTCTCGCACATTGACATATGAACTCAGATATTCACAAACCCAGTCTTCGTCCGATCTGTACTTTGGCCAGAAGACAGCGGGACGAAGAATGGAGTCCTTAGACCATACAAAGCAACAATATTTAATCATATTTCTCACTTGTACAAGTATTATTTTGCCAATTTCCACAATATCCTGCCCAAAAGACTTTCCGGAGGAATGTTGTAAGGGACCCCGCCTCCATTTTCATTGCCGTTTCCTTACTTTGTTTCCCCGGAGGCTTTTTCCTTACCCACAGCACAATCCATATTGAGTTCCTTCGTTAGTCCCTTATTAACTACTAAAACTCAATCCCGGCCACCAAGGCAATACTTAAAAGTCAATTTTCTTACCTTGGTCTGTGCACAGAATTGCCTGGCTCCTTTTGTCACCGTATCTTCTATCGAGCTCCTATCACTGTCTGATTCAGATGTCTCTCTTATAGGATTCACATCAGTCACCCAAGGGAGCAGATCAAACCGGGACACGAGACCACTCCTCAATGGGGAACAGGACGCGTCTTCCCAGTGTCCAAGGCCAGCCACTCCCCCCGGTGATGGAAGAAAATCCCGGACGAGCCTCCAATTGTGAGAAACAAAAGCCCACTCATATCAATTATTTCAGTCCGAGACCAAATTTCTGAATCAGCCGTGTATTTGTACACCTGCAGGTGGGTGCTTTGTCTAATTGCCAGGTAAGGCAATGACAAAATGCACACTATATCACAAAAAACCCTTGCAATTTATACAGTTTCTTTTCCCATATGTTTTCCCTATTCCATTGTCTGTTCCCTGCTTCGCTTACGTCACTCATTTCCTAAAGACTGATCCCACAACTTCAGTTTATCCTGTCTTGTCCGTGACAAACTCTTATCTCTGACTCCCATAAGGGTGGTTGACGTCAGTCTACCGTAGGTTATTGATTAGGCATATCTTTTCTTCTATCAGCATCTATTTCCATCCAGAGGCCACTTTGACCTCTTTGATTAGGGTTTGTTCCTGTGTCTCCGTGGAAGGGGAAACAGATGCTTTCCTGTTTGCCCATATATCCACCATTGTTCTGTATTCACGCCTCTTGCTAACATATCCTTTCTTTTTGCTGAATATGTATTTTCTCATTCTTGTTCTGTATCAGAATTTATACTTGCAGAAATAACATTAATTCATTCATATCCCACAGTACGGAGGGAGTGCAGCATTGTCATAGGGTCAGTGTGGAGAGAGGGCAGCATTGTCAGGGGTCAGTGTGGAGGGAGGGCAGGATTGTCAGAATCAGTGTGAAGGGAGTGCTGCATTGTCAGACGGTCAGTGTGGAGGGAGTGCAGCATTGTCAGAGGGTCAGTGTGGAGGGAGTGCAGCATTATCAGACGATCAGTATGGAGGGAGTGCAACATTGTCAAAGGTCAGTGTGGAGGGAGTGCAGAATTGTCAGAGGGTCAGTGTGGAGGGAGTGCAGCATTATCAGACGATCAGTATGGAGGGAGTGCAACATTGTCAAAGGTCAGTGTGGAGGGAGTGCAGAATTGTCAGACAATCAGTGTGGAGGGAGTGCAGCATTGTCAGAGGGTCAGTGTGGAGGGAGTGCAGCATTGTCAGAGGGTCAGTATGGAGGGAGCGCAGCATTGTCAGAGGATCAGTGTGGAGGGAGTTCAGCATTGTCAGAGGGTCAGTGTGGAGGGAGTGCAGCATTGTCAGAGGATCAGTGTGGAGGGAGTGCAGAATTGTCAGAGGGTCAGGATGGAGGGAGCGCAGCATTGTCAGGTGATCAGTGTGGAGGGAGTGCAGCATTGTCAGAGGGTCAGTATCAAGGGAGTGCAGAATTGTCAGAGGGTCAGTGTGGAGGGAGTGCAGCACTGTCACAGGGTCAGTGTGGAGGGAGTGCAACATTGTCAGAGGGTCAGTGTGGAGTGAGTGCAGCATTATCAGAGGGTCAGGATGGAGGGAGTTCAGCATTGTCAGAGGATCAGTGTGGAGGGAGTGCAGCATTGTCAGAGGATCAGTGTGGAGGAAGTGCAGCATTGTCAGAGGATCTGTATGGAGGGAGTGCAGCATTGTCAGAGGGTCAGTGCGGAGGGAGTGCAGCATTGTCAGAGAGTCAGTAAGGAGGGAGTGCAGCATTTTCAGAGGGTCAGTGTGGAGGGGGTTCAGCATTGTCAGAGGGTCATTGTGGAGGGAGTGCAGCATTGTCAGAGGATCAGTGTGGGGGGAGTGCAGCATTGTCAGAGGGTCAGTGTGGAGGGAGTGCTGCATTGTCAGAGGGTCAGTGTGGAGGGAGTGCTGCATTGTCAGAGGGTCAGTGTGGAGTTAGTGCAACATTGTCAGAGGGTCAGTACGGAGGGAGTGCAGCATTGTCAGGGGGTCAGTATAGTGGGAGTTCAGCATTGTCAGAGGGTCAGTGTGATGGGAGTGCAGCATTGTCAGAGGGTCAGTGTGAAGGGAGTGCAGCATTGTCAGAGTGTCAGTGTGATGGGAGTGCAGCATTGTCAGAGGGTCAGTACGGAGGGAGTGCAGCATTGTCAGGGGGTCAGTATGGTGGGAGTTCAGCATTGTCAGAGGGTCAGTGTGATGGGAGTGCAGCATTGTCAGAGGGTCAGTGTGATGGGAGTGCAGCATTGTCAGAGGGTCAGTGTGGAGGGAGTGCAGCATTGTCAGAGGGTCAGCGTGATGGGAGTGCAGCATTGTCAGAGGGTCAGTGTGGAGGGAGTGCAGCATTGTCAGAGGGTCAGCGTGATGGGAGTGCAGCATTATCAGGGGGTCAGTATGGAGGGAGTGCAGCATTGTCAGAGGGTCAGTGTGATGGGAGTGCAGCAGTGTCAGAGGGTCAGTGTGGAGGGAGTGCAGCATTGTCAGAGGGTCAGTGTGGAGTGAGTGCAGCATTGTCAGAGAGTCAGGACGGAGGGATTGCTGTGCAGTGAGAGAGAGTCAGTAATGATGAAGTGCGCACTCACTGAGGGCCAGTACTAATGGATGGCCATGCTGTCAGAGTGTCGCACTGTGAGAGGGTTACTACTGAGGGAGCGCTGAACTGTGAACGGGTTAGAACTGAGGGAGCACGGCACTCTGAGGGTATTAGTACTGAGGTATCACTGCGCTGTGAGGGGTTCAGTACTGAGGGAGCACCACAGTATGTGTCGGACAGTCAGTACTGAGTGATTGCTGCATTGCCAGAGTGTCAGTACTGAGAGAGTGATGAACACTCAAAGGGACATTACTGAGGGAGCGCTACACGGTCTGTGTGTCAGTTCTGAGGGAGTGTTGTTTCAGAGGGTCAGTACTGAGGGAGTGCCACACTGTCAGAGGCTCTGTACGGAGGGAGTGCTGCACTGTCAGAGGATCAGGAATGAGGGAGTGCTGCACTGTCAGAGGGTCAGTACTGAGGGAGTGCTGCACTCAGAGGATCAGTAATGAGGGAGTGCTGCACTGTCAGAGAGTCAGTACTTAGGGAGTGCTGCACTGTCAGAGGGTCAGTACTAAAGGAGTGCTGCACTGTCAGAGGGTCAGTACTGAGGGAGTGCTGCACTGTCAGAGGGTCAGTACTGAGGGAGCGCTGCACAGTCAGAGGGTCAGTACTGAGGGAGTGCTGCACTGTCAGAGGGTCAGTACTGAGGGAGTGCCACACTGTCAGAGGGTCAGTACTGAGGGAGTGCTGCACTGTCAGATGGTCAGTACTGAGAAGGTGCTGCCCTGTCAGAGGGTAAGTACTGAGGGAGTGCTGCACTGTCAGAGGGTCAGTACTGAGGGAGTGCTACACTGTCAGAGGGTCAGTACTGAGGGAGCGCTGCACTGTCAGAGGGTCAGTACTGAGGGAGTGCTGTACTGTCAGAGGGTCAGTACTGAGCGAGCGCTGCATTGTCAGAGGGTCAGTACTGAGGGAGTGCTGCACTGTCAGAGGGTCAGTACTGAGGGAGCGCTGCATTGTCAGAGGGTCAGTACTGAGGGAGTGCTGCACTGTCAGAGGGTCAGTACTGAGGGAGCGCTGCACTGTCAGAGGGTCATTACTGAGGGACTGCTGCACTGTCAGAGGGTCAGTACTAAGGGAGTGCCACACTGTCAGAGGGTCAGTACTGAGGGAGTGCTGCACTGTCAGAGGGTCAGTACTGAGGGAGTGCTACACTGTCAGAGGGTCAGTACTGAGGTAGCGCTGCACTGTCAGAGGGTCAGTACTGAGGGAGTGCTGCACTGTCAGAGGGTCAGTACTGAGGGAGTGCTGCACTGTCAAAGAGTCAGTACTGAGGGAATGCCACACTGTCAGAGTATCATGACTGAGGGAGTGCTGCACTGTCAGCGCATCAGTCTGGGGAATACCTGCATTGTAAGAGAATCAGTACTGAGTGATTGCCACACTATTAGATGGGCTGAATGGCCTAATGTCTGCTCCCATGTCTTGTGGTCGAAGAGGAATATCTGAAATTGTTCAGTACATTTCTGCCTCTGCTTCCTACAGACCCTGCTCAGCAGTGATTCCCACGTCCAGGTTACAGAGACTGTGTTCTTTCAGACAGTCTTCATTTGGTTACCACCCACTTTTCCCAGGGATCGAGTTTTCGTTTCACGTGACTGACCTGCCAGCTCAAAGGGATATTTTCATGCTGCAGGGCTGAGGTTAATTCCTCAGCTTCCATGTGCTCATCCCAAATGAATCCCACTGCCCCACACTCAGCACAGTCGTGTGTTCCTTATTTCTGAGCTTCCCAATGCTAATCACATCCAGAATGACATCCCACAGTCCTCCAAATCGTATCGCAGGCTATTTGTCTGGGAGCGAGGAGTGCTAAGAGAGGAAATAAAAATCTGAGAGTACTTTACAGTGACATTAAGGGTGAATTGAGAATGAGAGAAAGAGTAGGTTGTGGAACACAGTGAGAATTTGTGCATGGACCCAGAGGCGACAGTGAATGGATGCATTTTGTCAATGCTCATTGGGACAGGGTTGGTATGAAATCGTGGAGATGTTCTGTGATACAATTAAATGAATTAGCATATATAGAGGGGGATGGTTCTGAGTGGTGTGGCCTGCTTACAACCCAATAAATCTCCAAAGACGGTGGAAATGTATCTCAGTTTACCGAATGAGGTGATGGAGGAAGTAGCAGGTACACTTGCAAACATTTTCAAATCCCCTCTGGCCACAGGAGAGGTGCCGTCGGACTGACCATGTGGTCCTGTTATTCAAGAAGGAACATGGGATATATCAGGCTGCTACAGGCCAGTCAGGCTAATACCGTGGGTGGGGCGTCTGTTGGAAGCAATTTTGGGAGATAGAATTAATCAGCATTTACAGAGACTGAAGTTAATGAAGAACAGTCAGAATGGTTGTGTTAAGGGGAGGGCAGATCTGACCAATGGGATTGCACTTTTTAAGGAGGTGACCAGCTGTGTAAATAAGGGCAATGCTTTCCTGTCGTCTGCTTGGAGGTCAGTAAGGCTTTTATCAGGACCCATACTGGAAACTGATAGTGAACATAAAAACTCAAGATCCAAGGAATTTGGCGCAGAATGCTGAGTGGCAGGAAGCAGACAGTGATGGCCCAGTTAGAAATCTCTGTCTGTTCATGTCTCACTGCTGGGGTCTTGCTGATGTGGTTGTTAGAAAAGATTTAGGTTTGAATGGTGGATGGTTAATCAGTGGGGTCATGAATGATATGAAGATTGGTTGGGTGATAAATACTGAGGAGGATAGCCTTAGGTTACAGAAGGATGGAGATGGCCTTGTCAGATGGTCCGATCAGTGACAACGGGTGAGGTGCCTGAAGACTGCAGTGTGATTAATGATGTGGTATTATTGAACTAAGGCTGCAAGGAACAGCCATTGAACTATGGAGCTGTGAGCCTGATGGCAGTGGTGGGTAAGCTGTTGGAGGGCATTTTGAGAGATAATGTACATGCATTTGGAAAAGCAAGAATTGATTAGGGATGGTCAGCTTGGCTTTGTTTGTGGAAATGATGTGTCCAACTTGATAGAGCTTTTGAAGGGATGACCAAGGAAACAGATGAGAAGGCTTCACATGGGAGATTGCTTAGTAAAAGGTTAGATGAGATAGCATCCAAGGAGAGAGGACTGCACAGTGCCTCAGTGGTTTGATTCTAACTCCCGGTGACTGTCTGTGTGGAGTTTACACATTCTCTCTTTATCTGTGCGTGTTTCCTCCGGGTGATCCAGTTCCCTCCCACCACCCAAAGATGCCATGGGAAATACAGCATTACAGGGATAGAGTAGAGGATGTGAGTCTGGGTGCGATGCTGTTCAGACAGTCAGTGTGGACCCAATGGACGGAATGGCTTGCTTCTACACTGTAGGAAATCTAAAATTAATCCAGAGAGACAAGTACTATTCTGGGGACCTGGACTCCAATCTTGGACAGGGGTGGATGTGGGTCCGAACAGTCTGAAGGGGTTTGAACACAGTCTGAGGGGGGGAGCTGGGCTGAGCCCTGAAGTGTTGAGGATGTGAATGTTTTGTGGAGTTACTGACCAAGGGGCTTTGGGGGTTAAACACAACAAAGTGATGAATTCTTCGGTATTGAGGGAGCACTTTCTTCGGTATTGAGGGAGCACTTTCTTCGGTATTGAGGGAGCACTTTCTGAGGTACTGAGGGAGCACTTTCTGAGGTATTGAGGGAGCACTTTCTGACGTACTGAGGAAGCACTAGCTGAGGTTCGGCATAAGTACTATCTGAGGTACTGAGGGAGCAATTTCTGAGGTATTGAGGGAGCACGATCTGAGGTACTAAGGGAGCACTTTCTGAGGTACTGAGGGAGAACTATCTGAGGTACTGAGGGAGAATAATCTGAGGTACTGAGGGAACACTTTTTGAGGTATTGAGGAAGCACTTTCTGAGGTATTAAGGGAGCACTTTCTGAGGTATTGAGGAAGGACTTTCTGAGGTATTGAGGGAGCACTTTGTGAGGTACTGAGGGAGAAGTATATGAGGTACTGATGGAAAAATATCTGAGGTACTGAGGGAGCACTATCTGCGGTATTGAGGGAGCACTATCTGAGGTATTGAGGGAGCACTATCTGAGGTACGAAGGGAGCACTTTTTTGAGGTACAGAGGGAGAAGTATCTGAGGTACTGATGGAAAACTATCTGAGGTACTGAGGTAGCACTATCTGCGGTATTGAGGGAGCACTATCTGAGGCATTGAGGAAGCACTATCTGAGGTACTAAGGGAGCACTTTCTGAGGTACTGAGGGAGAACTATCTGAGGTACTGTGGGCCCACTTTCTGAAGTATTCAGGGAGCACTTTCTGAGGTATTGAGGAAGCACTTTCTGAGGTACTGAGGGAGCACTATCTGAGGTATTGAGGAAGCACTTTCTGAGTATTGAGGGACTACTTTCTGAGGTATTGAGAGAGCACTTTCTGAGGTATTGATGAAGCACTTCCTGAGGTATTGAGGAAGCACTCTCTGAGGTATTGAGGGAGAACGATCTGAGGTATTGATGGAGAACATTCTGATGTATTGAGGGAGCACATTCTGAGGTCCTGAGGGAGACGTATTTGAGGCACTGAGGGAGAACTATCTGAGGTACTGAGGGACCACTTTCTGAGGTATTGAGGGAGCACTTTCTGACGTACTGAGGAAGCACTATCTGAGGTACTGAGGGAGTACTATCTGAGGGACTGTGGGAGCACTATCTGAGGTATTGAGAAAGCACTTTCAGTGGTATTAAGAGAGAACTATCTGAGGTATTGACCGAGCACTTTCTGAGGTATTGAGGGAGGATTATCTGAGGTATTGAGGGAGCACTTTCTGAGGTACTGAGGGATCACTTTCTTAGGTATTGAGGTAGCACTTTGAGGTATTGAGGAAGCACTTTCTAAGGTATTGAAGAAGCACTTTCTGAGGTATTGATGGAGCAATGTCTGAGGTATTGAGGGAGCACTATCTGAGGTACTGAGGGAGTACTTTCTGAGGTATTGAGGGAGCACTATTTGATTACCTGAGGGAGCAAGTTCTGAGGTATTGAGGAAGCACACTCTGAGGTATTGATGGAGCAATTTCTGAGGTATTGATGGAGCACTTTCTGAGGTAGTGAGGTAGCACTATCTGAGGTAATGTGGGAGCACTCTCTGAGGTATTGAGGAAGCACTTTCTGAGGTATTCAGGGAACACAATCTGATGTATAGAGGAAGCACTTTATGAGGTAATGAGGGAGCACTTTCTGAGGTATTGTGGGAGCACTATCTGAGGTATTGAGGGATCACTTTCTGAGATATTGAGGGAGCACTTTCAGAGGTATTGAGGGAGAACTATCTGACGTATTGAGGGAACACTTTCTGAGGTATTGAGGGAGCATTTTCTGGGGTATTGAGGGAGAACTATCTGAGGTTTTGAGGGAGCACTTTCTGAGGTACTGAGGAAGCACTATCTGAGGTACTGAGGGACAACTATCTTAGGTACTGCGGGACCATTTTCCTGAAGTATTGAGGGAACACTTTATGAGATACTGAGGGAGAACTATCTTAGGTACTGAGGGAGCACTTTCTGAGGTATTGAGGGAGCACTACCTGGGTACTGAGGGAGAATTATCTGAGGTACTGAGGGAGCAATTTTTGTGGTATTGAGGGAGCACTATCTGAGGCACTGATGGTGCACATTCTGAGGTATTGAGGAAGCACTTTCTGAGGTATTAAGGGTGCACTTTCTGAGGTACTGAGGTAGCACTTTCTGAGGTATTGAGGGAACACAATCTGATGTCTTGAGGAAGCACTTTCTGAGGTATTGAGGAAGGACTTTCTGAGGTATTGAGGGAGCACTTTGTGAGGTATAGAGGGAGCACTATCTGAGGTACTGAGGGAGCACTTTCTGAGGTACAGAGGAAGCACTTTCTGAGGCATTGAGGGAGCACAATCTTAGGTATTGAGTAAGCACTTTTTGAGGTATTGAGGTAGCACTTTCTGAGGTATAGAGGGGGCACTATCTGAGGTACTGAGGGAGCACTTTCTGAGGTATTGAGGAAGCACTTTCTGAGGTATTGAGGAAGCACTTTCTGAGGTATTGAGGAAGCACTTTCTTAGGTATTGAGGAAGCACTTTCTGAGGTACTGAGGGAGCACTTTCTGAGGTATTGAGGAAGCACTTTCTGAGGTATTAAGGGAGCACTGTCTGAGGTACTGAGGGAGCACTTTCTGAGGTACTGAGGGAGAACTATCTGTGGTATTGAGGGAAAACTATCTGAGGTACTGATGGAAAACTATCTGAGGTACTGAGATAGCACTATCAGCGGTATTGAGGGAGCACTATCTGAGGCATTGAGGGAGCACTTTCTGAGGTACTGAGGGAGCACTTTCTGAGGTACTGAGGGAGAATTATCTGAGGTACTGAGGGAGCAATTTTTGAGGTATTGTGGGAGCACTATCTGAGGTACTGAGGGTGCACTTTCTGAGGTATTGAGGAAGCACTATATGAGGTATTGATGGAGCTATTTCTGAGGTACTGAGGGAGAAGTATCTGAGGTACTGAGGGAGAATTGCCTGAGGTACTGAGGGACCACTTTCTGAAGTATTGAGGGAGCACTTTCTGAGGTATTGAGGAAGCACTTTCTGAGGTACTGAGGGAGAACGATCTGAGGTACTGAGGGAGCAAGTTCTGACGTATTGAGGGAGCACTTTCTGAGGTATAGAGGGAGCACTATCTGAGATACTGAGGGAGCACTTTCTGAGGTACAGAGGAAGCACTTTCTGAGGTATTGAGGAAGCTCTTTCTGAGGTACTGAGGGAGCACTATCTGAGGTATTGAGGAAGCACTTTCTGTGTATTGAGGGAGTACTTTCTGAGGTATTGAGAGAGCACTTTCTGAGGTATTGATGAAGCACTTTCTGAGGTATTGAGAGAGGACTTTCTGAGGTATTGATGGAGCACATTCTGATGTATTGAGGGAGCACTTTCTGAGGTACTGAGGGAGAATTATCTGAGGTACTGAGGGAGAACAATCTGAGGTACTGAGGGAGCACTTTCTGAGGAATTGTGGGAGCACTATATGAGGCATTGAGCACGATCTGAGGCACTGAGGGAGCACTTTCAGTGGTATTGAGGGAGCACTTTCTGAGGTACTGAGGGCGAAGTATTTGTGGTACTGAGGGAGAACTATCTGAGGTTCTGTGGGACCACTTTCTGAGGTATTGGGGGAGCACTTTCTGACGTACTGAGGAAGCGCTATCTGAGGTACCGAGGAAGTACTGTCTGAGGTAACGTGGGAGCACTATCTGAGGTATTGAGAAAGCACCTTCAGAGGTATTGAGGGAGAACTATCTGAGGTATTGAGGGAGCCCTATCTGAGGTATTGAGGGAGCCCTATCTGAGGCATTGTGGGAGAACTATCTGAGGTATTGAGCGAGCACTTTCTGAGGTATTGAGGGAGCATTATCTGAGGTATTGAGAGAGCAATTTCTGAGGTATTGAGGGATCACTTTCTGAGGTATTGAGGTAGCACTTTCTGAGGTATTGAGGAAGCACTTTCTGAGGTATTGAGGAAGCACTTTCTGAGGTATTAATGGAGCAATTTCTGAGGTATTGAGGGAGCACTATCTGAGGTACTGAGGGAGTACTTTCTGTGGTATTGAGGTAGCACTGTTTGAGGTACTGAGAGAGCAAGTTCTGAAATATTGAGGGAGCACTCTCTGAGGTATTGTGGGAGCACTATCTGAGGTACTGAGGGTGGACCTTCTGAGGTATTGAGGAAGCACTTTCTGAGGTATTGAGGGAGCACTTTGTGAGGTACTGAGGGAGACGTATCTGAGGTACTGAGGGAGAACTATCTGAGGTATTGATGGAGCACTTTCTGAGGTATTGAGGAAGCACTATCTGAGGTACTGAGCGAGTACTATCTGAGGTACTGAGGGAGAACTATCTGAGGTACTGTGGGACCACTTTCTGAGGTATTGAGGGAGCACTTTCTGACGTACTGAGGAATCACTATCTGAGGTACTCAGGGAGCACTTTCTGAGGTATTGAGGGAGCACTTTCTGACGTACTGAGGAATCACTATCTGCGGTACTGAGGGATCACTCTCTGAGGTACTGTGGGAGCATTATCTGAGGTATTGAGAAAACATTTTCAGAGGTATTGAGGGAGAACTATCTGAGGCATTGTGGGAGCACTATCTGAGGTATTGAGGGATCACTATCTGAGGCATTGTGCGAGAACTATCTGAGGTATTGAACGAGCACTTTCTGAGGTATTGAGGGAGCATTATCTGAGGTATTGAGGGAGCACATTCTGAGGTACTGTGGGATCACTTTCTGAGGTATTGAGATTGCACTTTCTGAGGTATTGAGGAAGCACTTTCTGAGATATTGAGGAAGCACTCTCTGAGGTACTGAGGGAGAACTATCTGAGGTATTGATGGAGCAGATTCTGAGGTATTGAGGGAGCACTATCTGTGGTACTGAGGGAACAGGTTCTGAGGTATTCAGGAAGCACTCCCTGAGGTACTGAGGGAGAACTATCTGAGGTACTGAGGGAGCACTTTCTGAGGTATTGAGGGAGCACTATCTGAGGTACTGAGGCAGAACTATCTGTGGTATTGATGGAGAACTTTCTGAGGTATTGAGGGAGCACTTCCTTAGGCACTAAGGGAGCACAATCTGAGGTACTGAGGGAACAAGTTCTGAGGTATTCTGGAAGCTCTCTCTGAGCTACTGAGGGAGAACTATCTGTGGTACTGAGGGAGAACTATCTGAGGTACTGAGGGAGCACTTTCTGAGGTATTGAGGGAGCACTTTCTGAGGAACTGTGGGAGCACTACCTGAGGTATAGAGGTAGAACTATCTGAGGTATTGTGGGAGCACTATCTGAGGCATTGAGGGAGAACTATCTGAGGTATTGAGGGAGCACTTTCAGAGGTATTGAGGGAGAACTATCTGAGGTATAGGGGAGCACTCTCTGAGGTATTGATGGAGCACTTTCAGAGGTACGGAGTGGACACTTTCTGAGGTATTGAGCGAGCACTTTCAGAGGTACGGAGTGGACACTTTCTGAGGTATTGAGGGAGCACTATCTGAGGTACTGAGGATGCAGTGTCAGAGGTACTGATAGAGGACTATCTGAGGTATTGATGGAACACTCTCTGAGGTATTGAGGGAGAACTACCTGAGGTATTGAGGGAGCAGTTTCTGAGGTACTGAGGAAGTACTATCTGAGGTATTGAGGGAGCACCTTCTGAGGTACTGAGGAAGCACTATCTGATGTACTGAGGGAGCACTTTCTGAGGTACTGAGGGAGAACTATCTGAGGTCCTGAGGGACCACTTACTGAAGTAATGAGGGAGAACTATCTGAGGTATTGAGGGACCACTATCTGAGGTATTGAGGAAGCACTTTCTGAGGTATTGAGTTAGCTTTTTTGAGGTATTGAGGGAGCACTATCTGAGGTACTGATGGAGCACTTTCTGTGGTATTGTGGGAGCACTTTCTGAGGTATTGTGAAAGCACTTTCTGAGGTATTGAGGAAGCACTTTCTGAGGTATTGAGGGAGCATTATCAGAGGTAGTGATGAAGCACTTTCTGAGGTACTGAGGGAGCACTTTCTGAGGTATTGAGAAAGCAATTTCTGAGGTACTGAGGGAGAAATATCTGAGGTACTGAGGGAGCACTTTCTGAGGTACTGAGGGAGAACAATCTGAGGTATTGAGGGAGAACGATCTGAGGTATTGTGGAAGCACTATCTGAGGCATTGAGGGAGAACTACCTGAGGTATTGAGGGAGCACTTTCAGAGGTATTGAGGGAGAACTATCTGATGTATTGACGGAGCACTATCTGAGGTACTGAGGGATCACTCTCTGAGGTACTGATGGAGAACTATCTGAGGTACTGAGGGAGAACTTTCGGAGGTACTGAGGAAGCAATATCTGAGGTCCTGATCGAGTACTATCTGAGGTATTGATGGAGCAATTTTTGAGGTATTGAGGGAGCACTATCTGAGGTACTGAGGGAGCACTTTGAGGTTTTGAGGAAGCACTTTCTGAGGTATTGAGGAAACACAATCTGATGTATTGAGGAAGCACTTTATGAGGTATTGAGGGAGCACTTTATGAGGTATTGAGGGCGCACTATCTGAGGTACTGAGGGTGCACTTTCTGAGGTATTGAGGAAGCACATTCTGAGGTATTGAGGGAGCACTTTCTGAGGTACTGAGGGAGAAGTATCTGAGGTACTGAGGGAGAACTATATGAGGTATTGATGGAGCACTTTCTGAGGTATTGAGGAAGCACTTTCTGCGGTACTGAGGGAAAACTATCTGAGATACTGAGGGAGAACATTCGGAGGTTCGGAGGAAGCACTATCTGAGGTCCTGGCGAGTACTATCTGAGTTATTGATGGAGCACTATCTGAGGTATTGAGGGAGCACAATCTGAGGTACTGAGGGAGAACTATCTGAGGTACTGAGGGACCACTTTCTGAAGTATTGAGGGATCACTTTCTGAGGTATTGAGGAAGCACTTTCTGAGGTACTGAGGGAGAACTATCTGAGGTACACAGGCAGCAAGTTCTAGTGTATTGAGGGAGCACTATCTGAGGTACTGAGGGATAACTATCTGAGGTATTGATGGAGCACTTTCTGAGGTACAGAGGAAGCACTGTCTGAGGCATTGAGGGAGCACTATCACGGGTATTGAGGAAGCACTTTCTTAGGTATTGAGGGCGCACATTCTGAGGTATTGAGGACGCACTTTCTGAGGTATTGAGGGAGCACTTTCTGAGGTATTGAGGGAGCACTATCTGACGTATTGAGGGAGCACTATCTGATTTATTGAGGAAGCACTTTCTTAGGTATTGAGGAAGCACTTTCTGAGGTATTGAGGGAGCAATTTCTGAGGTATTGAGTGAGCAATTTCTGAGGTACTGAGGGAGCGCTTTCTGAGGTATTGAGGGAGCACTGTCTGAGGTACTGAGGCAGAACTATCTGTGGTTTGATGGAGCACTTGCTGAGGTACTGAGGGAACAGGTTCTGAGGTATTCAGGAAGCACTGTCTGAGGTACAGAGGGAGAACTATCTGAGGTACTGAGGGAGCACTTTCTGAGGTACTGAGGGAGAACTATCTGAGTCATTGAGGGAGAACTATCTGAGGTATTGGGGGAGAACTTTCTGAGGTGCTGAGGGAGAACTATCTGAGGTATTGAGGGAGCACTTTCTGAGGTACTGACGGAACACTCTCTGAGTTATTGAGGGAGCACTTTCTGACGTACTGAGGAAGCACATTCTGAGGTACTGAGGGAGTACTTTCTGAGGTATTGAGGGAGCTCTATCTGAGGTATTGAGGAAGCACTTTCTGAGGTATTGAGTGAGCACTATCTGAGGTACTGAGTGAGCACTATCTGAGGTACTGAGAGAGAACTATCTGAGGTACTGAGGGAGAACTTTCTGAGGTATTGAGGAAGCACTTTCTGAGGTATTAAGGGAACACAATCTGTTGTATTGAGGAAGCAATTTATGAGGTATTGAGGGAGCACTTTCTGAGGTAATGAGTGGGCTCTATCTGAGATACTGACGGAGAACTATCTGTGGTATTGATGGAGCACTTTCTGAGGTATTGAGGAAGCACGTTCTGAGGTACTGAGGGAGCACTTTCTGAGGTATTGAGGGAGCACTATCTGAGGTACTGAGGGAAAAGGTTCTGAGGTATTGAGGAAGCATTCTCTGAGGTACTGAGGGTGAACTATCTGAGGTACTGAGGGAGCACTTTCTGAGGTATTTAGGGAGCACTTTCTGACAAACTGAGGAAGCACTAGCTGAGGTTCTGAGTGAGTACTATCTGAGGTACTGAGGGATCAATTTCTGAGGGATTGAGGGAGCACTTTCTGACATACTGAGGAAGCACTAGCTGAGGATCTGAGTGAGTACTATCTGAGGTACTAAGGGAGCACTTTCAGAGGTACTGAGGGAGAACTATCTGAGGTATTGAGGGAGAATTATCTGAGGTATTGAGGCAGCACTTTCTGAGGTATTGAGGAAGCACTTTCAGAGGTATTGAGGGAGAACTAGCTGAGGTATTGAGGCAGCACTTTCTGAGGTATTGAGGAAGCACTTTCTGAGGTACTGAGGGAGAACTATCTGAGTTACTGAGGTAGCACTTTCTGAGGTACTGAGGGAGAACTATCTGAGGTATTGAGGGAGCACTTTCTGATGTATTGTGGAGTACTATCTGAGGCATAGAGGGAGAACTATCTGAGGTATTGACGGAGCACTATCAGAGGTATTGAGGGAGAACTATCTGAGGTCTTGAGGAATCAATTTCTGAGGTACTGATGGAGAACTATCTGAGGTACTGAGGGAGCAAGTTCTGAGGTATTGAGGGAGCTCTTTCTGAGGTACTGAGGGAGAACTATCTGAGGTATTGATGGAGCACTTTCTGAGATATTGAGGGAGCACTATCTGAGTTACTGAGGGAGCATTTTCTGAAGTACAGAGGAAGCACTTTCTGAGGTATTGAGGGAGCACTTTCTGAGGTATTGAGGAAGCAATTTCTGAGGTATTGAGGAAGCACTATCTGAGGTACTGAGGAAGCACTTTCTTCATGTATTAAGGAAGCACTTTCTGAGGTATTGTGGGAGCACTTTCTGAGGTACTGAGGGAGCTCTTTCTGAGGTATTGATGAAGCACTTGCTGAGGTATTGAGGAAGCACTTTCTGAGGTACTGAGGGAGCACTTTCTGAGGTATTGAGGGAGCACTATCTGAGGTACTGTGGGAACAGGTTCTGAGGTATTCAGGAAGCACTCTCTGAGGTACTGAGGGAGAACTATCTGAGGTACTGAGGGAGCACCTTCTGAGGTACTGAGGGAGAACTATCTGAGGTATTGAGGGAGAACTATCTGAGGTACTGAGGGAGCACTTTCTGAGGTATTGTGGAGTACTATCTGAGGCATAGAGGGAGAACTATCTGAGGTATTGAGGGAGCACTTTCAGAGGTATTGAGGGAGCACTATCTGAGGTACTGTGGGAACAGGTTCTGAGGTATTCAGGAAGCACTCTCTGAGGTACTGAGGGAGAACTATCTGAGGTATTGTGGGAGCACTATCTGAGGCATTGAGGGAGAACTATGTGAGGTATTGAGCAAGCACTTTCAGAGGTTTTGAGGGAGCACTATCTGAGGTATTGAAGGAGAACTATCTTAGGTATTGAGGGAGCACTCTCTGAGGTATTGACGGAGCACTTTCTGAGGTAATGAGGTAGCACTTTCTGAGGTACTGAGAGGACACTTTCTGAGGTATTGAGGGAGCACTATCTGACGTACTGAGGATGCACTGTCAGAGGTACTGATAGAGAACTATCTGAGGTATTGATGGAGCACTTTCTGAGGTATTGAGGGAGCACTTTCTGAGGTACTGATGGAACACTCTCTGAGGTATTGAGGGAGCACTTTCGAGGTATTGAGGGAGAACTACTGAGGTGTTGAGGGAGCACTTTCTGAGGTACTGAGGAGGTACTATCTGAGGTATTGATGGAGCACCTTCTGAGGTACTGCGGAAGCATTATCTGAGGTACTGAGGGAGCACTTTCTGAGGTACTGAGGGAGAACTATCTGAGGTACTGAGGGATCACTTACTGAAGTATTGAGGGAGAACTATCTGAGGTATTGAGGGACCACGATTCGAGGTATTGAGGAAGCACTTTCTGAGGTATTGAGGGAGCTTTTTTGAGGTATTGAGGGAGCACTATCTGAGGTACTAAGGGAGCACTTTCTGAGGTATTGAGAAAGCACTTTTTGAGGTATTGAGGAAGCAATTTCTGAGGTATTGAGGGAGCACTATCTGAGGTATTGAGGAAGCACTTTCTGAGGTACTGAGGGAGCACTTTCTGAGGTATTGAGAAAGCACTTTCTGAGGTACTGAGGGAGAACTATCTGAGGTACTGAGGGAGCACTTTCTGAGGTACTGAGGGAGAACAATCTGAGATATTGTGGGAGAACTATCTGAGGTATTGTGGGAGCACTGTCTGAGGCATTGAGAGACAACTATCTGAGGTATTGAGGTTGCACTTTCAGAGGTATTGAGGGTGAACTATCTGAGGTATTGAGGTAGCACTTTCAGAGGTATTGAGGGAGAACTATCTGAGGCATTGAGGGAGCACTATCTGAGGCATTGACGGAGCGCTATCTGAGGTACTGAGGGAGCACTTTCTGAGGTACTGATGGAGAACTATCTGAGGTTCTGAGGGAGAACTTTGGAGGTACTGAGGAAGCACTATCTGAGGTCCTGAGCGAGTACTATCTGAGGTACTGATGGAGCAATTTCTGAGGTATTGAGGGAGAACTATCTGAGGTACTGAGGGAGCACTTTATGAGGTATTGAGGAAGCACATTCTGAGGTATTGAGGGAGCACTTTCTGAGGTACTGAGGGAGAAGTATCTGAGGTACTGAGGGAGAACTATCTGAGGTATTGATGGAGCACTTTCTGAGGTATTGAGGAAGCACTTTCTGTGGTACTGAGGGAAAACTATCTGAGGTACTGAGGTAGCACTATCTGCGGTATTGAGGAAGCACTGTCTGAGGCATTGAGGGAGCACTATCTGAGGTACTGAGGGAGCACTTTCTGAGGTACTGAGGAGCAGTATCTGAGGTCCTGGCGAGTACTATCTGAGGTATTGATGGAGCACTATCTGAGGTACTGAGGGAGCACTATCTGAGGTACTGAGGGAGAACTATCTGAGGTACTGAGGGACCACTTTCTGAAGTATTGAGGGAGCACTTTCTGAGGTATTGAGGAAGCACTTTCTGAGGTACTGAGGGAGAACTATCTGAGGTACAGAGGCAGCAAGTTCTAGTGTATTGAGGGAGCACTATTGGAGGTACTGAGGGAGCAAGTTCTGACGGATTGATGGAGCACTTTCTGAGGTATTGAGGGAGCACTATCTGAGGTACTGAGGGAGCACTTTCTGAGGTACAGAGGAAGCACTTTCTGAGGCATTGAGGGAGCACTTTCTGAGGTATAGAGGGAACACTATCTGAGGTACTGAGGGAGCATTTTCTGAGGTATTGAGGAAGCACTTTCTGAGGCATTGAGGGAGCACGATCTGAGGTAATGAGGATGCACTTTCTTAGGTATTGAGGGAGCACATTCTGAGGTATTGAGGACGCACTTTCTGATGTATTGAGGGAGCACTTTCTGAGGTATTAAGGGAGCACTATCTGAGGTATTGAGGGAGCACTATCTGATTTATTGAGGAAGCACTTTCTTAGGTATTGAGGATGCACTTTCTGAGGTATTGAGGGAGCACTTTCTGAGGTACTCAGGGAGCACTATCTGAGGTATTGTGGAAGCACTTTCTGAGGTATTGAGGACGCACTTTCTGAGGTATTAAGGGAGCACTATCTGAGGTATTGAGGGAGCACTATCTGATTTATTGAGGAAGTACTTTCTTAGGTACTGAGGAAGCACTATCTGAGGTATTGAGGGAGCACTATCTGAGGTACTGAGGTAGCTCTTTCTGTGGTATTGAGGGTGCACTATCTGAAGTATGAGGGAGCACTTTCTGAGGTAACGAGGAAGCACTCTCTGAGGTACTGAGGGAGAACTATCTCTGGTATCGTTGGAGCACTTTCTGAGGTATTGGGTAAGCACATTCTGAGGTACTGAGCGAGCACTTTCTGAGGTATTGAGGGATCACTATCTGAGGTACTGAGGGAACAAGTTCTGAGGTATTCAGGAAGCACTCTCTGAGGTACTGAGGGAGAAATATCTGAGGTCCTGTGGGAGAATTATCTGAGGTACTGAGGGAGCACTTTCTGAGGTATTAAAGGAGCACTATCTGAGGCATTGAGGGAGCAATATCTGAGGTACGAAATGAGCACTTTCTGAGGTATTGAGGAAGCAATTTCTGAGGTATTGAGGGAGCACTATCTGAGGAATTGAGGGAGCACAATCTGAGACATTGTGGGAGAACTATCTGAGGTATTGAACGAGCACTTTCTGAGGTATTGAGGGAGCACTACCTGAGGTATTGAGGAAGCACTTTCTGAGTTATTAAGGGAGCACTTTCTGAGGGAGAGAGGGAGCACTATCTGAGGTACTGAGGGAGAACTATCTGAGGTATTGAGGAAGCACTTTCTGAGGTACTGAGGGAACACTTTCTGAGGTATTGAGGAAGCACTTTCTGAGGTATTGAGGAATCACTTTCTGAGGTACTGAGGGAGCACTCTCTGAGGTACTGAGGGAGAACTATCTGTGGTATTGATGGACACTTTCTGAGGTTTTTAAGAAGCACTTTCTGAGGTACTGAGGGAGCACATTCTGAGGTATTGAGGGAGCACTTTCTGAGGTACTGAGGGAGCACTTTCTGAGGTATTGAGTAAGCACTTTCTGAGGTACTGAGGGAGCACTTTCTAAGGTATTGAGGAAGCACTTTCTGAGGTATTGAGGGAGCACTCTCTGAGGTACTGAGGGAGAATTATCTGAGGTACTGAGGGAGCACTTTCTGAGGTATTTAGGGAGCACTTTCTGAGGTACTGAGTGAGAACTATCTGAGATACTGAGGGAGAACTATCTGAGGTACTGAGGGAGCAGTTTCTGAGGTATTGAGGGAGCACTTTCTGACGTACTGAGGAAGCACTAGCTGAGGTTCTGAGTGAGTACTATCTGAGGTACTGAGCGATCACTTTCGGAGCTATTGAGGGAGCACTTTCTGAGGTACTGCGGGAGCACTATCTGAGGTATTGAGGGAGAACTATCTGAGGTATTGTGGGAGCACGATCTGAGGCATTGACGGAGAAATATCTGAGGTATTGAGGGAGCACTTTCAGAGGTATTGAGGGAGAACTATCTGAGGTATTGAGGGAGCACTATCTGAGATATTGAGGTAGCACTTTCTGAGGTATTGAGGGAACACTTTTTGAGGTATTGAGGGAGCACTTTCTGAGGTACTGATGGAACACTTTTTGAGGTGTTGAGGGAGCACATTCTGACGTACTGAGGAAGCATTTTCTGAGGTACTGAGGGAGCACTTTCTGAGGTATTGAGGGAGCTCTGTCTGAGGTATTGATGAAGCACTTTCTGAGGTATTGAGGAAGCACTTTCTGAGATATTGAATGAGCACTATCTGCGGTACTGAGGGAGCACTATCTGAGGTACTGAGGGAGAACTATCTGAGGTACTGAGGGAGAACTATCTGAGGTATTGAGGGAACACAATCTGTTGTATTGAGGAAGCACTTTATGAGGTATTGAAGGAGCACTTTCTGAGGTATTGAGGGAGCACTATCAGAGATACTAAGGGAGAACTATCTGTGGTATTGATGGAGCACTTTCTGAGGTATTTCGGGTGCACTTTCTGAGGTATTGAGGGAGCACTATCTGAGATATTAAGGGAGAAATATCTGTGGTATTGATGGAGCACTTTCTGAGGGATTGAGGAAGCACTTTCTGAGGTACTGAGGGAGCACTTTCTGAGGTATTGAGGGAGCACTTTCTGAGGAACTGTGGGAGCACTACCTGAGGTATAGAGGTAGAACTATCTGAGGTATTGTGGGAGCACTATCTGAGGCATTGAGGGAGAACTATCTGAGGTATTGAGGGAGCACTATCTGAGGTACTGAGGGAGTACTTTCTGAGGTACTGAGGGAGAACTATCTGTGGTATTGAGGGAGAACTATCTGAGGTACTGAGGTAGCACTTTTTGAGGTACTGAGGGAGAACTATCTGAGGTGTTGATGGAGCAATTTCTGAGGTATTGAGGGAGCACTATCTGAGGAACTGAGGGAGCACTTTCTGAAGTACAGAGTAAGCACATTCTGAGGTATTGAGGGCGCACGTTCTGAGGTACTGAGGGAGCACTTTCTGAGGTATTGAGGAAGCACTTTCTGAGGAATTGAGGGAACACTTTCTGAGGTATTGAGGGAGCACTTTCTGAGGTATTGAGGGAGCACTATCTGAGGTACTGAGGAAGCACTTTCTGATGTATTGAGGAAGCACATTCTGAGGTATTGAGGGCGCACGTTCTGAGGTACTGAGGGAGCACTTTCTGAGGTATTGAGGAAGCACTTTCTGAGGAATTGAGGGAACACTTTCTGAGGGACTGAGGGAGCCCTTTCTGAGGTATTGAGGGAGCACTATCTGAAGTACTGAGGCAGAACTATCTGTGGTATTGATGGAGTACTTGCTGAGGTATTGAGGAAGCACTTTCTGAGGTACTGAGGGAGCACTTTCTGAGGTACTGAGGGAGCCCTCTCTGAGGTAATGAGGAAGCACTTTCTGAGGTATTGAGGAAGCACTTTCCGAGGTATTGAGGGAGCACTTTCTGAGGTATTGAGGTAGCACTTTCTGAGGTATTGAGGAAACACTTTCTGAGGTATTGAGGGAGAACTTACTGAGGTATTGAGGGAGCACTTTCTGAGGTATTGAGGAAGCACTCTCTGAGGTACTGAGGGAGAACTATCTGTGGTATTCATGGAGCACTTTCTGAGGTATTGAGGAAGCAATTTCTGAGGAACTGAAGGAGCACTTTCTGAGGTATTGACGGAGCACTATCTGAGGTACTGAGGGAACAAGTTCTGAGGTATTGAGGGAGCACTATCTGAGGTACTGAGGGAGGACTATCTGAGGTACTGAGGGAGAACTATCTGAGCTGCTGAGGGAGAACTATCTGAGGTATTGAGGAAGCACTTTCTGAGGTATTGAGTGAGCACTCTCTGAGGTACTGAGGGAGGACTATCTGAGGTACTGAGGGAGGACTATCTGAGGTACTGAGGGAGGACTATCTGAGGTACTGAGGGAGAACTATCTGAGGTATTGATGGAGCACTTTCTGAGGTATTGAGGGAGCACTATCTGAGGTACTGAGGGAGCACTTTCTGAGGTATTGAGGAAGCACTTTCTGATGTATTGAGGGAATCTGTTGTATTGAGGAAGCAATTTATGAGGTATTGAGGTAGCACTTTCTGAGGAATTGAGGGAGCACTATCTGAAGTACAGAGGGAACAAGTTCTGAGGTATTTAGGGAGCACTTTCTGACGTACTGAGGAAGCACTTGCTGAGGTTCTGAGTGAGTACTATCTGAGGTACTAAGGGAGCACTTTCAGAGGTACTTGGGGGAACTATCTGAGGTATTGAGGGAGAACTGTCTGAGGTATTGTGGGAGCACTATCTGAGGCATTGAGGGAGAATTATCTGAGGTATTGAGTGAGCACTTTCAGAGGTATTGAGGGAGAACTATCTGAGGTATTGAGGGAGCACTTTATGAGGTATTGAGGAAGCACTTTCTGAGGTACTGAGGGAGAACTATCTGAGTTACTGAGGGAGCACTTTCTGAGGTATTGAGGGAGAACTATGTGAGGTATTGAGGGAGCACTTTCGGAGGTATTGAGGGTGAAATATCTGAGGTATTGAGGAATCACTTTCTGAGGTACTGATGGAGAACTATCTGAGGTACTGAGGGAGCACTTTCTGTAGTACAGAGGAAGCACTTTCTGAGGTATTGAGGGAGCACTTTCTGAGGTATTGAGGAAGCAATTTCTGAGGTATTGAGGGAGCACTATCTGAGGTACTGAGGAAGCACTTTCTGATGTATTGAGGGAGCACTTTCTGAGGTATTGAGGGAGCACTTTCTGAGGTACTGAGGGAGCACTTTCTGAGGTATTGAGGGAGCACTATCTGAGGTACTGAGGCAGAACTATCTGTGGTATTGATGGAGCACTTGCTGAGGTATTGAGGAAGCACTTTCTGAGGGACTGAGGGAGCACTTTCTGAGGTATTGAGGCAGCACTATCTGAGGTACTGAGGGAACAGGTTCTGAGGTATTCAGGAAGCACTCTCTGCGGTACTGACGGAGAACTATCTGAGGTACTAAGGGAGCACTTTCTGAGGTACTGAGGGAGAACTATCTGTGGTATTGAGGGAGAACTATCTGAGGTACTGAGGGAGCATTTTCTGATGTTTTGTGGAGTACTATCTGAGGCATAGAGGGAGAACTATCTGAGATATTGAGGGTGGACTTTCTGAGGTATTGTGCAGTACTATCTGAGGCATAGAGGGAGAACTATCTGAGGCATTGAGGGAGCACTTTCAGAGGTAATGAGGGAGAACTATCTGAGGTATTGAGGAATCACTTTCTGAGGTACCGATGGAGAACTATCTGAGGTACTGAGGGAGCAGGTTCTGAGGTATTGAGGGAGCACTATCTGAGGTACTGAGGGAGAACTATCTGAGGTATTGATGGAGCACTTTCTGAGGTATTGAGGGAGCACTATCTGAGGTACTGAGGGAGCACTTTCTGAAGTACAGAGGAAGCACTTTCTGAGGTATTGAGGGAGCACATTCTGAGGTATTGAGGGAGCACTATCCGAGGTACTGAGAAAGCACTTTCTGATGTATTGAGTAAGCACTTTCTGATGTATTGAGGAAGGACTTTCTGAGGTATTGAGGGCGCACTTTCTGAGGTACTGAGGGAGCAATTTCTAAGGTATTGAGGGAGAACTATCTGAGGTATTGAGGGAGCACTATCTGAGGTATTGAGGGAGAACTATCTGAAGAATTGAGGAGCACTATCTGAGGTATTTAGGGAGCACTTTCTGAGGTACTGAGGGAGAACTATCTGAGGTATTGAGGGAGAACTATGTGAGGTACTGAGGGAGCACTTACTGAGGTATTGTGGAGTACTATCTGAGGCATAGAGGGAGAACTATCTGAGGTATTGATGGAGCACTTTCTGAGGTATTGTGGAGTACTATCTGAGGCATAGAGGGAGAACTATCTGAGGTATTGAGGGAGCACTTTCAGAGGTATTAAGGGAGAACTATCGGAGGTACTGTGGGAGCACTTTCTGAAGAACAGAGGAAGCTCTTTCTGAGGTATTGAGGGAGCACTTTCTGGGGTATTGAGGAAGCACTTTCTGACGTATTGAGGGAGCACTTTCTGAGGTATTGAGGGAGCACTATCTGAGGTACTAAGGAAGCACTTTCTGATGTATTGAGGAAGCACTTTTTGAGGTATTGAGGGAACACTACCTGAGGTACTGAGGGAGAACTATCTGAGGTATTGAGGGAGCACTTTCTGAGGTATTGAGGGAGCACTATCGGAGGTACTGAGGGAGAACTATCTGAGGTATTGAGGGAGCACTTTCTGAGGTATTGAGGGAGCACTATCGGAGGTACTGTGGGAGCACTTTCTGAAGAACAGAGGAAGCTCTTTCTGAGGTATTGAGGGAGCACTTTCTGAGGTATTGAGGAAGCACTTTCTGACGTATTGAGGGAGCACTTTCTGAGGTATTGAGGGAGCACTATCTGAGGTACTAAGGAAGCACTTTCTGATGTATTGAGGAAGCACTTTTTGAGGTATTGAGGGAACACTTTCTGAGGTACTGAGGGAGCACTTTCTGAGGTATTGTGGGAGCACTATCTGAGGCACTCAGGCAGAACTATCTGTGGTATTGATGGAGCACTTTCTGAGATATTGAGGAAGCACTTTCTGAGGTACTGAGGGAGCACATTCTGAGGTATTAAGGGAGCACTATCTGTGGTACTGAGGGAACAGGTTCTGAGGTATTCAGGAAGCACTCCCTGAGGTACTGAGGGAGAACTATCTGAGGTACTGAGGGAGCACTTTCTGAGGTATTGAGGGAGCACTATCTGAGGTACTGAGGCAGAACTATCTGTGGTATTGATGGAGAACTTTCTGAGGTATTGAGGGAGCACTTCCTTAGGCACAAAGGGAGCACAATCTGAGGTACTGAGGGAACAAGTTCTGAGGTATTCTGGAAGCTCTCTCTGTGGTACTGAGGGAGAACTATCTGTGGTACTGAGGGAGAACTATCTGAGGTACTGAGGGAGCACTTTCTGAGGTATTGAGGGAGCACTTTCTGAGGAACTGTGGGAGCACTACCTGAGGTATAGAGGTAGAACTATCTGAGGTATTGTGGGAGCACTATCTGAGGCATTGAGGGAGAACTATCTGAGGTATTGAGGGAGCACTTTCAGAGGTATTGAGGGAGAACTATCTGAGGTATAGGGGGAGCACTCTCTGACGTATTGATGGAGCACTTTCAGAGGTACGGAGTGGACACTTTCTGAGGTATTGAGCGAGCACTTTCAGAGGTACGGAGTGGACACTTTCTGAGGTATTGAGCGAGCACTTTCAGAGGTACGGAGTGGACACTTTCTGAGGTATTGAGGGAGCACTATCTGAGGTACTGAGGATGCAGTGTCAGAGGTACTGATAGAGGACTATCTGAGGTATTGATGGAACACTCTCTGAGGTATTGAGGGAGCACTTTCGAGGTATTGAGGGAGAACTACCTGAGGTATTGAGGGAGCAGTTTCTGAGGTACTGAGGAGGTACTATCTGAGGTATTGAGGGAGCACCTTCTGAGGTACTGAGGAAGCACTATCTGAGGTACTGAGGGAGCACTTTCTGAGGTACTGAGGGAGAACTATCTGAGGTCCTGAGGGACCACTTACTGAAGTAATGAGGGAGAACTATCTGAGGTATTGAGGGACCACTATCTGAGGTATTGAGGAAGCACTTTCTGAGGTATTGAGTTAGCTTTTTTGAGGTATTGAGGGAGCACTATCTGAGGTACTGATGGAGCACTTTCTGAGGTATTGTGAAAGCACTTTCTGAGGTATTGAGGAAGCACTTTCTGAAGTATTGAGGGAGCACTATCAGAGGTAGTGAGGAAGCACTTTCTGAGGTACTGAGGGAGCACTTTCTGAGGTATTGAGAAAGCACTTTCTGAGGTACTGAGGGAGAAATATCTGAGGTACTGAGGGAGCACTTTCTGAGGTACTGAGGGAGAACAATCTGAGGTATTGAGGGAGAACGATCTGAGGTATTGTGGAAGCACTATCTGAGGCATTGAGTGAGAACTACCTGAGGTATTGAGGGAGCACTTTCAGAGGTATTGAGGGAGAACTATCTGATGTATTGACGGAGCACTATCTGAGGTACTGAGGGATCACTCTCTGAGGTACTGATGGAGAACTATCTGAGGTACTGAGGGAGAACTTTCGGAGGTAGTGAGGAAGCAATATCTGAGGTCCTGATCGAGTACTATCTGAGGTATTGATGGAGCAATTTTTGAGGTATTGAGGGAGCACTATCTGAGGTACTGAGGGAGCACTTTCTGAGGTATTGAGGAAGCACTTTCTGAGGTATTGAGGAAACACAATCTGATGTATTGAGGAAGCACTTTATGAGGTATTGAGGGAGCACATTCTGAGGTATTGAGGGCGCACTATCTGAGGTACTGAGGGTGCACTTTCTGAGGTATTGAGGAAGCACATTCTGAGGTATTGAGGGAGCACTTTCTGAGGTACTGAGGGAGACGTATCTGAGGTACTGAGGGAGAACTATATGAGGTATTGATGGAGCACTTTCTGAGGTATTGAGGAAGCACTTTCTGCGGTACTGAGGGAAAACTATCTGAGATACTGAGGGAGAACATTCGGAGGTTCTGAGGAAGCACTATCTGAGGTCCTGGCGAGTACTATCTGAGTTATTGATGGAGCACTATCTGAGGTATTGAGGGAGCACAATCTGAGGTACTGAGGGAGAACTATCTGAGGTACTGAGGGACCACTTTCTGAAGTATTGAGGGAGCACTTTCTGAGGTATTGAGGAAGCACTTTCTGAGGTACTGAGGGAGAACTATCTGAGGTACACAGGCAGCAAGTTCTAGTGGATTGAGGGAGCACTATCTGAGGTACTGAGGGATAACTATCTGAGGTATTGATGGAGCACTTTCTGAGGTACAGAGGAAGCACTGTCTGAGGCATTGAGGGAGCACTATCACGGGTATTGAGGAAGCACTTTCTTAGGTATTGAGGGCGCACATTCTGAGGTATTGAGGACGCACTTTCTGAGGTATTAAGGGAGCACTATCTGACGTATTGAGGGAGCACTATCTGATTTATTGAGGAAGCATCTTCTTAGGTATTGAGGAAGCACTTTCTGAGGTATTGAGGGAGCAATTTCTGAGGTATTGAGTGAGCAATTTCTGAGGTACTGAGGGAGCACTTTCTGAGGTATTGAGGGAGCACTGTCTGAGGTACTGAGGCAGAACTATCTGTGGTTTGATGGAGCACTTGCTGAGGTACTGAGGGAACAGGTTCTGAGGTATTCAGGAAGCACTGTCTGAGGTACAGAGGGAGAACTATCTGAGGTACTGAGGGAGCACTTTCTGAGGTACTGAGGGAGAACTATCTGAGGTATTGAGGGAGAACTATCTGAGGTATTGGGGGAGAACTTTCTGAGGTGCTGAGGGAGAACTATCTGAGGTATTGAGGGAGCACTTTCTGAGGTACTGACGGAACACTCTCTGAGTTATTGAGGGAGCACTTTCTGACGTACTGAGGAAGCACATTCTGAGGTACTGAGGGAGTACTTTCTGAGGTATTGAGGGAGCTCTATCTGAGGTATTGAGGAAGCACTTTCTGAGGTATTGAGTGAGCACTATCTGAGGTACTGAGTGAGCAATATCTGAGGTACTGAGAGAGAACTATCTGAGGTACTGAGGGAGAACTTTCTGAGGTATTGAGGAAGCACTTTCTGAGGTATTGAGGGAACACAATCTGTTGTATTGAGGAAGCAATTTATGAGGTATTGAGGGAGCACTTTCTGAGGTAATGAGTGGGCTCTATCTGAGATACTGACGGAGAACTATCTGTGGTATTGATGGAGCACTTTCTGAGGTATTGAGGAAGCACGTTCTGAGGTACTGAGGGAGCACTTTCTGAGGTATTGAGGGAGCACTATCTGAGGTACTGAGGGAAAAAGTTCTGAGGTATTGAGGAAGCATTCTCTGAGGTACTGAGGGTGAACTATCTGAGGTACTGAGGGAGCACTTTCTGAGGTATTTAGGGAGCACTTTCTGACAAACTGAGGAAGCACTAGCTGAGGTTCTGAGTGAGTACTATCTGAGGTACTGAGGGAGCAATTTCTGAGGGATTGAGGGAGCACTTTCTGACATACTGAGGAAGCACTAGCTGAGGATCTGAGTGAGTACTATCTGAGGTACTAAGGGAGCACTTTCAGAGGTACTGAGGGAGAACTATCTGAGGTATTGAGGGAGAATTATCTGAGGTATTGAGGCAGCACTTTCTGAGGTATTGAGGAAGCACTTTCAGAGGTATTGAGGGAGAACTAGCTGAGGTATTGAGGCAGCACTTTCTGAGGTATTGAGGAAGCACTTTCTGAGGTACTGAGGGAGAACTATCTGAGTTACTGAGGTAGCACTTTCTGAGGTACTGAGGGAGAACTATCTGAGGTATTGAGGGAGCACTTTCTGATGTATTGTGGAGTACTATCTGAGGCATAGAGGGAGAACTATCTGAGGTATTGACGGAGCACTTTCAGAGGTATTGAGGGAGAACTATCTGAGGTCTTGAGGAATGAATTTCTGAGGTACTGATGGAGAACTATCTGAGGTATTGATGGAGCACTTTCTGAGATATTGAGGGAGCACTATCTGAGTTACTGAGGGAGCATTTTCTGAAGTACTGAGGAAGCACTTTCTGAGGTATTGAGGGAGCACTTTCTGAGGTATTGAGGAAGCAATTTCTGAGGTATTGAGGAAGCACTATCTGAGGTACTGAGGAAGCACTTTCTTCATGTATTAAGGAAGCACTTTCTGAGGTATTGTGGGAGCACTTTCTGAGGTACTGAGGGAGCACTTTCTGAGGTATTGAGGGAGCACTATCTGAGGTACTGTGGGAACAGGTTCTGAGGTATTCAGGAAGCACTCTCTGAGGTACTGAGGGAGAACTATCTGAGGTACTGAGGGAGCACTTTCTGAGGTACTGAGGGAGAACTATCTGAGGTATTGAGGGAGAACTATCTGAGGTACTGAGGGAGCACTTTCTGAGGTTCTGTGGAGTACTATCTGAGGCATAGAGGGAGAACTATCTGAGGTATTGAGGGAGCACTTTCAGAGGTATTGAGGGAGCACTATCTGAGGTACTGTGGGAACAGGTACTGAGGTATTCAGGAAGCACTCTCTGAGGTACTGAGGGAGAACTATCTGAGGTATTGTGGGAGCACTATCTGAGGCATTGAGGGAGAACTATGTGAGGTATTGAGCGAGCACTTTCAGAGGTTTTGAGGGAGCACTATCTGAGGTATTGAAGGAGAACTATCTTAGGTATTGAGGGAGCACTCTCTGAGGTATTGACGGAACACTTTCTGAGGTAATGAGGTAGCACTTTCTGAGGTACTGAGAGGACACTTTCTGAGGTATTGAGGGAGCACTATCTGACGTACTGAGGATGCACTGTCAGAGGTACTGATAGAGAACTATCTGAGGTATTGATGGAGCACTTTCTGAGGTATTGAGGGAGCACTTTCTGAGGTACTGATGGAACACTCTCTGAGGTATTGAGGGAGCACTTTCGAGGTATTGAGGGAGAACTACTGAGGTGTTGAGGGAGCACTTTTTGAGGTACTGAGGAGGTACTATCTGAGGTATTGATGGAGCACCTTCTGAGGTACTGCGGAAGCATTATCTGAGGTACTGAGGGAGCACTTTCTGAGGTACTGAGGGAGAACTATCTGAGGTACTGAGGGATCACTTACTGAAGTATTGAGGGAGAACTATCTGAGGTATTGAGGGACCACGATTCGAGGTATTGAGGAAGCACTTTCTGAGGTATTGAGGGAGCTTTTTTGAGGTATTGAAGGAGCACTATCTGAGGTACTAAGGGAGCACTTTCTGAGGTATTGAGAAAGCACTTTTTGAGGTATTGAGGAACAATTTCTGAGGTATTGAGGGAGCACTATCTGAGGTATTGAGGAAGCACTTTCTGAGGTACTGAGGGAGCACTTTCTGAGGTATTGAGAAAGCACTTTCTGAGGTACTGAGGGAGAACTATCTGAGGTACTGAGGGAGCACTTTCTGAGGTACTGAGGGAGAACAATCTGAGATATTGTGGGAGAACTATCTGAGGTATTGTGGGAGCACTGTCTGAGGCATTGAGAGACAACTATCTGAGGTATTGAGGTTGCACTTTCAGAGGTATTGAGGGTGAACTATCTGAGGTATTGAGGTAGCACTTTCAGAGGTATTGAGGGAGAACTATCTGAGGCATTGAGGGAGCACTATCTGAGGCATTGACGGAGCGCTATCTGAGGTACTGAGGGAGCACTGTCTGAGGTATTGATGGAGAACTATCTGAGGTTCTGAGGGAGAACTTTGGAGGTACTGAGGAAGCACTATCTGAGGTCCTGAGCGAGTACTATCTGAGGTACTGATGGAGCAATATCTGAGGTATTGAGGGAGAACTATCTGAGGTACTGAGGGAGCACTTTATGAGGTATTGAGGAAGCACATTCTGAGGTATTGAGGGAGCACTTTCTGAGGTACTGAGGGAGAAGTATCTGAGGTACTGAGGGAGAACTATCTGAGGTATTGATGGAGCACTTTCTGAGGTATTGAGGAAGCACTTTCTGTGGTACTGAGGGAAAACTATCTGAGGTACTGAGGTAGCACTATCTGCGGTATTGAGGAAGCACTGTCTGAGGCATTGAGGGAGCACTATCTGAGGTACTGAGGGAGCACTTTCTGAGGTACTGAGGAGCAGTATCTGAGGTCCTGGCGAGTACTATCTGAGGTATTGATGGAGCACTATCTGAGGTATTGAGGGAGCACTATCTGAGGTACTGAGGGAGAACAATCTGAGGTACTGAGGGACCACTTTCTGAAGTATTGAGGGAGCACTTTCTGAGGTATTGAGGAAGCACTTTCTGAGGTACTGAGGGAGAACTATCTGAGGTACAGAGGCAGCAAGTTCTAGTGTATTGAGGGAGCACTATCTGAGGTACTGAGGGATAACTATCTGAGGTATTGATGGAGCACTTTCTGAGGTATTGAGGGAGCACTATCTGAGGTACTGAGGGAGCACTTTCTGAGGTATAGAGGGAACACTATCTGAGGTACTGAGGGAGCATTTTCTGAGGTATTGAGGAAGCACTTTCTGAGGCATTGAGGGAGCACGATCTGAGGTAATGAGGATGCACTTTCTTAGGTATTGAGGGAGCACATTCTGAGGTATTGAGGACCCACTTTCTGATGTATTGAGGGAGCACTTTCTGAGGTATTAAGGGAGCACTATCTGAGGTATTGAGGGAGCACTATCTGATTTATTGAGGAAGCACTTTCTTAGGTATTGAGGATGCACTTTCTGAGGTATTGAGGGAGCACTTTCTGAGGTACTCAGGGAGCACTATCTGAGGTATTGTGGAAGCACTTTCTGAGGTATTGAGGACGCACTTTCTGAGGTATTAAGGGAGCACTATCTGAGGTATTGAGGGAGCACTATCTGATTTATTGAGGAAGTACTTTCTTAGGTACTGAGGAAGCACTATCTGAGGTATTGAGGGAGCACTATCTGAGGTACTGAGGTAGCTCTTTCTGTGGTATTGAGGGTGCACTATCTGAAGTATGAGGGAGCACTTTCTGAGGTAACGAGGAAGCACTCTCTGAGGTACTGAGGGAGAACTATCTCTGGTATCGTTGGAGCACTTTCTGAGGTATTGGGTAAGCACATTCTGAGGTACTGAGCGAGCACTTTCTGAGGTATTGAGGGATCACTATCTGAGGTACTGAGGGAACAAGTTCTGAGGTATTCAGGAAGCACTCTCTGAGGTACTGAGGGAGAAATATCTGAGGTCCTGTGGGAGAATTATCTGAGGTACTGAGGGAGCACTTTCTGAGGTATTAAAGGAGCACTATCTGAGGCATTGAGGGAGCAATATCTGAGGTATGAAATGAGCACTTTCTGAGGTATTGAGGAAGCAATTTCTGAGGTATTGAGGGAGCACTATCTGAGGAATTGAGGGAGCACAATCTGAGACATTGTGGGAGAACTATCTGAGGTATTGAACGAGCACTTTCTGAGGTAATGAGGGAGCACTACCTGAGGTATTGTGGAAGCACTTTCTGAGTTATTAAGGGAGCACTTTCTAAGGGAGAGAGGGAGAACTATCTGAGGTACTGAGGGAGAACTATCTGAGGTATTGAGGAAGCACTTTCTGAGGTACTGAGGGAACACTTTCTGAGGTATTGAGGAATCACTTTCTGAGGCATTGAGGGAGCACTTTCTGAGGTATTGAGGGAGCACTTTCTGAGGTATTGAGGATGCACTCTCTGAGGTACTGAGGGAGAACTATCTGTGGTATTGATGGACACTTTCTGAGGTTTTTAAGAAGCACTTTCTGAGGTACTGAGGGAGCACATTCTGAGGTATTGAGGGAGCACTTTCTGAGGTACTGAGGGAGCACTCTCTGAGGTATTGAGGAAGCACTTTCTGAGGTATTGAGTAAGCACTTTCTGAGGTACTGAGGGAGCACTTTCTAAGGTATTGAGGGAGCACTTTCTGAGGTATTGAGGGAGCACTTTCTGAGGTATTGAGGGAGCACTCTCTGAGGTACTGAGGGAGAACTATCTGTGGTATTGATGGAGCACTTTCTGAGGTATTGAGGAAGCAATTTCTGAGGTACCGAGGGAGCACATTCTGAGGTATTGACGGAGCACTATCTGAGGTACTGAGGGAACAAGTTCTGAGGTATTCAGGAAGCACTCTCTGAGGTACTGAGGCAGAACTATCTGAGGTACTGAGGGAGAATTATATGAGGTACTGAGGGAGCACTTTCTGAGGTATTTAGGGAGCACTTTCTGAGGTACTGAGTGAGAACTATCTGAGATACTGAGGGAGAACTATCTGAGGTACTGAGGGAGCAGTTTCTGAGGTATTGAGGGAGCACTTTCTGACGTACTGAGGAAGCACTAGCTGAGGATCTGAGTGAGTACTATCTGAGGTACTGAGCGATCACTTTCGGAGGTATTGAGGGAGAACTATCTGAGGTATTGTGGGAGCACGATCTGAGGCATTGACGGAGAAATATCTGAGGTATTGAGGGAGCACTTTCAGAGGTATTGAGGGAGAACTATCTGAGGTATTGAGGGAGCACTATCTGAGATATTGAGGGAGCACTTTCTGAGGTATTGAGGGAACACTTTTTGAGGTATTGAGGGAGCACTTTCTGAGGTACTGATGGAACACTCTCTGAGGTATTGAGGGAGCACATTCTGACGTACTGAGGAAGCATTTTCTGAGGTACTGAGGGAGCACTTTCTGAGGTATTGAGGGAGCTCTGTCTGAGGTATTGATGAAGCACTTTCTGAGGTATTGAGGAAGCACTTTCTGAGATATTGAATGAGCACTATCTGCGGTACTGAGGGAGCACTATCTGAGGTACTGAGGGAGAACTATCTGAGGTACTGAGGGAGAACTATCTGAGGTATTGAGGGAACACAATCTGTTGTATTGAGGAAGCACTTTATGAGGTATTGAAGGAGCACTTTCTGAGGTATTGAGGGAGCACTATCAGAGATACTAAGGGAGAACTATCTGTGGTATTGATGGAGCACTTTCTGAGGTATTTAGGGTGCACTTTCTGAGGTATTGAGGGAGCACTATCTGAGATATTAAGGAAGAAATATCTGTGGTATTGATGGAGCACTTTCTGAGGGATTGAGGAAGCACTTTCTGAGGTACTGAGGGAGCACTATCTGAGATATTAAGGGAGAAATATCTGTGGTATTGATGGAGCACTTTCTGTGGGATTGAGGAAGTACTTTCTGAGGTACTGAGGGAGCACTTTCTGAGGTATTGAGGGAGCACTATCTGAGGTACTGAGGGAACAAGTTCTGAGGTATTGAGGAAGCACTCTCTGAGGTACTGAGGGAGAACTAGCTGAGGTACTGAGGGAGCACTTTCTGAGGTATTAAGGGAGCACTATCTGAGGTATTGAGCGAGCAATATCTGAGGTATTGAGCGAGCAATATCTGAAGTACTTAGGGAGCACTTTCTGACGTACTGAGGAAGCACAAGCTGAGGTTCTGAGTGAGTATTATCTGAGGTACTAAGGGAGCACTTTCAGAGGTATTGAGGGAGCACTTTCTGAGGTACTGAGGGAGGACTATCTGAGGTATTGTGGGAGAAATATCTGAGGTATTGTGGGAGCACTATCTGAGGCATTGAGGGGGAATTATCTGAGGTATTTAGGGAGCACTTTCAGAGGTATTGAGGGGAGAACTATCTGAAGAATTGAGGTAGCACTTTCTGAGGTATTGAGGAAGCACTTTCTGAGGTACTGAGGGAGATATATCTGAGTTATTGAGGGAGAACTATCTGAGGTATTGTGGGAGCACTATCTGCGGCATTGAGGGAGAACTATCTGAGGTATTGAGGTAGCACGTTCAGAGGTATTGAGGGCGAACTATCTGAGGTATTGAGGGAGCACATTCTGAAGTATTGTGGAGTACTATCTGAGGCATAGAGGGAGAACTATCTGAGGTATTGAGGAATCACTTTCTGAGGTACTCATGGAGAACTATATGAGGTACTGAGGGAGCAAGTTCTGAGGTATTGAGGGAGCACTATCAGAGGTACTGAGGGAGAACTATCTGAGGTACTGTTGAAGCACTTTCGGAGGTATTGAGGGAGCACTTTCTGAGGTATTGAGGGAGCACTTTCTGAGGTATTGAGGAAGCATTTTCTGAGGTATTGAGGAAGCACTTTCTGAGGTACTGAGGGAGCACTTTCTGAGGTATTGAGAAAGCACTTTCTGAGGTATTGAGGGAGCACTATCTGTGGTACTGAGTGAACATGTTCTGAGGTATTCAGGAAGCACTCTCCGAGGTACTGAGGGAGAACTATCTGAGGTACTGAGGGAGCACTTTCTGAGGTATTAAGAGAGCACTATCTGAGGCATTGAGGGAGCAATATCTGAGGTACTGAGGGAGCACATTCTGAGGTATTTAGGGAACATTTTCTGAGGTACTGAGGGAGAATTTCCTGAGGTACTGAGGGAGCAGTTTCTGAGCTATTGAGGGAGCATTATCTGTGGTATTGAGGGAGAACTATCTGAGGTATTGAGGAGCACTATCCGAGGTATTGAGGGAGAACTATCTGAGGTATTGAGCGAGCACTTTCAGAGGTTTTGAGGGAGCACTATCTGAGGTATTGAAGGAGAACTATCTTCGGTATTGAGGGAGCACTCTCTGAGGTTTTGATGGAGCACTTTCTGAGGTATTGAGGTAGCACTTTCTGAGGTACTGAGGGGACACTTTCTGAGGTATTGAGGGAGCACTATCTGACGTACTGAGGAAGCACTATCAGAGGTACTGAGGGAGAATTATCTGAGGTATTGATGTAGCACTTTCTGAGGTATTGATGGAGCACTTTCTGAGGTACTGATGGAACACTCCCTGAGGTATTGAGGGAGCACTTTCGAGGTATTGAGGGAGATCTACCTGAGCTATTGAGGGAGCACTTTCTGAGGTACTGAGGAGGTACAATCTGAGGTATTGAGGGAGCACCTTCTGAGGTACTGAGGAAGCACTATCTGAGGTATAGAGGGATTACTTACTGAAGTATTGAGGGAGAACTATCTGAGGTATTGAGGGACCACTATCTCAGGAATTGAGGAAGCACTTTCTGAGGTATTGAGGGAGCACTTTTTTGAGGTATTGAGGGAGCACTATCTGAGGTACTGAGGGAGCACTTTCTGAGGTATTGAGAAAGCACTTTCTGAGGTATTTAGGAAGCACTTTCAGAGGTATTGACGGAGCACAATCTGAGGTATTGAGGGAGCACTTTCTGAGGTATTGAGGGAGCACTTTCTGATGTACTGAGGGAGCACTTTCTGAGGTACTGAGGAAGCAAATTCTGAGGCATTGAGGGAGCACTTTCTGAGGTACTGAGGGAGTACTTTCTGAGGTATTGAAGAAGCACTCTCTGAGGTACTGAGGCAGAACTATCTGTGGTATTGATGGAGCACTTGCTGAGGTATTGAGGGAGCACTATCTGAGGTACTGAGGGAACAAGTTCTGAGGTATTCAGGAAGCACTCTCTGAGGTACTGAGGGAGCACTATCTGAGGTACTGAGGGAGCACTTTCTGAGGTATTGACGGAGCACTATCTGAGGTATTGAGGGAGAAATATCTGAGGTATTGAGCGAGCACTTTCAGAGGTTTTGAGGGAGCACTATCTGAGATATTGAAGGAGAACTATCTTCAGTATTGAGGGAGCACTCTCTGAGGTTTTGATGGAGCACTTTCTGAGGTATTGAGGTAGCACTTTCTGAGGTACTGAGGGGACACTTTCTGAGGTATTGAGGGAGCACTATCTGATGTACTGAGGAAGCACTATCAGAGGTACTGAGGGAGAATTATCTGAGGTATTAATGGAGCACTTTCTGAGGTATTGATGGAGCACTTTCTGAGGTACTGAGGGAGAACTATCTGAGGTATTGAGGGAGAACTATCTGAGGTATTGAGGGAGAACTATCTTAGGTATTGAGGGAGAACTATCTGAGGTACTGAGTGACCACTTACTGAAGTATTGAGGGACCACTATCTGAGGTATTGAGGGACCACTATCTGAGGTATTGAGGAAGCACTTTCTGAGGTATTGAGGGAGCACTATTTGAGGTATTGCGAAGCACTTTCTGAGGTACTCAGGGAGCACTTTCTGAGGTATTGTGAAAGCACTTTCTGAGTTATTGAGGGAGAACTATCTGAGGTACTGAGGGAGAACTATCTGAGGTACTGAGTGAGAACTATCTGAGGTACTGTGGGAGCATTATCTGAGGCATTGAGGGGGAACTATCTGTGGTATTGAGGGAGAACTTTCGAGGTATTGAGGGAGAACTACCTGAGCTATTGAGGGAGCACTTTCTGAGTTACTGAGGAGGTGCTATCTGAGGTTTTGAGGGAGCACCTTCTGAGGCACTGAGGAAGCACTATCTGAGGTACTGAGGGAGCACTTTCTGAGGTACTGAGGGAGAACTATCTGAGGTACTGAGGGACTACTTACTGAAGTATTGAGGGAGAACTATCTGCGGTATTGAGGGAGAACTATCTGAGGTACTGAGGGAGAACTTTCTGAGGTATTGAGGGAGAACTATCTGAGGTATTGAGGAAGCACTATCTGAGGTACTGAGGGAGCACTTTCTGAGGTACTGAGGGACTACTTACTGAAGTATTGAGGGAGAACTATCTGAGGTATTGATGGACCACTATCTGAGGAATTGAGGAAGTACTTTCTGAGGTATTGTGGGAGCACTTTTTTGAGGGATCGAGGGAGCACTATCTGAGGTACTGAGGGAGCTATTTCTGAGGTATTGAGGAACCACTATCTGAGGTACTGAGGGAGAACTATCTGAGGTACTGAGGGAGCACTTTCTGAGGTACAGAGGGAGAACAATCTGAAGTATTGAGGGAAACTATCTGAGGTATTGAGGGAGCACTTTCAGAGGTATTGAGGGAGAACTACCTGAGGTATTGAGGAATCACTTTCTGAGGTACTGATGGAGAACTATCTGAGGTACTGAGCGAGCAAGTTCTGAGGTATTGAGGAAGCACTATCTGAGGTACTGAGGGAGAACTATCTGAGGTCTTGATGGAGCACTTACTGAGGTATTGAGGGAGCACTATCTGAGGTACTGAGGGAGCACTTTCTGAGTACAGAGGAAGCACATTCTGAGGTATTGAGGGAGCACTATCTGAGGAATTTGAGAAGCACTTTCTGAGGTACAGAGGGAGCACTTTCTGAGGTACTGTGGGAGCACTATCTGAGGCATTGAGGGGGAACTATATGAGGTATTGAGGGAGCACTTTCGAGGTATTGAGGGAGAACTACATGAGCTATTGAGGGAGCACTTTCTGAGGTACTGAGGAGGTACTATCTGAGTTATTGAGGGAGCACCTTCTGAGGTACTGAGGAAGCACTATCTGAGGAACTGAGGGAGCACTTTCTGAGCTACTGAGGGAGAACTATCTGAGGTACTGAGGGACTACTTACTGAAGTATTGAGGGCGAAATATCTGAGGTATTGAGGGACCACTATCTGAGGTATTGAGAAAGCACTTTCTGCGGTATTGAGGAAGCACTTTCTGAGGTATTGACGGAGCACTTTCTGAGGTAATGAGGAAGCACTTTCTGAAGTACTGAGGGAGCAACTTCTGAGGTGTTGAGAAAGCACTTTCGGAGGTATTGACGGAGCACTATCTTAGGTATTGAGGAAGCACTTTCTGAGGTACTGAGGGAGAACTGTCTGAGGTACTGAGGGAGCACTTTCTGAGGTACTGAGTGAGAACCATCTGAGGTATTGAGGGAGAACCATCTGAGGTATTGTGGGAGCACTATCTGAGGCATTGAGGGAGAAATATCTGAGGTATTGAGGTCGCACTTTCAGAGGTATTGAGGGAAAACTATCTGAGGTACTGAGGAGGTATTATCTGAGGTATTGAGGGAGCACCTTCTGAGGTACTGAGGAAGCACTATCTGAGGTACTGAGCGAGCACTTTCTGAGGTACTGAGAGAGAACTATCTGAGGTACTGAGTGACCACTTACTGAAGTATTGAGGGAGAACTATCTGAGGTATTGAGGGACCACTATCTGAGGTATTGAGGAAGCACTTTCTGAGGTATTGAGGGAGCACTTTTTGAGTTATTGAGGGAGCACTATCTGAGGTACGGAGGGAGCACTTTCTGAGGTATTGAGAAAGCACTTTCTGAGGTATTGAGGAAGCACTTTCTGAGGTATTAGGGGAGCACTATTTGAGGTATTGAGAAGCACTTTCTGAGGTACTCAGGGAGCACTTTCTGAGGTATTGTGAAAGCACTTTCTGAGTTATTGAGGGAGAACTATCTGAGGTACTGAGGGAGAACTATCTGAGGTACTGAGTGAGAACTATCTGAGGTACTGTGGGAGCATTATCTGAGGCATTGAGGGGGAACTATCTGTGGTATTGAGGGAGAACTTTCGAGGTATTGAGGGAGAACTACCTGAGCTATTGAGGGAGCACTTTCTGAGGTACTGAGGATGTGCTATCTGAGGTTTTGAGGGAGCACCTTCTGAGGTACTGAGGAAGCACTATCTGAGGTACTGAGGGAGCACTTTCTGAGGTACTGAGGGAGAACTATCTGAGGTACTGAGGGACTACTTACTGAAGTATTGAGGGAGAACTATCTGACGTATTGAGGGACCACTATCTGAGGAATTGAGGAAGTACTTTCTGAGGTATTGAGGGAGCACTTTTTTGAGGGATCGAGGGAGCACTATCTGAGGTACTGAGGGAGCTATTTCTGAGGTATTGAGCGACCACTATCTGAGGTACTGAGGGAGAACTATCTGAGGTACTGAGGGAGCACTTCCTGAGGTACTGAGGGAGAACAATCTGAAGTATTGAGGGAATCTATCTGAGGTATTGTGGGAGCACTATCTGAGGCATTGAGTGAGAACTACCTGAGGTATTGAGGAATCACTTTCTGAGGTACTGATGGAGCACTTTCTGAGGTACAGAGGGAGAACAATCTGAAGTATTGAGGGAAACTATCTGAGGTATTGAGGGAGCACTTTCAGAGGTATTGAGGGAGAACTACCTGAGGTATTGAGGAATCACTTTCTGAGGTACTGATGGAGAACTATCTGAGGTACTGAGCGAGCAAGTTCTGAGGTATTGAGGAAGCACTATCTGAGGTACTGAGGGAGAACTATCTGAGGTCTTGATGGAGCACTTGCTGAGGTATTGAGGGAGCACTATCTGAGGTACTGAGGGAGCACTTTCTGAGTACAGAGGAAGCACATTCTGAGGTATTGAGGGAGCACTATCTGAGGAATTTGAGAAGCACTTTCTGAGGTACAGAGGGAGCACTTTCTGAGGTATTGAGGGAGCACAGTCTGAGGTACTGTGGGAGCACTATCTGAGGCATTGAGGGGGAACTATATGAGGTATTGAGGGAGCACGTTCGAGGTATTGAGGGAGAACTATATGAGCTATTGAGGGAGCACTTTCTGAGGTACTGAGGAGGTACTATTTGAGTTATTGAGGGAGCACCTCCTGAGGTACTGAGGAAGCACTATCTGAGGAACTGAGGGAGCACTTTCTGAGCTACTGAGGGAGAACTATCTGAGGTACTGAGGGACTACTTACTGAAGTATTGAGGGAGAACTATCTGAGGTATTGAGGGACCACTATCTGAGGTATTGAGAAAGCACTTTCTGAGGTATTGAGGAAGCACTTTCTGAGGTATTGACGGAGCACTATCTGAGGTATTGAGGAAGCACTTTCTGAAGTACTGAGGGAGCACTTTCTGAGGTGTTGAGAAAGCACTTTCGGACGTATTGACGGAGCACTATCTTAGGTATTGAGGAAGCACTTTCTGAGGTATTGAGAAAGCACATTCTGAGGTACTGAGGGAGAACTGTCTGAGGTATTGAGGGAGCACTTTCTGAGGTACTGAGTGAGAACCATCTGAGGTATTGAGGGAGAACCATCTGTGTATTGTGGGAGCACTATCTGAGGCATTGAGGGAGAAATATCTGAGGTATTGAGGTCGCACTTTCAGAGGTATTGAGGGAAAACTATCTGAGGTACTGAGGAGGTATTATCTGAGGTATTGAGGGAGCACCTTCTGAGGTACTGAGGAAGCACTATCTGAGGTACTGAGTGACCACTTACTGAAGTATTGAGGGAGAACTATCTGAGGTATTGAGGGACCACTATCTGAGGTATTGAGGAAGCACTTTTTGAGTTATTGAGGGAGCACTATCTGAGGTATTGAGGAAGCACTTTCTGAGGTATTAAGGGAGCACTATTTGAGGTATTGAGAAGCACTTTCTGAGGTACTCAGGGAGCACTTTCTGAGGTATTGTGAAAGCACTTTCTGAGTTACTGAGGGAGACCTATCTGAGGTACTGAGGGAGAACTATCTGAGGTACTGAGTGAGAACTATCTGAGGTACTGAGGGAGCATTATCTGAGGCATTGAGGGGGAACTATCTGTGGTATTGAGGGAGAACTTTCGAGGTATTGAGGGAGAACTACCTGAGCTATTGAGGGAGCACTTTCTGAGGTACTGAGGAGGTGCTATCTGAGGTTTTGAGGGAGCACCTTCGGAGGTACTGAGGAAGCACTATCTGAGGTACTGAGGGAGCACTTTCTGAGGTACTGAGGGAGAACTATCTGAGGTACTGAGGGACTACTCACTGAAGTATTGAGGGAGAACTATCTGACGTATTGAGGGACCACTATCTGAGGAATTGAGGAAGTACTTTCTGAGGTATTGAGGGAGCACTTTTTTGAGGGATCGAGGGAGAACTATCTGAGGTACTGAGGGAGCTATTTCTGAGGTACTGAGGGAGAACAATCTGACGTATTGAGGGAATCTATCTGAGGTATTGTGGGAGCACTATCTGAGGCATTGAGTGAGAACTACCTGAGGTATTGAGGAATCACTTTCTGAGGTACTGATGGAGAACTATCTGAGGTACTGAGGGAGCAAGGTCTGAGGTATTGAGGGAGCACTATCTGAGGTACTGAGGGAGAACTATCTGAGGTATTGATGGAGCATTATCTGAGGCATTGAGGGGGAACTATCTGTGGTATTGAGGGAGAACTTTCGAGGTATTGAGGGAGAACTACCTGAGCTATTGAGGGAGCACTTTCTGAGTTACTGAGGAGGTGCTATCTGAGGTTTTGAGGGAGCACCTTCTGAGGCACTGAGGAAGCACTATCTGAGGTACTGAGGGAGCACTTTCTGAGGTACTGAGGGAGAACTATCTGAGGTACTGAGGGACTACTTACTGAAGTATTGAGGGAGAACTATCTGAGGTATTGAGGGAGAACTATCTGAGGTACTGAGGGAGAACTATCTGAGGTATTGAGGGAGAACTATCTGAGGTATTGAGGAAGCACTATCTGAGGTACTGAGAGAGCACTTTCTGAGGTACTGAGGGACTACTTACTGAAGTATTGAGGGAGAACTATCTGAGGTATTGATGGACCACTATCTGAGGAATTGAGGAAGTACTTTCTGAGGTATTGTGGGAGCACTTTTTTGAGGGATCGAGGGAGCACTATCTGAGGTACTGAGGGAGCTATTTCTGAGGTATTGAGGAACCACTATCTGAGGTACTGAGGGAGAACTATCTGAGGTACTGAGGGAGCACTTTCTGAGGTACAGAGGGAGAACAATCTGAAGTATTGAGGGAAACTATCTGAGGTATTGAGGGAGCACTTTCAGAGGTATTGAGGGAGAACTACCTGAGGTATTGAGGAATCACTTTCTGAGGTACTGATGGAGAACTATCTGAGGTACTGAGCGAGCAAGTTCTGAGGTATTGAGGAAGCACTATCTGAGGTACTGAGGGAGAACTATCTGAGGTCTTGATGGAGCACTTACTGAGGTATTGAGGGAGCACTATCTGAGGTACTGAGGGAGCACTTTCTGAGTACAGAGGAAGCACATTCTGAGGTATTGAGGGAGCACTATCTGAGGTATTGAAGAAGCTCTTTCTGAGGTATAGAGGGAGCACTTTCTGAGGTATTCAGGAAGCACTCTCTGAGGTACTGAGGGAGAACTATCTGAGGTACTGAGGGAGCACTTTCTGAGGTATTAAGAGAGCACTATCTGATGCATTGAGGGAGCAATATCTGAGGTACTGAGGGAGCACTTTCTGAGGTATTTAGGGAGCACTTTCTGAGGTACTGGGTGAGAACTATCTGAGGTACTGAGGGATCAGTTTCTGAGGTATTGAGGGAGCACTTTCTGACGTACTGAGGAAGCACCAGCTGAGGTTCTGAGTGAGGACTATCTGAGGTACTGAGGGAGCACTTTCTGATGTGTTGAATGAGCACTTTCTGAGGTACTGCAGGAGAACTACCTGAGGTATTGTGGGAGAACAATCTGAGGTATTATGGGAGCACTATCTGAGGCATTGAGGGAGAACTATCTGTGGTATTGATGTAGCACTTGCTGAGGTATTGAGGAAGCACTCTCTGACGTACTGAGGGAGAACTATCTGAGGTACTGAGGGAGCACTTTCAGAGATATTTAGGGAACACTTTCTGACGTACTGAGTGAGAACTTTCTGAGGTACTGAGGGAGAACTATCTGAGGTACTGAGGGAGCAGTTTCTGAGGGATTGAGGGAGCACTTTCTGACGTACTGAGGAAGCACTAGCTGAGGTTCTGAGTGAGTACTATCTGAGGTACTGAGGGAGCACTTTCTAAGGAATTGAGGGAGCACTTTCTGAGGTATAGTGGGAGCACTTTCTGAGGCCTTGAGGGAGCACTTTCAGAGGTATTGAGGGAGAACTATCTGAGGTATTGAGGAGCACTATCTGAGGTATTGAGCGAGAACTATCTGTGGTATTGAGCGAACACTTTCAGAGGTTTTGAGGTAGCACTCTCTGAGGTATTGAAGTAGAACTATCTTAGGTATTGAGGTAGCACTCTCTGAGATATTGATGGAGCACTTTCTAAGTTATTGAGACAGCACTTTCTGAGGTACTGAGGGGACACTTTCTAAGGTATTGAGGGAGCTCTATCTGACGTACTGAGGAAGCACTATCCGAGGTACTGATAGAGAACTATCTGAGGTATTGATGGAGCACTTTCTGAGGTATTGAGGGAGCACTTTCAGATGTATTGAGGGAGAACTATCTGAGGTATTGAGGAGCACTATCTGAGGTATTGAGCGAGAACTATCTGAGGTATTGAGCGAACACTTTCAGAGGTTTTGAGGTAGCACTCTCTGAGGTATTGAAGTAGAACTATCTTAGGTATTGAGGTAGCACTCTCTGAGATATTGATGGAGCACTTTCTAAGTTATTGAGATAGCACTTTCTGAGGTACTGAGGGGACACTCTCTGAAGTATTGAGGGTGCACCTTCGAGGTATTGAGGAAGCACTATCTGAGGTACTAAGGGAGCACTTTCTGAGGTACTGAAGGAGAACTATCTGAGGTACTTAGGGACCACTTACTGAAGTACTAAGGGAGAGTTTTCTGAGGTATTGAGGGACCACTATCTGAGGTATTGAGGAAGCACTTTTTGAGGTATTGAGGGAGCACTTTTTGAGGTATTGAGGGAGCACTATCTGAGGTACTGAGGTAGCACTTTCTGAGGTATTGAGAAAGCACTTTCTGAGGTATTGAGGAAGCACTTTCTGACGTACTGAGGGAACACTATCTGAGGTATTGAGAAGCACTTTCTGAGGAACTCAGGGAGCACTTTCTGAGGTATTGAGAAAGCACTTTCTGAGGTACTGAGGGAGAACTATCTGAGGTATTGAGGAAGCACTTTCTGACGTACTGAGGGAACACTATCTGAGGTATTGAGAAGCACTTTCTGAGGGACTCAGGGAGCACTTTCTGAGGTAATGAGAAAGCACTTTCTGAGGTACTGAGGGAGAACTATCTGAGGTATTGAGGAAGCACTTTCTGAGGTACTGAGGAAGCACTATCTGAGGTATTGAGAAGCACTTTCTGAGGGACTCAGGGAGCACTTTCTGAGGTATTGAGAAAGTACATTCTGAGGTACTGAGGGAGAACTATCTGAGGTACTGAGGGAGCACTTTCTGACGTACTGAGGAAGCACCAGCTGAGGTTCTGAGTGAGTACTATCTGAGGTATTGATGGAGCACTTTCTGAGGTATTGAGGGAGCACTATCTGAGGCATTGAGGGAGAACTATCTGAGGCATTGAGGGAGAACTATCTGAGGTATTGAGTGAGAACTATCTGAGGTATTGTGGGAGCACTATCTGAGGCATTGAGGGAGAACTATCTGAGGTATTGAGGTAGCAATTTCAGAGGTATTGAGGGAGAACTATCTGAGGTATTGAGTGAGAACTATCTGAGGTATTGTGGGAGCACTATCTGAGGCATTGAGGGAGAACTATCTGAGGTATTGAGGGAGCACTTTCAGAGGTATTGAGGGAGAACTACCTGAGGTATTGAGGAATCACTTTCCGAAGTACTGATGGAGAACTATCTGAGGTTCTGAGGGAGCAGGTTCTGAGGTATTGAGGGAGCACTATCTGAGGTACTGAGGGAGAACTATCTGAGGTATTGATGGAGCACTTTCTGAGGTATTGAGGGAGCACTATCTTAGGTACAGAGGGAGCACTTTCTGAGGTACAGAGGAAGCAAATTCTGAGGTATTGAGGGAGCACTATCTGAGGTATTGAGGGAGCACTTTCTGAAGTCCTGATGGAACACTCTCTGAGGTATTGAGGGAGCACTTTCAAGGTATTGAGGGAGCACCTTCTGAGGTACTGAGGGAGCACTTTCTGAGGTACTGTGGGACCACTTACTGAAGTATTGAGGGAGAACTATCTGAGGTATTGAGGGACCACGATCTGAGGAATTGAGGAAGCACTTTCTGAGGTATTGAGGGAGCACTTTCTGTGGTATTGAGGGAGCACATTGTGAGGTATTTAGGGAGCACTTTCTGAGGAACTGAGTGAGAACTAACTGAGGTACTGAGGGAGAACTATTGAGGTACTGAGGGAGCAGTTTCTGAGGTATTGAGGGAGCACTTTCTGACGTACTGAGGAAGCAGCAGCTGAGGTTCTGAGTGAGTGCTATCTGAGGTACTGAGGGAGCACTTTCTGATGTATTGAGGGAGCATTTTCTGAGGTACTGCGGGAGCACTATCTGAGGTATTGAGGGAGAACTATATGAGGTATTGAGGGAGAACTATCTGAGGTATTGTGGGAGCATTATCTGAGGTACTGTGGGAGCATTATCTGAGGTATTGAGGGAGAACTATCTGAGGTATTGAGGAGCACTATCTGAGGTATTGAGGGAGAAATATCTGAGGTATTGTGCGATCAATTTCAGAGGTTTTGAGGGAGCACTATCTGAGGTATTGAAGGAGAACTATCTTAGGTATTGAGGAAGCACTCTCAGGTATTGATGGAGCACCTTCTGCGGTATTGAGGTAGTACTTTCTGAGGTACTGAGGGGACACTTTCTGAGGTATTGAGGGAGCACTATCTGACGTACTGAGAAAGCACTATCAGAGGTTCTGATAGAGAACTATCTGAGGTGTTGATGAAGCACTTTCTGAGGTATTGAGGGAGCATTTTCTGAGGTACTGGTGGAACACTCTCGGAGATATTGAGGGAGCACTTTCGAGGTATTGAGGGAGAACTACCTGAGGTATTGAGGGAGCAATTTCTGAGGTACTGAGGAGGTACTATCTGAGGTATTGAGGGAGCACGTTCTGAGGTACTGAGGAAGCAAAACCTGAGGTACTAAGGGAGCACTTTCTGAGGTACTGAGGGAGAACTATCAGAGGTACTGAGGGACCACTTACTGAAGTATTGACGGAGTACTATCTGAGGTATTGAGGGACCACTATCTGAGGTATTGAGGAAGCACTTTCTGAGGTATTGAGGGAGCACTTTTTGAGGGACTCAGGGAGCACTTTCTGAGGTATTGAGAAAGCACTTTCTGAGGTACTGAGGGAGAACTAACTGAGGTACTGAGGGAGCACTTTCTGATGTACTGAGGGCGAACTATCTGAGGTATTGAGTGAGAACTATCTGAGGTATTGTGGGAGCACTATCTGAGGCATTGAGGGAAAACTTTCTGAGGTATTGAGGTAGCACTTTCTGAGGTATTGAGGGAGAACTATCTGAGGTATTGAGGGAGCACTTTCTGAGGTATTGTGGGATAACTACCTGAGGTATTGAGGAATCTCTATCTGAGGTACTGATGGAGCACTTTCTGAGGAATTGAGGGAGCACTATCTGAGGTACTGAGGGTGCACTTTCTGAGGTACAGAGGAAGCACATTCTGAGGTATTGTGGGAGCACTTTCTGAGGTATTGAGGGAGCACTTGCTGAGGTACTGAGGGAACAAGTTCTGAGGTATTCAGGAAGCACTCTCTGAGGTACTGAGCGAGAACTATTCGAGGTACTGAGGGAGCACTTTCTGAGGTATTAAGAGAGCACTATCTGAAGCATTGAGGGAGCAATATCTGAGGTACAGAGGGAGAACTTACTGAGGTATTTAGGGAGCACTTTCTGAGGTACTGAGTGAGAACTATCTGAGGTACTGAGGGAGAACTATCTGAGGTACTGAGGGAGCAGTTTCTGAGGTATTGAGGGATCACTTTGTGAGGTTCTGCGGGAGCACTACCTGAGGTATTGAGGGAGAACTATCTGAGGTATTGAGGGAGCACTTTCAGAGGTATTGAGGGAGAACTATCCGAGGTATTGAGCGATCAATTTCAGAGGTTTTGAGGGAGCACTATCTGAGGTATTGAAGGAGAACTATCTTAGGTATTGAAGAAGCACTCTCTGAGGTATTGATGGAGCACTTTCTGAGGTATTCAGGTATCATTTTCTGAGGTACTGAGGGGACACTTTCTGAGGTATTGAGGGAGCACTATCTGACGTACTGAGGAAGCACTATCAGAGGTACTAAAGGAGAACTATCTGAGGTATTGATGGAGCACTTTCTGAGGTATTGAGGGAGCACTTTCTGAGGTACTGATGGAACACTCTCTGAGGTATTGAGGGAGCACTTTCGAGGTATTGAGGGAGAACTACCTGATATATTGAGGGAGCACTTTCTGAGGTACTGAGGAAACACTATCTGTGGTATTGAGGGAGCACTTTCGAAGTACTGAGGAAGCACTATCTGAGGTACTGAGGACGCACTTTCGGAGGTACTGAGGGAGAACGATCTGAGGTACTCAGGGAGCACTTTCTGAGGTATTGAGAAAGCACTTTCTGAGGTATTGAGGAAGCAATTTCTGAGGTATTGAGGGAGCACTTTCTGAGGTATTGAGGAAGCACTATCTGAGGTATTGAGGAAGCACTTTCTGAGGTATTGTGGAAGCACTTTCTGTGGTACTGAGGGAGCACTTTCTGAGGTATTGAGGGAGCCCTATCTGAGGTACTGAGGGAGCAAGTTCTGAGGTATTGAGGAAACACACTCTGAGGTACTGAGGCAGAACTATCTGAGGACTTGAGCGAGCACTTTCAGAGGTTTTGAGGGAGAACTATCTGATTTATTCAAGGAGAACTATCTTCGGTATTGAGGGAGCATTCTCTGAGGTATTGATGGAGCACTTTCTGAGGTATTCAGGTATCATTTTCTGAGGTACTGAGGGGACACTTTCTGAGGTATTGAGGGAGCACTATCTGACGTACTGAGGAAGCACTATCAGAGGTACTAATGGGGAACTATCTGAGGTATTGAGGGAGCACTTTCTGAGGTACTGATGGAACACTCTCTGAGGTATTGAGGGAGCACTTTCGAGGTACTGAAGAAGCACTATCTGAGGTACTGAGGACGCACTTTCTGAGGTACTGAGGGAGAACGATCTGAGGTACTGAGGGAGCACTTCCTGAGGTATTGAGAAAGCACTTTCTGAGGTATTGAGGAAGCAATTTCTGAGGTATTGAGGGAGCACTTTCTGAGGTATTGAGGAAGCACATCCTGAGGTATTGAGGGAGCACTTTCTGAGGTATTGAGGGAGCACTATCTGAGGTACTGAGGGAGCACTTTCTGAGGTACTGAGGGAGCACTTTCTGAGGTATTGAGGGAGCACTATCTGAAGTATGGAGGGAGAACTTTCTGAGGTATTGAGAAAGCACTTTCTGAGGTATTGAGGATGCACTTTCTGAGGTTTTGAGGAAGCACACTCTGAGGTACTGAGGGAGAACTATCTGAGTAATTGAAGGAGCACTTTCTGAGGTATTGAGGGAGCACTATCTGAGGTACTGAGGGAGCACTTTCTGAGGTATTGAGGGAGTACTATCTGAGGTACTGAGGGAATACTATCTGTGGTATTGATGGAACACTTTCTGAGGTATTGTGGAAGCACTTTCTGAGGTACCGAGGGAGCTCTTTCTGATGTATTGAGGGAGCACTTTCTGAGGTCCTGAGGGAACAAGTTCTGAGGTATTGAGGAAGCACTCTCTGAGGTACAGAGGGAGAACTATCTGAGGTACTGAGGGAGAACTATCTGAGGTACTGAGGGAGCACTTTCTGAGGTATTAAGGGAGCACTATCTGAGGCATTGAGGGAGCAATATCTGAGGTACTGAGGGAGCACTTTCTGAGGTATTTAGGGAACCCTTTGTGAGATACTGAGTGGGAACTATCTGAGGTACTGAGGGAGAACTATCTGAGGTACTGAGGGTGCAGTTTCTGAGGTATTGAGGGAGCACTTTCTGACATACTGAGGAAGCACGAGCTGAGGTTCTGAGTGAGTACTATCTGAGGTACTGAGGGATCACTTTCTGAGGTATTGAGGGAGCACTTTCTGAGGAACTGCGAGAGCACTACCTGAGGTATTGTGGGAGAACTATCTGAGGTATTGAGGGAGCACTATCAGAGGCATTGAGGGAGAATTATCTGAGGTATTGAGGGAGCACAATCTGAGGTATTGAGGGATAAAAATCATAGGTATTGAGGAGCACTATCTGAGGTATTGAGGGAGAACTATCTGAGGTATTGAGGGAGCCCTCTCTGAGGTATTGATGGAGCACTTTCTGAGGTATTGAGGGAGCACTATCTGACGTACTGAGGAAGCACTATCAGAGGTACTGATGGAGAACTATCTGAGGTATTGATGGAGCACTTTCTAAGGTATTGAGGGAGCACTTTCGATGTATTGAGGGAGAACTACCTGAGGTATTGAGGGAGCACTTTCTGAGGTACTGAGGAAGCACTATCTGAGGTATTGATGGAGCACCTTCTGAGGTACTGAGGAAGCATTATCTGAGGTACTGGGGGACCACTTTCTGAAGTATTGAGGGAGCACTTTCTGAGGTATTGACGGACCACTATCTGTGGTATTGAGGAAGCACTTTCTGTCGTATTGAGGGAGCACTTTCTGAGGTATTGAGGGAGCACTATCTGAGGTACTGAGGGAGCACTTTCTGAGGTATTGAGGAAGCACTTTCTGAGGTATTGTAGAAGCACTTACTGAGGTATTGAGGGAGCACTATCTGAGGTATTGAGGAAGCACTTTCTGAGGTATTGTGGAAGCACTTTCTGTGGTACTGAGGGAGCACTTTCTGAGGTATTGAGGGAGCCCTATCTGAGGTACTGAGGGAGCAAGTTCTGAGGTATTGAGGAAACACCTTCTGAGGTACTGAGGGAGAACTATCTGAGGTATTGATGGAGCACGTTCTGAGCTATTGAGGAAGGACTTTCTGAGGTATTGAGGGAACATAATCTGATGTATTGAGGAAGCACTTTATGAGGTATTGAGGGAGCACTTTCTGAGGTATTTAGTGAGAACTATCTGAGGTATTTAGTGAGAACTATCTGAGGTACTGAGGCAGAACTACCTGAGGTACTGAGGGAGCACTTGCTGAGGTATTGAGGGAGCATTTTCTGAGGTACTGAGCGAGAAGTATCTGAGGTTCTGAGGGAGTACTATCTGAGGTACTGCGGGAGCACTTTCTGAGGTTTTGCGGGAGCACTTTCAGAGGTATTGAGGGAGCACTATCAGAGGTATTGAGGGAGCACTATCTGAGGTATTGAGGGAGAACTATCTGAGGTATTGAGGGAGCAATTTCAGAGGTTTTGAGGGAGAACTATCTGATGTATTGTGGGAGAACGATCTTAGGTATTTAGGGAGGACTTTCAGTGGTTTTGAGCGAGCACTGTCTGAGGTACTGAGGGAGCAGGTTCAGAGGTACTGAGGGAGAACTACCTGAGGGACTGAGGGAGAACTATCTGAGGTATTGATGGAGCACTATCTGACGTAATGAGGAAGCACTATCAGAGGTACTGATGGAGAACTATCTGAGGTATTGATGGAGCACTTTCTGAGGTATTGAGGGAGCACTTTCGATGTATTGAGGGAGAACTACGTGAGGTATTGAGGGAGCACTTTCTCAGGTACTGAGGAAGCACTATCTGAGGTATTGATGGAGCACCTTCTGAGGTACTGAGGAAGCACTATCTGAGGTACTGAGGGACCACTTTCTGAAGTATTGAGGGAGCACTTTCTGAGGTATTGACGGACCACTATCTGTGGTATTGAGGAAGCACTTTCTGCCGTATTGAGGGAGCACTATCTGAGGTATTGAGGAAGCACTTTCTGAGGTATTGAGGGAGCACTATCTGAGGTACTGAGGGAGCACTTTCTGAGCTTATGAGGAAGCACTTTCTGAGGTACTGAGGATGCACTTTCTGAGGTGTTGAGGAAGCACTTTCTGAGGTATTGAGGGAGCACTATCTGAGGTACTGAGGGAGCACTTTCTGAGCTTATGAGGAAGCACTTTCTGAGGTACTGAGGATGCACTTTCTGAGGTGTTGAGGAAGCACCTTGTGAGGTATTTAGGGAGAACTATCTGAGGTATTGAGGTAGAACTACCTGAGGTATTGAGGGAGCACTTTCTGAGCTATTAAGGGAGCACTATCTGAGGCATTGAGGGAGCAATGTCTGAGGTACTGAGGGAGCACTATCTGAGGTACTGAGGGAGCACTATCTGAGGTATTGAGGGATCACTCTCTGAGGTATTGAGGGAGAACTATCTGAGGTATTGAGGGAGCAATTTCAGAGGTTTTGAGGGAGAACGATCTTAGGTATTTACGGAGCACTTTCAGAGCTATTGAGCGAGCACTGTCTGAGGTACTGAGGGAGCAAGTTCTGAGGTACTGAGGGAGAACTACCTGAGGTACTGAGGGAGAACTATCTGAGGTATTGATGGAGCACTTTCTGAGGTATTGAGGGAGCACTATTGAGGTACTGAGGGAGCACTTTCTGAGCTTATGAGGAAGCACTTTCTGAGGTACTGAGGATGCACTTTCTGAGGTGTTGAGGAAGCACTTTCTGAGGTATTGAGGGAGCACCGTTTGAGGTATTTAGGGAGAACTATCTGAGGTATTGAGGTAGAACTACCTGAGGTATTGAGGGAGCACTTTCTGAGGTATTAAGGGAGCACTATCTGAGGCATTGAGGGAGCAATGTCTGAAGTACTGAGGGAGCACTATCTGAGGTACTGAGGGAGCACTATCTGAGGTATTGAGGGAGCACTATCTGAGGTATTGAGGGAGCACTTTCAGTGGTATTGAGGGGAACTATCTGAGGTACTGAGGGAGCACTCTCTGAGGTATTGAGGGAGAACTATCTGATGTATTGAGGGAGCAATTTCAGAGGTATTGAGCGAGCACTGTCTGAGTTATTGAGGGAGCACTTTCAGAGGTATGGAGGGAGCACCTTCTGACGTACTGAGGAAGCACTATCTGAGATATTGTGGGAGCACTACCTGAGGTACTGAGGGAGAACTATCTGAGGCACTGAGGGAGAATTATCTGAGGTACTGAGGGAGCACTTTCTGAGGTATTGAAGGAGAAGTATCTGAGGTACTGAGGGAGCACTTTCTGAGTTATTGAGGGAGCACTATCTGAGGTACTGAGGGAGTACTATCTTAGGTCCTGAGGGAGAATTTTCTGAGATACTAAGGGAGCACTTTCTGAGGTATTGAAGGAGAAGTATCTGGGGTACTGAGGGAGCACTTTGTGAGTTATTGAGGGAGCACTATCTGAGGTACTGAGGGAGAACTATCTGAGGTTGTGAGGGAGCACATTCTGAGGTATTGAGGAAGCACTTTCTGAGTTATTGAGGGAGCACTGTCAGAGGTATTGAGGAATTATGTTCTGAGGTATTTGGGTAGCACTTTCTGAGGTACTGAGGGAGCACTTACAGAGGTATTGAGGGAGAACTATCTGAGGTATTGAGGGAGCACTTTCAGAGGTATTGAGGGAGAACAATTTGAGGTATTGAGGGAGCACTTTCTGAGGTATTGAGGGAGACCTATCTTAGGTACTGAGGGAGCAAGTTCTGAGGTTTTGAGGAAGCTCACTCTGAGGTACTGAGGGAGAACTATCTGAGGTATTGAGGGAGCACTTTCAGAGGTATTGAGGGAGAACAATTTGAGGTATTGAGGAAGCACTTTCTGAGGTATTGTGGGAACACAATCTGATGTATTGAGAAAGCACTTTCTGAGGTATTGAGGGAGCACTTTCTGAGGCATTGAGGGAGCACTATCTGAGGTATTGAGGGAGCACTATCTGAGGTATTGAGTCAGCAATCTCTGAGGTATTGAGGGAGAACTATCTGAGGTATTGAGGGAGAATTATCTTAGGTATTCCGGGAGCACTTTCAGAGGTATTGAGCGAGCACTGTCTGAGGTATTGATGGTGCACTTTCTGAGGTATTGCGGGGGATCGATTTGACGTACTGAGAAAGTACTATGTGAGGTACTGAGGGAGAACTATCTGAGGTACTGATGGAGCACTTTCTGAGGTTATGATGGAGCACTTTCAGAGGTATTGAGGGAGAATTATCAGAGGTATTGAGGGAGCACTTTCTGAGGTAGGGAAGGGGCACCTTCTGAGGTACTGAGGAGGCACTATCTGAGGTATTGAAGGAGAAGTATCTGAGGTACTGAGGGAGCACTTTCTGAGTTATTGAGGGAGCCCTATCTGAGGTACTGAGGGAGCAAGTTCTGAGGTATTGAGGAAGCACTTTCTGAGGTATTGAGGGAACACAATCTGATGTATTGAGAAAACACTTTCTGAGGTCTTGAGGGAGCACTTTCTGAGGTATTGAGGGAGCACTATCTGAGGTACTGAGGCAGAACTATATGTGGTATTGAGAAAGCACTTGCTGAGGTACTGAGGGAGCACTTTCTGAGGCATTGAGGTAGCACTATCTGGGGTACTGAGGGAACAAGTTCTGAGGCATTCAGGAAGCACTCTCTGAGGTACTGAGGGACAACTACCTGAGGTACTGAGGGAGCACTTTCTGAGGTACTGAGTGAGAACTCTCTGAGGTACTGAGGGAGAACGATCTGAGGTACTGAGGGAGCAGATTCTGAGGTATTGAGGGAGCATTTTCTGACCTACTGAGGAAGCACTAGCTGAGGTTCTGAGTGAGTACAATCTGAGGCACTGAGGGAGCACTTTCTGAGGTATAGAGGGAGCACTTTCTGAGGTACTGAGGGAGAACTGTCTGAGGTATTGAGGGAGAACTCTCTGAGGTATTGAGGGAGCACTATCTGAGGTACTGATGGAAAACTATCTGATGTATTGATGTAGAACTATCTTACATATTGAGGGGGCATTCTCTGAGTTATTGATGGAGCACTTTCTGAGGTATTGAGGTAGCACTTTCTGAGGTACTGAGGGGACACTTTCTGAGGTATTGAGGGAGCACTATCTGACGTACTGAGGAAGCACTATCAGAGGTACTAATGGAGAAGTATCTGAGGTATTGATGGAGCACTTTCTGAGGTATTCAGGGAGCAGTTTCTGAGGTATTGACGGAGCACTTTCTGAGGTACTGATGGAACACTCTGAGGTATTGAGGGAGCACTTTCGAGGTATTGAGGGAGAACTACCTGAGGTATTGAGGGAGCACTTTCTGAGGTACTGAGGAAGCACTATCAGAGGTATTGAGGGAGCACCTTCTGAGGTACTGAGGAAGCACTATCTGAGGTACTGAGGGAGCACTTTCTGAAGTATTGAGGGAGCACTTTCTGAGGTATTGAGGGACCACTATCTGAGGTATTGAGGAGGCACTTTCTCAGGTATTAAGGGAGCACTTTTTGAGGTATTGAGGGAGCACTATCTGAGGTACTGAGGGAGCACTTTCTGAGGTATTGAGAAAGCACTTGCTGTGGTATTGAGGAAGCACTTTCTGCCGTATTGAGGGAGCACTATCTGAGGTATTGAGGAAGCACTTTCTGAGGTACTGAGGGAGCACTTACAGAGGTATTGAGGGAGAACTATCTGAGGTACTGAGGGAGCACTTTCTGAGGTATTGAGGGAGAACTATCTGTGGTATTGAGGGAGCACTTACAGAGGTATTGAAGAAGAACTATCTGAGGTATTGATGGAGCACTTTCTGAGGTATTGAGGGAGCACTATCTGAGGTACTGAGGAATCACTTTCTGACGTTTTGCGAGAGCACTTTCTGAGGTACTGCGAGAGCACTATCTGAGGTATTGAGGGAGCACTATCTGAGGTATTGTGGGAGCACTATCTGAGGTATTGTGGGAGCATAATCTGAGGCATTGTGGGAAAACTATCGGAGGTATTGAGGGAGCACTATCTGAGGTATTGAGGAATAGCTTTCTGAGGCATTGAGGAGCACTATCTGAGGTATTGAGGGAGAACTATCTGATGTATTGAAGGAGAACTATCTTTGGTATTGAGGGAGCCCTCTCTGAGGTATTGATGGAGCACTTTCTGAGGTATTGAGGTAGCACTTTCTGAGGTACTGAGGGGACACTTTCTGAGGTATTGAGGGAGCACTATCTGACGTACTGAGGGAGAACTATCTGAGGTACTGAGGGACCACATTCTGAAGTATAGTGGGAGCACTTTCTGAGGTATTGAGGGACCACTATCTGAGGTATTCAGGAAGCACTTTCTGTCGTATTGACGGAGCACTTTCTGAGGTACTGAGGGAGCACTTTCTGAAATATTGAGGAAGGACTTTCTGAGGTATTGTGGAATCACTTTCTGAGATATTGAGGGAGCACTATCTGAGGTACTGAGGAAGCACTTTCTGAGGTACTGAGGAAGCACTTTCTGAGGTACTGAGGGAGCACTTCCTGAGGTACTGAGGGAGCACTTTCTGAGCTATTGAGGAAGCACTTTGTGAGGTATTGAGGGAACACAGTCTGATGTATTGAGGAAGCACTTTATGAGATATTGAGGGAGCACTTTCTGAGGTATTGAGGGAGAACTCTGTGAGGTATTGAGGGAGCACTTGCTGAGGTATTGATGGAGCATTATCTGAGGTATTGAGGGACCACTATCTGAGGTATTGAGGGAGCACATATTGAGGTATTGAGGGAGCACTTTCTGAGGTGTTGAGGAAGCACTTTCTGAGGTATTGAGGCAGCGCTATCTGAGTTATTGAGGGACCACTCTCTGAGGTATTGAGGGAGCACTATCTGAGGTTTTGAGGGAGTTCTTTCTGAGGTGTTGAAGAAGCACTTTCTGCGGTATTGAGGGAGCATTATCTGAGGTATTGAGGGACCACTATCTGAGGTATTGAGGGAGCAATTTCAGAGGTTTTGAGGGAGCACTTTCTGAGGTGTTGAGGAAGCACTTTCTAAGGTATTGAGGGAGCACTTGCTGAGGTATTGAGGGAGCACTTTCAAAGGTATTGAGGGAGCGCTATCTGAGGTTTGAGGGACCACTATCTGAGGTATTGTGGGAGCAATTTCAGAGGTTTTGAGGGAGCACTTTCTGAGGTGTTGAGGAAGCACTTTCTGAGGTATTGAGGGAGCACTTGCTGAGGTATTGAGGGAGCACTTTCTGAGGTATTGAGGAAGCACTTTCTGAGGTATTGAGGCAGCGCTATCTGAGTTATTGAGGGACCACTCTGAGGTATTGAGGGAGCAATTTCAGAGGTTTTGAGGGAGAACTATCTGACGTATTGTGGGAGAACTATCTTAGGTATTGAGTGAGCACTGTCTGAGGTATTGATGGAGCACTTTCTGAAGTATTGAGGGAGCACTATCTGACGTACTGAGGAAGCACTTTCTGAGGTATTGAGGGAGCACTTCCAGAGGTATTGAGGGAGAATTATCTGAGGTATTGAGGGAGCACTATCTGAGGTACTGAGGGAGAACTATCTGAGGTGTTGAGGAAGCACTTTCTGCGGTATTGAGGGAGCATTATCTGAGGTATTGAGGGACCACTATCTGAGGTATTGAGGGAGCAATTTCAGAGGTTTTGAGGGAGCACTTTCTGAGGTGTTGAGGAAGCACTTTCTAAGGTATTGAGGGAGCACTTGCTGAGGTATTGAGGGAGCACTTTCAAAGGTATTGAGGGAGCGCTATCTGAGGTATTGAGGGACCACTATCTGAGGTATTGTGGGAGCAATTTCAGAGGTTTTGAGGGAGCACTTTCTGAGGTGTTGAGGAAGCACTTTCTGAGGTGTTGAGGAAGCACTTTCTGAGGTATTGAGGGAGCACTTGCTGATGTATTGAGGGAGCACTTTGTGAGGTGTTGAGGAAGCACTTTCTGAGGTATTGAGACAGCGCTATCTGAGTTATTGAGGAACCACTCTCTGAGGTATTGAGGGAGCAATTTCAGAGGTTTTGAGGGAGAACTATCTGACGTATTGTGGGAGAACTATCTTAGGTATTGAGTGAGCACTGTCTGAGGTATTGATGGAGCACTTTCTGAAGTATTGAGGGAGCACTATCTGACGTACTGTGGAAGCACGTTCTGAGGTATTGAGGGAGCACTTCCAGAGGTATTGAGGGAGAACTATCTGAGGTATTGAGCATACACTTTCAGAGGTTTTGAGGGAGAACTATCTGAGGTAATGAAAGAGAACTATCTTAGGTATTGAGGGAGCATTCTCTGAGGTATTGATGGAGCACTTTCTGAGGTATTGAGGTGGCAATTTCTGAGGTACTAAGGGGACAGTTTCTGAGGTAATGAGGGAGCACTATCTGACGTACTGAGGAAGCACTATCAGAGGTACTAATAGAGAACTATCTGAGGTATTGAGGGAGCACTTTCTGAGGTACTGATGGAACACTCTCTGAGGTATTGAGGGAGCACTTTCGAGGTATTGAGGGAGCACTATCTGAGGTATTGAGGAAGCACTTTCTGAGGTATTGAGGAAGATCTTTCTGAGGTACTGAGGGAGCACTTTCTGAGGTATTGAGGGCGCACTATCTGAGGTACTAAGGGAGGAAGTTCTGAAGTATTGAGGAAGCACACTCTGAGGTGCTAGGGGTATGATTCTCGCTTCGGGTGCGTGAGATCCCGGGTTCCAATCCCGGACGAGTGGGCGGCACGGTGGCACAGTGGTTAGCACTGCTGCCTCGCAGCGCCAGAGACCCGGGTTCAATTCCCGACTCAGGCGACTGACTGTGTGGAGTTTGCACGTTCTCCCCGTGTCTGCGTGGGTTTCCTCCGGGTGCTCCGGTTTCCTCCCACAGTCCAAAGATGTGCAGGTTAGGTGAATTGGCCATACTAAATTGCCCGTAGTGTTAGGTAAGGGGTAAATGTAGGGGTATGGGTGGGTTTCGCTTCGGCGGGTCGGTGTGGACTTGTTGGGCCGAAGGGCCTGTTTCCACACTGTAATCTAATCTAATCTAATCTAATCTAACTATCTGAGGTATTGATGGAGCACTTTCTGAGGTATTGAGGGAGCACTATCTGAGGTACTGAGGGAGAACTTTCGGTATTGAGGAAGCACTTTCTGAGGTATTGAGGGAACACAATCTGATGTATTGAGGAAGCATTTTATGAGGTATTGAGGGAGCACTTTCTGAGGTATTGAGGGAGCACTATCTGAGGTAGTGAGGGAGCACTTCCTGAGGTATTGAGGGAGCACTTTCTGAGGTACTGAGGGAACAAGTTCTGAGGTATTGAGGGAGCACTATCTGAGGTATGGAGGAATAACTTTCTGAGGCATTGAGGAGCACTATCTGAGGTATTGAGGGAGAACTATCTGATGTATTGAAGGAGAACTATCTTTGGTATTGAGGGAGCCCTCTCTGAGGTATTGATGGAGCACTTTCTGAGGTATTGAGGTAGCACTTTCTGAGGTACTGAGGGGACACTTTCTGAGGTATTGAGGGAGCACTATCTGACGTACTGAGGGAGAACTATCTGAGGTACTGAGGGACCACATTCTGAAGTATAGTGGGAGCACTTTCTGAGGTATTGAGGGACCACTATCTGAGGTATTCAGGAAGCACTTTCTGTCATATTGACGGAGCACTTTCTGAGGTACTGAGGGAGGACTTTCTGAGGTATTGTGGAATCACTTTCTGAGATATTGAGGGAGCACTATCTGAGGTACTGAGGAAGCACTTTCTGAGGTACTGAGGAAGCACTTTCTGAGGTACTGAGGGAGCACTTCCTGAGGTACTGAGGGAGCACTTTCTGAGCTATTGAGGAAGCACTTTGTGAGGTATTGAGGGAACACAGTCTGATGTATTGAGGAAGCACTTTATGAGATATTGAGGGAGCACTTTCTGAGGTATTGAGGGAGAACTCTGTGAGGTATTGAGGGAGCACTTGCTGAGGTATTGATGGAGCATTATCTGAGGTATTGAGGGACCACTATCTGAGGTATTGAGGGAGCACATATTGAGGTATTGAGGGAGCACTATCTGAGGTATTGAGGAAGCACTTTCTGAGGTATTGAGGAAGATCTTTCTGAGGTACTGAGGGAGCACTTTCTGAGGTATTGAGGGCGCACTATCTGAGGTACTAAGGGAGGAAGTTCTGAAGTATTGAGGAAGCACACTCTGAGGTGCTAGGGGTATGATTCTCGCTTCGGGTGCGTGAGATCCCGGGTTCCAATCCCGGACGAGTGGGCGGCACGGTGGCACAGTGGTTAGCACTGCTGCCTCGCAGCGCCAGAGACCCGGGTTCAATTCCCGACTCAGGCGACTGACTGTGTGGAGTTTGCACGTTCTCCCCGTGTCTGCGTGGGTTTCCTCCGGGTGCTCCGGTTTCCTCCCACAGTCCAAAGATGTGCAGGTTAGGTGAATTGGCCATACTAAATTGCCCGTAGTGTTAGGTAAGGGGTAAATGTAGGGGTATGGGTGGGTTTCGCTTCGGCGGGTCGGTGTGGACTTGTTGGGCCGAAGGGCCTGTTTCCACACTGTAATCTAATCTAATCTAATCTAACTATCTGAGGTATTGATGGAGCACTTTCTGAGGTATTGAGGGAGCACTATCTGAGGTACTGAGGGAGAACTTTCTGCGGTATTGAGGAAGCACTTTCTGAGGTATTGAGGGAACAAAATCTGATGTATTGAGGAAGCATTTTATGAGGTATTGAGGGAGCACTATCTGAGGTACTGAGGGAGCACTTCCTGAGGTATTGAGGGAGCACTTTCTGAGGTACTGAGGGAACAAGTTCTGAGGTATTGAGGAAGCACTCTCTGAGGTACTGAGTGAGAACTATCTGAGGTATTGAGGGAGCACTCTCTGAGGTACTGAGGGAGCACTTTCTGAGATACTGAGGGAGCACTTTCTGAGATATTAAGGGAGCACTGTCTGAGGTATTGAGAGAGCACTTTCTGAGGTTTTTAAAGGAGCACTGTCTGAGGTACTGAGGAAGCATTATCTGAGGAACTGATGGAGAACTATCTGAGGTACTGAGGGATCACTTTCTGAGGTATTGAGGGAGCACTTTCTGAGGTACTGAGGAAGCATTATCTGAGGAACTGATGGAGAACTATCTTAGGTATTGAGGGAGCCCTCTCTGAGGTATTGAGGGAGAACTATCTGAAGTTTTGAGGGAGAACTATTTGAGGTATTGAAGGAGAACTATCTGAGGTATTGAAGGAGAACTATCTTAGGTATTGAGGGAGCCCTCTCTGAGGTATTGATGGAGCACTTTCTGTGGTATTGAGGTCGCAAATTCTGAGGTACTGAGGGGATACTTTCTGAGGTATTGAGGGAGCACTATCTGACGTACTGAGGAAGCACTATCAGAGGTACTGATGGAGAACTATCTGAGGTATTGATGGAGCACTTTCTGATATATTGAGGGAGCACTTTCGAGGTATTGAGGGAGAACTACCTGAGGTATTGAGGGAGCACTTCCTGAGGCACTGAGGTAGCACTATCTGAGGTATTGAGGGGGCACCTTCTGAGGTACTAAGGAAGCACTATCTGAGGTACAGAGGGAGCACTTTTTGCGGTACTGAGGGAGAACTATCTGAGGTACTGAGGGACCACATTCTGAAGTATTGAGGGAGCACTTTCTGAGGTATTGAGGGACCACTATCTGAGGTATTGCGGAAGCACTTTCTGACGTATTGGGGGAGCACTTTCTGAGGTATTGAGCGAGCACTATTTGAGGTACTGAGGGAGCACTTTCTGAGGTATTGAGGGAGCACTTTCTGAGGTATTGTGGAAGCACTTTCTGAGGTATTGAGGAAGTACTATCTGAGGTATTGAGGAAGCACTTTCTGAGGTACTGAGGGAGCACTTCCTGAGATATTGAGGGAGCCCTATCTGAGGTACTGAGGGAGCAAGTTCTGAGGTATTGAGGAAGCACACTCTGAGGTACTGAGGGAGAACTATCTGAGGTATTAATGGAACACTTTCTGAGGTATTGAGGGAGGACTATCTGAAGTACTGAGGGAGCACTTTCTGAACTATTGTGGAAGCACTTTCTGAGGTATTGCGGGAACACAATCTGATGTATTGAGGAAGCACTTTCTGAGGTACTGAGGGAGCACTTTCAGAGGTATTGAGGGAGAACTATCTGAGGTATTGAGGGAGCATTATCTGAGGTATTGAGAGAGCACCATCTGAGGTATTGAGGGAGAACTATCTTAGGTATTGAGGGAGCACTTTCTGAGCTATTGTAGAAGCACTTTCTGAGGTATTGAGGGAACACAATCTGATGTATTGAGGAAGCACTTTTTGTGGTATTGAGGGAGCACTTTCTGAGGTATTTCGGGAGAACTATCTGAGGTACTGAGGCAGAATTTCCTGAGTTACTGAGGGAGCACTTTCTGAGGTATTAAGGGAGCACTATCTGAGGCATTGAGGGGGCAATGTCTGAGGTACTGAGGGAGCACTTTCTGAGGTACTGAGCGAGAACTACCTGAGGGTCTGAGGGAGTACTATCTGAGGTACTGAGGGAGCACTTTCTGAGGTACTGAACGAGCACTTTCTGAGGTACTGCGGGAGCACTTTCAAGGTATTGAGGGAGAACTATCTGAGGTATTGAGGGAGCACTATCTGAGGTATTGAGGGAGCACCATCTGAGGTATTGAGTGAGAACTATCTTAGGTATTGAGGGAGCACTTTCAGAGGTATTGAGGGAGATCTATCAGAGGTATTGAGGGAGCACTTTCTGAGGTATGGAGGGAGCACCGTCTGAGGTACTGAGGAAGCACTATCTGAGGTATTGATGGAGCACTTTCTGAGGTATTGAGGTCGCACTTTCTGAGGTACTGAGGGGACACTTTCTGAGGTATTGAGGGAGCATTATCTGACGTACTGAGGAAGCACTATCAGAGGTACTGATGGAGAACTATCTGAGGTATTGATGGAGCACTTTCTGATATATTGAGGGAGCACTTTCGAGGTATTGAGGGAGACCTACCTGAGGTATTGAGGGAGCACTTCCTGAGGTACTGAGGTAGCACTATCTGAGGTATTGAGGGGGCACCTTCTGAGGTACTAAGGAAGCACTATCTGAGGTACTGAGGGAGCACTTTTTGAGGTACTGAGGGAGAACTATCTGAGGTACTGAGGGACCACATTCTGAAGTATTGAGGGAGCACTTTCTGAGGTATTGAGGGACCACTATCTGAGGTATTGCGGAAGCACTTTCTGACGTATTGGGGGAGCACTTTCTGAGGTATTGAGCGAGCACTATTTGAGGTACTGAGGGAGCACTTTCTGAGGTATTGTGGAAGCACTTTCTGAGGTATTGAGGAAGTACTATCTGAGGTATTGAGGAAGCACTTTCTGAGGTACTGAGGGAGCAAGTTCTGAGGTATTGAGGAAGCACCATCTGAGGTATTGAGGGAGAACTATCTTAGGTATTGAGGGAACACTTTCAGAGGTATTGAGGGAGAACTATCAGAGGTATTGAGGGAGCACCTTCTGAGGTACTGAGGAAGCACTATCTGAGGTATTGAGGGAGCACTACCTGAGGTACTGAGGGAGAACTATCTGAAGTTCTGAGGGAGAACTATCTGAGGTACTGAGTGATCACTTTCAGAAGTATTGAGGGAGCACTTTCGGAGGTACTGAGGGAGTACTATCTTCGGTTCTGAGGGAGAATTATCTGAGGTACTGAGGGAAAACTTTCTGAGGTATTGAGGGAGAACTATCTGAGGTACTGAGGGAGCACTTTTTGAGTTATTGAGGCAGCACTATCTGAGGTACTGAGGGAGAACTATCTGAGGTATTAATGGAACACTTTCTGAGGTATTGAGGGAGCACTATCTGAAGTACTGAGGGAGCACTTTCTGAACTATTGTGGAAGCACTTTCTGAGGTATTGCGGGAACACAATCTGATGTATTGAGGAAGCACTTTCTGAGGTATTGAGGGAGCACTTTCTGAGGTATTTAGGGAAAACTATCTGAGGTACTGAGGCAGAATTTCCTGAGTTACTGAGGGAGCACTTTCTGAGGTATTAAAGGAGCACTATCTGAGGCATTGAGGGGGCAATGTCTGAGGTACTGAGGGAGCACTATCTGAGGTACTGAGCGAGAACTACCTGAGGTTCTGAGGGAGTACTATCTGGGGTACTGAGGGAGCACTTTCTGAGGTACTGAGGGAGCACTTTCTGAGGTACTGCGGGAGCACTTTCAGAGGTATTGAGGGAGAACTATCTGAGGTACTGAGGCAGAATTTCCTGAGTTACTGAGGGAGCACTTTCTGAGGTATTGAGGGAGAAGTATCTGAGGTACTGAGGGAGCACTTTTTGAGTTATTGAGGCAGCACTATCTGAGGTACTGAGGGAGACCTATCTGAGGTATTAATGGAACACTTTCTGAGGTATTGAGGAAGCACTTTCTGAGGTATTGAGGGAGCACTTTCTGAGGTATTTAGGGAAAACTATCTGAGGTACTGAGGCAGAATTTCCTGAGTTACTGAGGGAGCACTTTCTGAGGTATTAAGGGAGTACTATCTGAGGCATTGAGGGGGCAATGTCTGAGGTACTGAGGGAGCACTATTTGAGGTACTGAGCGAGAACTACCTGAGGTTCTGAGGGAGTACTATCTGGGGTACTGAGGGAGCACTTTCTGAGGTACTGAGGGAGCACTTTCAGAGGTATTGAGGGAGAACTATCTGAGGTATTGAGGGAGCACTATCTGAGGTATTGAGGGAGCACCATCTGAGGTATTGAGGGAGAACTATCTTAGGTATTGAGGGAGCACTTTCTGAGCTATTGTAGAAGCACTTTCTGAGGTATTGAGGGAACACAATCTGATGTATTGAGGAAGCACTTTTTGTGGTATTGAGGGAGCACTTTCTGAGGTATTTAGGGAGAACTATCTGAGGTACTGAGGCAGAATTTCCTGAGTTACTGAGGGAGCACTTTCTGAGGTATTAAGGGAGCACTATCTGAGGCATTGAGGGGGCAATGTCTGAGGTACTGAGGGAGCACTTTCTGAGGTACTGAGCGAGAACTACCTGAGGGTCTGAGGGAGTACTATCTGAGGTACTGAGGGAGCACTTTCTGAGGTACTGAACGAGCACTTTCTGAGGTACTGCGGGAGCACTTTCAAGGTATTGAGGGAGAACTATCTGAGGTATTGAGGGAGCACTATCTGAGGTATTGAGGGAGCACCATCTGAGGTATTGAGTGAGAACTATCTTAGGTATTGAGGGAGCACTTTCAGAGGTATTGAGGGAGATCTATCAGAGGTATTGAGGGAGCACTTTCTGAGGTATGGAGGGAGCACCGTCTGAGGTACTGAGGAAGCACTATCTGAGGTATTGAGGTCGCACTTTCTGAGGTACTGAGGGGACACTTTCTGAGGTATTGAGGGAGCATTATCTGACGTACTGAGGAAGCACTATCAGAGGTACTGATGGAGAACTATCTGAGGTATTGATGGAGCACTTTCTGATATATTGAGGGAGCACTTTCGAGGTATTGAGGGAGAACTACCTGAGGTATTGAGGGAGCACTTCCTGAGGTACTGAGGTAGCACTATCTGAGGTATTGAGGGGGCACCTTCTGAGGTACTAAGGAAGCACTATCTGAGGTACTGAGGGAGCACTTTTTGAGGTACTGAGGGAGAACTATCTGAGGTACTGAGGGACCACATTCTGAAGTATTGAGGGAGCACTTTCTGAGGTATTGAGGGACCACTATCTCAGGTATTGCGGAAGCACTTTCTGACGTATTGGGGGAGCACTTTCTGAGGTATTGAGCGAGCACTATTTGAGGTACTGAGGGAGCACTTTCTGAGGTATTGAGGGAGCACTTTCTGAGGTATTGTGGAAGCACTTTCTGAGGTATTGAGGAAGTACTATCTGAGGTATTGAGGAAGCACTTTCTGAGGTACTGAGGGAGCACTTCCTGAGATATTGAGGGAGCCCTATCTGAGGTACTGAGGGAGAACTATCTTAGGTATTGAGGGAACACTTTCAGAGGTATTGAGGGAGAACTATCAGAGGTATTGAGGGAGCACTTTCTGAGGTATTGAGGGAGCACCTTCTGAGGTACTGAGGAAGCACTATCTGAGGTATTGAGGGAGCATTACCTGAGGTACTGAGGGAGAACTATCTGAAGTTCTGAGGGAGAACTATCTGAGGTACTGAGGGAGTACTATCTTAGGACCTGAGGGAGAAATATCTGAGGTACTGAGTGATCACTTTCAGATGTATTGAGGGAGCACTTTCGGAGGTACTGAGGGAGTACTATCTTCGGTTCTGAGGGAGAATTATCTGAGGTACTGAGGGAAAACTTTCTGAGGTATTGAGGCAGCACTATCTGAGGTACTGAGGGAGAACTATCTGAGGTATTAATGGAACACTTTCTGAGGTATTGAGGGAGCACTATCTGAAGTACTGAGGGTGCACTTTCTGAACTATTGTGGAAGCACTTTCTGAGGTATTGCGGGAACACAATCTGATGTATTGAGGAAGCACTTTCTGAGGTATTGAGGGAGCACTTTCTGAGGTATTTAGGGAAAACTATCTGAGGTACTGAGGCAGAATTTCCTGAGTTACTGAGGGAGCACTTTCTGAGGTATTAAAGGAGCACTATCTGAGGCATTGAGGGGGCAATGTCTGAGGTACTGAGGGAGCACTATCTGAGGTACTGAGCGAGAACTACCTGAGGTTCTGAGGGAGTACTATCTGGGGTACTGAGGGAGCACTTTCTGAGGTACTGAGGGAGCACTTTCTGAGGTACTGCGGGAGCACTTTCAGAGGTATTGAGGGAGAACTATCTGAGGTATTGAGGGAGCACTATCTGAGGTATTGAGGGAGCACCATCTGAGGTATTGAGGGAGAACTATCAGAGGTATTGAGGGAACACTTTCTGAGGTATTGAGGGAGCACCTTCTGAGGTACTGAGGAAGCACTATCTGAGGTATTGAGGGAGCACTACCTGAGGTACTGAGGGAGAACTATCTGAAGTTCTGAGGGACAACTATCTGAGGTACTGAGGGAGTACTATCTGAGGTCCTGAGGGAGAAATATCTGAGGTACTGAGTGATCACTTTCAGAAGTATTGAGGGAGCACTTTCGGAGGTACTGAGGGAGTACTATCTTCGGTTCTGAGGGAGAAGTATCTGAGGTACTGAGGGAGCACTTTTTGAGTTGTTGAGGCAGCACTATCTGAGGTACTGAGGGAGAACTATCTGAGGTAGTGTGGGAGCAAATTCTGAGTTGTTGAGGGAGCACTATCTGAGGTATTGAGGAAGCATTTTCTGAGGTATTGAGGGAGCACTTTCTGAGGTTCTGAGGGAGCACTTCCTGAGGTATTGAGGGGACACTTTCTGAGTTATTGAGGGAGCACTTTCTGAGGTACTGATGGAACACTCTCTGAGGTATTGAGGGAGCATTTTCGAGGTATTGTGGGAGATCTACCTGAGGTATTGAGGGAGCACATTCTGAGGTACTGAGGGAGCACTATCTGTGGTATTGAGGGAGCACTATCTGAGGTACTGAGGAAGCACTTTCTGAGGTATTGAGGAAGCTCTTTCTGAGGTACTGAGGGAGCACTTTCTGAGGTATTGAGGGAGCACTATCTGAGGTACTAAGGGAGGAAGTTCTGAAGTATTGAGGAAGCACACTCTGAGGTACTGAGGGAGAAATATCTGAGGTATTGAGGGAGCACTATCTGAGGGACTGAGGGAGCACTTTCTGAGGTATTGAGGAAGCACTTTCTGAGGTATTGAGGGAACACAATCTGATGTATTGAGGAAGCACTTTATGAGGTATTGAGGGAGCACTATCTGAGGTACTGAGGGAGAACTATCTGTGGTATTGATGGAGCACTTTCTGAGGTATTGAGGAAGCACTTTCTGAGGTACTGAGGGAGCACTTTCTGAGGTATTGAGGTGCACTCTCTGAGGTACTGAGGGAGAAGTATCTGAGGTACTGAGGGAGCACATTCTGAGGTATTATGGGAGCACTATCTGAGGCATTGAGGTAGCAATATCTGAGGTACTGTGGGAGCACTTTCTGATGTATTAAGCGAGCACTTTCTGAGGGACTGAGTGAGGACTTTTTGAGGTTCTGAGGGAGAAGTATCTGAGGTACTGAGGGAGCACTTTCTGAGGTGTTAAGGGAGCACAATCTGAGTCATTGAGGGAGTAATATCTGAGGTACTAAGGGAGCAGTTTCTGAGGTATTGAGGGAGCACTTTCTGACGTACAGAGGAAGCACTAGCTGAGGTTCTGAGTGAGTAGTATCTGAGGTTGTGAGGGATCACTTTCTGAGGTATTGAGGGAGCACTTTCTGAGGTACTGCGAGAGCACTATCTGAGGTATTGAGGGAGAACTATCTGAGGTATTGTGGGAGCACTATCTGAGGCATTGAGGGAGAATTATCTGAGGTATTGAGGGAGCACTTTCAGAGGTATTGAGGGAGAACTATCTGTGGTACTGAGGGAGCACTATCTGAGGTATTGAGGGAGAACTATCTGAGGTATTGAGGAGCACTATCTGAGGTATTGAGATAGAACTATCTGAGTTATTGAGCGAGCACTTTCAGAGGTTTTGAGGCAGAACTATCTGAGGTATTGAAGGAGAGCTATCTTTGGTATTGAGGGAGCCCTCTCTGAGGTATTGATGGAGCACTTTCTGAGGTATTCAGGTAGCACTTTCTGAGGTGCTGAGGGGATCTTTCTGAGGTATTGAGGGAGCACTATCTGACGTACTGAGGAAGCACTATCAGAGGTACTGAGGGAGCCCTCTCTGAGGTATTGATGGAGCACTTTCTGAGGCATTGACGGAGCACTTTCTGAGGTAGTGATGGAACACTCTCTGAGGTATTGAGGGAGCACTTTCGATGTATTGAGGGAGAACTACCTGAGTTATTGAGGGAGCACTTTCTGAGGTACTGAGGAAGCACTATCTGAGGTATTAAGGGAGCACCTTCTGAGGTACTGAGGAAGCACTATCTGAGGTATTGAGGGACCACTTTCTGAAGTATTGAGGGAGCACTTTCTGAGGTATTGAGGGACCACTATCTGAGGTATTGGGGAAGCAATTTCTGAGGTATTGAGGAAGTACTATCTGAGGTATGGAGGAAGCACTTTCTGAGGTACTGAGGGAGCAATTCCTGAGATATTGAGGGAGCCCTATCTGAGGTACTGAGGGAGCAAGTTCTGAGGTATTGACGAAGCACACTCTGAGGCACTGAGGGAGAACTATCTGAGGTATTAATGGAGCACTTTCTGAGGTATTGAGGGAGCACTATCTGAAGTACTGAGGGAGCACTTTCTGAGCTATTGTGGAAGCACTTTCTGAGGTATTGCGGGAACACAATCTGATGTATTGAGGAAGCACTTTCTGAGGTATTGAGGGAGCACTTTCTGAGGTATTTAGGGAGAACTATCTGAGGTACTGAGGCAGAATTTCCTGAGTTACTGAGGGAGCACTTTCTGAGGTATTAAAGGAGCACTATCTGAGGCATTGAGGGGGCAATGTCTGAGGTACTGAGGGAGAACTATCTGAGGTACTGAGCGAGAACTACCTGAGGTTCTGAGGGAGTACTATCTGGGGTACTGAGGGAGCACTTTCTGAGGTACTGAGGGAGCACTTTCTGAGGTACTGCGGGAGCACTTTCAGAGGTATTGAGGGAGAACTATCTGAGGTATTGAGGGAGCACTATCTGAGGTATTGAGGGAGCACCATCTGAGGTATTGAGGGAGAACTATCTTAGGTATTGAGGGAACACTTTCAGAGGTATTGAGGGAGAACTATCAGAGGTATTGAGGGAGCACTTTCTGAGGTATTGAGGGAGCACCTTCTGAGGTACTGAGGAAGCACTATCTGAGGTATTGAGGGAGCACTACCTGAGGTACTGAGGGAGAACTATCTGAAGTTCTGACGGAGAACTATCTGAGGTACTGAGGGAGTACTATCTTAGGTCCTGAGGGAGAAATATCTGAGGTACTGAGTGATCACTTTCTGAAGTATTGAGGGAGCACTTTCGGAGGTACTGAGGGAGTACTATCTTAGGTTCTGAGGGAGAATTATCTGAGGTACTGAGGGAAAACTTTCTGAGGTATTGAGGGAGAAGTATCTGAGGTACTGAGGGAGCACTTTTTGAGTTATTGAGGCAGCACTATCTGAGGTACTGAGGGAGAACTATCTGAGGTAGTGTGGGAGCAAATTCTGAGTTATTGAGGGAGCACTATCTGAGGTATTGAGGAAGCATTTTCTGAGGTATTGAGGGAGCACTTTCTGAGGTTCTGAGGGAGCACTTCCTGAGGTATTGAGGGGACACTTTCTGAGGTATTGAGGGAGCACTTTCTGAGGTACTGATGGAACACTCTCTGAGGTATTGAGGGAGCATTTTCGAGGTATTGAGGGAGATCTACCTGAGGTATTGAGGGAGCATCTGAGGTACTGAGGGAGCACTATCTGTGGTATTGAGAGAGCACCTTCTGAGGTACTGAGTAAGCACTTTCTGAGGTATTGAGGAAGCACTTTCTGAGGTTTTGAGGGAGCACTATCTGAGGTATTGAGGAGCACTTTCTGAGTTATTGAGGAAGCTCTTTCTGAGGTACTGAGGGAGCACTTTCTGAGGTAGAGAAACAGTCAGAGAGAGAGAGACAGTCTGTCCGTGTTTGTGTGTGTGAAAGAGTGGATGCATGTGTATCTCTGTGTGTCTGTATATGTGTGCGTGAGAGGGAAAGTGCTTCTTCATGTGAGAGTGTGTGGCTGTGTGTGTATTTGACGTTGTGTGTGTCTCTGTGTGCATGTGTGTGAGTGAGGGTGTGTGTGAGAGAGTGTGTATGTGTGTGTATGTGTGTGAGAGAGTGTGTCTGTATGTGAGAGAATGTATCTGTGTGTCTATGTGTGTGTATGACAGTTTGTCTTGTGTGCTAGAGAGTGTGTATGTGTGTGTGAGAGAGTGTGTGTATGTGTGCATGTGTGTGAGAGTGTGTCTACGTGTATTTGATGGAGTGTGTGTCTGCGTGTGTATGTGTGTGTGAGAGAGAGTGTAACTGTGTGTTTTTGTGTGTGTGAGAAAGAGTGTCTGTGTGTGTTTGTGGGATCGTGTGTCTGTCTGTGTGCATGTGTGTGAGAGAGTGTGTGTGAGAGACAGAGAGTGTGTGTGTGAGAAAGAGTGTGTCTTTGTGTGTTTCAGGGAGCGTGTGTCAGCGTGTGTATGTGGGAGATAGAGAGTAACTGTGTGTTTATGTTTGTGTGTGAGAGAATGTGTCTGTGTGTGTTTGAGGGATCATGTGTCTGTCTGTGTGTATGTGTGTGAGAGAGAGTGTGTGTGTGAGAGACAGAGAGTGTGTGTGAGAGAGAGAGTGTGTCTATGTGCGTGAGAGTGAGTAGGTGTGTGAGAGAATAAGAATGTGTGTGTGAGTGTAAATGAGAGAGCGTGTGTGTATGTGTGTGTGAGAGAGAGTGCGTGTCTGTGTGAGAGAGAGTGTGTGTCTGTGTGTGCATGAGAGAGAGTGTCTGTGTGTGTGAGAGAGTGTTTCTGTGAGAGAGAGAGTGTGTGTCTGCATGTATGTGTGAGAGAGCGTGTCCATGTGTGTATTTGAGGGAGCGTATGTCTGTGCGTGTATGTGTGTGAGAGAGAAAGTGTGTGCTTGTGTGTGTATGTGTGTGTGAGAGAGTTGTGCCTGTGTGTATGTGTTTGTGAGAGTGTGTCTGTGTTTGTGTTTGAGGGAGTGTGTGTGTGTGTGTCTATGTAAACGAGCCAATCTTATTGGGTGCCCGTGAATATAAAATCCAGCTGCTGTTTCAGATGAATTGGTCCTTGTGTCTTCAAAGACACAAAAGCTGTAAGAGTGACTTTACTGGGGGAAAGAGAGTGCTGTTCATTCCAGTGGGGATTCATCCAGTAAACCTTCCCCACACACTAACATCCCTCTGGCAATGCAGTGACTAGTCCTGCACACAGTGCTCCAGGTACAAACCAATGTAATGTCACCATAGCCTGACCAGAGCATGGGACAGTTCCTCATTAGAGAGCGGTGTCTGGTGGGGATGTAAACAGAGGGTCACCATGGCCCAGCTGAGGGGAGAGGTTGGGAAGGAGAGTCCTTCAGAGTAACTCTAGCTAGTGTGTTAAGCTAACTGCCCAGCCAACTGAGCTAACCAACCTCACTCCAGGGGCATGCCCTGTATAACCCAATCATAGCCAGCCTGCACCTCAATAGGAGCAGGAGCAAGGCCATTCGGCCCCACCCTAACCCAGAAGGGAGAGCACGGGAAGCTGATGAAGGAAACAAGCCCCTCCCATCTGGCCGTCAGAAATGGAGCTGGAGGGGACAGAGCACATCTGGCCTGCTGTTTGCTTCCCCGAGACTGGCCTGCTCCACCTTACAGTGAGAGACTGAGGGGAACCTCAAGGATATTTCACTTCTCACTGAGAGGCTGCAACACCAATCCAAATCAGGCTGGTTCCCTCCGAGACTCATGGAAGAGGGCAGCACTCTACAGATCAGGCCCTTGTGTCGTCCTAACCTCCAGTGTGTGGGCCAAGAGCTGGGAGGTAGTGTTAAGAACATAAGACCATCTGAAATAGGAACAGCAGACCATCCAGCCCCTCGAGCCTGCTCTGGTATTCAAGAGGATCGTGGATGATTCAACATTCGATTTGGGAGCTGAAACTAGGACAATACAGAGACAGAGAATCAAATTATTCTGCCATGAAGAATCATCAGACGAAAGCACACACACACACGGACACACCCACACACACAGATACACACACACACACACACAGACACACAGACACACACACACACGGACACACACACACACACACACACACACACACACACGGACACGGACACACACAGACACACCCACACACAGACACACACACACACACACACGGACACACACACGGACGGACGCACACACACACAGACACACACACGGACACGGACACACAGACACAGACACAGACACAGACACACACACACACACACGGACACACACACACACAGACACACCCACACACACACACACAGACACACACAAACACACACACACACAGACACAGACACACACACACAGACACAGACACACACACACACAGACACAGACACAGACACACACACACAGACACACACACAGACACACACACACACACACACAGACACAGACGCACACAGACACACACAGACACAGACACACACACACGCAGACACACAGACGCAAACACAGACACACACACTCACTTACACACACACAGACACACACACACACATACCACGCACGCACACACACACACACACACACACACAGACATACACGCACACAGACACACACACACACACACACACACATATACACACACACACACAAACACACACAGTGGGATTCAGGCTGTCTGTGGGAATGGGGAGAGACAAAGGAGCAAAATGCTAGAAAGGGATCTGATCCCACAGATTTCACTGCTTCCCTCTCTCTCTGCAGCTCTCATGTCTATTTCTGTGTTCCCAGTTCTCTCTCCCACATCTTTCCTTCAATCCCTATCTCTCAACATCCTTCGCATCTCTGTCCAATGTACATTTCCCAGTGTTCTGCAAATCTCTCTCTGCATCTGTCTGACAGCTCTGTGGGATCTTGCTATTCCTGTCTGTACATCACTCTAGCCACATCACAGCCCCCACCACCACCCCACTCTCTCAGCTCTATCTCTCTGCTGCTGCAGCTCCTCTCTCTCTCTCTCTCTCTCTGTCCTATCTCTCTCCCTGGGATTTCTGTCTTGCTGTCTGCCTGAACTTCTCTCCCTGTCTTTCTCTCCCCATTTTCGCCTTGCATCTGTCTGACATTGTATTTCTCTTCCTGGAGTTTCACTCTCTCTCTCTCTGTCTCTCTCTGACCTGCTCTCTCTCAGTTCTTCTAACTTCCTCTCCCCCTTCCCCCCCGCCTGTCTTTGTCTTGTTCTCTCCCTCCCTCACGCTGTCTGTCCGTCCATCTCTCTTTTTCTCCGGTAGTTTCTCTCCCTCTTTCTCCCTGGACCCCTCTGCTCTGTCCCAGTGACTGGGGAAGGGGAATTGGGAAGAGTTTGCCTCAGTGCCTGGTCTCTCCCAGGATTTAACCCGACTGTGGGGAGGGGGTGAATGGAAGGAACATTAAATACTTTTCTGAGTGCGTCTGAAAAAGAGAAAGAGAAAGGGAGAGTGACAAAAAGAGAGAGACATGGAGAGAGTGGAGATGGAGAAAGTGGAGAGAGAGAAATGGGCAGTGAGAGTCAGGGAGGTGGAGTGAGAAAAGGACAGAGTGAGAGAGACAGGGAGAGAGAGAGAGAGTGAGAAGGACATATATGGAGGGAGAAGGACAGTGTGTGTACTTGGCGATGGTTTTAGAGTGGGATCTTGCTGTGCATTACAGCACTCAGTGTCAAAAGGCGAGTTAGTCTCTGCACTATGTCCTCCAGCCCAGGGGGTGTGAGTCTGCATGGAAAGGGGGAGAGTGGGAGACATGGAGGGAATGGGACAGCCAGAGACAGGGGGAGGGTTTGATGGGGTTTTGGGGTTGGTGGAGAAAGGAGGGACTGTTGTCATAGAGAGATGGAGGGAGGGATAGCATGTGATGCAAAGTCTGAGACAGGGTGGAGAAGAGGTCCTCACACGAAGGATAGTCAATGAGGCCATTCAGGGGCCAATCCTGAGGATCCTGAACCGGACCAGGATCATTTAATGGGGCAGGGGGATGATGGGCAGAAAGGACTCCATCTGTGATGCAAACCTTCTGTAATTCTCGGGCTGGGATCTTGCTGTACATTAAAATAAGTCACAGGTCAGTCAAACCAGATTCATTTACCGGTGTGAGAAAGTGAGGACTGCAGATGCTGGAGAGTCAGAGTTACAAAGTGAGGAGCTGGAGAAGCACAGCAGGTCAGCCAGGAGAGTCAATGGTTCAGGCCTGACCTGCTGGGCTTTTCCAGCTCCACACTTTCCACTCAACTCCCTCTGCCCCAGGGAGTGGGGCTCACACCAATGTTGAGGGGGCAGGATAATATTTGAGGGGGGCACAGTTGGTGAGGTAGGTATTTTGGGAGGGAACGTATTGGGGAAGGGAATAAATTTGGGAGGAGAGTGAAAATGATGGGCTATTGTTTTTAGGGGGTTCAAAATTAGGTGAGCACTTTCAGGTCTGAAATAAAGAAAAGAGAAAGGGAGGGTGAGAAAAAGAGAGAGAGGTAGAGAGAGTGGGGATGGAGAAGGGGGATGAGAGAAAGATGGGACAGAGACAGACAGTGAGAGGGAGGGTGTGAGAGAAAGGCAGATTGAGAGAAAGAGACAGACAGGGAGAGAGAAGGACAAAGAGAGAAGGGGAAGTCAGACTGAGAGAAACAGGCGTTGAAGCATGGACAGACTGAAGGGGGACACTCAGTATTCCAGTTGGTTCCAGCTCCCTCTCTCTCAATGGGTTTTCACACTCCCTCTCTCCCATGCTCCTGGGGTTTCCTTCAGCTTGTCTCTCTCCCTCTCTCTCTCCCTCTCTCTGGATGGTGAGCTGGTCTCTGTCCCTTGCCATGTTGGTCACCTCAGAAAGCCTCCAGAAAATTCAAGAGATCAGTCTGCAGGTGAACCCTGCTTTTGTTCATTTCTGGATGGTTTCCCAGAACTTTCTATATTTCTGGCCCATTCGGAGAATCAGTTAATAGTTTGAAGTGTTGCTGATCATTTGGATGTTAGTTTCTTTGTGTAGCAGGACCCGGTGCCTTCCTGTCTGGGCCCTCCTTTGTTTGGTGGAGACGTTGTTAGGGATATGTCTGCCCAGGGGAACTGTTGCCTTATGCTGAAGGGATAACCATCTGGCTGCTGTCTGGCTTTTGTGATTTGGGAGTATAACTTGTCCAATATACCCAGCATCTCTTGGCTGTCTATCTGTGTTTTAGCAAGGAGGCCGCAACATTTCACCCATTCCCCCTCCCCCACCCAGTCTTTTGAATAGAAAGAAGCTTATACAATGAATTACAACCTAATTTTAAAAGCTGGTTATGTTTGTTGTCAGAGTAGCCTGATGTTTGAGCGAAAGCCATTTTGTACATTGGTCAAACCGATTGTCATATGGCTGATAAGTGATATCATAGAATCCCTACAGAGCAGAAACAGGCCCTTCAACCCATCGAGTCCACAATGACCCTCTGAAGAGAATCCAACTCAGATCCATCCCCTGATGATATCCCTGAAACCCTGCATTTCCCATGGCTATTCCAGCTAACCTGAATATCCCTCGACACAATGGGCAATCTGTCAAAAATGTGCACCATTGAACAGTGGGAGAAAACCAGATGCAAGGAGAATGTACAAACTCCACACAGACAGTCGCTCAGGAGTGGAATCAAACCCAAGTCTCTGGTGCTGTGAGGTAACAGTGCTCACCACTGAGAGACTGAGGCTCTCCTAACTGTTTCAACAAAACATTCCGTTCTGACAATCCATACAGAATTGTGATGCATAGTCAACATCCAGTGAGCAGAATAAATGCAAGGGAATGAGACCTGCTGGCTCAAACTCCTGGAATTCCCTCCCTAAGGACATTGTGGGTCCACCACCTGCAACAGTGCAAGGAGGCAGCTCACCACCAAAACCCGCCCCTTAGCTGCTTACGGACAGGCAATCAATACTGGGCCCAGCCAGGAACACTCAAACGCTGCAAATGAATGAAACTGAGGTGATCACCCGGGGAGTTCCATCTACCTTCCAGTCCCTGAGGGTGTGTCCAGGTATTATTCACCATGATCGTACCAATCTGTTGCCGCCTGCAATCCTAACCACCGGTATCCCGAGCTATATCAAGGTGAGTGCAGTTCGGACCACAGCCGATGTGGTCCTCTCTCTGTCAGTCATCTCTCTATCTCACCCCTCTCTCTCTCCCTCAGCGCTTCTCTCTCACAACGCTTCTCTCTCTCTCACCCCTCTCTCACTCTCACCCCTCTCTCTCTCAGCCTCTCTCTCTCACCCCATCTCTCTTGCACCCTCTCTCACCCCCCCTCTCTCAGGCCCTCTCTTTCAGCCCCTCTCTCTCTCTCACCCCCCTCTCTCACACCCTTCTCTCTCTCACACACCCTCTCTCTCACCCCTTTCTCTCTCACCTCTTCTCTCTCACCTACTCTCTCACACACACCCTCTCTCTCAGGCTCTCTCTCTCTATCTCTCTCTCTCTCTCACACCGTCTCTCTCAACCTCTCTCTGTCTCACACCCTTCTCTCACTCTCACTCTCTCTTACTCTCTCTCTCTCACACTGCTTCTCTCTCTCATCCTTTCTCTCTGTCAGCCTGTCTCTCTCTCTCACCCCCTGTCTCTCTAACACCCCCTCGCTCCCTCACCCTCTCTCTCTTTCAACCCTCTATCTGTCACCGCTCTCTCTCAACCTTCTCTCTCTAACCTGTCTCTTCCTCTCTCACACCTCTCTCTCTCAGCCTCTCTCTCTCACGCCATCTCTCTCCCTCTCTTTGGCAGCCCTTCTCTCTCTCAGCCGTTCTCTCTCCCCAGTCTCTCCCACCCTGATCTCTCTCACAGCCCCCTCTCTCTCACACCTCGCTCTCTCATCCATCTTTCTCTGATCCCTCTCTCTCTCTCTCACCCCTCCCTCTCATATACCTCTCTCTCATCCTCTCTCTCTCACCCACTTCTCTCTCACACCCCTCTCTCTCTCTTACCCTTCTCTCTCACCCCTCTCTCTCTCACCCCCTCTCTCTCAGCCCTCTCTCTCTCAGCCCCCTAGTCACTCCACAGTCTTTCACACCCTGATCTCTCTCACACACCCTCTTACCCTCTCTGTCTCACCCCTTCATTCTCTCAGCCTAACTCTCTGTCACCCCTGTCTCTTTCTCATCCGCTCTTTCTTCCACCACTCTCTCTCCCTTACCCCCTCTCTCTCAACCCTCTCTCTTACCCCTCTCTCTCACACCTCTCTCTCTCTCACCCCTACTCTGTCAGCCCCTCTCTCGCACCCCCTCTCTCTCAGGCCCTCTCTCTCACCCCCTCTCTCTGTTTCACCCCTCTCTCTCTCATCCTCTCTCTCTCACCCCTCTCTCTCACAACCCCTCTCTCTCAGCCTTTCTGTCACCCCCGTCTCTTTCTCACCCGCGCTCTCTTCCACCCCTCTCTCTCCCTCACTCCTCTCTCTCTCTCACGCCCTCTCTCTCACCCTCCCGCTCTTATCCATCTCTCTCTCTCTTACACCTCTCTCTCTCTCACGCCTTCTCTCTCACCCTCTCTTTCGCAGCCTCTCTCTCTCTGCTCCTCTCTCTCATCCCTTTCTCTGTCATCCCGCTCTCTCACTCACACCTCTCTCTCACCCCCCTCTCACACCCTCTCTCTCTTATGCATTCTCTGACTCTCACCCCTCTCTCTTACCCCTCTTTCTCACACCACTTCTCTCTCTCTCACCCGTCTCTCACTTTCACCCCTTTCTCTGTCTCTCATCTCACTCTCTCTTACCCCCTCTCTCACCCCTCTCTTTCTCAAGCCATCTCTTTCAGATCCTCGCTCTCTCACACCCCTCTCTCTCTCACACACCTCTCTCTCAACCCTCTGTCTCTCTCACACCCCTCTCTCTCTCACACACCTCTCTCTCAACCCTCTGTCTCTCTCACACTCCTCTCTCTCTCTCACCCTCTCTCTCTCAACCCCCTCTCTCACACTCCTCTCTCTCTCAACCCCCTCTCTCACACTCCTCTCTCTCAGGCCCTCTCTTTCAGCCCCTCTGTCTCTCACACATACCCCTCCCTCTCACACACTTCTCTCTCACCCTCTCTCTCACCCCCTCTCTCTCACACACCCTTCTCTCTCTCTCACCCTCTATCTCTTTCATCCCCTCTCTCTTACCCCTCTCTCTCACACACACACCTCTCTCTCTTACTCCTCTCTCTCACACACCTCTCTCTTACACCCTCTCTCTCACCCCCCTCTTTCTCACACCCTCTCTCTCATGCCTCTCTCTCTCACCCCTTCTCTCTCACCCCTCTCTCTCACGCCTCTCTCAGGCCCTCTCTGTCAGTCCCTCTCACGCTCTCACCCTCTCTCTCTCTCACCCCCCTCTCTCTCTCACCCCCTCTCTCTCACACCTCTCTCTCTCACCCTCTCTCTCTCTCTCACTCATTCTCTCTCACCCCCTCTCTCAGGCCCTCTCGCTCTCACACCTCTCTCTCTCACCCTCCCTCTCTCTCTTACATCCCCTCTCTCTCAACCCCCTCTCTCTCTCTCACCCATCTGTCCCTCTCACATTTCTCTCTCTCATTTCTCTCACTCATCCCTCTCTCTCTCTCATCCCCTCTCTCACCGCCCCCCACTCATCCCTCTCTCTCACTCCCTCTCTGTCACACACTCCTCTCTTTCACCCGGCTTTCTCACACACCCTCTGTCTCACCGCCTCACTCTCACATCCCTCTCTCTTTCTCCCCATCCCACCCTCACCTCGCTCTTTCGGTCATCCCCCCCTCTCTCTCTCCTCTCTCTCACTCTCTCACACCCTCTCTTTCTTAGTCCTCTCACTCTCTTACCACTCTCTCTCATGCCTCTCTCACACCTTCTGTCTCTCAATTATTCTTTGCCTGTCTCTCTCTCACCCCCTCTCTCTTTCCGATGTCTCTCACACACCCTCTCTCTCACTCCTCTCTCTCACACACCCCTCTCTTTATTACTCCTCTCTCTCACACACCACTCTCTCTCTCAGGCCCCTCTCACTCTCCCCAGTCTCTCCCAACCTGATCTCTCTCACACACCTTCTCTGTCACGCCTCTCTCTCACCCTCTCTATCTCACCCCTCTTTCTCTCTTACCGCTCTCTCTAACTCACCCCCTCCCTCTCAGGCCATCTCTCTCTCGCCCCCTCACTCTCTTTCACCCCTCTCTCTTTCTTACCTCTCCCTCTCACCCCCTCTCTCTCACCCTCTCTTTCTTACCCGTCTCTCTCTCTTTCAGCCCCTCTCTCACACACCCCCCCCTCACAGAACTCTCTCTCAACCCTCTGTCTCTCTCACACCCATCTCTCTCACCCCTTTCTCGCTTACCCTCTCTCTCTCACACCTCTCTCTCACACCCTCTAAATCAAACCCTTCTCTCTCACACATCCTTCTCTCTCTCACCCTCTCTCTCTCTAGCCCCTCTCTCTCTCACACCTCTCCCTCACCCTTTCTCTCTCACGCCTCTCTCTTACCCCTCTGTCTCACACACACCTGTCTCACACACTCTCTCTCACCACTTCTCTTTCACTGCCTCTCTCATCCAACCTCTCTCAGGCCATCTCTTCCAGCCCTTCTCACTCTCTCACCCCTCTCTCTCTCACCCTCTCTCTCTCACCCATTCTCTCTCATACCTTCTCTCTCAGGCCCCCTCTCTCTCTCACCCCTTTCTCATTCTTACCCCCTCTCTCTCTCAGTCCCTCTCTCTCACCCTTCTCTCTCTCAGTCCACTCTCTCACCCCCTCTCTCTCATCCCCTCTCTGTCATCCCCCTCTTACCCCTCTTTCTCACACCCCTTTCTCTCATCCCCCTCACTCTAACACACCTCTCTCACACACCTCTCTCTCTCACGCCCTCTCTCACCTTCTCTCTCTCTCACCCTCTCTCTCTCTCACCCCCCTCTAACTGTCATCCCCTCCCTCTCTCCCCTCTCTCTCACCCCCTCACTCTCTCACTCCTTCTCTTTCTTAGCCCTCTCACTCTCTTATCCCCTCCCACTCTCACCACTCTCATTCTCTCACACCCCTCTCTCTCACCTCTCTCTCTCTTACTACTCTCTCTTTCATCCCCTCTCTGTCTTACCCCTCTCTCTCACCCCGCTCTCACACCCTCTCTCTCCCCCAATCTCTACCCCACTCTCACTCACCCCCTTTCTCTTTCTCACCCCGATCTTTCCCATCCTCCCTCTCTCTCACACACACACTCTCACCCTTCTCTCTCTTTCCCCCTCTCTCTTACCCCCCTCTCTCACACCTATCTCTCACCTTATCAATCTCACCCTCTCTTTCTTTGCGTGTCTCTCTCACACCCCCTCTCTCTCTCACCCCCTCTCTCTATCACCCTTTCTCTCACAACCCTCTCTCTCATTACCCCTCTCTCTCACACCTCGCTCTCACAAACTTCTCTCTCTCACCCTCTATCTCTCCTACCCCTCTCTCTTACCCCTCTCTCTGTCTCTCACCTCTCTCTCACCATCTCTCTCTCACCCCTTCTCTCCCACCCTCTCTCTCTGGCCCTCTCTTTCAGCCCCTCTCTCACATCCCCCTCTCTCACGCACACCTCTCCCTAAACCCAATGTCTCTCTCACAGCCCTCTCTCTCTCACCCTCTCTCTGTCACCCCTCTCCCTCTTACCCCTCTCGCTCACACACCCTCTCTCTCACCCTGTCTCTCAACCCTCTCTCTCTCACACACCCTTCTCTCTCTCTCACCCTGTCTCTATTGCCCCTCTCTCTCTTACCCTCTCTCTCTCTCACACCTCTCTCTCTCACACCCTTCTCTCTCTCTCTCTCTCACCCCCTCTCTCTCACGTCTCTCTCTCACCTTCTCTCACTCACCCTCTCTTTCTCAGCCTGTCTCTCTCTCTCACCCCCTCTCTATTTCTCACCCGTTCTCTGTTCCACTCCGATCTCTCTCTCACACCCCCTCGCTCTCTCGCCCCTCTCTCTCTCACACCTTTCTCTTTCAGCCCTCTCTCTCTCTCAGACCCCTCTTGCTCTCTCTTCAGTCTCTCCCACCCTGATCTCTCTCGCACACCTTCTGTCTCACGCCACTCTCTCACCCTCTCCCTCTCTCACCCTCTCTCTCTTACCCCTCTCTCTCACCCGCTCTCTCTGCCTGTCTCTCTTTCACCCCGTCTCTTTCTCACCTGCTCTCTTTCCCTCACCCTACTCTCTCTTACCCATCTCTCTCTCTCACCTATCTCTCTCAACCTCTCTCTCTCATCCCTTCACACTCACCCTCTCTTTCGCAGCCCTTTCTCTCTCTCTCATCCCCTCTCTCTCCCCAGTCTCTCCCACCCTGATCTCTCTCAGAGCCCATCTCTCTCCTACCCCTCGCTCACTCTCTCATCCCTCTCTCTTCATCCCTCTCTCTCACACCTCTCTCTCTCACACCTCTCTCTCTCTCTCACACCTCTTCTCTCTCATCCCCTCTCTCTTACCCTCTCTCTCTCAGGCCCTCTCTCGCTCTCACCGCTCTCTCTCTTACCCCTCTCTCTCTTACACCGCTTCTCTCTCTCTCTCACCCCTCTCTCACTCTCACCCTCAGGGTCTCACCCTTTCACATACCCCCTCTCTCTCCTACCCCTCTCTCACTTACACCTCTCTCTATCTCTCACTTCTCTCTCTCACCCCCTCTCTCTCAGACCCTCTCTTTCAGCCGCTCGCTCTCTCACACCCTGGTCTCTCTCTCACACACCTCTCTCTCAATCCCCTGTCTCTCTCAACCACTCTCTCTCTCACCATCTCTCTCAACCCTCTCTCTCTCAACTCGTTCTCTCTAATGCCTCTCTCTCACATACCTCTCTCAGCCTCTCTCTCCTACCCTCCATGTCTTGCCCCTCTCTCTCTCACACCTCTCTTTCTCTCACCCTCTCTCTCACCCCTTCTTCTTCCCCCTCTCTCACCCCTCTCTCTCAGGCCCTCTCTCATCCCCTCACTCTCAGGACCTCTTTCAACCCCCCTCTCTCTCACACACCCCTCTCTCACACACACACCTCTCTCTCAACCCCGTCTCTCTCACACCCCTCTCTCTCTCATCCTCTCTGTCACTCCTCTCTCTCTTCCCCCCTCTCTCTCACACACACACACGTCTCCCTCTCACCCTCTCTTTCGCAGCCCCTCTCTCTCACCCCTCTCTCTCTTACCCCTCTCTCTCTCACACACCTCTTTCTCATCCACCTCTCTCTCACCCTCTCTCTCGCACCCTCTCTCTCTCACACCTTCTCTCTCACCGCCTCTCTCACCCCTCTCTCTCAGCCTTCTCTCTCTCTCGAACCCCTCTCTCTCGCTGTCTCTCCCACCCTGATCTCTCTCACAAACCTACTCTATTACGCCTCTTACTCTCACTGTCTCTCTCTCTCAGGCCCTCTCTCTCTCTCTCACCCCCTCTCTCTCTTTCACCCCTTTCTCTCTCTCACGCACATCCCTCTCACCATCCTTCTCACCCCTGTCTCTTCAACTCAGCCTGTCTCTCTTGCTCTCACTCCTGTCTCTTTCACACCCGCTCTCTCTTCCACCCCGATCTCTCTCACACCCTTTCTCTCCCTTACCCCTCTCTCTCTTACCCCTCTCTCTCAACCCCTCGCTCACCCCCTCTCACTCCAACCCTCTCTCCCACCCCTCTTTCTCAACTCCTCTCTCTCACACCGCCCCCCTCTCTCACCCCCACCCTCTCTCTTTCTCAGCCTGTCTCGCTCTCACCCCTTCTCTTTCACACCCGCTCTCTCTTCCACCCAATGTCTCCCACACCCTCTCTCTCCCTCACCCCTCACTCTCCCTCACCCCCCTCTCTCCCTCACCCCTCGCTCTCACCCCCTCTATCTCAGCCTGTCTCTATGTCACCCCCTGTCTCCTCCTCGTCAGCTCTATCTTCCACCCCGATCTCTCTCACACCCACTCTGTCCCTCACCCCTCGCTCTCTCTTACAAGTCTCTCTCTCTCAAACTCTCTCTCTTACCCCTCTCTCTCACCCCCTCTCTCTCACCCCCTCTCTTTCACCCACTCTCTCTCAGTATGCCTCTCTGTCACCCCCTATCTCTTTCTCACCAGCTCTCTCTTCCACCCCGATCTCTCTCACACTCACTCTCTCCCTCACCCCTTGCTCTCTCTTACCCGTCTCTCTCTCTCATCCTCTCTCTTACCTCTCTCTCTCACGCCCTCTCTTTAACCCTCCCTCTCTCAGCCTGTCTCCCTCTCTCACCCTCTGTCTCTTTCACACCCGCGCTCTCTTCCACCCCGAATTCTCTCACACCCGCTCTCTCAGTCACCCCCCCCGCCTCTCTCACCCCTTCTCCCTCACCCTCTCTTTCGCAGCCCCTCTCTCGCTCACATCCCCTCTCACACCCCAGTCTCTCCCACCCTTATCTCTCTCGGAGCCCCTCTCTCTCACCCCTCCCTCACTCTCTCATCCCCCTCTCTCTCATCCTCCTCTCTCTCACCCATCTCTCTTACCCCCCACTCCCAGACCGCTTCTCTCTGTCACCCTCTCTCGCTCACCCCTCTCTCTCACCCCTCTCTCTCTTACCCCTCTCTCGACCACCTCTCTCTCATCCCCTCTCTCCCACCCCCTATCTCTCACACCCTCTCTCTCACAGCTCTCTCTCTCACACCTTCTCTCTCACCGCCTCTCTCACACCCCCTATCATGCCCTCTCTTTCTACCCCTCGCACTCTCTCACCCTCTCTCTCTCACACCCCTTTCTCTTTCACCCCCTCTCTCTCACACCTCTCTCTCTCTCACCCTCTCTCTCTCGCTCCCTCTCTCCCCCCTCTCCTCCACTCTCTTCCCCTCTCTCCACCATCTCTCTCCCCCCTCTCCCTGTCTCACTCCCCCTCTCTCTCACCCTTCTCTCCCTCTCTCTCTGACCCCTCTCTCTCCGCCCTCTCTGCGCCCTCTCTCTGCCCCCAATCCCGCCCCCTCTCCCTCCCCTCTCCCTCCCCCTCCCTTTCCCCCTCTCTCTCCTCCTCTCTCCCCTCCTCGCTCGCCCCTTTCTCTCGCACCCCTCTCTTACCCCCCTCTCAGTCTCTGTCGCATCCTCTCTCTCTATCTCTCTTCTGCTTGCTCTCTTCCTCTTGCGGTCTCTCTCTCTCACTCTCTCCCCCTCTTCTTAAGCTCTCTCTCTTTCCCTGCCCTCTCCCTCTCTCTTGCATTCCTCTCTCTCTTATCTCACGGTCTCTCTCATTCGCTCTCTCTTGCTCGTGCTCTCTCTCTCTGTCGCTCATGCTCTCTCTGTCTGTCACTCTCCCTCTCTCTCTCCCTCTCTCTCAGTTCACCGCTATCACTCTCACCTCTTCTCTGTCACTCTTGCTCTATCGTTCTCTCTGTCTGTCGCTCTCTCACCCCTCTCTCACTCCCTCTCTCTCTCCGTCACCCCTCCCTCTCCTACCCCAATCACTTTCGCATCCCCCCTCTCACACACACACACTCTCACACACCCTCGCTCTCTCCCCGCCCTCTCTCCCACCATCTCTCTGCCTTTTGCTCATCCCCTCTCTCTCCTCACCCCCTCTCTCTCTCTCTCTCACCCCTCTCTTTCTCCAACACCCTCTCTTTCACTCACTCCCACCTCTCCCTCTCACCGCCCTCTCACCCAGCTCTCTCTCCCACCCGCCTCTCTCTCACCCACTCTCTCCCAGCCCCCACTCTCACCCCTCTCGTTCTTTCACCCCTCTCTCTCACCCACTCTCTCTCTCTCACACCCACTCCTTCTCACTCCACTCTCTCTCTCTTACCCCCTCCCCCCTCTCTCTCACCACCACATCCCCTCTCTCTCTCAACCCCCTCTCTCTCTCCATCCTCTCTCTCAATCCTTCTCCCTCAACCCTCGCGCTCTCACCCCTCTCTCTCACCATCCTCTCTCTCAAACCCCCTCACTCTCTCATCCCCTCACTTTCTTACACCCTCACTTTCTCACCCCCTCCCTCTCAACCTCCTCTCTTTCTCTCACCCCCTCTCTCTCACACCCCTCTCTCACTCCACCTCTCTCTCGCACGCCTCTCTCTCACCAACCCCTCTCTCAACCCCATCACTCTCTCATCCTCTCACTCTCTCACACCCTCACTCTCTCACGCCCTCTGTCTTTCTCAAACCCTCTCTCTCTCACCCCACTCTCTCTCTTATCACCTCTCTCTCAGTCCTCTATCTCACCCCCTCTCACACCCTTTCTCTCTTAAACCCGCGCTCTCTCTCTCTAACCCCTCCCCATCTCACCTCTCTCACTCACCCCTCTCTCTCACCCACTCTCTCAATCACACCCTCTCCTTCTCAGTCCACTCTCTCTCTTACCCCCTCCCCACTTTCTCTCTCTCAATCACCACTCTCTCTCTCACCCGCTATCTCTTTCTCAGTGATGCTCTCTCTTTCTCACTTACACGCTCTCTTTTTCACTCATTCTCTCTCTTTATCACCCCCTGTCTCTCTCACCCCCTCTCTCTAAACTCCTCTCTCTCCCCTCTCCCTCTCCCCTCTCTCTACCCCCTCTCTCCCCCTGTCTTTCACACCCCTCTCTCTCACTCCCATCTCACACTCTCACCCCACTCTCTCTCTTAGCCCACATCTCTCTATCCTTCCCACCCCTCTGTCTCACACACCTTCTCTCTCACATCCCTTCTCTCACACCCCTTCTCTCTCATATCCCTTCTCTCTCACACCCATTTTTCTCACCCCCTCTCTTTCACTTTCTCTCTCTCTCCCACTCTCTCTCTCAACCCTCTCTCTCTCACAACCCCTCTCTCCGCCTCTCTCTCAACTACTCTCTCTGACCCTTCGCTCTCTCACCCCTCTCTCTCACCCACTCTCTCTCTCTCACACCCTTTCCTTCTCACTGCACTCTCTCTTACCTCCTCCCCCCTTTCTCTCTCTCAATCAGCCCTTGTCTCTCACTCCCTCTCTCACACACCTGTCTCTCACTCCCTGTGGCTCTCAACACCCCTCTCTGACCACCCCCTCTCTCAACTCCCCTCACTGTCTCATCCCCTCTCTCACACACCCTCGGCCTCTCACCTCCTCCCTCTCTCCCACCATCTCTCTGCCTCTTTCTCATGCCCGCTCGCTCCTTCTCGCTCCCTCTCTCTGACCCACTCTCTCAACACCTCTCTCTCTCACCCCTCTCTCTCCCACCCCCTCTCTGTCACTCACTCCCACCTCTCCATCTCACCACCCTCTCACCCATCTCTCTCTCTCACCCCACTCTCTCCAACCCCCCTCTTCCACCCTCTCACTCTCTCATCCTTCTCTCTTTCACCCCTCTCTCTCCCACCTCCCTCTCTCTAACCTATCCCTCTCTCTCACCTCCACCCCCACTCTCTCAACCCCTCTCTCACCCCTCTCTCTCACAGCCCCTCACTCTCACTCACTTTCTCTCTCACCACCCCCTCTCTCAAACACCTTCACTCTCTCATCCCCTCACTCTCTCACACCCTCACTCTCTCACCTCTCTCTCTCAACACCTCTCTCTCTCACACCCCTCTCTCCGCCTCTCTCTCAACTCCTCTCTCTCACCCTTCGCTCTATCACCCCTCTCTCTCACCCACTCTCTCTCTCACACTCTTTCCTTCTCACTGCACTCTCTCTTACCTCCTCCCCACTTTCTCTCTCTCAATCAGCCCTTGTCTCTCACCCCCTCTCTCACACATCTGTCTCTCACTCCCTGTGTCTCTCACCACCCCTCTCTGACCACCCCCTCTCTCAACTCCCCTCACTCTCTCATCCCCTATCTCACACACCCTCGGTCTCTCACCTCCTCCCTCTCTCCCACCATCTCTCTGCCTCTCACTCACTCCCATCTCTCCTTCTCGCTCCCTCTCTCTGACCCACTCTCTCAACACCTCTCTCTTTCACCCTTCTCTCTCCCACCCCCTCTCTGTCACTGACTCGCACCTCTCCCTCTCACAGCCCTCTCACCCATCTCCTCTCTCTCTCACCCTCTCTCTCCCACCCCCCTTCCACCCTCTCACTCTCTCACCCTTCTCTCTTTCACCCCTCTCTCTCCCACCTCCCTCTCTCTAACCTATCTCTCTCTCACCTCCCACACGCACTCTCTCAACCCCTCTCTCTCACCCCTCGCGCTCTCACCCCTCTCTCTCACACTCCCTCACTCTCACTCCCTTTCTCTCTCACCGCCCCCTCTCTCAAACACCTTCACTCTATCACCCCCTCTCTCTCAACACCTCTCTCTCTCACACCCATCTCTCCACCTCTCTTTCAACTCCTCTCTCTCACCCTTCGCTCTCTCACCCCTCTCTCTCTCACCCACTCTCTCTCCACACCCTTTCCTTCTCACTGCACTCTCTCTCTTACCTCCTCCCCACTTTCTCTCTCTCAATCAGCCCTTGTCTCTCACCCCCTCTCTCACACACCTGTCGCTCACTCCCTGTGTCTCTCAACACTCCTCTCTGACCACCCCCTCTCTCAACTCCCCTCACTCTCTCATCCCCTCCCTCACACACCCTCGGTCTCTCACCTCCTCCCTCTCTCCCACCATCTCTCTGCCTCTTTCTCATGTCCGCTCTCTCCTTCTCGCTCCCTCCCTCTCTCTGACCCACTCTCTCAACACCTCTCTCTCTCACCCCTCTCTCTTCCACCCCATCTTTGTCACTGACTCCCACCTCTCCCTCTCACCGCCCTCTCACCTATCTCTCTCTCTCACCCCCTTTCTCTCCCACCCCCCTCTTCCACCCTCTCACTCTCTCACCCTTCTCTCTTTCACCCCTCTCTCTCCCACCTCCCTCTCTCTAACCTATCTCTCTTTCTCACCTCCCACCCCCTGTCTCTCTCAACCACCCCTCTCTCTCACCCCCTCTCTCTCACCCCCTCTCTCTCAACCCTTCTGTCTCACCCATCGCGCTCTCACCCCTCTCTCTCACACTCCCTTTCTCTCTCACCATCCCCTCACTCAAACACCCTCACTCTCTCATCCTCTCACTCTCTCACATCCTCACTCTCTCACCTCCTCTCACAACCCCTGTTTCTCACCCCCTCTCTCTCACCCCTCTCTCTCGTTCCATCTCTCTCTCTCACCCCCTCTCTCTCACCACCCCTCTCTCATCCTCTCTCACTCTCTCATCCCCTCACTCTCGCACACCCTCAATCTCTCACGCCCTCTCTCTTTCTCAAACCCTCTCTCTCTCCATTGTCTCTCATCCCGTCTCTCTCACCCCTCTCTCACCCCCTCGCACACCCTTTCCATCTTACCCCACGCTTTCTCTCTGACCCCTCCCCCTCACTCCTCTCGCTCATCCCTCTCTCTCACCCCCTCTCTCAATCACACCCTCCCCTTCTCTTCTCCATTCTCTCTCTTACCCCCTCCGCACTTTCTCTCTCAATCACCCCTTGTCTCTCATCCCCTCTCCCTCAGCCCTTCTCTCTCACCCGCTCACTCTTTCTTACTCAAGCTCTATCTTTCTCACTTACACTCTCTCTTTTTCACTCACTCTCTCTCTTTCTCACCCCCTTTCTCTCTCACCCCCTCTCTCTCAACTCCTCTCTCTTCCCGTCTCCCCCACTCTCACTCACCCCCTTTCTCTTTCTCACCCGCTCTCTCCTCCACCCCGGTCTTTCTCATCCTCCCTCTCGCTCTCACCCTCTCAACCTTCTCTCTCTTTCCCCTCTCGCTCTCTTACCTCCTCTCTCTCACCCCTCACTCTCACCCTCTCTTTCTCTGCCAGCCTCTCTCTCACCCCCTCCCTGTCACCCCCTCTCTCTCTCTCAGCCTGTCTCTCTGTCACCCCCTGTCTCTTTCTCACCAGCTCTCTCTTCCACTCCGATCTCTCTCACAGCCCCTCTCTCTCACCCCTCCCTCAGGCCCTCTGTTTCGACCGTGTACTCCGGTACCCCCCACAATCTAAGAGATATGCACATCACGTGAATTAGCTATGCTAAATTCTCCATAATGTTAGGTGCCTTAGGCAGGGGTAAACATAGGGTTGGGATGGGTTGATCTTCGGAGGGTTGTAGTGAACATGTTGGTCCGAAGGGCATGGTTTCATCCTGTAGGGAATCTAATCTAATCATTTCAATTCAGATTAAAATAGCTCAGGATCTTTTCCCATGACCCAATGCCCTCTGCGCCATGTCAACAGAGGTTTCACCGAACGAGTTTGAAGCTCCCAGCCCTGGCGTTTCACGCGCCTCTCTACCTTCACAGTAGGACTGCATGCTCATGGAGTTTGTCACTGGCAAAGTAGATATCCACTCGTTCGTCCCACTCTCAATTTCCAATCGGATCTTCGCCACTGTGTACACAGTTTCACTGAGTCCAGACCTGGGAACCGGTGTGATGTGAGTGTGCAATAATAGTTTCTTCCTTGTCTCACGGCACTGGTAAAGTTACGATGTGAAACTTCATGTTTATTGAAACCGATATTTCAACAATATTTGTGAACTCTCGACTGTACATTTCATCTTTTATTGAAATCTATCAAATTCAATCTTCAACATTCTCAATGATGGAATCTCCACAGCCACTGGGGACATTGAAGGGGACGATTCAAGCCAATCTCAGTGGGCTTTCCTGTTGTGCATGCGATGCGGTTCCTCAACTATCTCAGCCATTGCATTAAATGCTTTTTGTATTGTGCTTTTTTCATGTAATCGAATAATGGTTCGTCCTCTGCGTTGTGGTCAAGCAACCTCCATTCAAATCCGAATATCTGTAATGAGCATTTGTTCCATGTTACTCCACATAACCTGTGCAAAACAAACGCAGAAAGGACACAATCACTTTTAAGATGAAAATACTCACTCAGGTGTTGATTTTAATGCTTCAAGCCGCCACTCTCAGCACCCAATCTCGGAGATTTTTCTCCCTTTAATAATTACTATTCCCCCTTTCCATCCCTCCTCCCATGTCACTGGGGCATTGAAAAAAATAACATTCACTTTCACATTGACACCGTTAAGTCTGTGCTGTAGCTGTCACTCTTGTTAAGTGAACGTGACACAATAACACCATCAGGACCATTAAGCCACTTAATGCTATCAGACAATGTGGTTGGGTTTTGAATCCTCACGTATAGTGTTTTATTTGCATGGATCAGAGATCATTGGAGCATTGCGTTCATGAAAAGGGCACAGAACAGTATCGAGGGAATGACTTTATTGGAAAAGACCAATGTCTCTGGTCTCCCCACATTTATTTCAAGTCATCATTTGTCTCTCGCTAGATTATTGTTTATAATTTTGCAATTCACATAATAGCAGTGATATGACAACTGCGGAAACGATGCAGAAGTGATTTGCCAATTTATTATCTGGATTGAAGAACTTCAAATATTACAGAGTTCAGACAGACTGGCGTTGTTTTTTCTGAAAGCAGGGGAAATTGAGATGAGACAGTATTGAGATGTATGAAATGATGAGCGGTATGGATTATGTACACTTAACGAAACATTTGATGGAGGGATCAATCACCAAGGAGCCATAGATTTAAGATAAGAGTAAAAAGATTTGGGTCGTTGCACATAAAAAACGTTATCAGACAACGAGTGGTTGGAATCTGGAACTCACTGTCTCTAAGTGTTGGAACGGCAGAAATTCTCAGAAAATTCAGAGATATTCAGATATAAATTTGTAATGCTAAAAGCACACAACGTCAAACGATGAAAAATTGGATGAGGATAATCAAGCAGTTATTTTGACAAGAGCGCGCACAAGTAGCTTGCAAGAGCAGTTCGCTCTGACGACCACTGGAGTATGGCGTTTCGTATCCTCAGCTGTCATGTGGGATGCAAGGGTTCATTTTCCCGCTGGGGCGGCCCTGACTGTTTCAGGGTTTCAAGGTTTGTGTAAAGATTTGTAGTTCCAGTGAAGTTTGCAGATGGTGTGTGGATGTTCGATAGTGTTGGGAAGTTGGTTTGCAGCAGTTTCTTGCCCTTTCTCGGTGACATCCTCAAGGCTGATGAGACTCTTATGAAGCTCTGCTGTCCTGTAGCGTTTCGAATTGGTGTGATTTCCTTCCCACTGCTTTCAGTTGCTGCTTCTTGTCATTCATTGCATATCACGGTATGTTACGTCCAGGTCAACATGTTCTTTGATGGAGTCATTGGATGAGTCTCGTCATTCTAGAAAATCTCTGGCTGCCCACTATTGTCCAATTATTGTTGTGTTGTTCTGGTCGAATTTGTTGACCTCGTCATGTCTGTGCATTGCCTCTCTATACAACTGATTGTGGTGTTTACTGGATCCTCCAGAAATGCTTTGCAACAATAGATATTCCCGCAAATTCGTTGCAGACAAACAACGTTAGGAGGGCATGCCAAGACCCAACACATCAAGCAAAAATATCTTGGAACGGACAGCCTTTGACTACTCGGATTTATGAAAGAATATAAACCGAAAGCCACATTTAGACAACAACTCACCAGAACAATGGACCCAATACCCATCATGTACAATACAAATATGGTCAAACAATGTTGCACGTAGTGAGAGCAGGGAACATTATACAGGACAGACAATTCACGACACGCATTCATGAAGATCTACTTGACACTAAACACCACTGCCAGGTGTCCTCAATAGGTTGACTCATTACACTGAGTGTTGCTGATTCTGCGGCTGGAAGCTTGGATTGTATGACAGTCTGCAGCAATGGAGACGGTGTTGCTGGAAAAGTACAGCAGGTTAGACAGCATCCAAGAAGCAGGAGAATGGATGTTTCTGGCATGAGAAAGTCATCAGGCACATGCCCAAAACATCGATTCTCCTGCTCCTCAGATGCTGTCTGACCTGCTGTGTTTTCCATCACTGCACTCTAGACTCTGATGTCCAGTATCTAAAGTCCTCATTTTCTCCTCCGTTTGCAGCAGTTGTTGGTTCCTTGAGTGAGGGATCAGTTGATTGAACCAATGTAAACTTCGATTACTGATTGAAAAATATAACCAGGTCTGTAGCTCAAAAGAGTGTTTCTGTTGTTTCTCAGGTGCTGTTCCTGGCACGGCCTCTGGCACTGTAATTATTTTGAGTTTCCTGGCTGTTTAATGTGTGCTTCTGTGATCACACAGTTGCCAGTACTCTGGGGAGCGGCTGCAGTTATCTGCGTTCGCAGCCTCGATGCAATTGATGCGGCTTGGGTCGTTCTTGATTTGTCCAACAGGAGCACAGTGATGAACCAATTGATATTGCAAGAAGGCAGACAGGCGTGGAAAATGTCGAGGTTCTGGATGTTTAGAGATTACCTAGATTCAGGAGAAAAGAATGTTGAATATTACGAGTCGTGTTGAAGAACTCTTTGGGAAACAAGTCACCAGCGGTGTGGTTTACAAGCGCACTCACAGTAACCACAATGCGAAATAAAACATACAAAACATGAGGGAAACAGACGAAGGATGACAGTAATCATGGGTGACCTGAATTTCACTCCCCAGCTCCCCCAATTCCCACTTCCAGCTCCATTATAAACAAATTTTAGAGAGCCATAAGCATCAAAGTTGTCCATTGGAACGACTCAATTCTTTCCTTTGTTTTCGATTAGGCTATTTGTTTCAGGGTTTTTTACTTTCCTTGGAAACCATCTCTTTCATTGTGAGCATTCGGCAAGGAAGCCATCCTTTTTGTCAGGGAAAGAATATGTTTGTGTCAGGCATGAGATTCACCTGTCTCACACGTTTCTTCTACTTTCTCTCGGTTTTAATAGTGTTCTTTCTTTTGACTCCTCCGACCAAAGTGCATGACCTCATAATGCCAACATGAAACTGCATCTGACAAGTTATTCCCCATTCATTCAACCTATCTATATGCCTGTGCGAAATGCCACGTTCTGAGCATAATATGCGCTCCCACGAGTGTGAATTGTCAGCACATTTGTGCACATTTCACTCTGCCACTCGCTCCATGCTATTAATACAGAGATAATTGCAGGCTTAAATATACTGAGACTTGCCAGACATCTGCCGTAAATACTTCTACGTACTTGCTACCCTCTGAACGTGAGAACATGCTCCTCATCTGCATGTTAGTGGGTAACACCTTCCCCTGAGATTAGAACCTCCAGTCCTGCACTATTGTGGATATAAACCAGATTGGATCAAACGCTTAAAGTAAAGCATAATCTCACTGGCGTCTCTCGGGCCAGTTCTGAGTGCTCTTTTTTGACCTCTGGTTGAACAAACTGCCCTGATTAGCACTTTAGTTTTGAAAATGACACATCCACTTCAAAGTTACTTCAGTGCCTGTGACTGACGTCGTGCTGAAAGGCGCTGTAAAAATACAAGAACATCTTTGTTACTCGACCATTGCCGTATTGTTAATCTCTCTGTTCATTGAAATCGATCCTTCCCATCTACTCTATCTCTCTCAATGGGAGTTATCCCTGCAACTCCAGAAAACCCGTCTCAACAACTCGACATTTTCTCAGGTCTGCTCAATTGTTGACATGCAGGAAACTTGTGTTCGGAACGAGAAACGGATCTGACTCAAAACGTTAGCTCTGTTCCTCTATCCACAGATAATAACAAACACATGGTGTATAAGTAGGTTTTACTGAGTTTATTTGGTACAAGTTGTGTTTTGCATTCAACGTCTTCACTCCTCGTCCTTTGGTCAGTTGCCTTGGTCAGGGGCAGCAGTTCCTCCTGATCATCAATGCACCCATCCACACCGCTTTCGCCCACATCATTGTAAACATTCTCAAGAAATCTCCCATTAAACGTCTTTGCTCCAAACAAAACATTCCCAGAGTCGGGAATCTCTCCACAAAGTGAGATTCATTTATCTCTGAACATAGTGCAAAGCAGAGGGTTGTGAAGAGATTCTTGGAAAATTTTGCCAATTGGCAGGTGGGGAAACTGTCAAGAAGCAAAGCAGAAATCCTAGTCCCGAGTTTTTTTAATCTTTATATATTCCTTGGGAAGCGGATACAGAGGCGAATGAACGATGAACTGTTCGACTGAGCAGAGACAGGTTCGAAATCTTTCCGTGGTTGTGGAGGCCAGTGCTTTGACTCTGATGCTCTCCGGGCATGAACTGATCTGTGACATTGAAAAGATTCTCGTTCCTGCACGTCAGGACGTCAAATCTCATTTCAGCTCCGGGACAATGAGAAAACACGGTCACAGACAAGGCACTGAAAGGCCGGAAGGGACACGGTCCCGGTTGGAGGAGAACTGGTTCCTGGTGTCATGGTTGTGTCTTTAGAGGATGGGAGCAGACTATTCCCTTGTCTTCAGAATGAATTTCCAGGGATTTATTTTCGAAAGGTAAAGCTAATTAAGGAGCATTTTCCATGGGGGAGGAGCAGACTAAAGCTTGCATTCGGAGATCATTGACGCCATTGGCTCATCAGTCTCTGTGGCGATGGAAGTCAGTGCGTTCGGGTCTTCACTGACAGGTGCTGTTCTCTCACGACCCAGGAAGGGAGCGACAATCACACCATCCTTTTTTCTTCAGCTGCACAATTCCGGGGTTTATACCGTCGTCAGGAATATGTCCGTCATGAGGCACGAAGGGAGTCGGTCCCGGTTTTAGGAGAGCTGGTTCCCGGTGACATGATTGTGTCGGCAAGGCGTGGGATCAGACTGTTCCCATTTTCCACAACGAATGCCCCAGGATTCATTTTGGAAACATCAAACCAAACGAGGGAAATTGTCATTCTACGAAGGGCAGGCGAATTCTTGAATTCGCTAACAGTCCCCTTATGAGATCCTACAAGGGGCTTGCTACAAGGAACTCCCCAGTCTCTATGGAGCAATTAATTCTCTCGTTTGGCTGGTAACCGATAGGGTGTTCCCACGCATGGAGCGGTCGCTGTTCTTATCCATCCGAATCCTTTGCTGTGCAGTTTCGTGTTTTTAGTAGGTTCGGGAATATGCTCCCAATCGGAAAACCTATCCAGTGAGGAACGACAAATGTGTTCCGTTATTGTTTAATGGCTAGTAAAGTGTTGCGGATGCTGGGAATCTCTGACAAAAAACAAAAACTGCTCAAGGAACTCGGCAGGAATGGAAGACCCTGTGAGAAAAACAGAGTTCTGAGAAACTCCTGAAGAAGCTCTGAATCGTTGTCTATGTTTTTCTATCTCCAGATGCTGCCAGACATACTTAGCTTCTCCTGCAATCTCTGTCTTTGCTTCTAAATGAATGATAATTTGAAATATCGAGATTGATTACACAGACCAAACATATCCTGACATTTTACCCTGTCGAAGCTGTGGTGATTCAATTCAAACAAACCTAACAATGATTGCCTGTCCCTCAGCTCCACAGGGAGGGAGAACTTGAAACCAGTTTAGTAGCGTACTTCTGCAGGTGTGGCCAAGTGATTGAGGCGATGGGCGTTAATTCCACTGTGAGTTCCTCATGCAGTTAAGCATTTTGCTGACTGTGATTGAGAGTCGAGAGTGAACTGGAAGTGTGTTTGTTCTCTGTTTTTTTGTTTGAAATTAAAATCGCAGAATGAAGTAAAATGCATATAACCCAGATAAAGAATCTTGGGAAACTGCAACCAACCGCATGTCATGAGTGAAAAGGCAGAAACCTCCAAAGCATGAAAGACCCATATAATCGAACACTTACAGTGCTGAATTCGTTTGAGCCTTTGAGCAAAGTGCTGCCAAATGGGGTAAGAACAGTTCAGGGGTCTGAATTGGAATGTGCAGACTTAGTGGGCCAAAGGGCATTTTCTGTGCTCGACGCATCCATGGCCAGCTGAGAAATACTCAGTTTGTGAAGGAACAGGACATTGTTGGCAAAATGCCCCTCGGCGAGGAAGGGGTCGAAGCTACTTTCTGTCAGTCACGGTATTTATTGGAAGATTTTAATTGGTAATAACTGGTATGGTGCCCATTGGTGGAATCAGTCTATACAATAATCAGGACATGAAACCGTGATGCCTTATTGCCCTGCCGCGAGTAAGCCCTCGCAGCTTACATTCCCTGATTCTGCTTTTGAAATAAAGATCACTTTCTCGATGTGTCTGTATTTGTATCAAACAGCACAATGATCTCGGGACTAGACAGGAAGAGGAATCTGGAGGTGTGAGAGGGACAGAAACAGAACGAGACGAGACGAGACATGAAAGTGTCTAGAGTTTGCCGTGTGTCAGTAGTTTTGTGAGGAATGTTTGCTGAGAGCTATCCTGTCAGATCCCAGGAGCAAGGTGCCTTGATTTGGTGGGATTCGTGTTACTGAAAGTTACACATGCGAAGCGTGTGGGACTATTTCAGCTCAGTATCCACTTCATATCGCAGCTCACAGCAACGGTTCATATTTTCTGGAGAGGTGGCTTGTATTCCACTTAAAGCCGCCTTTCATGAGAGAAACTTGCGGACGTAAAGCGCATGGAGTGCGTATAATGATGAGGACTCTATCACTGTCACGGAATGTGCCTGCGTGTCTGCCTCTGTGTGTGAACATGAGAATACATTCCTCAAAGGTGTTGCAACCCAGTATGACTATGTCAACCGTCAGTACCATTGTTGTGTCATTTAAGCTCACAGAACGAATCTCATTGACATTTTCCCTCGAAAGTCAGAACACTCAAAGTTATGGGGCAAATGCTGCAAACTGGGACGAGAATAGATGGACGTCTGATAACCTGGTCTGTACGATGGACGGATGGCCCTTCACTGTCCCGCCCCAACCCCACTCCCCCATGCTTTAAAAACTCGGGGACAGAGAGGGAAATTGACCTGACGAGAAAATCTCTTCACAATCTTCCATCACCTTTTTATTGTCCCTTTTCCGACAAATTTTGCAAATTACTTACCATGCTTTTTATCTTCTCACCTAAATCATTTATTTAAATGAAAAAATGAATGTGGGCTCAGCATCGATCCTTGTGGGACACCATCGGTAATAGTCCTCCAGTCTGAAAGCTACATTCCACGGCTAATCCCAGCCTCCTGCTGTTAATCTAATTTTATATCGAATTGGAAATCTCACCTTGAACTCTCTGTGATCTCACTTTTTGAATCAGGCAAACATGTGGAACCTTGAAAAAGGTTTTATTAAAGTTCAAGTGAGCAATATCTACCACTTTGTCCGGATCAATCATATTAGTTATGCCGTCGAAATTTCAGTCATGTTTGTGAGATACAACTTCCCTCGCGCAAAAACATTCTGGTTATTCCTATTTATTCCTTGTATCTCCAAATGCATTTAAATCCTATCGTTTATAATTGCATCCAACAACTTACTTAAGACCACCGTCAGAAAGACAGGTCTATCGTTTCCAGGATTCTCCATGTAACCCTTTCTTAACAAAAGCACAAAATTAGCCACTCCCCATTTTTTCGGCGCCTCACTCATAGTAATAGCTTACACAATTATTTCTACGAAAGGCCCAACAGTTTCATTCCCTAACTTGCCAAAAAGTTCCGAGATACATGAGATCAAATCCCAGAGAAATATCCATCTTCATATTTTCCAAGTCCTCCAGCACTTGCCCTTTACGATGGAAACGACTTTATAAACATCAATATTTAGTTGTAGGGTCCATTTCGTTCTCCACGAAGTGAACATTATGTATCTCTCCATCTGCTGAGGTTAAAAACAAATGTGAGCTCTTTCATCTTAAAGTGGTCCTATTTCGTCTCTAGTTCTTAATGTACTTGTGGAATCTCTTTAGGTTATATCCTTAACTTTACGTGCTAAGGCGATCTGACATTCTCGCTCGACCTTCATGATGTCCTCTTTAAGAATGCCCCTCCACTCCTTATATCGTTCAACAGATTCAATTGAAATCATATGCTTATATGGAAATTGTGACCGTTTTTAAAAAAAGAAATTCATTTGACAAAAGCCTTAATCCCTGAGATCAGCCTTGTCCTAATATAATACCTACAACGTGGAAACAGGCCATTCGGCCCAGGAAGATTCCTTTAATCCTGCCACGAACATCACGCCCCCTCACAAACACTCAATCATCGTCACCCTGACACTCTCACACTCACTCCATCAACGTCACCCTGACCCTCTCACACTCACTCCATCAACGTCACCCTGACCCTCTCACACTCACTCCATCACCGTCACCGTGACCCACTCACACTCATTCCATCACAGCCACACTGACCCCTTCACACTCTCTCCATCACCGTAACCCTGAACCACACACACTCACGCCATAATCGTCACCCTGACACTCTCACACTCACTCCATCAACGTGACCCTGACCCTCTCACACTCACTCCATCATCGTCACCGTGACCCGCAAACACTCATTCCATCACAGCCACACTGACCCCTTCACACTCACTTCATCACCCTCACCATGACCCCCTCAACTCACTCCATCACTGTCACACTGACCCTCTTACACTCACTCCATCACTGTCACACTAACCGTCTAACATTCACTCCATCACCATCACCCTGACCCCCTCACACTCACTCCATCACTGTTACACGGAACCCTCACACTCACTCCATGATGGTCACCCTGACACCCTCACACTAATTCCATCACTGTCACTCTGACCCCCTCACACTCACTCCATCAATGTCACACTGACCCCCGCACACTCAATCCACCACTGTCACCCTGAACCCCTCACACTCACACCATCAATGTCACACTGACAGCCGCACACTCAATCCACCACTGTCACCCTGACCACCTCATACTCACTCCATCTCCGTCACACTGACCCCCTCACATACACTCCATCACCGTCACCGTGCAGCCCTCACATTCACTCCATCACCGTCATCCTGATCATCTCACACTCACTCCATCAGCATCACACTGACAACCTCACACGCAATCCATCACCGTCACCCTGGCCAACTCACACTCACTCCATCACCGTCAACCTGACACACATACACTCACTCCATCACCGTCACCGTGACACCCTCAAACTCATTTTGTTGCAGTCACCCTGACCCCTTCACACTCACTTCATCACCGTCACCATGACCTCCACACATTCATTCTATCACTGTCACCCTGGATCCCCTCACACGCACTCCATCACCGTCCCCCTGATCGCCTCACACTCACTCCATCACCGCCACACTGATCCCCTCACACGCACTCCTTCACCGTCACCCTGACCCCCTGGCACTCACTCCTTCCCCATCACGCTGGCCCACTCACACTCACTCCATCACCGTCACACTGTCCAAGTCACACTCACTCCATCACCGTCAGGCTGACCCCCTCACATTCACTCCATCACCCGTCACCCTGACCCACTCACACTCACTCCATCACCATCACCATGAACCCTTCACACTCACTCCATCACAGTCATGCTGACCCCTTCACACTCACTCCATCACCGTCACACTGTCCCAGTCACACTCACTCCATCACTGTCAGGTTGACCCCTTCACACTCACTCCATCACCGTCACCCTGACCCACACACATTCACGCCATCAACGTCACCCTGGCACTCTCACACTCACTCCATCAACATCACCCTGACACTCTCATACTCATTCCATCACAGCCACACTGACCCCTTCAATCTCACTTCATCACCGTCACCATGACCCCCTCACACTCACTCCATCACCATCACTCTAACCCCCTCACACTCGCACTATCACCGTCACCCTGACCCCCTCACACTCACTCCATCACCATCACCCTGACACAATCACACTCACTCCATCACCATCACTCTAACCCCCTCACACTCACTCCATCACCGTCACCCTGACCCCCTCACACTCACTCAAACACCATCATCCAGATCTTCTCACACTCACTCCATCACCGTAACCCTGGTCCCCTCACACTCACTCCATCACCGTCACGCTGATCCCTCACACTCGCTCCATCACCCTCACATTGACCCCGTCAGATGCACTACATCACCGTCACCTTGACCCGTTCACACTCACTCCATCACCATCACACTGACCCCGACACACTTACTCCATTACCAACACACTGGCTCCCACACACTCACTCCATCACCATCACACTGACCCCGACACACTTACTCCATTACCAACACACTGGCTCCCACACACTCACTCCATCACCATCAGACTGACCCTCTTACATTTACTCCATTACCATCACCTTGACCCCCTCACTCTCACTCCATCACTTTCACCCTGACCCCCTCATACTCGCCCCATCACCGTCACCCTGACCCTCTCACACTCACTCCATCACCATCAACCTGACATACTCACACTCACTCCATCACCATCACTCTGAACCCCTCACACTCACTCCATCACCGTCACCCTGAACCCCTCACACTCACTCCATCACCATCATGCAGATCTTCTCACACTCACTCCATCACCGTCACCCTGACACACTCACACTCACTTGATCACCGTCACCGTGACTCCCTCACACTCACTCCATCATCGTCACCTTGGCACTCTCACACTCACTCCATCAACGTCACCCTGACCCTCTCACACTCACTCCATCACGACACCGTGGCCAACTCACACTCATTCCATCACAGCCACACTGACCCTTTCACACGTACTTCATCACCGTCACCGTCTTTTCGAGATCTAAACATTCATGTGAACAGCAGAGCAAGGCTGAAAAACACATTCCATTCTGGTCACATACAGATAAGAAGATTCACACGGGAAGGTGTGTAATAAGATTCACACGGGACTAAGCGACACCTTCCATTTTCGGTTAGATTCACACATGTATTGGGACACAATTTTAACCCTTTCACCACATTCCACTGCTTGGCCCAATACATGTGTTACATTATGATTCACACATGTATTGGGACATAATTTTACACCACACCCTGACACACATACACTCACTCCATCACCGTCACCGTGACACCCTCAAACCCATTTTGTTGCAGTCACCCTGACCCCTTCACACTCACTTCATCACCGTCACCATGACCTCCACAAATTCATTCTATCACTGTCACCCTGGATCCCCTCACACGCACTCCATCACCGTCCCCCTGATCGCCTCACACTCACTCCATCACCGCCACACTGATCCCCTCACACGCACTCCTTCACCGTCACCCTGACCCCCTGGAACTCACTCCTTCCCCATCACGCTGACCCACTCACACTCACTCCATCACCGTCACACTGTCCAAGTCACACTCACTCCATCACCGTCAGGCTGACACCCTCACATTCACTCCATCACCGTCACCCTGACCCACTCACACTCACTCCATCACCATCACCATGAACCCTTCACACTCACTCCATCACAGTCATGCTGACCCCTTCACACTCACTCCATCACCGTCACACTGTCCCAGTCACACTCACTCCATCACTGTCAGGTTGACCCCTTCACACTCACTCCATCACCGTCACCCTGACCCACACACATTCACGCAATCAACGTCACCCTGGCACTCTCACACTCACTCCATCAACGTCACCCTGACACTCTCATACTCATTCCATCACAGCCACACTGACCCCTTCAAATTCACTTCATCACCGTCACCATGACCCCCTCACACTCACTCCATCACCATCACCCTGACACAATCACACTCACTCCATCACCATCACTCTAACCCCCTCACACTCGCACTATCACCGTCACCCTGACCCCCTCACACTCACTCCATCACCATCACCCTGACACAATCACACTCACTCCATCACCATCACTCTAACCCCCTCACACTCACTCCATCACCGTCAACCTGACCCCCTCACACTCACTCAAACACCATCATCCAGATCTTCTCACATTCACTCCATCACCATCACCTTCACCCCCTCACACTCACTCCATCACTTTCACCCTGACCCCCTCATACTCGCCCCATCACCGTCACCCTGACACTCTCACACTCACTCCATCACCATCAACCTGACACACTCACACTCACTCCATCACCATCACTCTGACCCCCTCATACTCACTCCATCACCGTCACCCTGACCCCGTCACACTCACTCCATCACCATCACCCTGACACAATCACACTCACTCTATCACCATCACTCTAACTCCCTCACACTCACTCCATCACCGTCACCCTGACCCCCTCACACTCACTCAAACACCATCATCCAGATCTTCTCACACTCACTCCATCACCGTCACCCTGGTCCCCTCACACTCACTCCATCACCGTCACGCTGAATCCCTCACACTCACTCCATCACCCTCACACTGACCCCGTCAGATGCACTACATCACCGTCACCTTGACCCGTTCACACTCACTCCATCACCATCACACTGACCCCGACACACTTACTCCATTACCATCACACTGGCTCCCACACACTCACTCCATCACCATCAGACTGACCCTCTTACATTCACTCCATCACCATCACCTTGACCCCCTCACACTCACTCCATCACTTTCACATTGACCCCCTCATACTCGCCCCATCACCGTCACCCTGACCCTCTCACACTCACTCCATCACCATCAACCTGACACACTCACACTCACTCCATCACCATCACTCTAACCCCCTCACACTCACTCCATCACCGTCACCCTGACCCCGTCACACTCACTCCATCACCATCACCCTGACACAATCACACTCACTCCATCACCATTAATCTAACCCCCTCACACTCACTCCATCACCGTCACCCTGACCCCCTCACACTCACTCAAACACCATCATCCAGATCTTCTCACACTCACTCCATCACCGTCACCCTGGTCCCCTCACACTCACTCGATCACCGTCACGCTGAATCCCTCACACTCACTCCATCACCCTCACACTGACCCCGTCAGATGCACTGCATCACCGTCACCTTCACCCGTTCACACTCACTCCATCACCATCACACTGACCCCGACACACTCACTCCATTACCAACACACTGGCTCCCACACACTCACTCCATCACCATCAGACTGACCCTCTTACATTCACTCCATCACCATCATCTTGACCCCCTCACACTCACTCCATCACTTTCACCCTGACCCCCTCATACTCGCCCCATCACCGTCACCCTGACCCTCACACACTCACTCCATCACCATCAACCTGACACACTCCCACTCACTCCATCACCATCACTCTGACCCACTCACACTCACTCCATCACCGTCACCCTGAACCTCTCACACTCACTCCATCACCATCATGCAGATCTTCTCACACTCACGCCATCACCGTCACCCTGACACACTCACACTCACTTGATCACCGTCACCGTGACTCCCTCACACTCACTCCATCATCGTCACCTTGACACTCTCACACTCACTCCATCAACGTCACCCTGACCCTCTCACACTCACTCCATCACCGACACCGTGACCCACTCACACTCATTCCATCACAGCCACACTGACCCCTTCACACGTACTTCATCACCGTCACCAAGACCCCCTCAACTTAATCCATCACTGTCACACTGACCCTCTTCCACTCACTCCATCACTGTCACACTAACCCTCTTACATTCATTCCATCACAATCATTCTGACCCCCTCACACTCATTCTATCACTGTTACACGGAACTCTCACACTCACTCCATGATCGTCACCCTGACACCCTCACACTCATACCATCACTGTCACCCTGACCCCCTCACACTCAGTCCATCAATGTCACACAGACCCCCACATACTCAATCCACCGCTGTCACCCTGACCACCTCATACTCACTCCATCACCATCACTCTGACCCCCTCACACTCACTCCATCACCATCAGACTGACCCTCTTACATTCATTCCATCACCATCACCTTGACCCACTCACACTCACTCCAAAACGTTCACCCTGACATACTCACACTCATTCCATCACCTTCACTCTGACCCCCTCATACTCCCTCCATCGCCATCATCCTGACACACTCAGTCCATCACCATCACTCTGATCCCCTCACACTCACTCCATCACTCTCACCCTGACCCCCTCACACTCACTCCATCAATGTCACACTGACCCCCGCACACTCAATCCACCACTGTCACCCTGACCCCCTCACACTCACTCCATCAATGTCACACTAACAGCTGCACACTCAATCCACCACTGTCAGCCTGACCACCTCATACTCACTCCATCTCCATCAACTGACCCCCTCACACACACTCCATGACCGTCACCGTTAACCCATCACATTCACTCCATCACCATCATCCTGATCTTCTCACACTCACTCCATCAGCGTCACCCTGACAACCTCACACTCAATCCATCACCGTCACCCTGACCAACTCACACTCACACCATCACCGTCACCCTGACACACATACACTCACTCCATCACCGTCACCGTGACACCCTTCAACTGATTTTGTTGCAGTCACCCTGACCCCTTCACACTCACTCCATCATCGTCACCCTGACACTCTCAATCTCACTCCATCACCGTCACCCTGGTACCCTCACACTCACTCAATCACCGTCACGCTGAACCCCTCACACTCACGCCATCACCGTCACCCTGACACACTCACAATCACTTGATCACCGTCACCTTGACCCCCTCACACACACCCAATAAACGTCACCCTGACCCTCTCACACTCACTCAATCACCGTCACCGTGACCCACTCACACTCATTCCATCACAGCCACACTGACCCCTTCACACTCACTCCATCACCGTCACTCTGAACCACACACACTCACGCCATCATCGTCACCCTGACACTCTCACACTCACTCCATTCAACGTTACCCTGACACTCTCACACTCACTCCATCAACGTCACCCTGACCCTCTCACACTCACTCCATCACCGTCACCGTGACCCACTCACACTCATTCCATCACAGCCACACTGACCCCTTCACACTCACTCCATTACCGTCACCCTGAACCACACACACTCACGCCATCATCGTCACCCTGACACTCTCACACTCACTCCATCAACGTTACCCTGAACCTCTCACACTCACTCCATCATCGTTACCGTGACCCGCTCACACTCATTCCATCACAGCCACACTGACCTCTTCACACTCACTTCATCACCCTCACCATGACCCCCTCAACTTACTCCATCACTGTCACACTGACCCTCTTCCACTCACTCCATCACTGTCACACTAACCCTCTTACATTCATTCTATCACAATCATTCTGACCCCCTCACACTCATTCTATCACTGTTACACGGAACTCTCACACTCACTCCATGATCGTCACCCTGACACCCTCACACTCATACCATCACTGTCACCCTGACCCCCTCACACTCAGTCCATCAATGTCACACAGACCCCCACATACTCAATCCACCACTGTCACCCTGACCACCTCATACTCACTCCATCACCATCACTCTGACCCCCTCACACTCACTCCATCACCATCAGACTGACCCTCTTACATTCATTCCATCACCATCACCTTGACCCCCTCACACTCACTCCAAAACGTTCACCCTGACATACTCACACTCATTCCATCACCTTCACTCTGACCCCCTCATACTCCCTCCATCACCATCACCCTGACACACTCAGTCCATCACCATCACTCTGACCCCCTCACACTCACTCCATCACTCTCACCCTGACCCCCTCACACTCACTCCATCAATGTCACACTGACCCCCGCACACTCAATCCACCACTGTCACCCTGACCCCCTCACACTCACTCCATCAATGTCACACTAACAGCTGCACACTCAATCCACCACTGTCTGCCTGACCACCTCATACTCACTCCATCTCCATCAACTGACCCCCTCACACACACTCCATGACCGTCACCGTTAACCCATCACATTCACTCCATCACCGTCATCCTGATCTTCTCACACTCACTCCATCAGCGTCACCCTGACAACCTCACACTCAATCCATCACCGTCACCCTGACACACATACACTCACTCCATCACCGTCACCGTGACACCCTTCAACTGATTTTGTTGCAGTCACCCTGACCCCTTCACACTCACTCCATCATCGTCACCCTGACACTCTCAATCTCACTCCATCACCGTCACCCTGGTACCCTCACACTCACTCAATCACCGTCACGCTGAACCCCTCACACTCACGCCATCACCGTCACCCTGACACACTCACAATCACTTGATCACCGTCACCTTGACCCCCTCACACACACCCAATAAACGTCACCCTGACCCTCTCACACTCACTCAATCACCGTCACCGTGACCCACTCACACTCATTCCATCACAGCCACACTGACCCCTTCACACTCACTCCATCACCGTCACTCTGAACCACACACACTCACGCCATCATCGTCACCCTGACACTCTCACACTCACTCCATTCAACGTTACCCTGACACTCTCACACTCACTCCATCAACGTCACCCTGACCCTCTCACACTCACTCCATCACCGTCACCGTGACCCACTCACACTCATTCCATCACAGCCACACTGACCCCTTCACACTCACTCCATTACCGTCACCCTGAACCACACACACTCACGCCATCATCGTCACCCTGACACTCTCACACTCACTCCATCAACGTTACCCTGAACCTCTCACACTCACTCCATCATCGTTACCGTGACCCGCTCACACTCATTCCATCACAGCCACACTGACCTCTTCACACTCACTTCATCACCCTCACCATGACCCTCTCAACTTACTCCATCACTGTCACACTGACCCTCTTACATTCATTCCATCACAATCATTCTGACCCCCTCACACTCATTCTATCACTGTTACACGGAACTCTCACACTCACTCCATGATCGTCACCCTGACACCCTCACACTCATACCATCACTGTCACCCTGACACAATCACACTCAGTCCATCAATGTCACACAGACCCCCACATACTCAATCCACCACTGTCACCCTGACCCCCTCACACTCACTCCATCACTGTTACATGGAACCCTCACACTCACTCCATGATGGTCACCCTGACACCCTCACACTCAATCCACCACTGTCACCCTGACCACCTCATACTCACTCAATCTCCGTCACCCTGACCCCCTCACACACACTCCATCACCATCATGCAGATCTTCTCCCACTCACTCCATCACAGTCACCCTGGTCCCCTCACACTCGCTCAATCACCGTCACTCTGAACCCCTCACACTCACTCCATCACCGTCACCATGACCCACACACACTCACGCCATCACCGTCACCCTGACACACTCACACTCACTTGATCACCGTCACCTTGACCCCTTCACACACACTCCATCATCGTCACCCTGACACTCTCACACTCACTCCATCAACGTCACCCTGACCCTCTCACACTCACTCCATCACCGTCACCGTGACCCACTCACACTCATTCCATCACAGCCACACTGACCCCTTAACACTCTCCATCACCGTAACCCTGAACCACACACACTCACGCCATCATCGTCACCCTGACACTCTCACACTCACTCCATCAACGTTACCCTGACCCTCTCACACTCACTCCATCATCGTCACCGTGACCCGCTCACACTCATTCCATCACAGCCACACTGAACCCTTCACACTCACTTCATCACTGTCACACTGACCCTCTTACACTCACTCCATCACTGTCACACTAACCCTCATACATTCACTCCATCACCATCACCCTGACACCCTCACACTCACTCCATCACTGTTACACGGAACCCTCACACTCACTCCATGATGGTCACCCCGACACCCTCACACTCATTCCATCACTGTCACCCTGACCCCCTCACACTTACTCCATCAATGTCACACTGACAGCCGCACACTCAATCCACCACTGTCACCCTGACCACCTCATACTCACTCCATCTCCGTCACACTGACCCCCTCACACACACTCCATCACCGTCACCGTGGGGCCCTCACATGCACTCCATCACCGTCATCCTGATCATCTCACACTCACTCCATCACCGTCACACTGACCAACTCACACTCACTCCATCACCGTCACGCTGACACACATACACTCACTCCATCACCATCACCGTGACACCCTCAAACTCATTTTGTTGCAGTCACCCTGACCCCTTCACACTCACTTCATCACCGTCACCATGACCTCCACACATTCATTCTATCACTGTCACCCTGAATCCCCTCACACGCACTCCATCACCGTCCCCCTAATCCCCTCACACTCACTCCATCACCGCCACACTGATCCCCTCACACGCACTCCTTCACCGTCACCCTGACCCCCTGGCACTCATTCCTACCCCATCACGCTGACCCACTCACACTCACTCCATCACCGTCACACTGTCCCAGTCACACTCACTCCATCACCGTCAGGCTGAACCCTTCACATTCACACCATCACCGTCACCCTGACCCACTCACACACACTCCATCACCGTCACCATGAACCCTTCACACTCACGCCATCACAGTCATGCTGACCCCTTCACACTCACTCCAGCACCGTCACACTGTCCCAGTCACACTCACTCCATCACTGTCAGGTTGACACCTTCACACTCACTCCATCACCGTCACCCTGACCCACACACACTCACGCCATCAACGTCACCCTGGCACTCTCACACTCAGTCCATCAACGTCACCCTGACCCTCTCACACTCATTCCATCACCGCCAATGTGACCCACTCACACTCATTCCATCACAGCCACACTGACCCCTTCAAACTCACTCCATCACCGTCACCATGACCCCCTCAACTCCCTCCATCACCATCACCCTGACACAATCACACTCACTGCATCACCATCACCCTGACACAATCACACTCACTCCATCACCATCACTCTAACACCCTCACACTCACTCCATCACTGTCACCCTGACCCCCTCACACTCACTCCATCACTTTCACCCTGACATACTCACACTCACTCGATCACCATCACTCTGACCCCCTCACACTCACTCCATCACCATCACCCTGACACATTCACTCCATCACCATCACTCTGACTCCCTCACACTTACTCCATCACCGTCACCCTGACCCCCTCACACACACTCCATCACCATCATGCAGATATTCTCACACTCACTCCATCACCGTCACCGTGGCCCCTCACATTCACTCAATTACCATCACGCTGAACCCCTCACACTCACTCCATCACCGTCACCCTGACCCACACACACTCATGCCATCATCGTCACCCTGGCACTCTCACACTCACTCCATCAACGTCACCCTGACCCTCTCACACTCATTCCATCACAGCCACACTGACCCCTTCAAACTCACTTCATCACCGTCACCATGACCCCTCAACTCACTCCATCACCATCACCCTGACACAATCACACTCACTCCATCACCATCACTCTAACCCCCTCACACTCGCACCATCACCGTCACCCTGACCCCCTCACACTCACTCCATCACCATCACCCTGACACAATCACACTCACTCCATCACCATCACTCTAACCCCCTCACACTCACTCCATCACCATCACCCTGACCCCCTCACACTCACTCAAACACCATTATCCAGATCTTCTCACACTCACTCCATCACCGTCACCCTGGTCCCCTCACACTCACTCCATCACCGTCACGCTGAATTCCTCACACTCACTCCATCACCGTCACGCTGACCACCTCACACTCGCTCCATCACGCCCACACTGACCCCATCAAATGCACTACATCACCGTCACCTTGACCCGTTCACACTCACTCCATCACCATCACACTGACCCCGACACACTCACTCCATTACCATCACACTGGCTCCCACACACTCACTCCATCACTATCAGACTGACCCTCTTACATTCACTCCATCACCATCACCTTGACCCCCGCACACTCACTCCATCACTTTCACCCTGATCCCCTCATACTCGCCCCATCACCGTCACCCTGAAGCTCTCACACTCACTCCATCACCATCAACCTGACACACTCACACTCACTCCATCACCATCACTCTGACCTCCTCACACTCACTCCATCACCGTCACCCTGACCCCCTCACACTCACTCCATCACCATCATGCAGATCTTCTCACACTCACTCCATCACCGTCACCCTGACACACTCACACTCACTTGATCACCGTTACCGTGACCCCCTCACACTCACTCCATCATCGTCACCCTGACACTCTCACACTCACTCCATCAACGTCACCCTGACCCTCTCACACTCACTCCATCACCGACACCGTGACCCACTCACACTCATTCCATCACAGCCACACTGACCCCTTCACACTTACTTCATCACCGTCACCATGACCCCCTCAACTCACTCCATCACTGTCACACTGACCCTCTTCCACTCACTCCATCACTGTCACACTAACCCTCTTACATTCATTCCATCACAATCATTCTGACCCTCTCACACTCATTCTATCACTGTTACACGGAACTCTCACACTCACTCCATGATCGTCACCCTGACACCCTCACACTCATATCATCACTGTCACCCTGACCCCCTCACACTAACCCCATCTCTGTCACACTGACCCCCACACACTCAATCCACCACTGTCACCCTGACCACCTCATACTCACTCCATCACCATCACTCTGACCCCCTCACACTCACTCCATCACCATCATACTGACCCTCTTACATTCATTCCATCACCATCAACGTGACCCCCTCACACTCACTCCATCACTTTCACCCTGACATACTCACACTCACTCCATCACCATCACTCTGACCCCCTCACACTCCCTCCATCACCGTCACCCTGACCCCCTCACACACACTCCATCACCATCATGCAGATCTTCTCACACTCACTCAATCACCGTCACCCTGGCCCCTCACACTCACTCAATTACCGTCACGCTGAACCCCTCACACTCACTCCATCACCGTCACCATAACCCACACACACTCACACCATCACCGTCACCCTGACACACTCACACTCACTTGATCACCGTCACCTTGACCCCCTCACACACACTCCATCATCGTCACCCTGACCCTCACACTCACTCCATCACCGTCACCGTGACTCACTCACACTCATTCCATCACAGCCACACTGACACCTTCACGCTCACTCCATCACCGTCACCCTGAACTACACACACTCACGCCATCATCGTCACCATGACCCCCTCAAACTCACTCCATCAACGTTACGCAGACCCTCTCACACTCACTCCATCATCGTCACCGTGAACCGCTCCATCACAGCCACACTGACCCCTTCACACTCACTTCATCGCCCTCACCATGACCCCCTCAACTCACTCCATCACTGTCACACTGACCCTCTTCCACTCACTCCATCACTGCCACACTAACCCTCATACATTCACTCCATCACCATCACCCTGACACCCTCACACTCACTCCATCACTGTTACACGGAACCCTCACACTCACTCCATGATGGTCACACTGACACCTCACACTCATTCCATCACTGTCACCCTGACCCCCTCACACTCACTCCATCAATGTCACACTGACCCCCGCACACTCAATCCACCACTGTCACCCTGACCACATCATACTCACTCCATCTCCGTCACACTGACCCCCTCACATACACTCCATCACCGTCACCGTGAGCCCCTCACATTCACTCCATCACCGTCATCCTGATCTTCTCACACTCACACCATCAGCGTCACCCTGATAACCTCACACTCAATCCATCACCGTCACCCTGAACAACTCACACTCACTCCATCACCGTCACCCTGACACACATACACTCACTCCATCACCGTCACCGTGACACGCTCAAACTCATTTTGTTGCAGTCACCTTGACCCCCTCACACACACTCCATCATCGTCACCCTGACACTCTCACACTCACTCCATCAACGTCACCCTGACCCTCTCACACTCACTCCATCATCGTCACCGTGACCCGCTCACACTCATTCCATCACAGCCACACTGACACCTTCAAACTCACTTCATCACCGTCACCATGACCCGCTCAACTCACTCCATCACCATCACCCTGACACAATCACACTCACTCCATCACCATCACTCTTACCCCCTCACACTCGCACCATCACCGTCACCCTGACCCCCTCCCACTAACTCCATCACCGTCACGCTGACCCACTCCCACTAACTCAAACACCATCATCCAGATCTTCTCACACTCACTCCATCACCGTCACCCTGGTCCCTTCACAGTCACTCCATCACTGCCACACTGATCCCCTCACACGCACTCCATCACCGTCACCCTGACCCACTCACACTCACTCCATCACCGTCACCATGAACCCTTCACACTCACTCCATCACAGTCATGCTGACCCCTTCACACTCACTCCATCACCGTTACACTGTCCCAGTCACACTCACTCCATCACTGTCAGGTTGACCCCCTCACATTCACTCCATCACCGTCACCCTGACCCACACACACTCACGCCATCATCGTCACCCTGGCACTCTCACACTCACTCCATCAACGTCACCCTGACCCTCTCACACTCATTCCATCACAGCCACACTGACCCCTTCAATCTCACTTCATCACCGTCACCATGACCCCCTCACACTCACTCCATCACCATCACCCTGACACAATCACACTCACTCCATCACCATCACTCTAACCCCCTCACACTCGCACCATCACCGTCACCCTGACACCCTCACACTCACTCCATCACCATCACCCTGATACAACCACACTCACTCCATCACCATCACTCGAACCCCCTCACACTTACTCCATCACCGTCACCCTTGACCCCCTCACACTCACTCAAACACCATCATCCAGATCTTCTCACACTCACTCCATCACCGTCACCCTGGTCCCCTCACACTCACTCCATCACCGTCACGCTGAACCCCTCACACTCACTCCATCACCCCCACACTGACCCCGTCAGATGCACTACATCACCGTCACCTTGACCCGTTCACACTCACTCCATCACCATCACACTGACCCCGACACACTCACTGCATTACCATCACACTGGCTCCCACACACTCACTCCATCACCTCACAGTGACTCAATCACAGTGACTCCAACACCGTCATCCTGACCCCCTCACACTCACTCCATCACCATCACTCTGACCCCCTCACATTCACTCCCTCACCATCAGACTGCCCCTCTTACATTCACTCCATCACCATCACCTTGACCCCCTCACACTCACTCCATCACTTTCAAACTGACCCCCTCAAACTCGCACCATCACCCTCAGCCTGACCCTCTCACACTCACTCCATCACCATCAACCTGACTCAATCACACTCACTCCATCACCATCACTCTGACCCACTCACACTCACTCCATCACCGTCACCCTGACCCCCTCACACTCATTCCATCAGAGCCACACTGACCCCTTCACACTTACTTCATCACCGTCACCATGACCCCCTCAACTCACTCCATCAATGTCACACTGACCCTCTTCCACTCACTCCATCACTGTCACACTAACCCTCATACATTCACTCCATCACCATCACCCTGACACCCTCACACTCACTCCATCACTGTTACACGGAACCCTCACACTCACTCCATGATGGTCACACTTACACCTCACACTCATTCCATCACTGTCACCCTGACCCCCTCACACTCACTCCATCAATGTCACACTGACCCCCGCACACTCAATCCACCACTGTCACCCTGACCACATCATACTCACTCCATCTCCGTCACACTGACCCCCTCACATACACTCCATCACCGTCACCGTGAGCCCCTCACATTCACTCCATCACCGTCATCCTGATCTTCTCACACTCACACCATCAGCGTCACCCTGATAACCTCACACTCAATCCATCACCGTCACCCTGACCAACTCACACTCACTCCATCACCGTCACCCTGACACACATACACTCACTCCATCACCGTCACCGTGACACCGTCAAACTCATTTTGTTGCAGTCACCTTGACCCCCTCACACACACTCCATCATCGTCACCCTGACACTCTCACACTCACTCCATCAACGTCACCCTGACCCTCTCACACTCACTCCATCATCGTCACCGTGACCCGCTCACACTCATTCCATCACAGCCACACTGACACCTTCAAACTCACTTCATCACCGTCACCATGACACGCTCAACTCACTCCATCACCATCACCCTGACACAATCACACTCACTCCATCACCATCACTCTAACCCCCTCACACTCGCATCATCACCGTCACCCTGACCCCCTCACACTCACTCCATCACCGTCACGCTGACCCACTCCCACTAACTCAAACACCATCATCCAGATCTTCTCACACTCACTCCATCACCGTCACCCTGGTCCCCTCACACTCACTCCATCACCGCCACACTGATCCCCTCACATGCACTCCATCACCGTCACCCTGACCCACTCACACTCACTCCATCACCGTCACCATGAACCCTTCACACTCACTCCATCACAGTCATGCTGACCCCTTCACACTCACTCCATCACCGTTACACTGTCCCAGTCACACTCACTCCATCACTGTCAGGTTGACCCCCTCACATTCACTCCATCACCGTCACCCTGACCCACACACACTCACGCCATCATCGTCACCCTGGCACTCTCACACTCACTCCATCAACGTCACCCTGACCCTCTCACACTCATTCCATCACAGCCACACTGACCCCTTCAATCTCACTTAATCACCGTCACCCTGACACAATCACACTCACTCCATCACCATCACTCTAACCCCCTCACACTCGCACCATCACCGTCATCCTGACACCCTCACACTCACTCCATCACCATCACCCTGATACAACCACACTCACTCCATCACCATCACTCTAACCCCCTCACACTTACTCCATCACCGTCACCCTGACCCCCTCACACTCACTCAAACACCATCATCCAGATCTTCTCACACTCACTCCATCACCGTCACCCTGGTCCCCTCACACTCACTCCATCACCGTCACGCTGAACCCCTCACACTCACTCCATCACCGTCACTCTGACCCCCTCACACTCGCTCCATCACCCTCACACTGACCCCGTCAGATGCACTACATCACCGTCACCTTGACCCGTTCACACTCACTCCATCACCATCACACTGACCCCGACACACTCACTCCATTACCATCACACTGGCTCCCACACACTCACTCCATCACCTCACAGTGACTCAATCACAGTGACTCCAACACCGTCATCCTGACCCCCTCACACTCACTCCATCACCATCACTCTGACCCCCTCACATTCACTCCCTCACCATCAGACTGCCCCTCTTACATTCACTCCATCACCATCACCTTGACCCCCTCACACTCACTCCATCACTTTCAAACTGACCCCCTCAAACTCGCACCATCACCCTCAGCCTGACCCTCTCACACTCACTCCATCACCATCAACCTGACTCAATCACACTCACTCCATCACCATCACTCTGACCCACTCACACTCACTCCATCACCGTCACCATGACCCCCTCAACTCACTCCATCACTGTCACACTGACCCTCTTACCTTCATTCCATCACAATCATTCTGAACCCCTCACACTCATTCTATCACTGTTACACTGACCCCTTCACACTCACTCCATGTTCGTCACCCTGACACCCTCACACTCATAGCATCACTGTCACCCTGACCGCCTCACACTCACTCCATCTCTGTCACACTGACCCCCACACACTCAATCCACCACTGTCACCCTGACCACCTCATACTCACTCCATCACCATCGCTCTGACCCCCTCACACTCACTCCATCACCATCAGACTGACCCTCTTACATTCATTCCATCACCATCACCTTGACCCCCTCACACTCACTCCATCACTTTCACCCTGACATACTCACACTCACTCCATCGCCATCACTCTGACCCCCTTACACTCACTCCATCACCATCACCCTGACACACTCACTCCATCACCATCATTCTGACCTCCTCACACTCACTCCATCACCGTCACCTTGACCCCCTCACACACACTCCATCACCATCATGCAGATCTTCTCACACTCACTCCATCACCGTCACCCTGACACACTCACACTCACTTGATCACCATCACCGTGACCCCCTCACACTCACTCCATCATCGTCACCCTGACACTCTCACACTCACTCCATCAACGTCACCCTGACCCTCTCACTCTCACTCCATCACCGACACCGTGACCCACTCACACTCATTCCATCACAGCCACACTGACCCCTTCACACTTACTTCATCACCGTCACCATGACCCCCTCAACTCACTCCATCACTGTCACACTGACCCTCTTCCACTCACTCCATCACTGTCACACTAACCCTCTTACATTCATTCCATCACAATCATTCTGACCCTCTCACACTCATTCTATCACTGTTACACGGAACTCTCACACTCACTCCATGATCGTCACCCTGACACCCTCACACTCATATCATCACTGTCACCCTGACCCCCTCACACTAACTCCATCTCTGTCACACTGACCCCCACACACTCAATCCACCACTGTCACCCTGACCACCTCATACTCACTCCAGCACCATCACTCTGTCCCCCTCACACTCACTCCATCACCATCATACTGACCCTCTTACATTCATTCCATCACCATCAACGTGACCCCCTCACACTCACTCCATCACTTTCACCCTGACATACTCACACTCACTCCATCACAATCACTCTGACCCCCTCACACTCACTCAATCACCGTCACCCTGGCCCCTCACACTCACTCAATTACCGTCACGCTTAACCCCTCACACTCACTCCATCACCGTCACCATAACCCACACACACTCACACCATCACCGTCACCCTGACACACTCACACTCACTTGATCACCGTCACCTTGACCCCCTCACACACACTCCATCATCGTCACCCTGACCCTCTCACACTCACTCCATCACCGTCACCGTGACTCACTCACACTCATTCCATCACAGCCACACTGACCCCTTCACGCTCACTCCATCACCGTCACACTGAACTACACACACTCACGCCATCATCGTCACCCTGACCCCCACACACTCACTCCATCAAAGTTACGCTGACCCTCTCACACTCACTCCGTCATTGTCACCGTGAACCGCTCCATCACAGCCACACTGACCCCTTCACACTCACTTCATCGCCCTCACCATGACCTCCTCAACTCACTCCATCACTGTCACACTGACCCTCTTCCACTCACTCCATCACTGTCACACTAACCCTCATACATTCCCTCCATCACCATCACCCTGACACCCTCACACTCACTCCATCACTGTTACACGGAACCCTCACACTCACTCCATGATGGTCACACTGACACCTCACACTCATTCCATCACTGTCACCCTGACCCCCTCACACTCACTTCATCAATGTCACACTGACCCCCGCACACTCAATCCACCACTGTCACCCTGACCACATCAGACTCACTCCATCTCCGTCACACTGACCCCCTCACATACACTCCATCACCGTCACCGTGAGCCCCTCACATTCACTCCATCACCGTCATCCTGATCTTCTCACACTCACACCATCAGCGTCACCCTGATAACCTCACACTCAATCCATCACCATCACCCTGACACAATCACACTCACTCCATCACCATCACGCTAACCCCCTCACACTAACTCCATCACCGTCACGCTGACCCACTCCCACTAACTCAAACACCATCATCCAGATCTTCTCACACTCACTCCATCACCGTCACCCTGGTCCCCTCACACTCACTCCATCACCGCCACACTGATCCCCTCACACGCACTCCATCACCGTCACCCTGACCCACTCACACTCACTCCATCACCGTCACCATGAACCCTTCACACTCACTCCATCACAGTCATGCTGACCCCTTCACATTCACTCCATCACCGTTACACTGTCCCAGTCACACTCACTCCATCACTGTCAGGTTGACCCCCTCACATTCACTCCATCACCGTCACCCTGACCCTGCACACACTCACGCCATCATCGTCACCCTGGCAATCTCACACTCACTCCATCAACGTCACCCTGACCCTCTCACACTCATTCCATCACAGCCACACTGACCCCTTCAATCTCACTTCATCACTGTAACCATGACTCCCTCAACTCACTCCATCACCATCACCCTGACACAATCACACTCACTCCATCACCATCACTCTAACCCCCTCACACTCGCACCATCACCGTCACCCTGACACCCTCACACTCACTCCATCACCATCACCCTGACACAACCACACTCACTCCATCACCATCACTCTAACCCCCTCACACTTACTCCATCACCGTCACCCTGACCCCCTCACACTCACTCAAACACCATCATCCAGATCTTCTCACACTCACTCCATCACCGTCACCCTGGTCCCCTCACACTCACTCCATCACCGTCACTCTGACCCCGTCAGATGCACTACATCACCATCACCTTGACCCGTTCACACTCACTCCATCACCATCACACTGACCCCGACACACTCACTCCATTACCATCACACTGGCTCCCACACACTCACTCCATCACCTCACAGTGACTCAATCACAGTGACTTCAACACCTTCATCCTGACCCCCTCACACTCACTCCATCACCATCACTCTGACCCCCTCACATTCACTCCATCACCATCAGACTGCCCCTCTTACATTCACTCCATCACCATCACCTTGACCCCCTCACACTCACTCCATCACTTTCAAACTGACCCCTTCAAACTCGCACCATCACCCTCAGCCTGACCCTCTCACACTCACTCCATCACCATCACCCTGACACAATCACACTCACTCCATCACCATCACTCTGACCCACTCACACTCACTCCATCACCGTCACCCTGACCCCCTCACACTCATTCCAAAAGAGCCACACTGACCCCTTCACACTTACTTCATCACCGTCACCATGACCCCCTCAACTCACTCCATCACTGTCACACTGACCCTCTTACCTTCATTCCATCACAATCATTCTGAACCCCTCAACTCATTCTATCACTGTTACACTGACCCCTTCACACTCACTCCATGTTCGTCACCCTGACACCCTCACACTCATACCATCACTGTCACCCTGACCGCCTCACACTCACTCCATCTCTGTCACACTGACCCCCACACCCTCAATCCACCACTGTCACCCTGACCACCTCATACTCACTCCATCACCATCGCTCTGACCCCCTCACACTCACTCCATCACCATCAGACTGACCCTATTACATTCATTCCATCACCATCACCTTGACCCCCTCACACTCACTCCATCACTTTCACCCTGACATACTCACACTCACTCCATCGCCATCACTCTGACCCCCTCACACTCACTCCATCACCATCACCCTGTCACACTCACTCCATCACCATCATTCAGACCTCCTCACACTCACTCCATCACCGTCACCCTGACTCCCTCACACACACTCCATCACCATCACGCAGATCTTCTCACACTCACTCCATCACCGTCACCCTGGCCCCTCACACTCACTCAATTACCGTCACGCTGAACCCCTCACACTCACTCCATCACCGTCACCCTGACCCACACACACTCATGCCATCATCGTCACCCTGGCACTCTCACACTCACTCCATCAACGTCACCCAGACCCTCTCACACTCATTCCATCACAGCCACACTGACCCCTTCAAACTCACTTCATCACCGTCACCATGACCCCCTCAACTCACTCCATCACCATCACCCTGACACAATCACACTCACTCCATCACCAGCACTCTAACCCCTTCACACTCGCACCATCACCGTCACCCTGACCCCCTCACACTCACTCAAACACCATCATCCAGATCTTCTCACACTCACTCCATCACCGTCACCCTGGTCCCCTCACACTCACTCCATCACCGTCACGCTGAATCCCTCACACTCACTCCATCACCGTGACTCTGACCCCCTCACACTCGCTCCATCACCCTCACACTGACCTCGTCAAATGCACTACATCACCGTCACCTTGACCCCCTCACACTCACTCCATCAACGTCACCCTGACACTCTCACACTCACACCATCAACGTCAGGGTGACCCACTCACACTCATTCCATCACAGCCACACTGACCCCTTCACACTTACTTCATCACCGTCACCATGACCCCCTCAACTCACTCCATCACTGTCACACTGACCCTCTTCCACTCACTCCATTACTGTCACACTAACCCTCTTACATTCATTCCATCACAATCATTCTGACCCCCTCACACTCATTCTATCACTGTTACACGGAACTCTCACACTCACTCCATGATCGTCACCCTGACACCCTCACACTCATACCATCACTGTCACGCTGACCCCCTCACACTAACTCCATCTCTGTCACACTGACCCCCACGCACTCAATCCACCACTGTCACCCTGACCACCTCATACTCACTACATCACCATCACTCTGACCCCCTCACACTCACTCCATCACCATCATACTGACCCTCTTACATTCATTCCATCACCATCACTCTAACCCCCTCACACTCATTCCATCACTGTCACCCTGACATACTCACACTCACTCCATCACCATCACTCTGACCCCCTCACACTCACTCCATCACCGTCACCCTGACCCCCTCACACACACTCCATCACCATCATGCAGATCTTCTCACTCTCACTCCATCACCGTTACCCTGGCCCCTCACACTCACTCAATTACCGTCACGCTGAACCCCTCACACTCACTCAATCACCGTCGCCATGACTCACACACACTCACACCATCACCGTCACCCTGACACACTCACACTCACTTGATCACCGTCACCTTGACCCCCTCACACACACTCCATCATCGTCACACTGACCCTCTCACACTCACTCCATCACCGTCACCGTGACCGACTCACACTCATTCCATCACAGCCACACTGACCCCTTCATGCTCATTCCATCACCGTCACCTTGAACCACACACACTCACGCCATCATCGTCACGCTGACACTCTCACACTCACTCCATCAACGTTACCGTGACCCTCTCACACTCACTCCATCATCGTCACCGTGACCCGCTCCATCACAGCCACACTGACCCCTTCACACTCACTTCATCGCCCTCACCATGACCCCCTCAACTCACTCCATCACTGTCACACTGACCCTCTTACACTCACTCCATCACTGTCACACTAACCCTCATACATTCACTCCATCACCATCACCCTGACACCCTCACACTCACTCCATCACTGTTACACGGAACCCTCACACTCACTCCATGATGGTCACACTGACACCCTCACACTCATTCCATCACTGTCACCCTGACCCCCTCACACTCACTCCATCAATGTCACACTGACCCCCGCACACTCAATCCACCACTGTCACCCTGACCACCTCATACTCACTCCATCTCCGTCACACTGACCCCCTCACATACACTCAATCACCGTCACCGTGAGCCCCTCACATTCACTCCATCACCGTCATCCTGATCTTCGCAAACTCACTCCATCAGCGTCACCCTGATAATTTCACACTCAATCCATCACCGTCACCCTGACCAACTCACACTCACACCATCACCGTCACCCTGACACACATACACTCACTCCATCACCGTCACCGTGACACCCTCAAACTCATTTTGTTGCAGTCACCTTGACCCCCTCACACACACTCCATCATCGTCACCCTGACACTCTCACACTCACTCCATCAACGTCACCCTGACCCTCTCACACTCACTCCATCATCGTCACCGTGACTCGCTCACACTCATTCCATCACAGCCACACTGACACCTTCAAACGCACTTCATCACCGTCACCATGACGCCCTCAACTCACTCCATCACCATCACCCTGACACAATCACACTCACTCCATCACCATCACTCTAACCCCCTCACACTCGCACCATCACCGTCACCCTGACCCCCTCACACTCACTCCATCACCATCACCCTGACACAATCACACTCACTCCATCACCATCACTCTAACCCCCTCACACTCACTCCATCACCGTCACGCTGACCCACTCCCACTAACTCAAACACCATCATCCAGATCTTCTCACACTCACTCCAACACCGTCACCCTGGTCCCCTCACACTCACTCCATCACCGCCACACTGATCCCCTCACACGCACTCCATCACCGTCACCCTGACACACTCACACTCACTCCACCACCGTCACCATGAACCCTTCACACTCACTCCATCACAGTCATGCTGACCCCTTCACACTCACTCCATCACCGTCACACTGTCCCAGTCATACTCACTCCATCACTGTCAGGTTGACCCCCTCACATTCACTCCGTCACCGTCACCCTGATCCACACACTCTCACGCCATCATCGTCACCCTGGCACTCTCACACTCACTCCATCAACGTCACCCTGACCCTCTCACACTCATTCCATCACAGCCACACTGACCCCTTCAATCTCACTTCATCACCGTCACCATGACCCCCTCAAACTCACTCCATCACCATCAACCTGACACAATCACACTCACTCCATCACCATCACTCTGACCCCCTCACACTCACTCCATCACCGTCACCCTGACCCCCTCACACACACTCCATCACCATCATGCAGATCTTCTCACTCTCACTCCATCACCGTCACCCTGGCCCCTCACACTCACTCAATTACCGTCACGCTGAACCCCTCACACTCACTCAATCACCGTCGCCATGACTCACACACACTCACACCATCACCGTCACCCTGACACACTCACACTCACTTGATCACCGTCACCTTGACCCCCTCACACACACTCCATCATCGTCACACTGACCCTCTCACACTCACTCCATCACCGTCACCGTGACCGACTCACACTCATTCCATCACAGCCACACTGACCCCTTCATGCTCATTCCATCACCGTCACCTTGAACCACACACACTCACGCCATCATCGTCACGCTGACACTCTCACACTCACTCCATCAACGTTCCCCTGACCCTCTCACACTCACTCCATCATCGTCACCGTGACCCGCTCCATCACAGCCACACTGACCCCTTCACACTCACTTCATCGCCCTCACCATGACCCCCTCAACTCACTCCATCACTGTCACACTGACCCTCTTACACTCACTCCATCACTGTCACACTAACCCTCATACATTCACTCCATCACCATCACCCTGACACCCTCACACTCACTCCATCACTGTTACACGGAACCCTCACACTCACTCCATGATGGTCACACTGACACCCTCACACTCATTCCATCACTGTCACCCTGACCCCCTCACACTCACTTCATCAATGTCACACTGACCCCCGCACACTCAATCCACCACTGTCACACTGACCCCCTCACATACACTCAATCACCGTCACCGTGAGCCCCTCACATTCACTCCATCACCGTCATCCTGATCTTCGCAAACTCACTCCATCAGCGTCACCCTGATAATTTCACACTCAATCCATCACCGTCACCCTGACCAACTCACACTCACACCATCACCGTCACCCTGACACACATACACTCACTCCATCACCGTCACCGTGACACCCTCAAACTCATTTTGTTGCAGTCACCTTGACCCCCTCACACACACTCCATCATCGTCACCCTAACACTCTCACACTCACTCCATCAACGTCACCCTGACCCTCTCACACTCACTCCATCATCGTCACCGTGACCCGCTCACACTCATTCCATCACAGCCACACTGACACCTTCAAACGCACTTCATCACCGTCACCATGACGCCCTCAACTCACTCCATCACCATCACCCTGACACAATCACACTCAATCCATCACCAACACTCTAACCCCCTCACACTCGCACCATCACCGTCACCCTGACCCCCTCACACTCACTCCATCACCATCACCCTGACACAATCACACTCACTCCATCACCATCACTCTAACCCCCTCACACTCACTCCATCACCGTCACGCTGACCCACTCCCACTAACTCAAACACCATCATCCAGATCTTCTCACACTCACTCCAACACCGTCACCCTGGTCCCCTCACACTCACTCCATCACCGCCACACTGATCCCCTCACACGCACTCCATCACCGTCACCCTGACACACTCACACTCACTCCACCACCGTCACCATGAACCCTTCACACTCACTCCATCACAGTCATGCTGACCCCTTCAAACTCACTCCATCACCGTCACACTGTCCCAGTCATACTCACTCCATCACTGTCAGGTTGACCCCCTCACATTCACTCCGTCACCGTCACCCTGATCCACACACACTCACACCATCACCGTCACCCTGACACACTCACACTCACTTGATCACCGTCACCTTGACCCCCTCACACACACTCCATCATCGTCACACTGACCCTCTCACACTCACTCCATCACCGTCACCGTGACTCACTCACACTCATTCCATCACAGCCACACTGACCCCTTCATGCTCATTCCATCACCGTCACCTTGAACCACACACACTCACGCCATCATCGTCACGCTGACACTCTCACACTCACTCCATCAACGTTCCCCTGACCCTCTCACACTCACTCCATCATCGTCACCGTGACCCGCTCCATCACAGCCACACTGACCCCTTCACACTCACTTCATCGCCCTCACCATGACCCCCTCAACTCACTCCATCACTGTCACACTGACCCTCTTACACTCACTCCATCACTGTCACACTAACCCTCATACATTCACTCCATCACCATCACCCTGACACCCTCACACTCACTCCATCACTGTTACACGGAACCCTCACACTCACTCCATGATGGTCACACTGACACCCTCACACTCATTCCATCACTGTCACCCTGACCCCCTCACACTCACTTCATCAATGTCACACTGACCCCCGCACACTCAATCCACCACTGTCACACTGACCCCCTCACATACACTCAATCACCGTCACCGTGAGCCCCTCACATTCACTCCATCACCGTCATCCTGATCTTCGCAAACTCACTCCATCAGCGTCACCCTGATAATTTCACACTCAATCCATCACCGTCACCCTGACCAACTCACACTCACACCATCACCGTCACCCTGACACACATACACTCACTCCATCACCGTCACCGTGACACCCTCAAACTCATTTTGTTGCAGTCACCTTGACCCCCTCACACACACTCCATCATCGTCACCCTGACACTCTCACACTCACTCCATCAACGTCACCCTGACCCTCTCACACTCACTCCATCATCGTCACCGTGACCCGCTCACACTCATTCCATCACAGCCACACTGACACCTTCAAACGCACTTCATCACCGTCACCATGACGCCCTCAACTCACTCCATCACCATCACCCTGACACAATCACACTCAATCCATCACCAACACTCTAACCCCCTCACACTCGCACCATCACCGTCACCCTGACCCCCTCACACTCACTCCATCACCATCACCCTGACACAATCACACTCACTCCATCACCATCACTCTAACCCCCTCACACTCACTCCATCACCGTCACGCTGACCCACTCCCACTAACTCAAACACCATCATCCAGATCTTCTCACACTCACTCCAACACCGTCACCCTGGTCCCCTCACACTCACTCCATCACCGCCACACTGATCCCCTCACACGCACTCCATCACCGTCACCCTGACACACTCACACTCACTCCACCACCGTCACCATGAACCCTTCACACTCACTCCATCACAGTCATGCTGACCCCTTCAAACTCACTCCATCACCGTCACACTGTCCCAGTCATACTCACTCCATCACTGTCAGGTTGACCCCCTCACATTCACTCCGTCACCGTCACCCTGATCCACACACTCTCACGCCATCATCGTCACCCTGGCACTCTCACACTCACTCCATCAACGTCACCCTGACCCTCTCACACTCATTCCATCACAGCCACACTGACCCCTTCAATCTCACTTCATCACCGTCACCATGACCCCCTCAAACTCACTCCATCACCATCAACCTGACACAATCACACTCACTCCATCACCATCACTCTAACACCCTCACACTCGCACCATCACCGTCACCCTGACCCCCTCACACTCACTCCATCACCATCACCCTGACACAATCACACTCACTCCATCACCATCACTCTAAACCCCTCACACTCACTCCATCACCGTCACCCTGGTCCCCTCACACTCACTCCATCACCGTCACGCTAAACCCCTCACACTCACTCCATCACCCTCACACTGACCCCGTCAGATGCACTACATCACCGTCACCTTGACCCGTTCACACTCACTCCATCACCATCACACTGACCCCGACACACTCACTCCATTACCATCACAATGGCTCCCACACACTCACTCCATCACCTCACAGTGACTCAATCACAGTGACTCCAACACCGTCATCCTGACCCCCTCACACTCACTCCATCACCATCACTCTGACCCCATCACACTCACTCCATCACCATCAGACTGACCCTCTTACATTCACTCCATCACCATCACCTTGACCCCCTCACACTCACTCCATCACTTTCACCCTGACCCCCTCAAACTCGCCCCATCACCCTCAGCCTGACACTCTCACACTCGCACCATCACCATCAACCTGACACACTCACACTCACTCCATCACCATGACTCTGACCCCCTCACACTCACTCCATCACCGTCATCCTGACCCCCTCACACTCACTCCATCACCATCATGCAGATCTTCTCACACTCACGCCATCACCGTCACCCTGACACACTCACACTCACTTGATCACCATCACCGTGACCCCCTCACCATCACTCCATCATCGTCACCCTGACACTCTCACACTCACGTCATCACCGTCACCCTGACACACTCACACTCACTTGATCACCGTCACCTTGACCCCCTCACACACACTCCATCATCGTCACACTGACCCTCTCACACTCACTCCATCACCGTCATCGTGACCCACTCACACTCATTCCATCACAGCCACACTGACCCCTTCACGCTCATTCCATCACCGTCACCTTGAACCACACACACTCACGCCATCATCGTCACCCTGACACTCTCACACTCACTCCATCAACGTTACCCTGACCCTCTCACACTCACTCCATCATCGTCACCGTGACCCGCTCCATCACAGCCACACTGACCCCTTCACACTCACTTCATCGCCCACACCATGACCTCCTCAACTCACTCCATCACTGTCACACTGACCCTTTTACACTCACTCCATCACTGTCACACTAACCCTCATACATTCACTCCATCACCATCACCCTGACACCCTCATACTCACTCCATCACTGTTACACGGAACCCTCACACTCACTCCATGATGGTCACACTGACACCCTCACACTCATTCCATCACTGTCACCCTGACCCCCTCACACTCACTCCATCAATGTCACACTGACCCCCGCACACTCAATCCACCACTGTCACCCTGACCACCTCATACTCACTCCATCTCCGTCACACTGACCCCCTCACATACACTCCATCACCGTCACTGTGAGCCCCTCACATTCACTCCATCACCGTCATCCTGATCTTCGCACACTCACTCCATCAGCGTCACCCTGATAACCTCACACTCAATCCATCACCGTCACCCTGACCAACTCACACTCACTCCATCACCGTCACCCTGACACACATACACTCACTCCATCACCGTCACCGTGACACCCTCAAACTCATTTTGTTGCAGTCACCTTGACCCCCTCACACACACTCCATCATCGTCACCCTGACACTCTCACACTCACTCCATCAACGTCACCCTGACCCTCTCACACTCACTCCATCATCGTCACCGTGACCCGCTCACACTCATTCCATCACAGCCACACTGACACCTTCAAACGCACTTCATCACCGTCACCAAAACCCCCTCAACTCACTCCATCACCATCACCCTGACACAATCACACTCACTCCATCACCATCACTCTAACCCCCTCACACTCGCACCATCACCGTCACCCTGACCCCCTCACACTCACTCCATCACCATCACCCTGACACAAGCACACTCACTCCATCACCATCACTCTAACCCCCTCACACTCACTCCATCACCGTCACGCTGACCCACTCCCACGAACTCAAACACCATCATCCAGATCTTCTCACACTCACTCCAACACCGTCACCCTGGTCCCCTCACACTCACTCCATCACTGCCACACTGATCCCCTCACACGCACTCCATCACCGTCACCCTGACACACTCACACTCACTCCATCACCGTCACCATGAACCCTTCACACTCACTCCATCACAGTCATGCTGACCCCTTCACACTCACTCCATCACCGTCACCATGAACCTTTCACACTCACTCCATCACAGTCATGCTGACCCCTTCACACTCACTCCATCACCGTCACACTGTCCCAGTCATACTCACTCCATCACTCACACCATTCCTGAAGAAGGGCCTGTGCCCGAAACGTCGAATCTCCTGTTCCCTGGATGCTGCCTGACCTGCTGTGCTGTTCCAGCAATAAAGTTTCAATTCACTCCATCACTGTCAGGTTGACCCCCTCACACTCACTCAAACACCATCATCCAGATCTTCTCACACTCACTCCATCACCGTCACCCTGGTCCCCTCACACTCACTCCATCACCGTCACCCTGGTCCCCTCACACTCACTCCATCACCGTCACGCTAAACCCCTCACACTCACTCCATCACCCTCACACTGACCCCGTCAGATGCACTACATCACCGTCAGCTTGACCCGTTCACACTCACTCCATCACCGTCACCCTGACCCCCTCACACTCACTCAAACACCATCATCCAGATCTTCTCACACTCACTCCATCACCGTCACCCTGGTCCCCTCACACTCACTCCATCACCGTCACCCTGGTCCCCTCACACTCACTCCATCACCGTCACGCTAAACCCCTCACACTCACTCCATCACCCTCACACTGACCCCGTCAGATGCACTACATCACCGTCAGCTTGACCCGTTCACACTCACTCCATCACCATCACACTGACCCCGACACACTCACTCCATTACCATCACACTGGCTCCCACACACTCACTCCATCACCTCACAGTGACTCAATCACAGTGACTCCAACACCGTCATCCTGACCCCCTCACACTCACTCCATCACCATCACTCTGACCCCATCACACTCACTCCATCACCATCAGACTGACCCTCTTACATTCACTCCATCACCATCACCTTGACCCCCTCACACTCACTCCATCACTTTCACCCTGACCCCCTCAAACTCGCCCCATCACCCTCAGCCTGACACTCTCACACTCGCACCATCACCATCAACCTGACACACTCACACTCACTCCATCACCATGACTCTGACCCCCTCACACTCACTCCATCACCGTCATCCTGACCCCCTCACACTCACTCCATCACCATCATGCAGATCTTCTCACACTCACGCCATCACCGTCACCCTGACACACTCACACTCACTTGATCACCATCACCGTGACCCCCTCACACTCACTCCATCATCGTCACCCTGACACTCTCACACTCACTCCATCAACGTCACCCTGACACTCTCACACTCACTCCATCACCGACACCGTGACCCACTCACACTCATTCCATCACAGCCACACTGACCCCTTCACACTTACTTCATCACAGTCACCATGACCCCCTCAACTCACTCCGTCACTGTCACACTGACCCTCTTCCACTCACTCCATCACTGTCACACTAACCCTCTTACATTCATTCCATCACAATCATTCTGACCCCCTCACACTCATTCTATCACTGTTACACGGAACTCTCACACTCACTCCATGATCGTCACCCTGACACCCTCACACTCATACCATCAATGTCACCCTGACCCCCTCACAGTCACTCCATCTCTGTCACACTGACCCCCACACACTCAATCCACCACTGTCACCCTGACCACCTCATACTCACTCCATCCCCATCACTCTGACCCCCTCACACTCACTCCATCACCATCAGACTGACCCTCTTACATTCATTCCATCGCCATCAACGTGACCCCCTCACACTCACTCCATCACTTTCACCCTGACATACTCACACTCACTCCATCACCATCACTCTGACCCCCTCACACTCACTCCATCACTATCACCCTGACACACTCACTCCATCACCATCACTCTGACCCCCTCACACTCACTCCATCACCGTCGCCATGTCCCACACACACTCACGCCATCACCGTCACCCTGACACACTCACACTCACTTGATCACCGTCACCTTGACCCCCTCACACACACTCCATCATCATCACCCTGACACTCTCACACTCACTCCATCAACGTCGCCCTGACCCTCTCACACTCACTCCATCACCATCACCGTGACCAACTCACACTCATTCCATCACAGCCATACTGACCCCTTCACACTCACTCCATCCCCGTCACCCTGAACCACACACACTCACTCCATCACTGTCACCCTGAACCACGCACACGCACGCCATTATCGTCACCCTGACACTCTCACACTCACTCCATCAACGTTACCCTGACCCTCTCACATTCACTCCATCATCGTCACCGTGACCCGCTCCATCACAGCCACACTGACCCCTTCACACTCACTTCATCGCCCTCACCATGACCCCCTCAACTCACTCCATCACTGTCACACTGACCCTCTTACACTCACTCCATCACTGTCACACTAACCCTCATACATTCACTCCATCACCATCACCCTGACACCCTCACACTCACTCCATCACTGTTACACGGAACCCTCACACTCACTCCATGATGGTCACACTGACACCCTCACACTCATTCCATCACTGTCACCCTGACCCCCTCACACTCACTCCATCAATGTCAAACTGACCCCCGCACACTCAATCCACCACTGTCACCCTGACCACCTCATACTCACTCCATCTCCGTCACACTGACCCCCTCACAAACCCACATCACCGTCACCGTGAGCCCCTCACATTCACTCCATCACCGTCATCCTGATCTTCTCACACTCACTCCATCAGCGTCACCCTGATAACCTCACACTCAATCCATCACCGTCACCCTGACCAACTCATACTCACTCCATCACCGTCACCCTGACACACATACACTCACTCCATCACCGTCACCGTGACACCCTCAAACTCATTTTGTTGCAGTCACCTTGACCCCCTCACACACACTCCATCATCGTCACCCTGACACTCTCACACTCACTCCATCAACGTCACCCTGACCCTCTCACACTCACTCCATCATCGTCACCGTGACCCGCTCACACTCATTCCATCACAGCCACACTGACACCTTCAAACTCACTTCATCACCGTCACCATGACCCCCTCAACTCACTCCATCACCATCACCCTGACACACTCACACTCACTTGATCACCGTCACCGTGACCCCCTCACACTCACTCCATCTTCGTCACCCTGACACTCTCACACTCACTCCATCAACGTCACCCTGACACTCTCACACCCACTCCATCACCGACACCGTGATACTCTCACACTCATTCCATCACAGCCACACTGACCCCTTCACACTTACTTCATCACAGTCACCATGACCCACTCAACTCACTCCGTCACTGTCACACTGACCCTCTTCCACTCACTCCATCACTGTCACACTAACCCTCTTACATTCATTCCATCAAAATCATTCTGACCCCCTCACACTCATTCTATCACTGTTACACGGAACCCTCACACTCACTCCATGATCGTCACCCTGACACCCTCACACTCATACCATCACTGTCACCCGGACCCACTCACACTCACTCCATCTCTGCCACACTGACCCCCACACACTCAACCCACCACTGTCACCCTGACCACCACATACTCACTCCATCACCATCACTCTGACCCCCTCACACTCACTCCAACACCGTCACGCGGAACCCCTCACACTCACTCCATCACCATCACCCTGACCCACACACACTCACGCCATCACCGTCCCCCTGACCCTCTCGCACTCACTTGATCACCGTCACCGTGAACCCCTCACACTCACACCATCATAGTCACTCTGATTCCCTCACACTCACTCCATCACCGCCACACTGAACACCTCACACGCACTCCATCAGCGTCACCCTGACCCCATGACACTCATTCCTTCCCCATCACGCTGACCAACTCACACTCACTCCATCACCGTCACCCTGAACCACACACACTCACTCCATCATCGTCACCCTGACACTCTCACACTCACTCCATCAACGTCACCCTGACCCTCTCACACTCACTCCATCATCGTCACCGTGACCCGCTCACACTCATTCCATCACAGCCACACTGACTCCTTCACACTCACTTCATCACCCTCACCATGACCCCCTCAACTCACTCCATCACTGTCACACTGACCCTCTTACACTCAGTCCATCACTGTCACACTAACCCTCTTACATTTACTCCATCACCATCATCCTGACCCCCTCCCACTCACTCCATCACTATTACACGGAACCCTCACACTAACTCCATGATGGTCACACTGACATCCTCACACTCATTCCATCACTGTCACACTGACCCCTTCACACTCACTCCATCTATGTCACACTGACCCCCGCACACTCAATCCACCACTGTCACCCTGACCACCTCATACTCACTCCATCTCCGTCACACTGACCCCCTCACACGCACTCCATCACCGTCACCCTGAGCCCCTCACATTCACTCCATCACCGTCACCCTGATCTTCTCACACTCACTCCATCACCGTCACCCTGACACACATACACTCACTCCATCACCATCACCCTGACAGCCTCACACTCATTCTGTTGCATTCACACTGACCCCTTCACACTCACTTCATCACCGTCACCATGACCTCCACACACTCATTCTATCACTGTCACCCTGAATGCCCTCACACGCAATCCATCAGCGTCACCCTGATCCCCTCACACTCACTCCATCACCGCCACACTGATCCCCTAACACATACTCCTTCACCGTCACCCTGACCCCCTCACACTCATTCCTTCCCCATCACGCTGACCCACTCACACTCACTCCATCACCCGTCACACTGTCCCAGTCACACTCACTCCATCACCGTCAGGCTGACCCCCTCACATTCACTCCATCACAGTCACCCTGACCCCACGACACTCGCTCCATCACCGTCACCATGAACCCTTCACACTCACTCCATCACAGTCTTGCTGACCCCTTCACACTCACTCCATCACCGTTCCACTCTCCCAGTCACACTCACTCCATCACTGGCAGGCTGACCCCCTCACATTCACTCCATCACCGTCACCCTGAACCACACACACTCACGCCATCATCGTCACACTGGCACTCTCACACTCACTCCACCAACGTCACCCTGACCCTCTCGCTCACTCCATCATCGTCACCGTGACCCGCTCACACTCATTCCAACAGAGTCACACTGACCCTTTCAAACTCATTTCATCACCGTCACCATGACTCCCTCAACTCACTCCATCACTGTCACACTGACCCTCTTACACACAATCCATCACTGTCACACTAACCCTCTTACATTCACTCCATCACCATCACCCTGACCCCCTCACACTCACTCCATCACTGTTACACGGAACTCTCACACTCACTCCATGATGGTCACACTGACACCCTCACACTCATTCCATCACTGTCAGCCTGACCCCCTTACACTCACTCCATCAATGTCACACTGACCCCCGCACACTCAATTCACCACTGTCACCCTGACCACTTCATACTCACCCCATCTCCATCACACTGACCCCCTCACACACACTCCATCACCGTCATCCTGATCTTCTCACATTTACTCCATCAGCGTCACCCTGACAACATCACACTCAATCCATCACCGTCACCCTGACCAATTCACACACACTCCATCACCGTCACGCTGAACCCCTCACACTCACTCCATCACCGTCACCCTGACCCACACACAATCACTCCATCACCGTCACCCTGTTCTTCTTACACTCTCTCCATCACCCTCACCCTGAAACCCTCAAACTCACTCCATGATTGTCACCCTGACCCCCTGACATTCATTCCTTCCCCATCACACTGACCCACCCACACTCACTCCATCACCGTCACACTGTCCCAGTCACACTCACTCCATCACCGTCAGGCTGACCCCCTCACATTCACTCCATCACCGTCACCCTGACCCCACGACACTCGCTCCATCACCGTCACCATGAACCCTTCACACTCACTCCATCACAGTCATACTGACCCCTTCACACTCACTCCATCACCGTCACATTGTCCCAATCACACTCACTCCATCACCGTCAGGCTGACCCCCTCACATTCACTCCATCACCGTCACCGTGACCCGCTCACACTCATTCCATCACAGCCACACTGACCCCTTCACACTCACTTCATCACCGTCACCATGACACCCTCAACTCACTCCATCACTGTCACACTGACCCTCGCATACTCACTCCATCACTGTCACACTAACCCTCTTACATTCACTCCATCACCATCATCCTGACCCCCTCACACTCAGTCCATCACTTTTACACGGAACCCCCACACTCACTCCATGATGGTCACCCTGACACCCTCACACTCATTCCATCACTGTCTCCCTGACCCCCTCACACTCACTCCACCAATGTCACACTGACCCCCACACACTCAATCCACCACTGTCACCCTGACCACCTCATGCTCACTCCATCTCCGTCACTCTGACCCCCTCACACACACTCCATCACCGTCACCGTGATCCCCTCACATTCACTCCATCACCGTCATCCTGATCTTCTCACACTCACTCCATCAGCGTCACCCTTACAACCTCACACTCAATCCATCACCGTCACCATGACCAACTCACACTCACTCCATCAGACACCCTATAACTCACTCCATGATCGTCACCCTGACACCCTCACACTGATTCTGTTGCAGTCACACTGACCCCTTCACACTCACTTCATCACCGTCACCATGACCTCCACACACTCATTCTATCACTGTCACCCTGAATCCCCTCACACTCACTCCATCACCGTCACCCTGATCCCCTCACACTCACTCCATCACCGCCACACTGATCCCCTCACATGCACTCCTTCACCGTCACCCTGACCCCCTGGCACTCATTCTTTCCCCATCACGCTGACACACCCACACTCACTCCATCACCGTCACCCTGACCCTCTCGCACTCACTTGATCACCGTCACCGTGAACCCCTCACAATCACTCCATCACCGTCCCCCTGATCCCCTCACACCCACTCCATCACCGCCACACTGATCCCCTCACACGCACTCCTTCACCGAGACCCTGACCCCCTGACACTCATTCCTTCCCCATCACACTGACCCACTCACACTCACTCCATCACCGTCACACTGTCCCAGTCACACTCACTCCATCACCGTCAGGCTGACCCCCTCACATTCACTCCATCACCGTCACCCTGACCCCACGACACTCGCTCCATCACCGTCACCATGAACCCTTCACACTCACTCCATCACAGTCATACTGACCCCTTCACACTCACTCCATCACCGTCACATTGTCCCAATCACACTCACTCCATCACCATCAGGCTGACCCCCTCACATTCACTCCATCACTGTCACCCTGACCCCACGACACTCACTCCATCACCGTCACCGTGACCCGCTCACACTCATTCCATCACAGCCACACTGACCCTTTCACACTCACTTCATCACCGTCACCACGACCCCCTCAACTCACTCCATCACTGTCACACTGACCCTCGTATACTCACTCCATCACTGTCACACTAACCCTCTTACATTCACTCCATCACCATCATCCTGACCCCCTCACACTCAGTCCATCACTTTTACACGGAACCCCCACACTCACTCCATGATGGTCACCCTGACACCCTCACACTCATTCCATCACTGTCTCCCTGACCCCCTCACACTCACTCCACCAATGTCACACTGACCCCCACACACTCAATCCACCACTGTCACCCTGACCACCTCATACTCACTCCATCTCCGTCACTCTGACCCCCTCACACACACTCCATCACCGTCACCGTGACCCCCTCACATTCACTCCATCACCGTCATCCGGATCTTCTCACACTCACTCCATCAGCGTCACCCTTACAACCTCACACTCAATCCATCACCGTCACCATGACCAACTCACACTCACTCCATCAGACACCCTATAACTCACCCCATGATCGTCACCCTGACACCCTCACACTGATTCTGTTGCAGTCACACTGACCCCTTCACACTCACTTCATCACCGTCACCATGACTTCCACACACTCATTCTATCACTGTCACCCTGAATCCCCTCACACTCACTCCATCACCGTCACCCTGATCCCCTCACACTCACTCCATCACCGCCACACTGATCCCCTCACATGCACTCCTTCACCGTCACCCTGACCCCCTGGCACCCATTCATTCCCCATCACGCTGACCCACCCACACTCACTCCTTCACCGTCACCCTGACCCTCTCGCACTCACTTGATCACCGTCACCGTGAACCCCTCACAATCACTCCATCACCGTCCCCCTGATCCCCTCACACTCACTCCATCACCGCCACACTGATCCCCTAACACGCACTCCTTTACCGAGACCCTGACCCCCTGACACTCATTCCTTCCCCATCACGCTGACCCACTCACACTCACTCCATCACCGTCAAGCTGCCGCCCTCACATTCACTCCATCACCGTCACCCTGACCCCCCGACACTCGCTCCATCACCGTCACCATGAACCCTTCACACTCACTCCATCACAGTCATACTTACCCCCTCACACTCACTCCATCACCATCAGACTAACTCCCTCACACTCACACCACAACCGTCAACCGGTCAAACTCACACTCATTCCTTCACTCTCACACAGACCCCTTCACACTCACGCCATCACCTTCATCCTTACCGCCACACACTCATTCCATCATCGTCACCCTGACACCCTCACTCTCACTCCATCACTGTCACATTGACCCCCACACACTCAATTCACCTCTGTCACCCTCACCACCTCACAGTCACTCCATATCCTTTACACTGACCCCCTCACACACACTCCATCACCGTCACGGTGACGCCCTCAAATTCACTCCATCACCGTCATCCTGATCTTCTCACACTCACTACATTAGCATCACCCTGACAACCTCACACTCAATCCATCACCGTCACACTGACCCTCTCACACTCACTCCATCATCGTCACCATGACTGCCTCACACTCACTCCATGATCGTCACCCTGAGACCCTCACACTCATTCCATCACAGTCACACTGACTCCTTCACACTCACTTCATCACCGTCACCATGACCCCCTCACACTCACTCCATCAGTGTCACACTGACCCACTTACATTCACTCAATCACCATCACCCTGACCCCCTCGCACTCTCTCCATCACCATCACCCTAACCACCACACACTCGCTCCAATACAGTCACTCTAACCCCCTCTCACTCACTCCGTCATCGTCACCCTGAATCCCACACACTCACTCCATCACCATCATACTCTTCCCCTCACACTCACTCCATCACAGTCACCCTGACCTCCTCACACTCACTCCATCACTGTCACCCTGACCCTCTCATACTCACTCCATCACCGTCACCGTGACCCGCTCACACTCATTCCATCACAGCCACACTGACCCCTCCACACTCACTTCATGACTGTCACACTAACCCTCTTACACTCACTCCATCACGGTCATCCTGACCCCCTCACACTCACTCCATCACTGTTATACGGAACTCTCACACTCACTCCATGATCGTCATCCTGGCACCCTCACACTCATTCCATCACTGTCTCCCTGACCCCTTCATACTCACTTCATCTCCGTCACACTGACCCCCTCACACACACTCCATCACCGTCACCGTGACCCCATCACATTCACTCCATCGCCGTCATCCTGATCTTCTCACACTCACTCCATCAGCGTCACCCTGACAACCTCACATTCACTCCATCAACGTCACCCTGACCCACACACACTCACTCCATCACCGTCACCCTAATCTTCTCACACTCACTCCATCACCGTCACCGTGACACCCTATAACTCACTCCATGATCGTCACCCTGACACCCTCACACTGATTCTGTTGCAGTCACACTGACCCCTTCACACTCACTTCATCACCGTCACCATGACCTCCACACACTCATTCTATCACTGTCACCCTGAATCCCCTCACACTCACTCCATCACCGTCACCCTGATCCCCTCACACTCACTCCATCACCGCCACACTGATCCCCTCACATGCACTCCTTCACCGTCACCCTGACCCCCTGGCACTCATTCTTTCCCCATCACGCTGACCCACCCACACTCACTCCATCACCGTCACCCTGACCCTCTCGCACTCACTTGATCACCGTCACCGTGAACCCCTCACAATCACTCCATCACCGTCCCCCTGATCCCCTCACACTCACTCCATCACCGCCACACTGATCCCCTCACACGCACTCCTTCACCGAGACCCTGACCCCCTGACACTCATTCCTTCCCCATCACACTGACCCACTCACACTCACTCCATCACCGTCACACTGTCCCAGTCACACTCACTCCATCACCGTCAGGCTGACCCCCTCACATTCACTCCATCACCGTCACCCTGACCCCACGACACTCGCTCCATCACCGTCACCATGAACCCTTCACACTCACTCCATCACAGTCATACTGACCCCTTCACACTCACTCCATCACCGTCACATTGTCCCAATCACACTCACTCCATCACCATCAGGCTGACCCCCTCACATTCACTCCATCACTGTCACCCTGACCCCACGACACTCACTCCATCACCGTCACCGTGACCCGCTCACACTCATTCCATCACAGCCACACTGACCCTTTCACACTCACTTCATCACCGTCACCACGACCCCCTCAACTCACTCCATCACTGTCACACTGACCCTCGTATACTCACTCCATCACTGTCACACTAACCCTCTTACATTCACTCCATCACCATCATCCTGACCCCCTCACACTCAGTCCATCACTTTTACACGGAACCCCCACACTCACTCCATGATGGTCACCCTGACACCCTCACACTCATTCCATCACTGTCTCCCTGACCCCCTCACACTCACTCCACCAATGTCACACTGACCCCCACACACTCAATCCACCACTGTCACCCTGACCACCTCATACTCACTCCATCTCCGTCACTCTGACCCCCTCACACACACTCCATCACCGTCACCGTGACCCCCTCACATTCACTCCATCACCGTCATCCTGATCTTCTCACACTCACTCCATCAGCGTCACCCTTACAACCTCACACTCAATCCATCACCGTCACCATGACCAACTCACACTCACTCCATCAGACACCCTATAACTCACCCCATGATCGTCACCCTGACACCCTCACACTGATTCTGTTGCAGTCACACTGACCCCTTCACACTCACTTCATCACCGTCACCATGACTTCCACACACTCATTCTATCACTGTCACCCTGAATCCCCTCACACTCACTCCATCACCGTCACCCTGATCCCCTCACACTCACTCCATCACCGCCACACTGATCCCCTCACATGCACTCCTTCACCGTCACCCTGACCCCCTGGCACCCATTCATTCCCCATCACGCTGACCCACCCACACTCACTCCTTCACCGTCACCCTGACCCTCTCGCACTCACTTGATCACCGTTACCGTGAACCCCTCACAATCACTCCATCACCGTCCCCCTGATCCCCTCACACTCACTCCATCACCGCCACACTGATCCCCTCACACGCACTCCTTCACCGTCACCCTGACCCTCTCGCACTCACTTGATCACCGTCACCGTGAACCCCTCACAATCACTCCATCACCGTCCCCCTGATCCCCTCACACTCACTCCATCACCGCCACACTGATCCCCTCACACGCACTCCTTTACCGAGACCCTGACCCCCTGACACTCATTCCTTCCCCATCACGCTGACCCACTCACACTCACTCCATCACCGTCACACTGTCCCAGTCACACTCACTCCATCACCGTCAAGCTGCCGCCCTCACATTCACTCCATCACCGTCACCCTGACCCCCCGACACTCGCTCCATCACCGTCACCATGAACCCTTCACACTCACTCCATCACAGTCATACTTACCCCCTCACACTCACTCCATCACCATCAGACTAACCCCCTCACACTCACACCACAACCGTCAACCGGTCAAACTCACACTCATTCCTTCACTCTCACACAGACCCCTTCACACTCACGCCATCACCTTCATCCTTACCGCCACACACTCATTCCATCATCGTCACCCTGACACCCTCACTCTCACTCCATCACTGTCACATTGACCCCCACACACTCAATTCACCTCTGTCACCCTCACCAGCTCACAGTCACTCCATATCCTTTACACTGACCCCCTCACACACACTCCATCACCGTCACCGTGACGCCCTCAAATTCACTCCATCACCGTCATCCTGATCTTCTCACACTCACTACATTAGCATCACCCTGACAACCTCACACTCAATCCATCACCGTCACACTGACCCTCTCACACTCACTCCATCATCGTCACCATGACTGCCTCACACTCACTCCATGATCGTCACCCTGAGACCCTCACACTCATTCCATCACAGTCACACTGACTCCTTCACACTCACTTCATCACCGTCACCATGACCCCCTCACACTCACTCCATCAGTGTCACACTGACCCACTTACATTCACTCAATCACCATCACCCTGACCCCCTCGCACTCTCTCCATCACCATCACCCTAACCACTACACACTCGCTCCAATACAGTCACTCTAACCCCCTCTCACTCACTCCGTCATCGTCACCCTGAATCCCACACACTCACTCCATCACCATCATACTCTTCCCCTCACACTCACTCCATCACAGTCACCCTGACCTCCTCACACTCACTCCATCACTGTCACCCTGACCCTCTCATACTCACTCCATCACCGTCACCGTGACCCGCTCACACTCATTCCATCACAGCCACACTGACCCCTCCACACTCACTTCATCACTGTCACACTAACCCTCTTACACTCACTCCATCACGGTCATCCTGACCCCCTCACACTCACTCCATCACTGTTATACGGAACTCTCACACTCACTCCATGATCGTCATCCTGGCACCCTCACACTCATTCCATCACTGTCTCCCTGACCCCTTCATACTCACTTCATCTCCGTCACACTGACCCCCTCACACACACTCCATCACCGTCACCGTGACCCCATCACATTCACTCCATCGCCGTCATCCTGATCTTCTCACACTCACTCCATCAGCGTCACCCTGACAACCTCACATTCACTCCATCAACGTCACCCTGACCCACACACACTCACTCCATCACCGTCACCCTAATCTTCTCACACTCACTCCATCACCGTCACCGTGACACCCTATAACTCACTCCATGATCGTCACCCTGACACCCTCACACTCATTATGTTGCAGTCACACTGACCCCTTCACACTCACTTCATCACCGTCACCATGACCTCCACACACTCATTCTATCACTGTCACCCTGAATCCCCTCACACTCACTCCATCACCGTCACCCTGATCCCCTCACACTCACTCCATCACCGCCACACTGATCCCCTCACACGCACTCCATCACCATCACTCTGACCCCCTGACATTCATTCCTTCACCATCACGCTGACCCACTCACACTCACTCCATCACCGTCACACTGTTCCAGTCACACTCACTCCATCGCCGTCAGGCTGACCCCCTCACATTCACTCCATCACCGTCACCCTGACCCCCCGACACTCGGCTCCATCACCGTCACCATGAACCCTTCACACTCACTCAATCACAGTCATACTGACCCCTTCACACTCACTCCATCACCGTCACAGTGACCCTCTCATACTCACTCCAGCAGCATCACACTGACCCCCTCACACTCACTCCATCACCATCAGACTAACCTGCTCACACTCACTCCACAACCGTCAACCGGTCAAACTCACACCCATTCCTTCACTGTCACACTGACCCCTTCACACTAACGCCATCACCTTCACATTTACCGCCACACATTCATTCCATCATCGTCACCCTGACACCCTCACTCTCACTCCATCACCGTCACCTTGACAACCTTCTTTCACTCATTACCGTCACCCTCACCATCTCAGACTCTCTCCATCACCGTCACCCTGACCCCCTCACACTCACTCCATCAATGTCACACTGAGCCGCGCACACTCAATCCACCACTGTCACCCTGGCCACCTCATACTCACTCCATCTCCTTCACACTGACCCCCTCACACACACTCCATCACCGTCACCGCGACGCCGTCACATTCACCTCATCACCATCATCCTGATCGTCTCACACTCACTCCATTAGCGTCACCCTGATAACCTCACACTCACTCCATCACCGTCACGCTGAACCCCTCACACTCACTCCATCACCGTCACCCTGACCCACACACACTCACTCCATCAATGTCACACTGAGCCGCGCACACTCAATCCACCACTGTCACCCTGGCCACCTCATACTCACTCCATCTCCTTCACACTGACGCCCTCACACACACTCCATCACCGTCACCGCGACGCCGTCACATTCACCTCATCACCATCATCCTGATCGTCTCACACTCACTCCATTAGCGTCACCCTGATAACCTCACACTCACTCCATCACCGTCACGCTGAACCCCTCACACTCACTCCATCACCGTCACCCTGACCCACACACACTCACTCCATCACCATCAACCTGACCCTCTCACACTCATTAAATCAATGTCAGCCTGACCCTCTCACACTCACTCCATCACAGTCACCCTGACCCACACACACTCAATCCAACACCATCATCCTGAACTTCTCACACTCACTCCATCACCGTCACCCTGACGACCTCACACACATTCCATCACCGTCACCCTGATCCCCTAACAATCATTCCATCACCGTTACCTGACCTCCACACACTCACTCCATCATCCTCACCCTGACCCCACTCACACTCACCCTGAACACCTCACACACACTCCATCGATGTCACCCTTACCTACTCACACTCACTCCTCCTCCATCAGTTTGACCCCCTCACACTCACTCCATCACCATCACCCGGAGCCCCACACACTCACTCCAACACCCTCACCCTGACACCTCACACTAACTCAGCGTCCCCCTGACCCCTCACACTCACTCCCTCACCGTCAAACTGACCCCTTACACTCACTCCATCACCCTCTTCCTGACCCCCTCACACTCACTCCATCACCCTCACACTGACCCCCTCACACTCACTCCATCACTGTCACCCTGAACCCCTGACACTCACTCCATCACCGTCACTCTGAACCTCTCTCACTCACTACATCTCCGTCACACTGGCCCCCTCACGCTGACTCCATCACAGTCACCCTGACCCCCTCACACTCTCTCCATCTCCATCCCTTGGCCCTCTAACACTCATTAAGTCAATGTCACCCTGACCCTCTCACACTCACTCCATCACAGTCACCCTGACCACCTCACACTCACTCCACCTCCGTCACGCTGACTCTATTAAACTCACTCCGTCAGCGTCACACTGACTCCATTCAACTCACTCCGTCAGCGTCACACTGACAGCCTCACACTCTCTCCATCATCCTCACACTGACCCCCACGCACTCACTCCATCACCCTCACCCTGACACCTCACACTAACTCATCGTCACCATGACCCACTCACACTCACTCCTACTCCATCAGTTTGACCCCCTCACACTCACTCCATCACCATCACCCGGAGCCCCACACACTCACTCCAACACCCTCACCCTGACACCTCACACTAACTCAGCGTCCCCCTGACCCCTCACACTCACTCCCTCACCGTCAAACTGACCCCTTACACTCACTCCATCACCCTCTTCCTGACCCCCTCACACTCACTCCATCACCCTCACACTGACCCCCTCACACTCACTCCATCACCGTCACCCTGAACCCCTGACACTCACTCCATCACCTCACTCTGAACCTCTCACACTCACTACATCTCCGTCACACTGGCCCCCTCACGCTGACTCCATCACAGTCACCCTGACCCCCTCACACTCTCTCCATCTCCATCCCTTGGCCCTCTAACACTCATTAAGTCAATGTCACCCTGACCCTCTCACACTCACTCCATCACAGTCACCCTGGCCACCTCACACTCACTCCACCTCCGTCACGCTGACTCTATTAAACTCACTCCGTCAGCGTCACACTGACTCCATTCAACTCCCTCCGTCAGCGTCACACTGACAGCCTCACACTCTCTCCATCATCCTCACACTGACCCCCACGCACTCACTCCATCACCCTCACCCTGACACCTCACACTAACTCATCGTCACCATGACCCCCTCACACTCACTCCCTCACCGTCACACTTATCCCCTCACACTCACTCCATCACCCTCATCCTGACCCCTTCACACTCACTCCATCACCGTCACCCTGACCCCCTCACACTCACTCCATCACCGTCACCCTGACCCCCTCACACTCACTCCATCACCGTCACCCTGACCCCCTCACACTCACTCCATCATCGTCACACTGATCCCCTCACACTCACTCCTTCACCGTCACACTGACCCCCTCACACTCACTCCATCACCGTCACCCTGACCCCCTCACACTCACTCCATCTCCGTCATTCTGACCCCCTCACACTCACTCCATCACTCTCACCATGACCCCCTCACACTCACTCCATCACTCTCACCATGGCCCTCTCACACTCACTTCATCACTCTCACCCTGACCTCCTCATACTCACTCCATCGCCGTCATCCTGACCCGCTCACACTCCCTTCATCTTCGTTTACACTGATTCCATTTAACTCACTCCATCAGCGTCACACTGACCCCCACACACTCACTCCATCACCCTCAACCTGACCCTGTCAGGTATGACTCCAATAGTGGAGTATTTGCCCGCAATACCCTTTTTGCTCAGGTACCTTGATGCCACATTTGAAAGAATGTTGCCTTGATGTCAAGGGCTGGAATTCAGTTCCATTTTCTATGTTTGAATCAAGGCTGTAATGAGGTCAGGAGCTGAGTATCCCTGTTGGAACCCAAACTGGGTGTCACTGGGAAGGTATTGCTAAGCAGGTGCTGGCTTGATAGCACTGTTGATGTCCCCTTCCATCACTTTACTGATAATGGAGAGTAGACTGATGAGGTGGTATTTGGCCGAGTTGACTTTGTCCTGTTTTTTATGTGGAGAACACACTTGAGCAGTTTTTTCCCATTGTCGGTTTCTAATCGTATTGTAAAAGCTTGGCTAGGGGAGCGGGAAGTTCTGGAGCACAAGTCTTCACGACTATTGTCAGCATGTTATCAGGGCCCATAGCCTTTGCAGTATCCAGTGCCTTCAACTGTTTATTGATATCAGTCAATCGAATGTCTGAAGACTGTTATCTGTAGTGATGTGGACCACTGGTGGAGGCCGAAATGGATCATCACTCGAAACTTCTGACTGAAGAATTCTATGAAAGCTGACGTGCTGGGCTCTTCCATCATTGAGTTTGGGGATATTTGTGGAGCCTCGTTCTCCGGTGAGTTATTGAATCGTCCACCACCATCCACGATCAGATTGGCAGAACTGCAGAGCTTAAATCTAATGCGTTGGTTCTGGGATCGCTTACTCTGTCCCTTGCTTTTTATGCAATTTGGCATGTAAGTAGTTCTGTTTGGAAGCTTCAGCAGATTAACGTTTTATGATTATGTATGCCTGATTCTGCTCCTGACTTGTCCTCCTGCACTCTCTATTGAACCAGGGTTAATCCTCTTGCTTGATGGTAATGTTTGATTGAGGGCTATGCTAGGTATATGAGGTTTCAGGTTACAGGGACTCCCAGAGCATCTACCGCCCGACTCCATCACACTGAGCTGCCTCCTGTGCTGGATCGGTCCTGCTTTTGATTTAGGACATATCCAGGGATGGTGATGGTGCTGTCTGGCTTATATCTGTAAGGTAAAATCCCGTGAGTATGCCTATGTCAGGCTGTTGCTTGACTAGTCTGTAAAAGAGTTGTCCCAATTGTGGCATGAGCCCTCATTTGTTAGTAAGGAGGACTTTGCAGGTTCGACAATGATGTTTCTAATGTTCCCTTCTCTGGTGCCCAGGTCAATACATCCGGTTTAATTTCTTTGAGATTTTGTAGTACATCTGAATGACTCGCTCAACCATTTCAGGGGCGATCGAGAGTCAATCACATTTCTTTGGGACTGGAGTCAACGGTCGGCCAGACCAGGTGAGGGATGGAAGATTCCTTCATTGAATTGAATTCCCACCACTGTAGTGGCGGGATTCGAACCTAGGTCCACAGAACCTGATTTTTTTGGATTGATAATCTTGCGGTAATACCATGAGGCTACTTGGAGGTCTCTGGTCGGTGGACTAACACTGGGCACCCTTCTGGATCTGCAACTTCAACCATTGATGCTTGCAGAACTACCTGGTTAGATGATCATCCGCCAATACTCTCACCGTATGACTCATCATCTGTCATGGGGTGATCGCGGACAGACCCTGGAGGCCTTCCTGTCGTGGAGTGGCCATCCTTGTTTTGGGCTTCTTGCTTCAGTTGGTTGCGGTTATGGCATGCCATCCGTGATTCAGCAGACCCCGAAGCAGCGGTCGCTGACTTGGGATCTTCGCCAGGCGGATCTCGGGGCAGCCATCACGGTCAGGATCTGAAACAGACTTCAGGCATTGTACAGCTTCGCTAGGCTGTTTTCTGCACACGTCTGCACGTGCACTAGTGTTTGTACGCGTATTTATTATGTCTTTTACTTGAGATTTCTTTGCTCTGATATCAGCATCAGCCTTCCACATATTATATGCACTCCAATTCACAGGTTCTTTTTTCCCCTTCTGTTTCTCCTTCTCTGTATCCTCCAACCGTGGCTTCAGTACTTCCAACTGCCTTTTACCAAAACCACATTCCTTGATCCACAATTCTAACTGCTGTACAGACTCTGGGCTGTAATCATTTAACACGTACTGTATTTTCAGTTGGCCATTCCAAGACCTCTGTGGACCCTCTTTTTGTTTCCTCTTGCTGGAGCCAATTTTCAGCATTACTGGAAAGGTCTTTAGCTCTCTTTCTTGCGCAGTACCGTTACCTTTTCCATTTGACTTGCTTTTACCTGCAGAGGTCTCCTCTCGCATTGGGCACGTCCGTCTCAATGCCTTGTTTTTTTGTAAACCAAGGAACCACGTACCCGGTACATCTTTGGCGAGTCCAACTCAGCCAGTGGTGGTTCCAAGTCTAAAATCACCCTTAAACCTGCTGTCTCTTAACCACTCTGGAGACGGCAATCCTTTCCCTTGGGTTTTGCGCGAATATGGTGCGAGAGTTTACTGAACCCTCTTCCTGATTCATTTATTCTCTTAGAGTGAGTCTCTACATAGGATTACTTAAGCCACGACTCTTACCCCGGCACCATTCGATTCGAATCCTGGCGCTGGGGCAATATACAGATTCCCAGTCCACTCACACAAAAGGGCCAATTCAACGCTCGAAATGAGGTGAAAGATCATGAATTCGCTGGCGCCTGCGCCTCCTGGGAATCTTCAGAATCTCACCCAAACGCGGGATCCTTGACGAGTCCCAGGTTTAGTGTCGTGGAAATTAAGCTGACTGAACTCAGATACTAGCAAGAGCAAGGAAAAAGCTTTTTTTTTTAACCACTGCAGGGAGCCAATACACTTGGCAAAAACGCCTTGTGTAAGGGCCCTGAACAAAATTCATATATTCTTTTTGTACTATTCTTATCACACGCTCAAGGACAAGGGCTGGAAAACATTCGAGTTCTCATTTTCTCATTCCTTGCCGTGCACATAACTGTCTTTATGTTTTCCTTAACTTTTCTTCTGAATTCAACTGCTCGCCAGGCCAGTTAGAATGTTGAAAAAGTTCAGCAAAGACAGGCTGTCTCCTCGACTGCATAAATTCAGCAAATTGTTTGCAAAGTTCAGAAATGTTTTAGAATTAGCATAACAATCTTTTTCAGGTTTCTCAGAAAACGTTAATTTTGTTAGTTTTCCATCACACTGACAGAGGGGAAATCAAGATCTCAGCTGTGGATCAAATAATGATTGATATTGCACACCACTCCCATTGTTTTGTAATCCACATTTTAATTTATATAGCTCCATATCAGGAGTGCAGTTTAACAACCTTGTGTCTGTAGTTTGCATATTTCGGTCTGTACTGAAAATCATTTTTACCTGCATTTTGTATTGCATAAATGCATCTCATTAACATTGTCTCTGCTAATTCGTCATTGTAGATGTATCCTTGAATCTCTTCTTCAAACGATTTATAAAGAGTAACGAGCCAATGCTAGTGATTGGGTAACATCACTGTCCCTCCGCATAGACTGAACAGCCATGTCCCCGAGTCCTCTCATTCTTCTCTCTTTTTCCCAATGTCATAATCAAAATGTAAATGAGGTCCAATAAATGATACTTCATCACAGTTCCTTATCATCGATAACATCAACAATGTGACCCACACTTGCCCTCTCTGATTCTGGAATAACAATCTGAATTGTGTTTGTCATGTACAATTCCCGTTAACATATCCATGCCGTTTGTTTGTTATACAACCACATTTTCTCAGGCACATTTTGCTATCAGATCATGGATGAAAATGTTCTCTCAATGTTTTACTGATATTGCAATGACTGACCTGTATATACAGGATTTGTTTATCCATTTATGAGCAGAGAAGCATATTTATGTTCTGTAAAACCTCTGGCATTACTTCCATATCCAAGGCAGACTGAATGATTACACACAATTAATCTTCTATCTCCAACATTCCTTCCTTCAGTCATACTCACATATCACACACAGAATGCATGAATGTTCAAAGTTATTTTGAACTTTAATGAAATAGTATTGAATTGAAAGGGATTAACGGAGCTGTTTATTCAGCGATTGTGATTATGTCAGTCTCCATGGATCCTATGCGTCCCCAGAGAGTTTCTCCCTTCTATGAATAAGGGAATGCTTTCAGTGTTTTATCCCATCGTATTTGCAGAAGCATCACTCACACCAGTAACAGGGATCCGCAGCTTTAGGGAGAGGGTGAGGAGAGATCAGAAACTGATAGCATTAGACTGGAATGTTCCAACAATGGATCAGAATCTGACAACACTAGACTGGAATGTTCCAACAATGGGCAGGAGTTTATTCTGGGGTCTTTATTGGCTTTCCCAGCCTTGGATATCATTAGTAACGCGGATTGAAGATGTACTGATGGTTATTCAAGCTGGTTGATATCCTATCCTTGCTATAGTTGGTGTTCCTGGTAAGTCACTCGAGATGTCGAGAGAAACGGTCTGAACTGAATTGATGATCATGAGATGTAAATTTTGGAAAGGTGCAAGTCAACGTTTTCATTTCCAATCAAAGATTCCATTCCTTAGAAATTATAACGAGCAAATTACTCAATACAAATTGCTCACCAATATGTGAGGATGAAACAAACGGTTCTCAACCTCCTTGATTCATTTCCTCCTGCACAGTTTATATCTCCATATATTCCCCATTGACCAATGCTTTCCAGTACAACCATTGTGACATCCAGTCTCCTCCTCAGTTTTAGTGCAACTTCTGAATAAACCATCCTTTGTGCCTTTGTTAGTTCCGAATACAGCTGTTTCAAGTCCCTTCTTACCACGAGTCCATTGCAAAATAATTGCACTTGAGATGCTTAACTTGTTCTTTGCACAGAATCTGAAAGACGGGAAGACAGAGTACGGTGATCACATCATTGGTTCATAATCCAGAGCCACAGAATAATAATCTGTTGATATCGCCTTGCTTCATGCCCATTAGAGAAAGCAGTGAGTCATCCTTCCCTGGTCAGGTCTCTGTGTGACTGCAAACCCACAGCACTGTGATGTACTCTTTATTGTCCAGTGGAATAGCTGAACTAACCACTCAGTTCAAGCTAACCATAACATGCTGACCTGACCAGGGCTGCACACATCCCATGAGGTAAGAACAAAAGGAAAGATAGCTCCCTTCCTCTGCCTGTGTCCCACATTCCTGTTGCTGATTGCCATTCAGGTAGGTGGCCACTCACTATTTTAGATGGATTCTTTCTGATTGAGTCTCTCCCCTAGAGTGATGTTCATCTCGATAGGCACTTCCGGTGCTGGCTTTATTGATGCTGACCTACAGATGTAAGGATGTTTTAAATTCGGAATCAGTGACAGTTCATCGGAAATGAATGGTTTCCCATTTCACACAAAATAAACGGAGCCAGCGAAGTGAGGGAAATGAATTATTGTGATCAAACCTGCGAGTGCAGTTGAAGCAGTATTTGGGGCATTGTGGGCAGATTTTCACTCCTTTATAAGGAGTGATCTTCTTACCATAGGCAGAGTTAACAGGGTTCCACCAGATTAATCTCTGGATGATGGCACCATGAGGAGTGAGTGAAGGTTGATCGGGAGCGCTGTGAGAGAATACGAGGTGATTGCATTGAACACTGAGTGGGATCGAAAATCACTCCTTATATTCTAAACAGACAATGAGAAGGTGATAAATTCCATGTCTGCTGTTTCACTCAGGATGCATGATTCTGGATAACGTAAGTGCCTCCCAGGACGTTACGCCCTCCCACCCCAAATCCCACTCCTCACGGTGATTGACAGAGACAGAGAGTTTTGAATAAACTCTCCCCACATTAATACAGTGCAGTTGATGTGTGATCCTGCACTGAATGTCATATTATCCACCACCCTGACAGCAGCCACAATACCTTCATTCTAAAACAGTTAACTATTCCAATCAGCTTCTGACCTTCACGAAGAACATGAATCCATCTTCTCAAGGATGCAAGGTGACTCCTTGAGGTTTAAACCATAAGACGATAAGACATAGGAGCAAAAGTTAGGCCCATTAGCCCATAGAGTCTGCACAGCCATTCAATCATATCTGATAGGTTTCTCAAACCCATTGTCAGACCCTCTCCTTGTAACCCTTGATCCCCTGGATAATCAAAAACTTATCTATCTCCGTCTGAAATGTACTCAATGACCTGGCCCCCACAGCCTTCTGTGGCAATAAATGTCAAAGATTCGCATTCTCTGTTGAAAGGCATTTTTCCATATCACTGTGCTAAAAGGTGTTCCCTTTCATTTAAGGCTGTGCGCTCGGCTTCTAGGGGTCCAATGGAAACATCTTACTAACACCCACTCTGTCCAGGTCATTCAGTATTCTGCATGCTTCCGCTACAATCCCTCTCATCCGTCTAAACTTCATCGAGTAGAGACCCAGAATCCTCAAACATGCCCCATACGATCAGCTTTTCATTCCTACGACCATTCTTGTGAAGATCTTGTGAACACACTCCTTTCTGAGATATGAGGCTCAAAATTATGCACAATTGTCCAAATGTGGTCTGACCAGAGCCGTATACAACCTGTTTTATATTCAGATCCTCTCGTAATAAATGCAGTTGCACTCCTAACGAGTGCCTCAACCTGCAAGCTTACCTTGAGAGAACCCTACACGAGAACCCTCCACAATACGACCTGTCCATTAGCCCTTATTTGTATCGTCTGCAAACTTAGCCAGAGTGCTTTCAATTCCCTCATCTAGATTGTTGACATAATGAGTAAATAGTTACAATTCCAATATTGAACCCTGTCGAACACCACTTGTCACCGGCTGCTCTTCTGATAAGGACCATTTCATCTCGAATCTCTGCTTTCTGCCAGACAGCCAAGCTTCCACCAATGCCATTACTTTGCCTCAAACACCACGGACCCTTATCGTACTCAGTCATCTCCTGCATGACACCTTGTCCAAGGCCTTTTTGAAGTCCTGGTGGATAACATCCATTGGCTGTGCTTGGTCTAGCCTGCTCATTTGTCTTGAAAAATGTCCAACAGATTTATCATGCATGACCTTCCCTTAATAGATCCATGCTGACTTTGCCTACTTTACCAAACACTTCAAAGTATTCAGAAATCTCACCCTTCGCAATGGATTCCAGGATCTTACCCATGACCGATGTTAAGGTAATAATTATGGAATTTTTATCTTTTTCCTTACTCCCTTGTTAAAAAGGGGTGTTACGTTAGTGGGTTTCCAGTGTTCTGAGATTGTTCCTTACTGTCGTGATTCCTGAAAGATCACCACGATTGCCTCTACTCCCTCTTCAGCTATCTCCCTTATAACACTGGGATATAGTCCATCTGGTCAAGGTTATTTAACCCACCTTCGGGCCATTCAAAATTTTATAACATGTTCTCCATGGCGGTGGCCGTCATACTCAGCTCTGGCCCCTCAATCTTTTGAATGTTTAAGCCATTATTCATGTCTTCCAAAGTGAAGGCTGATGCAAAGTATTTATTCAGTTCCTTGGCCATTTTCTCGTTCCCCCACTACTATGGCTCCAGTATCATTTTCCAGTAGTCCAATGTTGACTTTTGCCGCTCTTTTGTACTTTATATATCGAAAGAAACTGTTACAGCCTTCCTTTACATTGCTGGCTAGCTTACCCCCATATTTAATAATCTCCCTCCTTACGTTATTTGGTTTGCCCTCTATTTTGTCTTTGTAAGTTTCCCAATCTCTGGCTTCTCACTGCACTTTGCCACATTATATCCTTTCTCTTTTGCTTTTATGCTATACCTGACTTCCCTAGTCAGCTATGGTTGTCTCATCCTCCCTGTACCATGCCACTTCTTCCTCGGGATAAATCTCTGCTATATCCTGAATTACTCCAAAAATCTCCTGTCATTGCTGTTCCACTGTTTTTTTCTGTTGACCCCGTCTCCCAGTCAATTTTACATAGCTCCTCCCTCATGTCTCTGTGATTGCCTTTATTCAGCTGTAATATCGTTACTTCTGATTCTAACTTCTCTATGTGAAAATGCAGAGTAAATTCAATAATATTATGATCACTGCCTCCTATGATTTCCTACACCTTAAGCTCCCTCATCTTGTCTGCTTTCACAACCTGCTCCAAATAGCCATTCCACAAATTCCTTGTCATGCGAACAACTATCACCCTGAATTGCCAGGCCATCTGCATAATGAAATCCCACATGATCCCTGTAAATTTGCCTTTCCTACAGATCGTTCTAGTTCCTGATGTATCTTGCATCCCAGCTCCCTGTACATAACTCCAACTGCATTTTTCACCGTTTTGATTCCTCAATTCTACCGACACAGATTCTACACCATCTGACCTTACTTCATTTCTTGTTATTGATTACTGATTCGATCCCGTTCTTAATAATGATACAACTCTATCTCTCTGCCCACCTGCCTATCTTTTCGACTGGATGAATATCCTTGAATATTCAGCTCCCAATTCTGATCCTCTTCCAGCGATGACACTGTATTGCCCACCATGTCGTACCTGCTAATTTGTGTATGAGTCACAAGCGTATTTACCTTATTCCTTACACTGCATGCATTCCGATATAATAGTTCAGTTCTGTATTACCCGTCGCTCTTCTCAATGTCTTATGTTTGTCCAATCGTTTTGTAGCTTCAGGGTGCAGGGCCTGGAGTGTAGGGAGGTTAGGAACATGGCATCAATTTCAAAGGAGGGTGCCTGTAAACAGGAAAGTGGCTTGAAGTGTGTATACTTCAACGCAAGAAGTATACGAAATAAGGTAGGTGAACTTGCAGCGTGGGTTGGTACCTGGGACTTAGATGCTGTGGCTATTACGGAGACATGGCTAGAACAGGGACAGGATTGGCTGTTGCAGGTTCCAGGATTTAAATGTTTTAGTAGGGTCAGAGATGGGGGTAAAAGAGGGGGAGGTGTGGCATTGCTTGTCAACGATAGTATTACAGTGGTGGAAAGGACGATGGATGAGGACTTGCCATCTGAGGTAGTTTGGGCTGAGGTTAGGAATATGAAAGGTGAGGTCACCCTGTTAGGAGTCTTTTACAGGCCTCCTAATAGTCGTAGAATCATTGAAGAAAGGATAGGGAAGGTGATTCAGGAGATGAGTGACAGTAATAGGGTGGTTGTTATGGGGGACTTTAACTTTCCTGATATTGATTGGGAAAGCTATAGCGAAAGTTCGTTAGATGGGTCAGTGTTTGTTCAATGTGTGCAGGAGAGTTTCCTGACACAATATGTAGACAGGCCAACAAGAGGTGAGGCCATACTGGATTTGGTTCTGGGTAACGAACCAGGCCAGGTGTTAGAATTAGAGGTAGGTGAGCACTTTGGGGATAGTGACCATAATTCGGTGATTTTTACTCTCGTGATGGAGAGGGATAAGAGTGTACTACAGGGCAAGAGTTATAGCTGGGGTCAGGGGAATTATGATGCGGTGAGGCATGACTTAGGATGTGTGGCTTGGAAAAGTAGACTCCAAGGCAAGAGTGTAAATGATATGTGGAGCTTGTTCAAGGAGCAACTATTGGGTGTCCTTGATAATTATGTACCTGTCAGGCAGGGAGGAAAGGGTCGTGCGAGGGAGCCGTGGTTTCATCCGGAATTGGAATCCCTTGTTAAATGGAAGAGGGCGGTCTATCTCAAGATGAGACGTGAAGGTTCAATTGGGACGATTGAGAGTTATAGGGTAGCCAGGAAGGACCTGAAGAGAGAGCTAAGAGCAGCAAGGAGGGGACATGAAAGGTCCTTAGTCGGTAGGATTAGGGAAAACCCTAAGGCTTTCTATAGGTATGTTAGGAATAAAAGAATGACTAGGGTAGGAATAGGTCCAGTCAAGGATAGTAGTGGGAAGTTGCGTGTGGAGGCTGAAGAGATTGGGGAGACACTGAATGAATAGTTTTCTTCAGTATTTACTCAGGAACAGGGCATTGTCGTCGATGTGAATACTGTGTCACAAATAAGTAGAATGGATGGCTTTGAGGTATGTAGAGAAGAGGTGTTGGAAATCCTGGAAAAGGTGAAAATAGATAAGTCCCCTGGGCCTGATGGCATTTATCCTAGAATTCTCTGGGAAGCAAGGGAGGAGATTGCAGAGCTATTGGCCTTGATTTTTATGTCCTCTTTGTCTACAGGAGTAGTGCCAGAAGACTGGAGGATAGCAAATGTGGTTCCCTTGTTCAAAAAGGGGAGTAGGGATAACCCTAGTAACTATAGGCCGGTGAGTCTCACTTCTGTTGTGGGCAAAGTCTTAGAGAGAATTGTAAGGGATAGGATTTATGCACATCTGGATAGGAATAATGTGATCAAGGATAGTCAGCATGGTTTTGTGAAGGGCAGGTCGTGCCTCACAAACCTTATTGAATTCTTTGAAAAGGTGACGAAGGAGGTTGATGAGGGGAAAGCGGTAGATGTGGTATATATGGATTTTAGTCAGGCGTTTGATAAGGTTCCCCATGGTAGGCTACTGCAGAAAATACGGAGATATGGCATTGAGGGTGAGTTGGAGGTTTGGATTAGGAATTGGCTGGATGGAAGAAGACAGAGGGTAGTAGTTCATGGCAAGGTTTCTTCATGGAGTGCCGTCACTAGCGGTGTTCCGCAAGGATCTGTTTTGGGACCATTGCTGTTTGTCATTTTTATAAATGACCTGGAAGAGGGGTTAGAAGGTTGGGTGAGCAAGTTTGCGGATGATACGAAAGTCGGAGGAGTTGTTGACAGTGAGGAAGGATGTGGCAGGTTACAGCAGGATATAGAGAAGCTGCAGAGCTGGGCAGAAAGGTGGCAAATGGAATTCAATGTAGCTAAGTGTGAGGTGATTCACTTTGGGAAGAATAACAAAAAGATGGGGTACTGGGCTAATGGTCGGATACTTGGTAGTGTGGATGAGCAGAGGGGTCTTGGTGTCCATGTACACAGATCTCTGAAAGTTGCCACCCAGGTAAATAGTGCGGTGAGGAAGGCATATGGCGTACTGGCTTTTATTGGTAGAGGAATTGAGTTCCGGAGTCCTGAGGTCATGATGCAGTTGTATAAGACTCTGGTGCGGCCGCATCTGGAATATTGTTTGCAGTTTTGGTCGCCATACTATAGGAAGGATGTGGAGGCACTGGAACGGGTGCAGAGGAGGTTTACCAGGATGTTGCCTGGTATGGAAGGAAGATCGTATGAGGAAAGACTGAGACACTTGGGGCTGTTTTCATTAGAGAAAAGAAGGTTTAGGGGTGACTTGATTGAAGTGTACAAGATGATTAGGGGGTTAGATAGGGTTGACAGTGTGAACCTTTTCCCGCGTATGGTGTCGGGTATTACAAGGGGGCATAGCTTTAAATTAAGGGGGGGTAGATATAGGACTGAAGTTAGGGGTAGGTTCTTCACTCAGCGAGTCGTAAGTTCATGGAATGCCCTGCCAGTAGCAGTGGTGGACTCTCCCTCTTTATGGGCATTTAAGCGGGCATTGGATAGGTATATGGAGGATAGTGGGTTAGTATAGGTTAGGTGGGCTTGGATCGGCGCAACATCGAGGGCCAAAGGGCCTGCACTGCGCTGTATTCTTCTATGTTCTATGTTCTATGTTTTTACCTACATGGACCCTGACCACTGGATCACTCCCCTCCCGCTCCAAGTTCTACAAACCAAATGATATTTCACAAACCCGAGTAACAGGTTGGCAACACAACCTTCAGGACTCTCAATCCCGGTCACGGAGAACAGTATCTATGCCTCTAACTATGCTATCCCCAATTATCCATCATTGGGCAACACGGTGACACAGCAATGTGCCTCACAGTGCTTGGGACTCGGGTTCAATTCCAATTTCTGGACCCTGTCTGTGTGGACTTTATACATTCTTCCCGTGTCTGCATTGGGAGCATTAACTCCTTTCTCATTCCACAGTATGTATCTGTGTTTATTTCGGATTTCTACAATCTACTGTATTTTTCTTTTGTTTGATGGATACATGCAGCAAATGTGTCAGATATTTCTAAACGCCGCCGTGGTTCGCGGGTTCCCTCGGTGTTTAGGAATCCTGCCCGACCGATTGTCAGAGTGCAGTGTCCCTTAATAACCATTCCATCTCTTTCAGTCCCTCAGTCCATCATCACTACATGCAGCCTTTCCTGGTGCCACCCATGGGAACCCCGAAACCCCTTTGCCTGGTACTAGATACTCCCTTCGCAGGACTGTGCACACAATGACACTGGGCACTTTCTGACCCGCTGGGGATGTTGGGTAAACACCCTGGCATTAAAAGGAACAGAATAACTAGAATCCAATTGAATAGCAAAGCTGAGTAAACAGGCTGAATTACATCCATCTGCTCTGACATTTTCTAATCTTGTTTATCCTCATCCATCTGCTAATACATGGCCCATATGTATGCCTTGTCAAACAGGTTTGGTGGCGGTGATATATATCAGGCCCTGTGGTGATTGGACTGATTCAGTAGTCTCACGTTCCTGAAGTCACACTAAAGCTTTTATTATCAAGTCTATCCACTTCAAAGAAAAGGCCTTGATGGAGTTGTGCTGAAAGGATATTTGAATTTTGGAGACATTAGAATATGTCACGAGCCAGTGAGGTTATGAATGTGAAGGTCGCACAGTTAAATAAATGGCCAAAGAGCTGGTAGGGGAGGCAGCACTTCTGATATGTGGATCATTAGGATTCCCGAATCGATAGGATATAGACAAGACGGACGGTATGGACCTGAACATGCAGCAATGTCTGATATGTGGATTATTGGGATTCATGGGTCAGTAGGATATACACAAGAAAGACAGGACAGACCTGAACTGGCAGATATCTCCGATGTGTGGATCATTGGGATTCCCAGTTCGGTAGGATATACACAAGAAGGACAGGATGGACCTGAACTGGCAACAATCTCCTGGAAGGCAGGTTTGCTATTGTCCTTTACGAGGGATGGGGCGGTGGTGGGGGAGGGGTGTGGTGGGGAGGGGTATGGGGAACCACAGCAGTAAGCCCACAGGTACAGCGACTGAGGAGGAGTTGGAGACTAATACCAGTACAGCTAAGACCAACAAAAAGCAGGTAGAGGGTATTTAACGCAATTGGAATGGCAGTCTGAAGTGTGCTGATTTTTATGTGAGGGGTCTGTTTGTTTGAACAGATAATTCGAGGCCACTGCATGACAGAAAACTGAAATAGATAATGGTTAATTGTCCGCTATTTCCTTCACTGGACCAGCTTGTCTCTCCCGGTACCTAAAGTGTTTATTGTGGGTCAGAGAAATTCAGAATTAATACAACACAGAAGGAGGCCATTCAGCCTACCGTGCGTCCACGAGCTCTCCAACTTGACAACTTGAAAATAAAGAGAATGATCAGAGATAGACTGAGAGGGAGAAAGAGAAATAAACAGAGAGAAAGAAAGTGAAGTGAGATAAACAGAGTGGAGAGAAAATGGAGTGACACAATGAATGAGAACAAGAGGTGTCAGACGAGTGTGAAGTTAGATCAGGAGACAGCATGAGGAGCAATACACAGAAACTTTACTTAGAAACTCCCAGAGACTGTAAGCCCTTTGTCTGGTGCCATACCCAATAAACACCATGCTGATACTGGCTGTCATCCCAGATCATTTATCGTCAATAACGTCCGAGAGCTGAGTTCCTGATGACAGCTAACCACAATCCAAGAGACCAATAGATTGGTTCCAGGGAGAAGGGGGATTAATTTAAATACTCTTGGCCAACATCAACTTGAGGCCAATCAATACACTGTGTGAGAGACAGGGTGAGAGAATCTCAGTGAGGATGAACACTGACAGAGTGGAAATCAGGATCTCTGCTGGGGGTCAAATAATGATTGATAAGGTTTGCCGACCACTTCCATGGTTTTGTAATTCACATTTCAATTTATATAGCTCCACATAGTAAGTGCACGTTAACAATATTGCCTTTTTGTAGTTTTCATATTTTGGTATGTACAGAAATGCTTTTTTTGTCCTTGTATTTTGTGTTGAATAAACACATTTTATTACGGAGAAAGAAAGAGCCTGTCTTCAACTGAACCGTGCTGGGACAAGAGTCCGAGTGAATCCTAACCAGGGCTGTAGATAGAGCTTTAGGCTGATTAGGAGTGTGTGTGTGTGTGTGTGAGTGTGTGTGTGTGTGTGTGTGTGTGTGGTGGGGTGCAGTTATAGGGTTTAATTAAAAAAGGCGAATTAAAAGAGGAGGTAAGAGTACAGAATTCAGGAGAGGTTATTAAAATCTCCAGCACAGACACAAATAGGATAGAGCATCTGGAAATGTTTAACGATCAAACTTCAAGTGCACTGGACAAACAAATGCCAATGAGAAGAGGAACGTTTAATACAGGACTGACAGAGTTATATCTGAATGCATGCTGTATAAGGAATAAGGTAAGTGAGCTTGTGGCACAGATTGAAATCGGCAGGTGTGAGGTGATGGGCATCACGGTGAAGTGGCTGCGAGGGGCTCAGGATATTTAAGGACATGTATCATAACGAAAAGATAAGCAGGTGGGCAGAGAGAGTGGATTTGCATTATTAGTAAGACATGAAATTAAATCAATAGTAAGAAAGGAAGTAAGGTCAGATGGTGTAGAATCTGCGTGGGTAGAATTGAGGAACCACAAAGGTAAGACAACCACATTGGAGTCTTCTGCAGGGCTCCAAAGAGTAGTCAGGAGCTGGCGCACAACATACACCAGGAGATAGAAAAGATGTGTAGGAAAGCAAAGTACAGTAATCGTGGGTGATTTCAATATGCAAGGGAAATGGGAAAATCAGATTGGTATTGGTTCGCAAGAAAAGGAAGTTCAGGAATGTTTATGAGATGGCTTTTTCGAGCAGCTTATGGTGGAGCCCACGAGGGAACAGATGATACTGAATTTAATGAGGCAGGCTAAATAAGGAAGCTTTGGGTGAAGGATATCTTCAGAAGTAGTGATCAGAACATGGTTGAATTTATTCTGCAGTTTGAGAGAGAGAAAATAGAATTAGAGGTAACAGTATTTCAGCTGAATAAAGTCTACGACAGAGGCATAAGGGAGAAGCTGGGTAGAATTGACTGGGAGAGGGGTCAAGCAGAAAAGACAGAGGAACAGCAATGGCAGCAGATTCCAAGATTAATTCAGGAGACACAGCAAGGATTATTGCCGAGGAATAGAAGCATAGTAAAGGGAGGATGAGACAGTCAGGGCTGACGAGGGAAGTCAGGGATTGCATACAAGCAAAAGAGTAAGCATATAATGTAGTGAGGGACAGTGGGAAACTAAAGAATTGGGAAACTTACAAAGACTAATACAGGGCAAAAAAAGGACGGAGAAGATTAAATATGGGGGTAAGCTAACCAGTAATAGAAAGGAGATTGTCAGAGGTTCTTTAGATATATCAAGTGCAAAAGATAGGTATAAATGAATATGGACCACTGGGAAATGATGCTGCAGAGACAGTAGTGGGAAACAAAGAAATGAATGTGGAAATTTGCATCAGTTTTCATGGTGGAATACACGAGTAATTTCCCAAAAATTGAAGAGAGTGAGAGGGCAGAGCTGAGTATGGTGGCCATAATCAAGAAGATCATGTTAGAAAACTGAATGGCCGGAATGTGGATAAATTACCTGGACCAGATGGACTACACTCCTGCCTTTTAAGGAAGATAGCTGAAGAGGTAGTGCAAGTGTAAGTAGTAATCTTTCAGGAATTACTAATATCAGGGAAGGGCCAAGAGGCTGGAAAATTGCTAACGTCACACCCCGTTTAATAAGGGAGTTAGGCTGAAGATAGAACATTACAGACTGATTAGCCTAACCTTGGTTGTGGATAACATCCTGGAATCCATCGTGAAGGATGGGATTTCTTAATACTTGGAAGTATTTAGGAAAATATTGCAAAGTCAGCATTGTTTCATTAAGGGGAGGTCATGCCTGACAAACCTGTTAGAATACTTTCAGGGAGTAACGAGCAGATTAGTCCAACGAGAACCAATAGATGTTATCCACTTGCTCCTCAAAAATCCTTTGACAAGGTGCCACGCAGGAGGCTATTGAGAATAATAAGGGCCCCTAGAGTTAGAGGCAAGGTGTTAGCATGGATAGAAGCATGACTGTCTGACAGAAACCAGAAACTGGGAATAAAAGTGTCCTTCTCAGGATGGCAGCCAGTGAAAAGTGGTGTTCTTCAAGACTCAGTGTTGGGACCACAGCAATTCCCTTTGTGCATTAATGACCTACATGAAAGAACTGAGAGCATTCTGGCTGAGTTTTCAAACATTGCAAAGATAGAGTGATAGGTAGCATTGAAGAGGTGATTCAGCTGCAGGAGCGTGCTCTAGCGCATCTCCTCAACATCCCACTCCTCCACCCTTGAACTCCAATCTTCCAACTACTACAAGGACAGAACCCCTCTGGTGCTCACCTTCCATTTCACCAACCCAGGATACAATGCATCTTCCTCCGCCATTTCCGCCACCAACAGTCAGACCCCACCACCAGAGGTATACATCCCTCCCACCCCATCAGCATTCTACAGAGACCATTCCCTTCACGACTCCCTCGTTCAGTTCACGCCTGCCCCCTCCCCCCCACCCAACAAGCCACCTTCCACTCCCGGCACCTTCCCTTGCCATTGCAAGAGGTATGATACCTCTGCCAACGCCTTCCACATCACCTCCATCCAAGGCCCCAAAGGATCCTTCCACATCAGGCAGAGAACATCCTGTGCATCCAAATACCTTATCTACTCTGTCCATTGCTCCTGGTCTCCTCTGCATTGGGAAGACAGAACATTGATTTGAAAAACGGTTCAGGGAACACTCTCGGACACACACACACAACAACAACCCCACTGCCCTGTGGCTGAATACTTCAACTCACCCTCCCACTTGGCCAAGGACATGCAAGTTTTTGGCCTCCTCCACTGCCAGATTCTAGCCACCAGACGTCTGTAGGAAGAATGCATCATTTTCCACCTTGTGTCACTCCAACCACACGGTATCAAGGGCACTTTCACCAGTTTCCTCGTCTTCCCTCCCTCCACCTTATCCCAGATCTAACTCTCCAACTCACCACCGCCCTCTTGAACTGTCATACCTGTCCATCTTTCTTCCCATCTATCCACTCCACCTTCCACTCTAACATATTACTATCACCACCCACATTCACCTCGCTATCGTCTTTCAAGCTACCTTCCTCCCAGCCCAGAGCCCCTCCCATTTATCTCTCAGCCTTCTTTCACCCACCCCCGTCATTCCTGAAGGAGACTTTATGCTTGAAACGTCGAATCTCCTGCTCCTCGGATGCCACATGACTGGCTTTGCTTTTCTCTCACCACACGTTTTAACTCTGATCTTCAGCATCTGCGGTCCTCAGTTTCTCCTGCTGAAGGATGTGCACAGGTTAGAGGAGTGAGCAAAAAGTGGCAGATGGAGTATAACATGTGAAAGTGTGAGGCCATGCACTTTGCCAGGAAGAATATCGGCATAGATTATTTTCTAAATAGCGAGCAAATTCAGACGTCTGAAGTGCAAAAAGCCTAGGGAGTTCAGTTCCAGGATTCTCAAAAGGTAAACTTGCAGGTCGTCAATAGATAGGAAGACAAATACAATGAAGGCATTTATTTCAAGAGGGCTTGAATATAAAAGCAGGAATGTACTTCTGAGGCTATATAAGGCTCTGGGCAGGCAACATTGTGCGCAGTTTTGGGTCCCATATCTCAGGAAGGATATACTGGCCTTGGAGTGTTTTCAGAGGAGATTCACGAGAGTGGTCCCAGGAAAGAGAAGCTTAACATATGAAGAACATTTGGAGGTCGCTGGGTCTATATTTGATAGAGTTCAGAAGAATGTTCTGAGATCTAATTGAAACTTGCAGAATACTGAATGACCTTGACATTGTGGATTTTTGGAAGATGTTTCAAATGGTAGGAGAGACTAATACCCGAGGGTAAAGAGTAAAGATGAGACTTTTAGAACAGAGATAAGGAGAAACGTCTTCAGCCAGAAAGTGGTGAATCTTTGGAATTCATTGCCACAGACGGCTGTTGAGTGCAGGTCATTGATTATATTTAAGAGTGAGACAGATACGTTATTGATTGAAAAGGGGATCAACAAAAAAGCAGGAGATTGGGGTTGAGAAACTTAACAGCCATCATTGAATTGCGGAGCAGGGTCAATGGGTTGAGTGGCCAAATTTCTGCTACAATGTCTTCTGGTCGTATGGTTAATATTGGCTCTCCTCATTCCTCATTGGAGATGTATCCTGGAATTTGATATTCACATGATTTATAAAGAACAACATTCCAATACTGATGACTGGGAAATATCATTTCCCCTCCCTCCAGTCTCAGCAACCATGTCCGCAATATCATAATCACACTGCAATTGAAGTCCAGTGAATGGTACTTCAACACAGTTGATTGACATCGATAACATTAACAGCATGATCCTCACCTGCCCTCTCTGATCCTCCAGTAACCATCTGAATTGTGTGTAACCTCATATTCTCTGTTCACATATCCATGCCATTTGTCTGTTATAACTCATGCTGTCATTGGCACATTTTACTGTCAAGATTATGGACTAGAAAAGGTCTCTCCATATTTTACTGACATTATAATCACTGATCAGTAGTTACAGGCTGTATGTTTCCATTCATAAACGGAGAAACTTGGTTATGTTCTGACAATCCTTTGATATTACACCCATATCCAAGGCAGATTGAATGATTGCACACAATCAATCTACTATCTCTAAATTCCTTCCCGCAGTTGCCCCCACATATCCCATGCAAAATGGATACATTTTGAACGTTCTTTTGAATTTTAATAAAATCAGTATTGAATTGAAAGTGGTTAGCTGGAGCTATTTGTTCAGTGACAGTGATTAATGTCAATCTCCGTGATCCTAGTTATCCCAGTAGAGAATTTCCATCATTGAATGATAAATGGGCTCTGTCAATGTGTTATTCCATGGTATGAGTAGGAGTACACTGACGGCTCTAACAGGGATCAGCAGCTCGAGAGAGAGGGGTAGGAGAGATCAGAATCTGAGAACATCAGAGTGGAACATTACAATAATGGTTCAGAATCTGAGGACCTTGGATTGGAATGTTCCAACAATGGATCAGAATCTGACAACAGTAGACTGGATTGTTCGAACAGTGGATCAGAATCTGAGAACATTAGACTGGAATGTTCCAACAATGGATCAGAATCTGAGAACATTAGTCTGGAATGTTACAACAATGGACAGGAGTTTACCTTTTGGTCTTTCCTGGCTTTCTCTGCCTTGGATATCATTAGCATATCAGATCCAGGCTATCCTTTCCATTATTCAAGGTGGTCATTATCCCATCCTCGCTATAGTTAGTGTTCCTGGTAAGTCATTGTATTTGTCTACTAAACCGGGTTGAACTGAATTTCTGCTCATGAGATATAAATTTTGAAAAGTACAAGTCAATGTCTTCAGTTCCAAACAAAAATTCCTTCCCTTATAAATTATAACTATGAAACTACTATTTATAAATTATTCACTGATACTAGACTGTTCTCAAACTCCATAATCCATTTTGTCCTCCACAGATTTACATCAATCTCCATGTCCTGCCAACTCACCAATCTTGTCCAATACCACCACCTTGATATCCCAGTCTCCTTCTCAGTCTCAGTGCAACTTCTGAATGAACGATAATTTGCGCCTTTGTTCAATCCGGATGCAACAGTTTCAAGTTCCTTCTAACCACATGTCTGTCACTAAATAATTACTGTTGAGAATGTTTAACTTGTTCTCTGCACATACAGGAAGACAGTTTATGGTGGTCAAGCCATTGAATCATAATCTAGAGCCACAGAATAATGGTCTGTTGGTATCGCGTGAAAGACATTGGTGGAATTTAAAAGCAACCATTATTATTTGTTATAAAAACCCATCTGCTTGCCTCAAGTCCTTTAGGGAAGTCAATATGGCATCCTTCCGTAGTCAGGTTTTCGTGTGACTTCTTTGATGAACATATGTGTGTAATGTACCTTTAAGAGAATTAAGAGCCAGCAATAACTACCTCACAGCACCAAGTGTTCTGAATAATAGATATAATGTAACATTTGGTCAAAGAATTCGATTCGCTCATTGTTTCGAGACAAAACCAAATTCAACCAAACAGTTTTAATTATACTCCAAAATATCCACCTCTAATCATGTTTGAATTTAGTCTCTTGACAATCTTAAAAGCCAATGACACAATCCCATGGTTTGGGGGGGGGGGGGGGGGGGAGTTACAAGACCGTGGCAAATTGAAAAGTTGAGAGGAGAACTGCCAAGCCATCAGCATGCAAAGACTGCGTGAAAAATAGTTCTGTTAAAGATACCTTTATTGATTAAACAACATACCCAAGAAGAAAATAAGACAGGAATATTGAGAAGAACCGAAAGCTTTCTAGTTTTGAGATAACAAGTTTTGTTTTGTAAATCTTAATTAGGAGTCTTATCGGACGAGTATTGTGGCGGGCGAAGGTAAAAGATAGGTTAGAGGAAGAAATTATAAATAGTCGTTCGTTTATTATTCTTGTTATACTTTAAGAAATAAAGTTGTTAATTTTTACATTAAATACTTTTGGACTCTAGAATTATTACATATTGCTGCATGGGATAAATCTTTTCTCTGTTGCTAGTTTTAGTTGAGCAGGATAATTTATCCTGTGTTGTAACGCTACAAATCCATAGCAATGTGTTTTACTCTTTACGGTATTGTGGAAAAGCTAAACTAGCCACTCAGTTCAAGGTAGGTCAGCACCACATGCTGCCCTGACCAGGGCTGCATACATCCTGTGAGAGAAGAACAAAAGTAAAGATGGCTCCCTTCCTCTGCCTGTTTCCCGTATTCATACAGCTCATTTCTATTCAGGTAGGTGATCATCCCCTATTTTAGGTGTATTCAATCGCATTGAAATTCGCCCCGAAAGTGATACATATCTCCATAGGCATCTCTGGTGATGGTTTTATTGCTGATGATGTACAGATGTAAGGAACTTACAAATTCCATGTTAGTCGTAGTGCATAAAGAAGAAATTGCTTTTTGTGGCACAAGAAAGAAATGGCGATGTCTAAGTGAGAGAAAATGATTATTGCGATCATCCCTGACAGTGTAGTTGAGGCAGTATTTGGGGACCTGTGGATATACCATCTCTCAAGTTTCACCAGACTAATCCCTGGGGTGATGGCACCTTGAGCAGAGAGTGAAGGTCAGTGAGAGAATAAGAGGTGATTGCATTGAACCTTAAGGGAAAGTGAGGTCTGCAGATGCTGGAGATCAGAGCTGGAAATGTGTTGCTGGAAAAGCGCAACAGGTCAAACAGCATCCAGGGAACAGGAGAAGGACGTATGCCCGAAACGTCGATTCTCCTGTTCCCTGGATGCTGTCTGACCTGCTGCGCTTTTCCAGCAACACATTTCCAGCCTTGAACCTTAAGGGGGATGGGCAATCACTCATGATGTTCTAAAAAGACACTGATAGGCTGATAAATTCCATGGCTTTATTTTCACTCGGGTTACATGATTCTCGATAGTTTAAGAGCCTCTGAGAACGTTCCACCCAACCATCCCTACTCCCTATTTCGATTGAGACAGAGAGAGAGAGAGAGAGAGATACAGGCAGACAGATGTTCAGGCTTTTTTTATTAAACTCTCCCAACATTAATGCAGTTCAATTGGTGCGTGATCCTGCAATGAAGGTCATGCTATCCATAATCCTGACAGCAGACAGAATACCTTCACTATAAAAGAGTTAACTCTTCCCAGCAGCTTCTGACCTCCATGGAGAACATAGGTTTGTCTTTTCGGAGATGGAAGATGCTTCCTTGAGACTTGACACAAAACATTTTGCTTCCCTCCTCACTGCCAGCACACCATGTTAAAGGAGCACACGTTCTACAAACAATGGAGCCATGATTATCATCATGGAGCTCTCTATTAGTGCAGTCTCGGTTTTATTGGTTTGTCATGTTGTAACAAAAATGAAACCCTCCTGTTCCTGTATAACTATCTCGATGGGTTGAATGACTTCCTCCTGGTCTCATGGAACAGGTTTAAGGGTCTGATTGGGCTCTGGCTGCTTCTGTTTAACAGCTCAATGTACTGACCAGACCCATTCTCTTCCTGTGGACTGTCCCTCTTCTTGTTCAGTAGTTTCCGCGGGCTGAATGGCTTCCACATATCAGTGTGTAACCAGCTTGAGATGCTGAATGATGGAGGCAATGTGCATTGATGACCCCACAGTGATCTCTGAGGCACTTCATCAGTTACGTTGTGCAGCCTGAAAGTAAACATTCTTCCCTACTCTCTATTTCCTGTTCGCGACAAATTCCTTCTCCCTGTGTATTCGTTCAGGCCTGTTGAATGGCGTCGCTCTGGGCTGTGTAATGTACTCAACGAGCTGAATTACTTCATTCTATATTCCTGTGTAATTCCTTAGAGGAGCAGAATGATCTCCTCCCGTCTCATTGAAGCGATCCTGTGTGATTGAATGGCGTGGTCCCCCACCCTGTAACAGCATCGGGGGGTGGATTGCGGGAACAACCCATGGGTTAGGGGCAGCAATATATCTCTGTAACAGCATCGAGGGAGTATTGAGAGAACAACACATGCTGTAGGGACAGCAGTATATCTCTGTAACAGCCTCGAGGGTGGATTGAGGGAGCAACACTCGGGTTAGGGTTCAGCAATATATCTCCGTAACATCACCGAGAGTGGATTAAGGAAACAACACATGGGGTAGGTCCACTTGTATATTTCTGTAAAGCAGCAAAGGACGGATTGTGGGAACATCACTTAACTTAGGGACAGCAGTATAACTCTGTAAAACCCTCGAGGTTGATTTAAGGGAACGACACATGAGGTGGGGACAGCAGTACATCTCTGTAACAGCCTCGAGAGGTGGATTGAGAGAACAACACGTGAGGTAGGGACAGCAGTATATCTCTGTAACAGCCTTGAGTGTGTATTGAGGGAACAACACGTGGAGTAGGGACAGCAGTATATCTCTGTAATAACATCAAGGGGTGGATTGATGGAACGAAACATGGGGTAGGGACAGCCGTGTATCTCTGTAACAGCATCGAGGGTGGACTGAGAGAACAAAACGTGAGTTAAGGACAGCAGTATATATCTGTAACAGCATCAAGGGGTAGATTGAGGGAACAACAAACGGGATAGGGGCAGCAGTATATCTCTGTAACAGCATCGAGGGGTGGATTGAGGGAACAGCATATGGGGTAGGGACAGCAGTGTATCTCTGTAACAGCCTCGAGGGAGTATTGAGAGAACAACACGTGAGGTAGGGACAGCAGTGTATCTCTGTAACAGCAGCGAGGGGTGGATTCGGGGAACAACACATGAGGTAGGGGCAGCAGTATATCTCTGCAACAGCCTCGAAGTGTGGATTGACAGAACAACACATGGGATAGGGGCAGCAGCACATCTCTGTAACAGCATCGCGGGATAGATTGAGGGAACAAAATATTGGGTAGGTGCAGTAGTATATCTCTGTAACAGCCTCGAGGGGTGGATTGAGGGAATAACACATGAGGTAGGGACAGCAGTATATCTCTGTAACAGCCTCGAGTGGTGGATTGAGGGAATAACACATGAGGTAGGGACAGCAGTATATCTCTGTAACAGCCTCGAGGGAGTATTGAGGGAATAACACCTAAGAGCCTCGAGGGTTGGATTGATGGAACACAAAATGGGGTAGGGACAGTAGTATATCTCTAAAACAGCATCGAGGGGTGGATTGAGGGAATAACGCATGTAGTAGGGGAAGCAGTTGGCCATTCGGCTGCACCATTCAGAACGCTCATGGCTGATCCCATTGTGTCTGACAATCCGACTCCTGTCTGTTCCCAATAAATATTGACTCTCCTGTCCAGCAAAGATCAGTCGAGCTCAGCCGAGAATATCTTCAATAACCGAGTCTTCCCTATTCCCTGAGGATGATGATACCAGAGATAGCACATCACTAAAGGGAAAGGGACATCCTTATTTCATTGTGGGACACATTAGTTTAAAACTGTGTTAACCTCACATCAAATCACCACCTCTTTTCATACTTATGGATATAATAATTATGAATAAACATAAACCATTCCACCCTCCCAAACTGTCCCACATTCCCACTGACTGTTTCCCAGTCAAATATGTATCAAACCCAGCCTCTGCTTCTGACACAGAATACTTGACAACATAACGCCATATGAGCATGAAAAAAGATCAAAATGAAGCCATTTGACCCATCGAGTCTGATATGCCGTTCAATAATTTCGTGTATGTACCTAAACCTCATTCTCCTGCCTTCTCCCTAGAATCCTTGCTCCCCTTATAAACCAAAAACGGATCGATTTGTGTCTTAATGCCACTAGTGTTTGTGTCTGTGTGTACGTATATGAATGTGTGTGTCTCTCTGTGTGTACGTATATGAATGTGTGTGTGTGTCCATGTGCTTGTTTTCGGTGTATATGTGTGTCTACATCTGTGTGTCTGTGCATCAGCCTCTGTGTTTCTATTTGTGTTTGTGTCTATTTGTGTGCAACTGTATATGTCCCTGTGTGTTGCAATGTGTGCGTATGCCTATCTCCTTATATGTGTTGTGCATGTTAGTATGTTGGGGTGTTTGCCAATACATCTGTGCATTTCTGTGTATACATCTCTGTGCAGTGAGATATCTGTTATTGTTTGGGAGTGAAAGGACTGAGGTTGGAACTGACAGTGGATTTAAAGTGAGAAGTGAACGTTGCTCCTTACTCGGTTAGTGGGAAGTGGATGTTTCAGAATCTCCACATGAGCCATCTTGTTCCTGTTCAGCTCGTGCTAGGGTCCTCTCCACATGGCCGGGGAGAAGGGGGGTGTGAGGGAACGGATGTCAGGCACTCCATCACCTGGCTTGGCCCTTTCTGTCCCATTCCAGGCAGTTTCTCCTGGAACAGAAGAGATGGAGGGAGGGAGTGGGAATGGGTGACCCTGCTGTTAGTGCTGGTGAGGTGGGGCTAGGGAGAATGGTGAGGTGTCCAGAATGAGTCATTCGGGGGATCCAATTTGTATTATTAGTGTGGGGGGTATTGCGTAGGTGACAGAGAAAGTGAGGAAGAAAGTTGCTGAATTCAATAGTGAGTTTGGTAGTGCCGAGCATTATTTGGAGATAGAGCGTGAGCCTTGTTGGGGCGGTCGGTGCTATAACAGATATACAGGGAGTGTGAGGGAGCAGATAGAATACGGTGACCCTTATCCTGACAGAGCGGAGAAAGTTATTGATGCTTGTCCTGTATTTTTGAGTATTTCTTCAGATCATCACAGCGTCAAGGGGACCCTTCCGGAATGTCTTGTCCAAGTCTATCACTAATAATGCCACAGACCATGTCTCTCAGGTTCAGATTAGGTGGAGCTTACAAATAACAGGAGAAGCAAACATTGGTATATTATATTTCAAAACTAAAGCAGTTGCAGAAAGTCTGAGCATCATATGCTCTGAAAATTAGATATGCAAGTATCATGGATACTGCAGTCTTATTGGATGGTCTCAAGTTGCATCTCAACTGCGTTAACTGAGTGACTGCTCATGGTGTGAAAAATAAATTCCCTAAATGTATATCAGATGCGTTGAAGAATATGTATTGAACCAAACTAGAGAGCAAATTTTATCGGATTTGGGGTTGTGTGGTCAGGAGGACTCATCAATAACCTTGCTCTGAAGCAGTTTTGTAGGAGTAGTGACATTAATATGTCGTATTTTACACCGTGCCTGCATAAAACATAGAATATTTGTACATTATGGTCAAACATGATGGAAGCATGGAGCCGAAAGGGTCAAGTTTGTTCCAGTGAATTAGGAAAGTACAATATAACATTCAGTGGGAGATAATCAATGGTTGTTAGAGTCATAGAGTCCTATAGGAGAAAGTGAGATCTGCAGATGCTGGAGATCAGAGATGGAAATGTGTTGCTGGAAAAGCGCAGCAGGTCAGGCAGCATCCAGGGAACAGGAGAATCGACGTTTCGGGCATTAGCCCTTCTTCAGGAAGGTTAAATCGCATGAAATTGAGGAGGACTGAAGAAGGGCTAATGCCCGAAACGTCGATTCTCCTGTTCCCTAGATGCTGCCTGACCTGCTGCGCTTTTCCAGCAACACATTTCCATCATAGAGTCCTATAGCACGGAGACAGGCCCTTCGGCCCAATCTGATCCATTCCGACCAAAACGTCCATTCACACTAACCCCATTTCCCAGCCATTGCCCCGTATCCTCCTAATCCTTTCCTATCCTGCATTTTTCCAACTGCATTTTAAATGTTGTGAATGTACCCACCTTAACGACTTCTGCTGGCAGCTCATTCCATACGCGTATCACCCTGTGTGTAAAAAAAATTGCTCCTCAGATTCCCTTTTATTCTTACCCCTCTTACCTTAAACTGATGCCCTGTAGTCCATGATTGTCCAACCCCGGGAAGTAAAGACTGAGTGCATTCACTCTATCCATGCCTGTCATGATCTTATACCCTTCAAAATGATTCTCCCCTCAGTCTCATATACGCTAAATTAAAAATTCCTAGCTTTTCCAACCTCTCCCTGCAACTTACACCCCTGAGTCCTTGGCAACATCCTTGTAAATTTCTTCTGCACTCTTTCTAGTTTAGTAACATCATTTCTATAGCAAAGTGAACAAAACTGAACATAACGCTATAAGTATGACCACATCAACGTCCCGTATAACTGCAACATATCTCCCCAAATTCGATACTCAGTGCTCTGACTGAAGAATGCCAGTGTGGCAAAAGTCTTCTTCATTGCTCTGTCTATCTCTGAATCAACTTTCAGACAACCATGCACGTGAAGTCCGAGGTCCCTCTGTTCCACTACACTCCTTAAGACCCAGACATTCACCATAAAACACCAATATTGATTTGAGTTTCTAAAATGCAAGAGCTTGCACTGATCTGCAGTAAAATCCATTTACCATTTCTCGGCCCACTTCCCCAGCTAATCAAGATACTGATGTACTTTCTGAAATTTCTGATAACCTTTCTCAGTCTCCATGATACCGCCTATTTTATTGTCATCTTCAAACTTACAAATCATGTCTCTGCATTCTCATCTAAATTATAGATATATGGAATATGAGGTGGTCCCAGCGCCGAATTCGAGGCATTCCATTAGTCCCAGGCCTCCAGTCTGACAAGCATCCTTCGACGATTACCCTTTGCTTCCTACCATCAAGCCAATTTTGTACCTAATTTGGCAAGTCCTCCTCAATTTCATGCGATTTAACCTTCCAGAGCAGCGTACCATGTGAAACATTATTGAAGGCCTTACTGGAATCCATATAGACTACGTACACCACCCTGCCCTCCTCAACGTTGCTGGTCACTTCATCAAATAATTCGAACAAATTTGTGAGCTATGGTCTCCGATTCACAAAACCGTGCTGACTTTGATGATGGGCTTTTGCCCAAAATGTTGATTTTTCCATTCCTCGGATGCTGCTTGACCTGCTGTGCTTTTCTAGCACCACTCTAATCTTGTTCCTAATCATACCCTGTCTTTCCAAATAAATGTATATCTTATCTCTCAGAACCTTTTCAAGTAAGTTACCTAATGCAGTAAGTTACCAAATGTGGTCCACAGTTCACAGGTTTTTCTTTGTAGCCCTTCTTGAGTAAGGGCACAACATTCGCCACATTCCAGTCCTCTGGGACCTCACCCGATGGCCAGCAATGATGCAAAAATATCAGCCAGGGCTCCTGCAATTCCTTCTCTGTCCTCCTGTAGTGTTCCTGAATATATCTGGTCACGACCAGGAGATTTATAGAAATACTGCAAAGTCTGAAAAATGCGTCTATTTATTTCAGGTAGAAACACCAAAGAAAGGGAAAGTGACACAACGATGTTTAACATATCAAATTAGAAAATGTATTAATCATAGGAAGTGGCTTCAGATGAAGACTTTAACACATGGCTCTGTGTCTGGAGTTATTTTTAGGCCAGACCAGGAAAGCACGGGAGACTCACTTCCTGAAAGTACATTGGTGAAGGAGATCGATGTTTACAATCAACATTGGATGCAAGGTCACTGTTACCATCATCAGCTTCTAGATCTTGATATTTTATTATTTTTTTTTAACTTCCACCACCTGCCAGAGCATTATCCTGTATTGGATTAGTAATCCAGTGACATTTCCACAACAGCACCATGTCCACATAGGAACCTATCTGAAACCACACTGAGCAGGTTATTTCTGTCCTGCTAGACAGCTCTGTCAAAATGAACTCCCACCAATTTGATTATCGTGAAGGGACTGAGGGGGTGTTAAATGGTCCGAATGTAATTATTCACTTATTAGGGGACTGGATATAGTTGAGTAATTTTCCACATTGCCAGAGAGATGTCAGATTTGGAGCTGGAATGAAACAGCTTCCCCAGGGACACGACTTGTTGTGCAGCACAAGTCTTCAGTCCTATTGTAGGAATGGTGTCAGGACCCATTGCCTTTGTCATTTCTACTGTGTTCAGCTGTTTCTTCATGTCACATGCAGCGAATCGAATTGGTTGAAGACTGCGATCTGTGATTCTGTGGACATCATGGCGAGGGTGAGGTGGATCATTCATTCAACACCTCTGGCTGAGGATGGTGCAGATACTACATCCTTGTCTTTTTCACTGATGTGCACGGCTGTTCCATTATTTAGGATCGGGATGTTTCTGGTGTCCTCTCTCCGTAAGTTGTTTAATTGTACAACGACATTTATGTCTGGATGTGGAAGGACTGCGGAGCTTAGATCTGATCTGTTGGTCTTGGGATCATTTCATCCTCTCTATCAGATGTTAGTTCTGCTGTTTGGAATGAAACCACTCAAGCGGCGTAGCTTTGATGTTTTGTCATCAACTTTAGGTACACATGGTTCTGACCTTGGCATGTTCACCCACACTCGTCACTGAACCATCACTCGATTTGATGGCAAAGTTAGATTGATGGAATATCCTGGGGAAAATGTTGCAGATTATGTTTGAATACAATCCTGCTTCTGTTGCTGCTGCTGTCTACAGTATCACATGAAAGCCCAGTTTGAGCTGCAATATCTGCAATTCAATTCTACTGACTCTCCCCCAGTTAACATCGAGACCCATTCACCCATCAGCCATCACTCAGTGACCGCACCTGGTGTCTGATACGGTAATATTTCCATTTTAATATTCTCATTCTGCTGAGGGCTATCCTTGGTGTCATGCTTCCAATTTGTTACATTACTCAAACCCTTTAACATATTCATCTGAATCTTTTCCTTTCTCGTAATGCCATCTTCTGTGTTTGAATTGAATGTGTTTCCCTCTGGTTTTCTCCCTGACCATGATTAAGAGCTCTGTGGTGTCAGTGATGCCAGCCTTATGCAGTTTCTGAGCGAATGAATATGTGCACTTTGCGTTATCGTTCAGTTCCCAGTATCTGGCGCTCCGTGTTGGACAGGGCATTTGAGCAGCTTTCAAACACGTCATTGGAACTTGTTCAAAAACAGAAATTGCTGAAGAAACAAAGCAGCTCTGCCGGCATATTCTGTAGTGAATGTAGTGTTAATCTTTCGGGTCCAGTGACCCTCTACAAAGCTCGCAGTTTCTCCAGAAATTTTTGCATTTATTTCCAGTATCCATAGTTATTTGTTTAGTTGAAAATTGATGCTGTGCATGTTCATTTCTGGAGAAACTCAGCAGGTCTGGCAGAATCTGCAAAGACAGAGAAACAGAGTTGGCGTTACAAGTCCAGTGTGACTTGTTCAGAACTCAAAAGGGTTGGACACTGGGCTTTTTAATCCCTTACCGGAGATGGGGGAGGGATGAGGTCGTGACAAAAGATAAACGGGCTATTAGCAGTGGTGAACGAGAAGATGATGCAAAATGGGTTTAAATTAAGGTGTGAATGGGGGAAAGGGGTTCTCTCTAACTGAGTGTAAGATAAAGAAGACACAACCAAACAAGGTCATAGGGAGAGCAGGAGGGAGAATGTTGACCATGTGGTATTAAATAGATCTGGATCTATGCGTTTTCACAGGAGACATCATCACTTCCTTCACACTATGGAATTCAGGTGCTTGACCTCTTATTAGCACGAGTAAGAGTTTCATGCTGCCTTAGTTTTGTAACATAGAGCAAAACTAACTGTATAAAGTTTGGGTTGCTTTCTTTACCTGTCATATTTAATATTCTGTAACTTTGTAGTGCTTATCATTAAACGTTTGATCTTGAAGTTAGTATCAGATGGAATGTACGAGTTTGAGGGGTGGCATTCTAAAACTTTATAATATCATGGGGGGCAGGGATAGAGTGAATAGCCAAGGTCTTTTCTGCAGGATCGGGGAGTTCAAACACAAATGCATAGCTGTCAGGTGGAAGGGGGAAACTTGAAAGGGACAAAGTGACAACATGCTTTACACAGAGGGTGATTTATGTATGGACTGAGCAGCCAGAGGAACAGTGGTAGATGCAAGTACAGCTACAATATTTCAAAGACATTTGGACCAACATATGAATGGGAAACGTTTAGAGGCATATGGGCCAAGTGCAAGCAGATGGGACTAGTTTAGTTTAGAAAACCTGGTCAGCATGGACAAGTTGCACCAAATGGTCTGTTTGTGCACGATATGACTGTATGAATCTAGAAAGTGAGAAAAATGTACGAATAGATATGACGTAATAAATTGGCAAGAAGTATAAAAACAAGCATCATGAGCTTTTCGGTCTACATAAAAAAGCTTGAAGATGTGTGTGTGAGCTGAAGCAGAAGTGATGTGAGTAAAGTACAAGAGGCCATTAGGAGGGTGTGACTTGGGAACTGACCACAGGGGACAGGCAGATAATTTACACTAGTATTTTAAATCACTCCTCATGGGGAAAGTACTGTAAATGGTATAAACAAAATGGTAATAGGAGGGAAGTTCTTGAACTGTCTCTAACAAAAGGAACAAGCTATTTTCGTTTTAGATTACTTACAGTGTGGAAACAGACCCTTCAGCCCAACAAGTCCACACCACCCCACCGAAGCGCAACCCACGCATACCCCTTACCTAACACTGCGGGCAATTTAGCATTGCCATTTCACCTGAAATGCACATCTTTGGACTGTGGGAGGAAACCGGAGCACCCAGAGGAAATCCACGCAGACACAGGGAGAATGTGCAAACTCCACATAGTCAGTCGCCTGAGGTGGGAATTGAACCCAGATCTCTGGCGCTGTGAGGCAGCAGTGCTAACCACTGTGCCACCGTGCCGCCCACAATCTATCTACCAGATAAGAATAATGGTAGGCAGGTCAGCAGTAATTCTTAGTTAATTTTAAAAGCAGAGTGATTAGCAGTACTGTGTGAAATATTCCATCACTCTCTGGATTACAGGAGTATTCCAGTGAAACTGGAGATACTCCAACGTGGCGTCTGTCTTCAAGAAAGGAATGAGACAGAAGGCAGGAACAATTTGGCCTAACCATTATTGCTAGGAATCTGCTAGAGCCTGTTATTAAGGAGGGAATTGCAGGGCACCGAGAAAAGCTTAATGCAGAGTTGGCATGGTTTTGTGAAGGGGAAACTATTTTTGTTCTGTAAAATCATACAAATTCTTTTTTGGAGATACCTGAGAATGTCAAGTTTAGAGTCATACTGGAAAAGCACAGCATGTCAGGCAGCATCCAAGGAGCAGGAAAATCAATGTTTCATGCAGGAGCCCTTCATCAGGAATCCCTGAGAAAGGAACAGGCAGATTTGATAAAGGGAACTGGTCAACATGAGGTTTTCCAGAGATTTTTCGCAAGGTATCACAAAAGAAACGTTCTGACACAAGACAGAGGCTTTTAGTATGATGGCTAATATATTAGCGTGGGATGACGGTTAGGGAACACATAGAAATCGGAGAGTCCGGATTAAAGGATCTTTATGATAAAGATGTATCTACTGGATTACCACAAATATCAGGCCGATAGCATCGGTTATGTACAATCTATACTGATAGCCTGACGGCAGGAGCTGAGTGCAATATACATCCGAGTTTGTGGATGACTTTGAGAACCAAAATGCAGGCTGCTATTTAATGAAGAGGACTCCCATAAAAGGAGCAGTACAAAGGGATTGGAGTGTTCCTGTGTATTAAACGTAACGTCAGCATGCTGATGCAGCAAGTAACTAGGTTGGTTCATGAGGCGGCTTCCTGGGATGGAAGGGTTGAATTATTGAATACATCTAAACTGGTGAGGCAATTATTCATTGTGGTTGAAATGAATGAGGATGATATGACGGAAATGTACAAGATACAGATGGAGCTTGACAAGGTAGATGCTGAGGAGGTGTTTCCCCTGAGTCTCGAACTCGAGGTGGTAGATACCAAATAAGGAACATCGATTTCAATCTGAGGTGAAAATTCAATGTATTCTCTCAGAAGGTAGTGAATGTCTGGAGTTCCCTAACCCAGAGAGTTGTGGAGGGATTCAAGGAATTGGGTAGGAAAATGGAGTTGAGCCTGGAAGTAGATCAGCCATGTTCTTATTGAATGAGAGTTCAGTCTTGAGGGGGCGAATAGCCATCTCATGTTCCTACTTCTTAGTTTTTTTATGTTATGCTTTTGGAAAGTAATTGGTTATTTTCCTAGAAATTGTGTTGTACAATGTTGCTTTCGGGAGAGGAGAAAATTTGCCTGAGTTAACCCTGGATGGGCTATGGGAGCTGCATTCAGAGCAATTCCAGAGCAGAAGTTACAGAGCGGGGAAACCTGGAAAAAGGGATTGCAGCTGGGGGTCACTTCCTGACCAATCCTAGAATTTCCCAGTGCATTTCCGAAACTACACCTAACCATCGGCGTGGCTTCGATCTGCCTGTGTGTAGCACGTCTGAAGGGCTAAATTGAACACCAGAACATAGGGCTGAGGGACACGAGTGGGCCAAACGGCCCTTTGACACTACCTCACCAGTAAATAAGGTCATGGCTCATCTTATTGTGGTCCCAGCTGCACTTTTCTCTCCATGCACCATTATCCCTGATTCACTTGTCTATGGAAAATCAGACAAAGCCAGCCTCGATATAATATAAAGATTCAGCTAACCCAAACTTCTGAGAAAGAGAATTCCCACTTTAATGAAATCCCACTTTGTGATTTTTTCCTCACTCCTGTTCTGACTGAGGTTGGAGTGTGTCACTCTTTCCTTTTCTGGTCCAACTCCTCCACTGCTCACAACAAATTTAAATGTAACCGGGTTGATGATATGACCGATGATAAAGGTCTCAGACTGGATCAGGTTTAGTGATAGGAACAAGTCAGGCAGATTTCTTGCATCAGCCGCAGGTAACTAATAGGATGAGCAGAGGGATCTTGGTGTCCATGTACACAGATCTCTGAAAGTTGCCACCCAGGTATATAGTGCGGTGAAGAAGGCATATGGCGTACTGGCTTTTATTGGTAGAGGAATTGAGTTCTGGAGACCTGAGGTCATGTTGCAGTTGTATAAGACTCTGGTGCGGCCGCATCTGGAGTATTGTGTGCAGCTTTGGTCGCCATACTATAGGAAGGATGTGGAGGCACTAGAAAGGGTGCAGAGGAGGTTTACCAGGATGTATGGTAGGAAGATCGTATGGAGAAAGGCCGAGGCACTTGGGGCTGTTTTCATTGGAGAAAAGAAGGTTTAGGGGTGACTTGATAGAGGTGTACAAGATGATTAGGAGTTTAGATAGGGTTGACCATGAGAACATTTTTCCACGTATGGAGTCAGCTATTACGAGGGGGCATAGCTTTAAAATAAGGGATGGTAGGTATAGGACAGATGTTATGGGTAGATTCTTTACTCAGCGAGTCGTGAGTTCACGGAATGCCCTGCCAGTAGCAGTGGTGGACTCTCCCTCATTATGGGCATTTAAACGGGCATTGGATAAGCATACGGAGGATAGTGGGCTAGTGTAGGTTAGGTGGGCTTGGATCAGCGCAACATCGAGGGCCAATCAACTGCGCTGTATTTTTCTATGTTCTATGTTCTATATTCTAGGACTAACGGAGCAGCATGTTAGATTTGTGGTTAGCACTGCTGCCTCGTATCAGCAAGGAGTTGAGCTCAATTCTAACCTCGCCTGACCCTCTATGTGGAGTTTGAACTTTCTTCCCGTGTCTGTGTGGGTTTCTTCCCAATTCTCCAGTTTCCTCCCAATTACCCAGAGTGACCAGGAATGTGTAGGTTAAATAGGGTAGTCATGGGAAATTCGGGGTTACGTGGATAGGGTAGGGGGACAGGTCTGGGTGGGATACTGTTTGGTGGGTTGGTGTGGACTCGATGGGTCGAATGTCCTGCTTCCACACTGCAGTTGTTCAATGACAAAGGTATCAAGTTTGGGCTCTACAAACTCCCAGTCAGTATATACCTGATCGCCTCAATGCTTTGCATCTTTCAATACGATCAGCTTTCATTCCAAGGGTAACCTGTTAATGTCCCCATAATATCAGCCCTTAATGCATGGAATAAATTAAGTGAAACACTTCCAGTGTTACTTTATCCTTTCTCAGATAAGAATGCAAAAATAAAACTAATCTCACACACCGATGAGTCGGTTTATGTTTGTTTTCTCAGGGTGCAGTGAGTCTTTGGAACACTCTTCCTGCAGACCATTCGAGGCAAAGATATTGAATATTTTTGAGGCAAGGTTCAAGAATCACAAAGGAGTCAAGGTTATCGAGGAGTGGGCAGCAATGTGCCTTGTGGGGAAAATGTGGACAGTGGTACTAAATGACACGGCTCCAGAATATCCAGGGATTAAACGAAATGATAACATCGATAAAGATTTAAGGGGGAAACAAGATGGCAGCGATCTGAAAAGTCTGCTTTGATGAGCTCTGCATCACAGTAATGCTCTACCCCACCCCACCACAGTCATTTACTTACAATTCAACACTATAAGAGCTATAGAATCCTTACTCATCTCATTTTGTCAAGTAGAACTGACAAAACATGGGAAAGGATCGAGTAACTCCCAACACGCAAGGCACCCGTCAGAAGCTTTCAGTATGCCTGTGACCTCACCTGCAACTCCCTCTGCTCGTTCCATGGACCCAGTTATTCACCAGGCCTTGGTCACCGAGATCACCAAGTTAAGTGAAATGATTGAAGGCATGATTGAGGAAAAGTTCAGCTGGAGGCTAGAACCACTCTGAACAGTGCTCCAAAAGCATGACGAGCAACTTGAAAGCCTTGGAAACAGAACGGGTGAGGTCGAGCACCAAACTGCAGGGGCAGAGACTGTGATCGATTCCTCTAAGGAGCGGATCTTCACCCTTGAAAAACAGATCCGTACCTTAACTGAACAAGATGACGACCTCGAGAGCAGGGGCAGAAAGAAGAATGTTCATATCATCGGTCTGCTGGAGACATAAGGTGTTCAACCAATGAGTTTTTTGCGTGAAATGGCTGCCGCGATTCCTTCACTTCGAAGCTGAAGAGGGATGGGTGAAGATTGAGACACCTCATCGGGTTGCAGAGGTCATGCTCAAACCAACGCCTTCGCTCTGCCCTTGTGCGACTACATCGTTGCAGCGACAAACAAATACTTATGGAAGCTTCCAGAATACAGGGAGAAGATCCGACGAGGGCTCCAGTATTATGTTCTTCCAGGTCTTTTCAGCGGCAGTGATTCATAAGAAAAAATATTTTGATAATATCAAGAGAAGACTAAGGGAACTTGAGATTCAGTATTCCTTAATGAACTCAGCGGTGCTCCGTATGTTTTCAATAGATTCAAGCACTCGTGGATCTTTCAGTAGATCCACTGACTCTCCAGAGGAAGCGAAAACTTTGTGGACACTTTAAAATAGACTGGATGCTTTAATATATATCAATAATCATGTTTCTCTTTCTTCAAAGAACGTTTGTTGAATGTTTCTGGTATTAAGCAGGTTAAACTATAATCGGGGATGGGTAGAGTACACACTTTTATCTTCTTCATTAATATTACTACTCGTTTTTCTCTTGCTTAGTTTGTGTGTCGGGTTCGGCTCAAGCTGGAGGGAGTTATGACGGTGATCATGATGACTGAATGTCTACCAAAGGGCAGTTCAATCCCGATATTTGTGATTAATTGCCCTGGATGCAGTATTGATAATGGGGCAGAAGATAAAGATTTGTGACGTGCAAATGCCCCCATTGGGCAGGGGATAAATGCCCCTCCTGAGTGCCATTGGCATTTTGTATCCTGTTTTGTCTTTTTGTTTTTGTATGTATTTAGTTTTGGAACGTTTTGAGGGCTTGATAGTTGAAGTAGCTTTAGATTGTATGTTTTCTTAGGCTCTAAGAGTCTTTTTTCATTGATGCTCAGAGCTTTATATTTCGAGTTCTTCCTCTCTGGAGTTCAAATATTGTTTCAGTGTGTTATGGCTAATGTCATGCTTAAATGGTGTATCTGGAACATTAAGGGGATCCATTCGCCAGTTAAGAGGAAAAAGATACTTTCTAGTCTTAAAAAGGAGAGGGTGGATGTTGTCCCATTGCAGGAGCTGCACCTTGATGAGAAGGAACATTTGACATTACAGCAGGGCGGGTTTGATCGGGTTTATTTCTCGTCTTTTAATATTAGGAGCAGGGGAGACGCCATACTGGTGAGGAAGAAGTTTCCATTTAAATTACTAGATTTCATTACACACCCACAGGAGGATCATAATCCTCAAAAATATATGGGGAAGAAAACGGTATTTTGAATATTTATTGCCCCCTGGCGCACAGCGTTAAATTTTTGATAGATGCTTTTTCCAAATAAAGTAATCTTTCTTCGCAGCACATTATCGTAGGAGTTGCTTTCAATTGTCTTTTGCACCCACGGTGGACAGAATGCCCAAATGCACCCAGTACCATCTTTACAATCAAAGCAATTAGTGGATTTGTGTGTGGAACTGGGGCTGGTGTATGTATGGAGGCAGATGCACCTCATAGATAGGAATTCTCCTTTCTTCCTTAACCCGCAGAAATGCCACACTAGTGTTGATCTCTTCCTCACCTTGCAGCAATCTTCGATTCAGTGGTGTCCTGTACAATTGGGAATATTACCATTTCTGACCATGCAGCAGTATACTTATTAGTCAAGATTAAGGGCAATATAGCAGGTTTGAGACACTGGTGAATGGATCCCTTTATTCTTAAAGATAGTAAGTTCATTGAGTATTTCTGCAATGAATTCAGATATTTCTTAGCCATTAATTCACATTCAACCAGTAACCCATCCATTCTATGGGAAATTGCTAAGGCTTATGCCAAAGGAATAGTTATTCCTTAGGATGCGGCAGAAGCTGGAGCAGGACCGTTTGCTCCAGGCACGGTTGAAGGCAGCTGAGAGGGCATACTGTGATAGACCCTCGGTGGCTAGGCTGCAGAGGATCACAACGCTTTGGTCTACAATGAATTCTATGCTCATACAGACAGCCAAGAAGGAACTTACTTACAAAGGCTGTGAGCATGGTGATAAGCCAGGCAAGCATTTAGCCTATCTTGAGAGGAAAAAGAGCGTGACCAAGTCATTACCTCAATTAGGGAAGGTACAGGGACCCGAACCGGCGATCACATAAAGATTAAAGCCGCATTTCAGAAATGTTACTCCGAATTATATCAGACTGAGCATTATGAGGATAGGTAGTTTAAGATGGCGTATTTCTTCAAGAACTTGGATCTTCCAGGGGGTAACCCCCAAATAAGCGTCTTGCCTTAATGCGCCATTGTCAGTGCTGCAGGGTATAAAGCATCTTCAGGGCGGACAGGCACTCGGTCCTGACGGATTTCCAACAGAAATTTCTAAACCTATTGTCAGGGCCGATGCTTATCATGTTAGTCACTCATACATTCACGACTGCCTCCCACCATCCTTAAGAGAGGCTCATGCCTCTCTTATTCCTAAAAAAACGTGCTTCTTATAGGCCCATCTTACTTTTAAATGTTGATTTAAAAATCCTGTCTGAGACCCTTACATTACGGCTGGAAACTGTGTATCCTTTCATTGTCAAACTGGACCACAGCAGCTTATAATGGGCTGCAGATATTCCTGCAATATTACGAGATTACTCAATATGATCCAACCATGTCAACAACAAATTATACAGGTATTAGCCATTCCTTTAGATGCAGAGAAGGCATTTGACTGGGTTGAGTGGCTGTATCTCTTCTATACGTTAGAATAGTTTGGTCGAGGCAAAGTTTTTATCAAGTGGGTGAGGGTCTTTGAAAGCAATCCTCTTGCCACGTTTCTCACCAATGGTGTGCGACTCTATAACATTAATATTCCTAGAGGCAGTCAACAAGGTAGACCCCTTTTGCCAGTGTTGTTTAAGTTGGTGATTGAGCCACTGGTGAAGGCCTTCTGCAGGGACCACAACATATCTGCCCCAGAAGTGGAATAGAAGTCACGTAAGATTACATTGTCTGCAGATGATGGTCTTATATTTTTGTTATATCCCACAGTTTTGGTACCTCACCTCATGCAATGCATCAGTTCCGGCTATACCATTGATTTCACAAAATCAGAGGCTATGCCTATGAGTGATCTTATGGAAATACCTGATGCCGAGAGAGAATCCTGGTTTCCTTTTCAATGGTCCCGGGGTTTATCGGAATATTCCCTATTTAGGTATACTCATTAATCCTATCTTTGAACTTATATTTAACATGGAATTTGTCCATTTGTATGACAAAATTAGACAAGACATTCGAAGATGGAAGGCACTTCCAATATCCTGGCTCGGTCAGATAGCTCTTATTAATTCCCTCCCTTGCTTGCTCTACCCAGTGTGAATGCTTTCTTTGATGTTCCCCAGACCGACATTTAGGAGACTAAATGGATAATGTATCTCTTTGATTTGTCACCATAAGCGACCCCTTATCAAGTCAACCAAATTACAACGATCCCCCAGTTTGTGGGGAGTAGTTCTCCTGGATATTAAAAGATATCAATTCAGCTCTTCTTTACTCGATGTTAGTGAGGCATACGCCTCAATATGTTTAGATATTGAAGCTTCTCTGGCCAAGTTTTCCTTATTACTCTGCTATTCATAGGCAAAATGAGGACAGTTACGGTGTATTGCCATTTCCCAATAAGTATCAATAATTTGAAAGCATGGAGGGCAATGTGTCCGATCGAGGGCAATATAGCCAAACCTCATTTTTCTAACCCCAAAACTTGGTATACCGTGTTTCCGACCGGGGATACTGGATTCCATGTTTAAACTATGGGCAACTCGTGGGTGTATCTTGCTTTGATGAATTATCTGAGGGAGAAACAAGGATGTCCTTTGATCAAATAAGTCGTAACTATAGACTACGAGTAGAAATATCTTCTGCTTTCTTTTTATCAGATCAGAGATATTATTCAAAAAAGAACCACGCGTTTAACAGACTGTACAGATACGATACAGAGAAGATGGTGCTTAGTGCTAAGAACACACTCTCTGGCAGTACCCTTTATCATTTGTTGGAGAGCAGCCCCTCAGACCAGACTTTACGCCTTTCTGAGGTCTGCAAAGAGAGTTGGGCGTTCAGATCTCTTCGGACACAGGGGAGGACATTTGTGAAAATGCAAGAGGATTTCAATCTGTAAGAAGACTCTTGCCATGTAGTTGAAGGTTCTTCATAGAGTCCATCTGGCCCCAGATACTCTCTCAAAATGGGAGTATGTCTCAAATACAGAATGACTATGGGCACTCTTACTCATTGCCTGTTGACCTTGCACCAGCGCTATAGGAGCGGTGTGTTATGGAGAGGATCTTGGGGACAGAATTGGAGATGGATCTGGTTTCCCTTTTCGTGGGCCTGCCCAGATGTACATAGGGAAAAAATAATACATCAATACCCTCACTTCCGGGTTCAGAAAAACATTCTGTTGTGCTTGGTGCCTAAAAACCCCCTTGGTCTGTTGCGTTATCGCAAACTCGTCATGGAGCACAGTCCTTTGGACTTTTTCAAATGTATGGTGCAACAGAAAATATAGGATTCTTATAAAACATGGCAGCCCTTTTTGATTTACCAAGATACAGGCTGATCTGCCACTCCAATAAGGACTTTTATATAGCTATGACGAACTTGACTAATGATTCTAATGTCCAGACAGGAAGAATTACGGGCAAATGAACGTGTATTAGTTAATTCTCGTGTAGGTTCAGAGCCAAAGTTTTGTCACACTGAGTTGTATTATTCATTTGTTTTTATTTTTATTTTTCTTCTGCCCGTTTATTTACCTCTTTGTTTTGTACGTACATGCACAATGGTGTAATTTTGTTCAATTTGCATTTTTTTTTAGTTGGGTACTTATTGGTTCATTGTAGCATTAAGAAGATTTTCTCTCAATAACAATATTTTTGAAAAAAATTGCATGTTACCCTGGATAGAATAGAGTCCCAAACGACCACTTTCTCATTCGTGAGACGACAAATTGTGGTTTATCCTCAGGGTCATTACATCACGGGTGACAGGGTAAGGTTGGGAGGACGTCCCCTTCATGGTAACCTCCGTCAGTTTGGGGAATTGAACCCGTGCTGTTCGCCTTCCTCTGCATCACAAGCCAGCCATCCAGCCAACAGAGTGGGAGACTGCGTAACTGCTATAGATAGAAATAGCCAAACTCAAAGTAAAGTATAAACTTTGATAAGAAGGGAAAAGGTACAATTCAGATGACGGTAAAGATAATGGCTGAGGAAAAAAAAAGCCGCTGGAAATTTTATTTTATAACGAGACAGGTGATTAGATGCTTTCTTTGGTTGATTATAGTAAGGTGACACAAGCAAAATAACCAGAATTATTAATTTTGGTTAGATATCGATAACCGTAAATTAAGAGTATATTTTTGATTGGTCTGTGTGAAGCATGCTAAGCACTGCATGAAAGTAAAAACCTGATGGAGCATATTTTTGGAGGGTCCATCCCCATGGGAAATGCCTCCCGAACACATGCTTGAAGAAACTCGTGGTAAAAAGTGCCTGAGTGTCGGTTGGTCAGCGACAGAAAACCAGGGGGCTGAATGATTGAAAGTTCCTGCAACGTTGAAGCTCAGAAGACAGTCAGATCGCCCCCGACCTTATTAAATGGGACAGCACATTTGAAGGGCTGAATGGCCTTATTATGGATTTTAATTGCAAGTGATGAACAAAAAAACACTCTGTTCCTTCCCCTCATGTTTTACACAAAGAGGCACTTCCATTTTCCTGAAACTGGGAATTATTTGGTATATTATCTGGAACATGCCATAATCAGCATTCTCCAGAGCATTCTACAATCTGTGGGGGTATTACAAAGGTAAGCAAAAGGGGGGAGAGAGAGGGGGTGATAGGTGCTGCATGCAGGAGTGAGAGTGATGGAGCATGAGCCTTGTTCGGGTCGGTGCTATAACAGATATAAAGTGAGTGTGAGGGAGCAGAGAGAATACAGTGACCCTTATGCTGACAAAGTGGGGAAGGTTATTGATGGTTGTCGTGTGTTACTGAACATTCTTCAGACCGCAGATACTGCACTGAGCTCGGTGGTGAGCTCAGACCATGCTCAGTGGGTCTGGTGGTGTGGCCCACTCTGGGAAGAGACGTACTAACTCTTCCACATGGACATCCGTGACCCTGTTGACAACCCGTGGTGTAATTGGCCTTAATCTGCCATGCTCTGGCTAAATTGTACAGGGCAGCTCCAAACTGAGGAAAGCTCAATCGTATGCCCATTGTCCTTTTAAAGATGGCGCCAGAGTCAGGGATCATGGAATATCCAGGGGCATACGGGCGATGGTGGGTACCTCCAGCCAAGACGGGCGGGAGAATCGGGCTGGCATTGAATGAGAGGGATACCATGGGGTAGGGTGGGTAGTTAATGATGTGAGTTTGATAAGAAAGCACCAGGGAATTAGCTCGGCCTCGTGCAGACAATCCCTCTGTCACACTCAATGAAAATCACACAAAGATGAATTATTTTTGGATTCAGCCCAATGAGTTGAATACTCTCCTGACACTACTCCCAGGTACAAAGCTGCAGAACAAATCCTCATCCAAAACTCTCTATCATCTGAACTCACACCTATATCCTGTTCACCATCATTCCTGGTAATACTGGCATATTTTGCCGAATGGTATTGAAATGTCTATATATCAGCATTCTGAAACCTGTGAACACATCCTTCCATTATATTGTTTCTCAATCTCAACTTCTCTGTCTAAACACAAAACCACTTTCCTTTGCAGCCATTCAGCGAAAACTGGTCCTTACGAACCAAAATGTCTGTCCACATTAACCCCAATTCCCTGCATTTGGCCCATATCCTTCTCTGCCTTTCCAATTCATGTATTTTTCGAACAAAGTGCAGCGAGGTTTTGTGACATCAAGAAAGGTCTCAAGAAAGATCTCGCTGAATCTACCATTCATCTCACCCTGGCAATCAGATTACACAGAAACAATTTGACTGGACGTTAAGAGCAAGAAGTAGAAGCAAACGCTGGTGGTAGGTGTGTAAGGAATTAAATACTGCAGGGAAAACAAATTGTGTATGTTACAAACAGGAAATTAGATACACAAGCGTTTGCAGGCAAAACTCAACGGGTCTGGTACTATTTTAAGGATGAAAGTCGAAAGTTTGGCTCTCGAATACCACAGCAGGCCAGGGCGCATCCAAGGAGCAGGAAAGCCCATGTTTCAGTCATAAGCCATTCATCAGGAATTCATTTCAGAATTCACTTTTTCCTAATCCTCTGTAGGAAGAGAGTGAGTCAACATTTTTAATTTGGGGATTCTTCATCAGAACAGCTTTTGTTTTCGATCTAGAGTATATGCAGCTGTTTGTTTTATTTTAGATCAGCAATTATCTTGCATGCTGCAGTATTAATGGACAACTTGATCTAGGAAGAAGGGGAAAGGGGGAGGGCAGAACAGCAGGCAATGTGTCAGTCACAGCTTAAGGCCCTGTCTTTCAGAATGTGAAACCTAGGGTGGAGGTAAAGGAAGGCTTGTCGGAATCTCCACACTGGAATTTGACATAATTTGAACAGATGTGACGGATCCAGAGAATGTGGGAGGATGCAGTCTCGCTCGCAGCTGGTCAATAAGTGGCACAGTGGCTAGCAATACGGACTTACAGCACCAATTGACCTGTGTTCGATTCCAGCCTTTGGTGACACTCTGTGCGGTGTTTGTACCTTCCCCCGTGTATGCGTGAGCTTTCTCTGGGTGTTTGGTTTTCCTCTCACAGTCCAAAAATGTCCAGGTTAGGTTCAGTGACCTCACTGAATTGATCCGCAGTATCCAGCAATGTGCAGGTTCGGTGGATTGTCTCTGGGAAATGTAGAGCTTTCGGGGTAACGTTTGGGTTTGTTGATCTGGAGGGTCAGTGTGGACTTGGTGGGCCAAAAGGCCTGGTTCCACACTGCAGGGCTTCTATAATTTTTATGTAGCTGTCTGTGTTTGAAAACACTTCCAGGATCCTACCTATAAGTGCTAACACAAGGTGCCTCAACAAAATGTTACACCTTCCATTTGTCTAACATGAACTCCATCAGCCACTCCTCGGCCCTTTAGCCTATCTGATCAGCGTCCCGTTCTGAGTTAACCATCTTCACTGTCCACTACCTCACCAATCTTGGTGTTAACTGCAAACTCACTAACCATTCCTATTGTATTCACATCCAAATCATTTATATAAAATGAGAAAATTCATTAGACATTTGTGGTACACTGCGGATCACAGGCCTCCAGTCCAAAAAAAATAACAGTTCACAAACACTTATCCATCTATTATCTTCGAGCCAATTTCCTCCAACTCTCCCTGTATTCCATGTGATCTCACCATGCTAAGCAGTTTACCATGCGGAACCATTTTGAATGCCTTACTAAAGTCTATATTCTATTCCACGGTTATATTTCTGTGTCTTCATCAATCTTTTTCGTCACTTCGTCAAAATGCTAAATCAAATTAGTGGGACACGATTTCCCACACACAAAGTCATGTTGACTATCGCTAATTGGAATTTACATTTCCAAACACAAGTAAATGTTGTCCCTCAGAATCCCCTCCAACAGCTTACCCACCAATGATGTCAGTCCCACTTGTCTCCAGTTTCCTGGCTTTTCCTTACCAACTGTTCTTGAACAATGGCATAACCTTACCTGTGACTGTCCATGATACAATTATCTCAGCCAGTGACTGAACAATTACTTGCCTAGCTTCCCAACAGATCTGGGGTACATCTGATTAGTTCATGAATCTTAGATCAGTGCAGCACAGTACAGGCCCTTAAGCTGTTGATGTTGTGCTGGCAGTTTATCCTACTCTAAGGTCAGACTAATCTTCATTGTACTAAAATCCATGTGCCTAACCAAGAGTCACTTAAAAGGTCAGAGTGGGTTATCCACCTTAATGCATTTTAAAATATCCAGCTCCTCTTCTTCTGTAATATGGACAATTTTCAAGATATCACTATTCATTTCCCAAGTTCTCTACCTTCCATATCCTACTCCACAGTAAATACTGATGCAAAATATTTATTTAATATCTCACCGATCTCCTGTAGTTCCACACATAGTTCACATTGCTGATCTTTAAGGGGTCCTGTTCTCTCCCTAGTTACTCTTTTGATCTTAATGTATTTGTACAATTTCTTTGGAATGTCCCTTACCCTACTTTCGGAAGATATCTTATGTCCCCATTTTGGCCTCCTGATTTCCCTCTTGGGTATTAGCCTACATCCCTGGAACTCCACGATGGATTCACTCGATCCCCACTGTCTGCACCTATCATTCTGCTCACCATTCAGTATTCCCTACACTTATCAGCCTTATCCTGCTTATACACAGGAACACGCTTTCGCTAGACTCTATAACTCATTTGTGAAAGCCTCCCACTTTCCTGCCAAAGAAGCTATGCAAAGTGCCAACATAAAACGTTCAAAGTTGGCCTGACTCAACTTAAAACTTTAAAATTTATATAAGGACTATTCTTCTCCGTAAGTATTTTACAACTAATAGTTACTGCATAACAGGCTCAAGAAGCAGAAGCGCCTCCTCCTGTCCCTCTGTAACAAACTTGAGAGGCTCAATGGCCTTCTCTGTCTCTTTGTAACAGGGGCATGGGGACAGAATTACTTCCTCCTGTTCCTGCGCAGCAGTCTCGATGCTCTGAATGATGTCCCAACGTTATAGAAGAATTTGACAACAGTGCACATAAAACCAGGAGCAATATTACACAAAGTAAATGGACAATAAATATATACACTGGTTTATTGGCTCTGGAAATTACCCCACCAGTCACCTTATGCAGCTGATCTGTTACTCTTTCACTGTCGCCCTTTATGAACAGTATGTAATATACACAGTCCTGCAGTGTTCTGGCACTACTCCCACATACATGGAAGAAATAATCAGAAAATTGAAAGATTTATGATCCATCCCTAAGCAACGCCCATCCATTCCACCCACACCGAGTAAATGTTCCCTTTTATTGGGACATGAAAAGTGATGTCAGGAAGGGGTTAACTGGACCTGTTTGCTCAGTGACTGTGATTAATGTTAGTCTCCATGAGTTGCAATTACCCCAGTGTACGGTTTCCATCTTTTAATGATAAGTGGGCTCCATTAAATGTGTTTTCCCATATTATAGTGGGAGCATCGCCGACAGTGTTAACAGGAATCAGCAGCTCCAGAGAGACAGAGGGGAGGGATCACAGTCTGAGCACAAGAGTCTGGATTGTTTCAACAATGAATCAGAATCTCAGAACATTAGACTGGAATGTTGCAGCAATGGATCACAATCTGAGAACATTAGACTGCAATGTCGCAAGAATGGGCAGGAGTTTATATTGGGATGTTTGGTATCTTTCTACATATTATGATCGAAGGCCATTATCGTGGCGGATCAAACATGCACTTTACATTATACGATATTTTTATTAGCCAATCCTGGCTTTTGTTGGTGTACCTGGTAAGTCTCACTGTTCAGTCGTTAATTCTATAGATCATGTTTGACAGTAATACTGATCTTTCATTCACTCTACTCTCCTTGCCACTGTTATTGTTCCTGCTAAGACTCTGAATCCAGATATTCACTTGACAAATCACTACTAAATTGTTAAATCACTCTGTCCCTCCTTGCTTCTGGCAGTGTTACTTATGGGTTGCTGTGTTGACTTACTCAGTTTCAGCTGTGAACCATGATTCGTTGTATCACTGCACTTGCTATCTAAATATTGAAAGCATTGCATTCACTGTCTTCTGTCCTGGTTACAAACTGCATTTCCTTCCTCTGATTGCATCCCATCCCTGGCCAATATCTGAAGCTGAAATAGACAAATGACAGCAGTGGTGATCCCTTTGGCCAAGAACCAAATCCTGACACTACACCCTGACCATTCCTAATTGCAACTACTGACAAATCCAGCATATACTTCACTGGCTCATCCCATCAGCTATTTGAACCATGAGCTGTGAAATACAGTCTTAAAGATGGCATTCATCTGTTGCTGACACTCACAGCTGCAAACCTGCAGAAACAAATCTGAGTCAATACTCCACAGCTCATATCGGATATCACACAGAACTCCCCATCCATCCATCTTTCCTGTGCGTACTGATCTATAATGCTATTGGGTCCGGCAATGCCTTTACTTTAATATTCTCAAGCACGTCATTAACAGCTGCCCATGAACTATCTCTCTCTGTTCCTTTTACCAAGCCCTAACAGTTGTTCACATTTAAACTGATTTCCTCCATGTGTGCTCTCTCTTACACAATGATTTTTACATCTAACACTGCCCCAGAACGACACACATGCACACATAAAACCCCTTGTCTTGAACTGATGCATGAAGATACAGAGACATAAATATGTGCGAGCCCACTTACTGTCACTCGCAGTATGGGCGGCAAATTGTCCCGTATTAGTCAGTTACGTAGTGCAAATGTAGCAGCAATATACCAGCAAAGTTTTGCAATACTCCCCATGCTGGGCAGCTCGTCCAGTTTACTGAGCAATACACTAGCATAGTCTGCACAGCTCCTCATGCTGGCCAGATAGTCCACCTTGCTGAAAATGTGTTGCTGGAAAAGCACAGCAGGTCAGGCAGCATCCAAGGAACAGGAGAATCGACGTTTCGGGCATAAGCCCTTCTTCAGCTCTGCTCTCCAGCATCTACAGTCCTCACTTTCTCCTCGAAGATAGTCCAACTTACCGAGCAACACACTTGCATCGTCTGCACAAATCCCCGTGCTGGGCAGATAGTCCACCTGACTGAGCAATACACGAGCATAGTCTGTACAGTTCCCCATGCTGGGCAGATAGTTCAGTTTGTTGAGCAATGCACTGGCACAGTCTGCACAGATCCCCATGCTGGCCAGATAATCCAGCGAACTGAGCAATACACTGGGATAGTCTGCACAGCTCCCCATGCTGGTCAGTCCAGTTTACTGAGCAATACACTGGCATAGGCTGCGCTGCTCTCCATACTGGGTTGTCTACTTGTCCCAGTGTATAGCTTCTGCGTTTGTTCTGTGAGGCAAATTCAAAATTTAGTGGAACAAATTTGGTGAGCTGATCTGGCAATGCCATTATTCAATGTTCTCATTCTTGCGAATTGAGCCGCCAAAGTCTCACTGCTCCAGTTAGACCCACTCCCTTGTTTGTTCCTCATATTTCAACAACATGCTCTGTTTCTATATAAATTGTCCGTTTCTATCTTTAATGTGAATATCTCTGTCTATCTCTATCTATCTCTGGCCTTGGGTTTTGATTATGTATCGAATACTGGAATTATGAAGTTCAGACATAATGTGATGGTATATGCCAGGCAATTGTTCACTTCCCGCTGTGTCCCATGTGTTACTCCATGGACAGGGGAGTGTGTGCTGGGCTGTGGTTCACTTCCTGGTGTGTCCCTTGAGGTGCTTCATGAAGAGCTGTGTGTGTGTGTGTGTGCGTGTGTGTGTGTGCAGGGCAATTATTCACTTCCCGGAGTGTCCCACGTCCTTCTCCATGTTGTACAGCGGTGTGTGTGCTTGACTGTTGCTGGTGTATCCCATGTGGTGCTCCATGGACAGGGGGTTGTGTTTCGTGCTGTTGCTCACTTCCCGGTGTGTCCCAAGTAGAGCTCCATGTTGGATAGGCAGTTTCAGCATCTTTGAATCATGTCTTTAAAACTTGGTCTGTGCCTGTCTACTGAACGCCTGTGTTTGTCCCTCTCAGCTGATTACGTGGTCAGAAACACGAGGAGGATCCTGAAGTATAATTAAAAAGGAGTAGATACCTCACTTTTAGTGGAGGGAAATCTGTCTCCTGTTATTGAAAAGTTAGTGGAGGGGGTGGGGATGGTTTGCTGGAGGTTGTGCTGTGAGCAACCTCAGACATTCAGGGAGACCAGAGGATTTGGTGACCCAACTCTGGATGGAGCATGGAGACTGTATGTTACAGCATCTGGGTCTGTAACATGAACAACAAATGGAGCAGAGGCTGCAGAGCATGGAAGCTCTGAAACCACGGGGTGGGTGTGTGTGGGGAAAGAGATCTGACGAATCTGTCTGTGTCTTAACGTGAGCACAGGCTCTCACTCTCATCCTTAAACACACACACACACACACCGTCTTTCGCTCACACACATGGAAACAAACATACACATCCTCTCTCTCTCACTCGCATGCCACCACCATCCCTCCGCCACCACACACACACACACACACTTTCTGCATCTCTCGCACAGACACACCGATATATCTGAGGGGCTAATTTGCGTTTGCAGATTTATATTTGTGGATAGATTGTATTTTGTTCAAAACAACATTCAATTTGTACGCAGCCAATCACAGTGGCATTTTAAAAAGTTCTGCTTTGGAAATAAAATCAGTATGACTCCAGGATTAAACAAGTCGGACTACACACAAGACCTTCCATGATTTGCAGGGAAGGTCACATCTTGGCAAACATAATAGAAGTTTTTGAGGAATGACAAAGTTGATAGTGGAGAAAGGGATATCGATGTCATATACATGGACTTCAGTCAGGCATTTGATGAGATAGACTGATGGAGAAGGTGAACTTGCAGGGGTCCATGGTGTAGTAGCTAGATGGTTTAGAGAAATGGCTGGGCAACAGGAGACAGAGAGTAGTAATTGAAGGGAGTTTCTCAAAATGGACAACTGTTCTGTGTGGTGCTTCACAAGGATCCGTACTGGACCACTGTTTTTTGTGATATACTTACATGATCTGAAGGAAGGTATAGGTGGTCTGATTAACAAGTTTGCAGATGACGCTAAGATTGGTAGAGTAGCAGAAAGTTGAGGGGACTGTCAGAGAACAAAGCTAAATGTAGCTAGATTGGAGAGTTGGGTGGAGAAAGCACAGATGTGAGGTGATGGAGTTTGGAAGATCCAATTCGAGAGGGAATTATACAGTAACTGGAAAAAGCCCTGGGGAAAATTCATGTACAGAGAGATCTGGGTGTTCCGGTTCATTGCTCGCTGAGAGTGGCAAGTCGATAGAATGATCAAGAAGGCATACAATATACTTTCCTTCCTGCATTCCAACAATTTTAGAAGTGGAGAACCACAGACCAGTTAACTCGTCGCCCACAGGAGGGAATCTGTTGGAATCTATTTCGTACAAGAGTAGGCAGGCCATATTACAGTTATAAAGGACTTTGGTTCACCACATTCAGAATATTCTGGACAGTTCTGGTTGCCACATTACTGAAAGGATCTAGATGCTTTGGAAAGAGGGCAGAGGATTTTCACCAGAATGTTATCGAAGATGGAGAGAACGAAATATAAAGAGAGGTTTGGTAGATTGGGATTATTTTTATTAGAAAGACGGAGGTTGAGCGAGGACTTGATTGTGGTTTACAAAATCATGAGAGGTGTAAACAGGTTAGATAGCTAGAAGCTTATTCCCAGAGTGGGGGAGTCAGTTACTAGGGGTCAAGAATTCAAGATGAAATGGGAACACTTTATTGGGGATATGCTAGAAAAGTTCTTTGCGCAGAGGGTTATCAGTGCTGGGATGCGTTGCCAGCGGAGGTGGAAGAGGCGGGGACGAAAGCGTTATTTAATACATATCCAGACAGATACGTGAATGGGCAGGGAGCAGAGAGATACAGAGCTTAGAAAATAGGCGACAGGTAAAGATAGAGGATCTGGATTCACACAGGCTTGGAGGTCTGACGGGCCTGTTCCTGATTTTCTTTGTTATTTATAAATACTATCGAAAAGCTTCTGTTGATACTTGAAAGGAAAATGAAACTAAGATCAAATGTAGCACAGCGAATGTGTGGATACGAGAATTTATTGTAGAGAACAGAAAAGTGACAAGGAGACGAAACAGTCACATTGCATCTGTCTTCAAAGAGAAAGATCCAGAAAATCTCCCAGACATACGAAGTCGTCATGGGACCATTGTACCTAAAGAGTAAAATCATCATACACAGTTATGAGGTAGTATTTCGAAACAGAACATAGAACATAGAAGAATACAGCGCAGTACAGGCCCTTTGGCCCTCGATGTTGCGCCGATCTAAGCCCACCTAACCTATACTAACCCACTATCCTCCATATACCTATCCAATGCCCGCTTAAATGCCCATAAAGAGGGAGAGTCCACCACTGCTACTGGCAGGGCATTCCATGAACTTACGACTCGCTGAGTGAAGAACCTACCCCTAACTTCAGTCCTATATCTACCCCCCCCTTAATTTAAAGCTATGCCCCCTTGTAATACCCGACTCCATACGCGGGAAAAGGTTCACACTGTCAACCCTATCTAACCCCCTAATCATCTTGTACACAAGAACTGGGATGAGGATTGATAAGTCTGACAGACCGGATGTAATTCAACCACTGTACTTCTCTGTATTCACTTCGGAAGGTTATAAATGCATTCAAATGATTAATGAAGGGAATAAGTGGGAGAGTGGAGGACTACAGGCCAGTTAGTTTTTATCCACAGTAGGGAATCTGTTGCAACCTATTGTAATGAAGATCTTATTGGACACTGAGAAAGTAATAGCAAATTTCAATTCAATTGTTCTGCATTTATAAAAGGGAAGTTATAATTTACAAAATTTTTCTTGAAGATATCTCTTGTAGATGTAAACAATGGCGAATCAGTGAATATTGTACAGTCAGATATTCAGGAGGAGTTTTAATCAGCACACACAGTAAGTTAGCAGAAAACATTAAAGCAAAGTGTATTGGGAGGAACATATGCAAACAGGGGAAGGTAAGCATTAGAGAAACTATTGGAGAACATAGATGGTGGTAGAAGGTTGTTTGTGTGACTGCAGACCGGTGTACGCTGGTGTGCCACAGGTTGAGGTGCTGTGCCCCTTTAAAAGCCTTCATTTAAAGGGAATCCGAATACAGACGATGAAGTGTCAATTAGACTCAAAGTGTTAGCTTGCTCTCTCTTTCCGGATGCTGTCTGACTCACTGTGATCTCTAGCATGTGTTGGGTTCAGTACAGATTCAGCTTCTGCAGTGATTTTCTCCGACTCGAAGTAAAGACATTCTGCACTAGTAACACAGAGAGTTGGGGAGACTGGACCTGGACTGGACCTGTACAATTTTGATGTCTTGATCGAAGTAAAATATACTGATCACATAGACTGAATGGGCTTTCTCCTGATTAATCTCTCAAATGGCACAATGGTCTGCTGAGGAGACTTGGTCTGGGATCAAGGCGGGAATCTGTGTGTGAAATTTAGAACACACTGTGTGTGAAATTTAGAACACAGTGTGATTCAATTTAGAACTTTACCATTTATGTCAGGGCTATTCTTCTCCATAAGTATTTTAAAACTGTTAGTTCCTGAATAACAGGCTCAAGAAGCAGAATGGCCTCCTCCTGTCCCTCTGGAACAGACCCAATAGGCTGAATGGCCTCCTTCTGTCTCTCTGTAACAGGCTCAATGGGCTGAATGAACTCCTCCTGTCCCTCTGTAACAGGCTCAATAGGCTGAATGACTTCCTCCTGTCCATTTGCAATAGACCCGAGAGGCTGAATAGTCTCCTCCTATCCTTCTGCAACAGACCCTAGATGCTTTATGGCCTCCCTCTGTCCATCTGTAACAGGGTCGAGAGGCTGAATGGTCTCCTCCTGTCCTTCTGTAACAGACACATGGGGACAGAATTACCTTCTCCTTTTCCTGAGCAGCAGTCTCAATGCTCTGAATGATGTCACAAGGAGCAGCACTGCACAACGCCATTGGGCAATAAATAGTGGACACTGGTTTATTGTCTATGGAAGTGTCCCCACTGGTCACCTTATGCAGCCGGTCTGTTTATTTGTCTCTATCTCCCTTTATAAACGGTATATAATATAAACAGTCCTGCAGAAAATAAGATTGAAAGATTAATGGTCCGTCCCTAAGCAACGCCCATCTATTCCGCCCAGACTGAGTAAATGTCCCCTTTTATTGGGATAGGAAAAGTTACGAAAGGAAGGGGTTAACTGAGCCTGTTTGTTTAGTGACTGTGATTAATGCCAGGCTCCATGGATTGTAATTATCCCAGTGGAGGAGTTCCATCTTTTAATGATAAATGGGTTCCGTTGAATGTGCTATTCCACAGTATGAGTGGGAGCACCACCGACTGCATTAAAAGAGATCGGCAGCTCAAGAGATGCAGTGGGGAGCGATCAGAATCTGAGCACAAGTGTCTGGAATGTTCCAACAATGAATCAAAATCTGAGAACATTAGACTGGAATGTTCCAACAATGATTCACAATCTGAGAACATGAGGCTGGAATGTCTCAAGAATGGACAGGAGTTTATATTGGGATGTTTGGCTTCTTTCTACATAATATGATCGAAACCCATTAAGGTGGCGGGTAGAATATGCACTTTACATTATTCAATATTTTTATTATCCAATCCTGGCTTTCGTTGGTGTCCCTGGTAAGTCTCAATGTTCAGTCATTAATTTTATAAATCATGATTGACTATAATGCTGTCCTTTCGTGAACTCTACTATCATTGTCGCTATTATTGTTCCTGCTGAGACTCTAAATCGAGATGTTCACTTGACAAACCACTACTAACTGCAGCAATGATCTTCTTAATTCACTCTCTCCCTCCTTGCTTCTGGCAGTGTTACTCATGGGTCTCTATGTTGACCTGTCTCGTTTTAACTGTGAAACATGATTCATTTTGTCACTGCCCTTGCTGCTTAAATATTGAAAGCATTGAGGTCACTATGTTCTGTTATGTTCTGGTTACAGATTGCATTTCGTCCCTCTGACTACATCCCATCCCCTGCCAATACTGAGCTGAAAAATACTGGCATGGTCTGCACAGCTCCCCATGTTGGGCAGAGAGTCCAGCTTACTGAGCAATGCACTGGCACGGCCTGCACAGTCCCCCATGCTGGGTAGATAGTCCACCTTGCTGAGCAATGCACTGGCACGGTCTGCACAGCTCCCCATGCTGGGCAGATAGTTCATTTTCTAAGCAATACATTGGCATAGTCTGCAGAACTCTCCAGTTAGTCACACTGCCCTGTCTTTTTCCCCATATGTCACCAATATGGCCTATTTCTATCTGAACTATCTGTTTCTATCTTTAATGTGATTTTTTCTGTCCTTCCGTATCTTTCCCTGGCTTTGTATCGAGTGCTGACATTGTGAAACTCAGAAACAATAAAATGGTGTGTGTGGGCTGTTCTTCACTTCCCCGTGTGTCCCATGTTCCATGTTATATATGCAATCCTGCAGTGCTCTTGCACTACTCCCACACACATGGAATAAAGAAAAAAAAGCTGAGAGTTGGACAGGAGGGATTCAGCAGTTTTGACTCACGTCTTTGAAACTTAATCTGAAGCTGTCCACGGAACACCTGCGTTTGTCCCTCTCAGCTGATCGTGTGGTCAGTAGCACGAGGAAGCCCCTCGAATATTATTGAAAAGGGGCAGGCATCGAACTTGCGTCGGACGCTGAGAGGTGACCTTATAGAGGTTTGCAAAATATGAGCGGCATGGATGGAGTAAATTGACAAAGTATTTTCCCTGGGGTCGGGGAGTCCAGAAAAAGAGGGCATAGGTTTAGCGTGAAAGGGAAGGAGACCTAAGGGGCAAGTTTTTCACACAGTGTAGTACGTGTATGGAATGAGCTGCTGGAGGAAGTGATGGAGGCTGGTACAATTGCAACATTTAAGAGGCATTTGAATCGGTATGTGAATAGGAAGCGTCAGGAGGGATATGGGCTTGGTGCTAGCAGGTAGAACTAGATTGGGTTGTGATATCGGGTCGGCAAGGACGGGTTGGACCAAAACGTCTGCTTCCATGCTGTTCATCTGTGTGACTCTCTCACTCAATGAAAATCTTCTTACTGACTCCTGTTATTCAAATTTTAGTGGAGGTGTTGTGGATGGTTTGCTGGAGGTTGTGCTGTGAGCTGCCCCAGACATTCAGGGAGACTTGAGGATTTTGAGACCCAACTCTGGATGGAGCATGGGGACTTTAGTTACAGTCTCTGGGTGTGTAAAATGAACAACAAATGGAGCAGAGGCTGCAGAGTGTGGAAGCTCTGAAATCAGAGCGTTAGTCTGTGTGGGGAAAGGGATCTGCCAAATCTGCCTGTGTCTTAACGAGGACACACACACGTAACACCCTTGCATGCACATGTGCACACACACACACGCTCTTTTTCTCACACACAAACACGCATACACGCGCTCTCTCTTTCACTCTTGCCCCACCCCCGCGCACACACACTCCGCATTTCTCACATGCATACACGCATAAACCTGTGGGGGTGAATTTGAATTTGCAGATTTGTATTTGCAAATGCATTCAATTTTTTTAAAATCATGCACTTTGTAGACCGTCAGTCAATGTGGCATTTTATAAATTTCTGCTTGGAACTAAAACCCGTCTGATTGCAGAGTACAACACAGACGGACTCCAAACAAGACCTTCCCTAGCTTTGTTCCGGGGTGGTCACATCTTCGCGGAAGAGAAAATTGATAGTCAGGAAAAGGCTGTAGATGTTATATAATGGACCTCAGTAAGGTTTTTGATGAGGTAAGCTGATGGAGAAGGTGTAATTGCAAGGCGTCCAGGGCCTACGAGCTAAATGGATGGAGAACAGGCTGGGCAGCAGCAGACAGAGAGTAGCAGTGGAAGGGAGTTTCTCAAAATGAAGAACTGTTCTGGGTGGTGCTGGGACCGCTCTTATTTATGATATACATAAATGAACTAAAGGAAGGTAAAGGTGGTCTGATTAATACGTTTGCAGATGGCACTACGATTGGTGGAGTAGCAGAAAGTAAAGGGGACTGTCAGAGAATGCTGCAGAAAATAGATAGATTGAAGAGTTGTGCAGAGAAATGGCAAATAGAGTTCAATCTGGACAAATGTGAGATGATGCATTTTGGAAATTCCAATTCAAGAATGAACTATATGGTAAATGGAAAAAAACCCTGGGCAAAATTGATGTACAGAGATCTGGATGTTCAGATCCATTGTTCCTTCGAGGGGCAGGTCTATAGAGTGGTTAAGAAGGCATACAGCATACTTTGTTTCCTGCATTCCACCATTTTAAGAAGGGCAGAAAAGCGAAAGTGGCGAAGTACAGACCAGTTAGTTTGTCATCCACAGGAGGGATTCTGTTGGAGTATATTTTATACAAGAGATGACAGGTCATGTTACAGTTGTCTATGGCTGTGTTTCAACAACATTTCAAATAGTTCGTACAGTTCTGATTGCCATCTTACCAAAAGGATGTGGATGCTTTGGAGAGGGTGCAGAGGAGTTTCACCAGGATATTTCCTGTAATTGGAGGGAACTGGCTATGAAGAGAGGTTTGGTAGATTAGGATTATTTTCATTCGACTGACGGAAGTTCGGGGGACCTGATTGAGTTCTACACAATCATGAGAGGTATAGACATGATGGATAGCAAGACGCTTATTCCAAGAGAGGGGTATTCAATTTCTAGTGGTCAGGAATTCAAGATGAGAGGGAAAAGGTTTATGGGAGATATGTTCAGAAAGTTCTCTACACAGAGACTGGCAGATGCCTGAAACGCAATGCCAGCGCAGGTGGTAGACGTGGTCACGATAGCGACATTTAATATGTATGTAGACAGATGTATTAATGGGTAGGGAGCAGAGGGATACAGATCCTTCGAAAATAGGTGACAAGTTTAGATAGAGGATCTGGATCGGTGCAGGCTTGGAGGGCCCGAAGGATCTGTTCCTTTGCTGGATTTTTTTTTTTGTTCTTGGTAAATACTGGCGAAAAGTGTATGTCCATATTTGAAAGGAAAATGAAAGCAAGGCCAAATGTGGCACAGTAAATGTGTGGACAGGATGATTTATTGTAGAGAACAGAAAATTGACAGGGAGGCGAAACTGTTCCATTATGTCTGCCTTCATGGACGAAGATCCATAAAATATCCCAGAAATGCCATAGGATGATTGTAACGAAACACTAAAATCATTCATACTAGTTACGTGGTAATATATGACAACATACCTGGATTGATGATTGATAAATCTGACAAACCAGATGTACTTCATACTGCAAATTCAGAGAAAGCAGCAATACACAGATGGATTGTATTGTGGATGACTGTATTTATCCGTATTCAATTTGAAAGTATATAAATGCATTCCAACGATTTAAGAAGGGTAGAAGAAGGAGAGTGGAAAACTACAGACCAGTTTACTTGTCATCTGCAGGAAGTAATATTTTGCAATCTATCATAACGAATGCGATATTGGACACTGAGAAAGGAAAAGCAAATTTCAAGAGAATTATTCTGCATTTATGAAAGGGAAGTTATAATTTACAAACGTTTTGTTTGAAGATATATCTTGTAGACCTAATCATAGAGAATCAATGTTTGCGATATAGTCAGATATTCAGGAGGATTTTTAATCAGCACACATAGTAACTTAGCAGAAAACATTAAAGCAAAGGGTATTGGGAGGAACATATACAAACAGGAAAGGTAAAAGTTACGTTTGCCTTCATTTAAAGGGAATCCGAATACAGACGATGAAGGGTCAACTAGACTCAAAGCGTTAACTTCCTCCCTTTTATGGATGCTGTCTGACTCACTTTGGTGTCTAGCATGTGTTAGTTTCAGTTCAGATTCCAGCTTCTGCAGTAATTTGTTCAGGTGAGCAGTAAAAACATTCTGCACTAGTTACACAGAGTGCTGGTGAGACTGTTCCTGGAGCTGAAAAATGTGTTGCTGGAAAAGTGCAGCAGGTCAGGCAGAATCCAAGGAGCAGGAGAATCGACGTTTCGGGTATAAGCCCTTCTTCAGGAATGCTTATGCCCGAAACATCGATTCGCCTGCTCCTTGGATGCTGCCCGACCTGCTGCGCTTTACCAGCAACACATTTTTCAGCTCTGACCTCCAGCATCTGCAGTCCTCAATTTCTCCTGGACTGTATCTGGAGCATTGTATACAATTTTGATATTTTGATCTAAATAAGATATACTGATCCCATATACTGAATGGACATTCTCCAGATGGACATTTCCCATGCTGTTGGTCTCATTTTTCTCATAACTCGTTAATCAGCGGACTGAGCTAACCGACTTCCATTCAATGCAGATCTAAACCAAACAGATCATTGTATTTACAATACATAATGTTTCATGTAGAATGAGCGGCAACACCTATCGACGCCAGCAGCTCTTCTTATACTTAACATTTGCTGATGCAGGTACTATGCAATTTCTTTCCGATGAATGTTATCCACTTCGAGAGTATGTCCCTTTTGCCTCGCCATCCAGGCAGCCCAGAATCTCTGTCGCTGTTAAATTTAGTCCCTGTGTGTCTGCACACAACTTTTGAAATATAATGGAATCAGCTCCTAAAATGTTTTTATTTCTGAAAATTCATCTCCGATTTCAATAATTCTCAGAATAAAAAAAATCTGCTCCAAATGTCTTCATCATTCCCCGTTGGTTTTGAAGCTCCAACCTTTAGTTTCCACTCACCTAAACGAAGGAGTTTCCCTCAGATTTACTCTTACAATGTCACATCAGCTGGATAACCTCCGTTCAGACACTACTAGGTCTTTCCTGATTTCTCCCGCATGATTCATTGTCTATCTCACCGTGCCATTAAATCTGCTCTTTCCTTTTCTAGGGGTGTTATTTCTAAGTAAGCTTCATGTCTGTCGTTTCTATCGACTTTGTATCAAGTGAACTCTGACCGTGTCCTTCCTAACGTCTTTATATTCCAGTAAACGCTACCGTGTCTTTCACCATGCCTTTATAACCCAGTAAATTTCAACCTGAGAAAGAATGCTGGGTCCAATTCAACGCATGAAAACTCACCACTACGCTATGCAATCTCATTACCGACACAGGAAAGGTGGAAGCAATTTCAATTACAGCTGAATCGATTGGCTGCAGCAGCATCGGATCAAATCCCAGTCACATACATGACTGTAGTTCTTATATTTATTTCTTCTCTACGTGTGCTGAAGTAACACAGTGAGGGATCAATTACTGTTGTCAGACGTACTTATTGGGGCGTATTAAATACTGAAGTTGTGAGATCCGAACAGTTTTTATTAACATAGGCCATTCACTATTTGAATCTCAGGCTCAGGAATTTGACAGAGAGCGAATTTGAGCGAAAGTTGAGCCGGGGCATTTACCCAATTACATAACACGAATTTCTGCGGTTGCTTTGTTATTCACCTCCTTTGTGTGTTTTGCATCATTGAGGATTTTGAAGTTGTGCCCTCTATACAAAAGGCCCGTGATTTTGCAACATTGTACAAAAGATGCAGTACAATAACAGCCGATGCTGATTCTGTCTACTTATCCAGACATTGACCCCTGGAAACAGCACTGTGCACTCTTCTCAAGTCTGGAAAACAACTTCCTCACAGATAATGTTACATTTCCGCTCTCATGGCTCTTTTCATTCCATCGGCTTCTGTTTTGCACAGAATCCGATTCAATCGATCTTGTCACTGTGTCATTTCTTTCCATGTGGTCAGATCTTGAGAATAGAATATCACAGTGGGATTGTAAATGCTGGAGGAGAAAGTGAGGTCTGCAGATGCTGGAGATCAGAGCTGAAAATGTGTTGCTGGAAAAGCGCAGCAGGTCAGGCAGCATCCAGAGAACAGGAGAATCGACGTTTCGGGCATAAGCCCTTCTTCCTGTCGATTCTCCTGTTCCCTGGATGCTGCCTGACCTGCTGCGCTTTTCCAGCAACACATTTTCAGCTTGTAAATGCTGGAACCAGTCGAGACTGTCCGCTCTCCCACATCCAATTTATCCCCCGGTTGTGTTAAGATGATGGTCTGAATCACTTCCTTCTCTTTCCTGTCATTCTGGGATGATGTGAGCTGTGAAATCTATGATCTGAACTGGAGACAACGTGGAAAAATGTAAACACATCAGCTGCGTGAGCGACGGGACTTGCTGCAGTAACATCCCATGCTGATTTCAGACAGCAAAAGCCGCCCCGTGACTTCGAGAAGCACAGACACTGTTCCCGAATAATGGGGAGAGATTCACTCCTTCCTCGCAGTTCTGCATTTTCTGTCTGTCTCAGATCGCATTATTTGGACAAGGGTTCCCAAAAGAAGATGATTTTTTGTCCATGCACGATCTCCTTTTACTACTCCTTTCAAGAATTTCCATACTTCCCACTCCCGCCAGACCCCCCACCCCGCTCCACAAACCCGTGTTTGTTAGGGAGCTGAAGACCACGTTCAAGCTGCTCTCCACCAACACTGCGTGACAATGGAAGATGAGTTCGTCCAGTTATCAATGAAGACCGCCCTCTTCCGGGAAAGCAGCTAGCACAGCCTCCTGGGAGAAGCGAGTCAGAATGGAAAGGAGCTGTGATGAATACTCTGTGCTTCTTTCACTCTGAAACAGCAGAAATAGCCTCAGTTAACCAAAAAACTCACCTGATTTATGGTTACCACGTCTGGCGCCGTTCTGGCTCGTTTGTCTCGGGTGTGATATTGCCTCAGACAGGTGACATACGTGCGAGAGGTCTCGGGTTCACCTTGCGGATGAGCCTTGGAATTTTGCACACTACTTCATTTTTGACTGAGAAGATATGATTTCGATGAGATCAGGTTCAGATAAAGATTTCAAAGCTTGAAAACATACGCAGGCAAGTTCAAAAACCGCTTCTTCTCGGCCGTTGCTGCTCTGAGAAATGGATTGTCTAACTTGAAGTAATGCTGATCTTGCCAATGTGGATTTTGCTGAGCGCACGTCCTATACGTAGTAACCTGAATTCCTGAGTCTGGTCAAATGTTGCTTTTCTCACGCTGTGATCTGCATGTCCTTGATTACTATGATCTGCCTTTCCCAATCGCAAACAACGCTTTCCACTGTACTTAGGTCCATGTGACAATCAATCAATCAAAGCACAGTCATTTCCTCATTGCTTGGAGCCAGCAGAGCGAAGGTGGGCTGCATGGCCTCAGTCTGCAGTGTGACACGTTTTGTGATTCTGATTGAAATTGCAATTAAAACAGCAGAATTGGGGAAGTTACAGAGTGGTTATATTGACACAGCCGGGACACATCTGTGCCACAGGGCATCACACAATAACAGCAAAGATCTTTTGACGTTATCCTTGAAGGTACATGTTACAAATACCTGAAGACTACAGGAAACTGCTGTGGTCAGCGATAACAGAGCGGCCCAGAGGGATCGTGGTGGGCGCATTATCCAGAAATTAATGAATGAAAAGCGTCTTCTGCTCGATGACAATTCCAGCTTTCAGTGTGTGTACTGCCACTGCCAGAGTTTCGCGATAACAGTGCTCCGTTCTTCGCATTACATATTGATGAGCCTTATGCGTCCTTACACTCAATGATATCTGAAATAGATAAACCTGCCACATTTATACGTTTGAGGAAACACACGTTTGAAGTTATAGAAGATTTTTTTGCTGTTCTTTGTCAGTCTGTTATGACCTGATTCGCAAAGTCACTTGCCTGAGCTGGGAATACACTGGCGAAGGTGAGACAAATCAGTTGTTGCGTGTACCATGCACATGACGCCTTGCAGTTATTCCTCGCGCTGTGTCACACAACAGGGTCCTCCGGTGAAATGAACAGCCGTGAATGAGGTGTGGATCAGTATGTCAGAGACAGCATTTCGACACAGACACAGTTCCCTAATATTAGGACAAGCAGCACTGATGATGAATAACGTCAGAGAGAAGCAAGCGATAGAGATTTGCCGTGGACTCGATCGGCTGAACGGCTTCTGTCGGCACTTCAATGACGTCACACGTCTCTGCCGTCCCTCTGCCTATCTCTTTGACAGAGTGGCTGAGGGAGAAATAATGGCTCGTATTTAATCCTCCCTTCCGCTTTGGACTGCCTGCAGCCCCGCAGCTCCTGGCTGTGGGGATGGTTCTCAGTGATTGAGGGTTTCATTCGGAGTCGCTTCATCTGGGACAGTTGGGACTCAGATATTAACTGATGTCCGATTGCAGCAAAGAAGCCGACGCCTGTGAAACAAAAGCCTTTCTGCAGGATAGTTCTGCAAATATTGATTCGGCACATCAAATGGGCAGCATAAAAATGCACTTATTTGAATTTTACTGAGGGAAGAGAGTCCACAGCCCATTTCTCTCTTTCCCACCAGCTCAGCACCTTTCTCTCTCTCTCAAGTAAATGATATTTGGAGGAAGTTCGCAATCAAAGTTGCGAAGTTCCAGCGGCGCTCTTGCACCTGGCTGTGCCCGTGAGAGGAAGTTTCAGAGTATATCCGCACTTACATCCCCTCAGACTGCCTGCAAGTGGAGGGAAATGGCTGAATACTCTGCCAATAGAGACAGCTCAGAAATAGCACCGTCCCGCGTGGGGACATTCTGCAGATCAGACACAGTGCACTTTATTATTCAGATCATACCAGTGTGAGAGCGCTCGAGAAGGCCAATCGGTCACTCGTACCTGTGCCAACTCGGGAGCTGCAAAAGATTGGTGAAAGTGTAAACACGAGTGAGTTGTTCACGTTTCAAGTGTTTCCGTGAAGCAGGAAGCAGAAGACACACTGTGAAGCGATTGAGATCTGACTACAGGAGCAGCAAATAAGTTGTACTGCGCAGAGGAGAGCTTTGAAGTATTGCATTCTGGTTGATGGTCCGATCATGCTCTCTCTAGGCCACGCTGCTACAGAAGGAACTATGTCAGTGTCTCTCAGCATTGTGATGTCACAGGCAAATGACGCTGTTACACTGCACGAAATTCCTTTTTTCAATGTGAGGGCAGTCCATATGTAAAGTAGCTTATATATCGAATCCTTTCACATAAATAATTCCACTGCACCTCCGTGTGTTGTATTGTCTCCTTTTACACTTTACCTGTCATTGTGCCTGCACTGAAGGGGCCTTGCTCCTACTGTGTGTCTTTTACAATCTGGGTGATGTGGGGCAGTTGTATTCATGCATGTTCTGACAGAATTTTCCACTTCACTTCAGCCCGCCCTAACTTCGGTATCTGATACCATTCCCGTTGTTTAGGTGTTAAGCATTCGTCTCAGATCCAGCCTGCCCTCACCCAAAATAAATGGAAAACTCAGTCACACTGTGATCACTGCAATCGAAGGATATCTTCACTCCAATGTCATTGATAATTCCAAGGATAAAGTTAGGACTGCAAGTGCTGGAGATCAGAGTTGGTAGTGTGATGCTGGAATAGCACACCAGATCAGGTAGCATCCGAGGAGCAGGAGAATTCAAGTTTCAGGCTTAAGCCCTTCATCAGGAATAAGGCTTGTGAGTCGGGGCTGGGAGATAAATGGAAGTGGTGTGTAGTTGAGGGGAAATAGCTGGGAAGCAATAGATGGATGAATAGGATGGAGAAGATAAATGGTTAGAAGTGGCAGTGATGGAATGGGTCGAGATGGCGGTGGCGAGTTGAAGGCTTGGGCCTGGGGGAGGGGAAATGAGGAAACTGTTCGAATTCACATTTATCCCGTATGGTGTTAGCGTCCCAAGTCAGAATGTGTGGCGTTCGTCCTCCAGGCGTTGGGTTGTAATGGTTTGGCATTGGAGGAGGTCCAGTACCTGCATGGCTTTGACGGTGTAGGAGAGGGAGTTGAACTGTTCAGCCACGGGATATGAAGTTGGTGGGTGCGGGTGTCCCAGAGATGTTCTCTGAAATGATCTGCAAGAAGGTGTCCTGTCTCCCTGATGAAGAGGAGACGACACAGGGTGCAATGGATGCAGTAGATGACATTGTTAGCTGCGAGGTGAATTTCTAACGGATGTGGAATGATCCCTTCGGGTCTTAGTTGGAGATGAGGGGAGTGGTGTGGGTGCTAGTTTCACCCTTCCTTTGATGGCAGTGAAAGGTACCAGGAGAGGGATGTGGGCTGGTAGGGGAAAGTGTGGACCTGAAGAGGTGGTCGTGGAGGGAATGGTCTTTTTGGAGTGCTGGCAGGGCTGGATAGCACAATAGAACTCTGGTTTTGGTGTCTGTCTTGAGGTGGCATCAGTGGCAGAATGTGATGCGTTTTATGCAGAGGTTGGTGGGGTGGAAGGTGAGCACCAGGAGGTTCTGTCCTTGTTGCGTTGAGAGGCGTGGGGTTCAAGGGTGGTGGTGTGTGAAGTGGAGGAGATGCAATGGAGGGCGTTGTCAACCATGTGGGAAGGCAATTTGTGATCGTGGAAGAAGAAGACCAACTGGGTCTTTCTGAGTTGTAATTGGTCATCCTGGGAACAGATCTGGTGGAGGCAGAGGAATTGGGAATAAGGAATGTCGTTTTTTCACGAGATAGGGTTGGAGGAGATGTAGTTTAGATACCTGTGGGAGTCGGTGGGCTTATTGTATATGTCTGTGATTAGTCAGTCGCCATAGACGGTGATGGAGAGGTCCAGGAAGGCGAGGGAAATTGCCAAGATGATCCGGATAAACTTGAGGTCGGGGTGGAAGGTATTGGTAAAGTTGGTCAGTTATTGCACCTCCTCATTGGAGCACCAAGTAGGCCAATACATTCATCAATGTAGTGGAGGAACAGGTGGAGGATGGTGCCTGTGTAACTGCGAAAGATGGACAGTTCCGCGTTTCTGACAAACAGGCAGGCAAAGCTAGGTCCTATGAGGCTGCCCATGGCTACCCATTTCGGTGGAGGAAGTGGGAAGATTGGAAAGAGAAGTTGTTGATTGTGAGGACTAGTTCAGCCATATGGATGAGGATGTCTGTGAAAAGGTACTGGTTGGGATGGTGTGCGATTAAGAAATGGAAGGCTTGCAGACTTCTGTCATGGCAGATGCATTTGTGCAGGGACTGGATGTCCATTACGAAGATGACGCGTTGGGGGCCAGGAGAACGAAATTCTTGGGAATTAGGATTGTGTCGAGGTAAAAAGAGATGATTCGGATGGGACAGGCGCAGGCTGAGACAATAGGTCGACTGGGGCAGTCAGGTTTGTGAATCTTAGGAAGGAGGTGGAATCGGGATTGCACGGTTCATGGAAAATGAGGTTGGAGGTTGTGGATGAGAGATGCCCAGAGGTGATGAGATTGTGGATGGTCTGGGAGATGATGGTTTGGTGATGGGAGGAGAGATTGTGATCGGTGTCAGTAGGAGGAGGTGCCTGCGAGTTGGCACCTGGCTTCAGATTTGTCCCTCAGCCCGACTAACAATCCTAATTCCAGATGAATGGCTTATGCCTAAATCGTCCATTCTTCTCCTCCTCGGATGTCGCCTTACCTGCTGTGCTTTTCCAGGACAACACTCTCGACTCATTCATTATTACTGTCTCATTTCACACGACCAGGTCCGTGCTGTCTGTTTGATTCTAGAGAACACTGTTCTCATGAACTGTGACAAAATCTGCCAATCTGAAACAAAAACAGAAATTGCTGTAAAATCACAGGTGAGCTGGCACCATGTGTGCAGATGAATCACTGTTAACGTTTCACATCCACTGGGTCGTCTCTCCACAGATACTGCCAGACGTCCTGAAATATTCCAGCAACGTCTGTTTTCGTTTGATTTTCAACATCGGCAATTTTTTCGTTTATGTTTTCTAAATTTTCTGCCAATATGATTTGGCTAAAGATTACGTTAAGTGTTTTAAATATGGCTGTGATGGAACGGCCAGATTCCACCAGCCCGCTACTTTTATTTGGTTCACGTGACCAATGCCTTTCCACTTGGTCACCGCGCTCTACAGCTGCACTGCATAGAAATTGACAAAATTGTGGCATTCTCTCGGATTGGTAATCAGCAGCGAGATTGATCGAAGCAGATGGAAAAGTAAAATAAATTGCGAAAATACCGGATATTAAACGGGGAACCGTAAGGGAAAGAGTTGTGTTCTGACAAAATTGAAATGTCATTGCTTAAGATTCAGAAAATGCTATCATTCATAAACATACCACAATGTGGAATGTAACTTTTGAGACAGCCAATGCAAGCAGATTGCAAAATCTTAGTCTGAAAGTCTTGTTGCAACTGTTTTGGTTTGAATGGACGCACACATGGGGTTCGGTGCTGTAATGATCCCCTAAACTGGTGAAGGAAATCCTTGCCTTCGAGGATACGTGGGGAATGTTCACTGATTCATCCCAGTAATGGCAGGACTGTCCTCTGAAAGCAGATGAGTACAATTATTCAATGCTCCATGGAGGTTCGAATAAGAAGTGAAGGGAATGTCTCTATTCAGAAATTAATCATGCAGAAGAACTCAACACAGGCACTCATGGAGTGATGAGCAAAGTAGACAAGAACACGGAAACACGATACGCAATAGCTAAGACAATTACTATGTGGGAAGTGTTGGTTTCAGATCCACGGTGGCCTTTGGTGATGGTATTTACTGTCCAGAAGCAGGCCGCACTGGAATGACTGTAGACCCACTATGAGGTATTTGAACTTCAGCTATCTTTAGCAATAGCTGAGACTCACTCAGGGCACGGGGATTTAAAGATGTTTTCCTTACAAACCTTTCGAACATTCTATGGAAGAATAAAGAAAGTGATAATTTTCTTCTCTATGGATACGATGTTCATGAACTGGATAGACAATACTTTGCCCAGTTGGAGTTTATAGGTAGAGAAATCATGTTTAAAAAGCAAAGAATTCATAGTCTAACTGTGAACTCTTTAGGTCACCCTCAGTGGGAGCATTGTCTGTAATTCTTGTCCTCATTCTCCACCAGAAACATGTAAAGAGGTTAGGAAAGTAACAGACGCTGCATCCTGGATAGCAAGATATTAGAAAGCCCGGGGACGGGGTTTACTGAGACATGAAAACATCAGAAAGGAGAGAATTAATTAGTTTATTTTGTTTTTATTGACATGAGCAGAGTAATCTGCACTGTACTGTAACTATCTGTCTGAGGTTGCCCTGTAGTATGTAGTTATTGACATGAGCAGTGTAATCTGCGCTGAACTGTAAATAGTTGTCTGAGTATGCACTGTTCTTTATAGTTATTAACATGAGTAGTATACCCTGCACTGAACTGTATATCGTTCACTGAATTTACTCTGTAAATATTTAATTATTGGCATCAGCAATATAACCTGCAGTGAACTGTAAATAGCTGTCTGATTTACACTGTAGTTTATAGTTATTTACATGAGCAGATTACCCTGCACTGTCGTGTAAGTAGATGTCTGATTTTACACTGTAGTTATTAGTTGTTGAAGCGAGTAGTATAACCCGCATTGAACTGTAAATAGCTCTCTGAGTTTACCCTGTAGTTTGAAGTTATTAACATGTGCAATGCATCCTGCATTGAACTGTAAGTAGCTGTCTGAGTTTACCATGTGGCTGGTAGTTATTAACATGAGCAGTGTAAGCTGCACTGAACAGTGAACAGCTGTCTGAGTTTACACTGTACTTTCTAGCTATTAACATGGACAGTATATCCTACAATGAATTGTGAGTATCTGTGTGCATTTACCCTGCGGTTTGTCGTTATTGACATGAGCAGTATACCCTGTAATGAACTGTAAATAGCTCTCCGATTTTGCTTTCTTGTTTGTAATTATTAATATTAGCGGTATACCCTTCACTGAACATAAATACTCTCTGAGTTTACCCTGCAGTTTGTCGTTATTGACATGATATCTGATTTTACACTGTCGTTATTAGTTATTGAAATGAGTAGTACACCCTGCACTGGACTGTAAATAGCTGTCTGAGTTTACCCTGTATTTTGGAGTTATTGACCTGAGCAGTATAGCCCGGACTGAACTGTAAATTACTGTCTGAGTCATAGAGTCATAGAGATGTGCAGCATGAACTGAGACCCTTCGTCCATGTTATCAGATATCCCAATCCAATCTAGTCCCACCTGCCAACATCCGGCCTCTATCACATCAAACCCTTCCTATTGATGTACCCATACAGATGCCTTTCAAATGCTGCAATTATACCAGCCTCCACCACTTCCTCTGGCAGCTCATTCCATACACGCGCACACCACCCTCTGCATGGAAAAGTTTACCCTTATGTCTCCTTCATATCTTTCCCCTCTCACCCTAAACCTTTGCCCTCTAGTTCTGGACTACCCCACCCCAGGAGAATGACCTTGTCTATGTAACCTATCCATGCTCCTCATGAACTTATAAACCTCTATGACGTCACACCTCAGCCTGTGGCCTTCAAGGAAAACAGCCCTAGCGTATTCAACCTCTTCCTATAGCTCAAATCCTTCATCCCAGGCAACATCCTTGTAAATCTTTTCTGAACCCTTCAAGTTTCACAAAATCCTTCAATAGGAAAGAATCTAGAATTACACACAATATTCCAAAAGTGGCCTGAACAATATTCTGGACAGCCGCAACTTGACCTCCCAACCCCTGTACTTAATACTCTGACCAATAAAGAAAAGCCTACCAAATACCTTCTTCACTATCCTATCTACATTCGACTCCACTTTCACGGAGCTATGAACCTGAACTCCAAGGACCTTTGGTTCAGCAGCATTCCCCAGAACCTTACCATTAAGTGTATAAGGTTTGCTTTCCCCAAATGCAGCACTTCGCATTTTTCTAAATAAAACTCCACCTGCCACTTCTCAGCCCATTTGATCAACATCCCGATGTAATCGGACGTAACCTTCTTCGCTGTCCACTACACCTCCAATTTAGTTGTCATCTGCAACTTATTAACTGTACCTCTTAAGCTCATATCCAAATCATTTATATAAACGATGAAAAGTAGTCGACCCAGCACCAATCCTTGTGGAACTCCACTGGTCACTGGCCTCCAATCTGAAAAACAACCCTCCACCGCCACTCTCTGCCTTCTACCCTTGAGCCAGGTTTGTGTCCGAATGGCTAGTTCTTCCTGTATTCCATGAAATCTAATCTGGCTCATCGGTCTCCCATGGGGTGCCTTGTCGAACACCTTCCTGAAGTCCATATAGATCAAGTCTACTGCTCTGCCCTCATCAATCCTCTTTGTTACTTCTTCAAAAAACTCAATCAAGTTTGTGAGATATAATTTCCCTCGCACAAAGCCATGTTGACCAACCCGAAGCCATCTGTGCCTTTCCAAATACATGCACATTCTATCCCTCAGGATTCCCTCCAACAACTTGCACACCACCGATGTCAGGCTCACAGGTCTATCGTTCCCTCGTTTGTCCTTACCACTTTTCTTAAACAGTGGCAACATGTTAGCCAACCTCCAGTCTTCTGGCACCTCACCTGTGACTATCGATGATATAAATATCTCAGCAAGAGGCCCAGAAAACACTTTCCTAACTTCCCACATAGTTCTTGGGAAGACCTGATCATGTCCTGGGGATTTATCCAGTCTTATGCATTTCAAGACATCCAGCACTTCCTCCTCTGTATTATGGGCATTTTTCAAGATGTCACCATCTGCATCCCTGCATTCTATATCTTCCACGTCCGTATCCACAATAAATACTGACGCAAAATACTCTTTTAGTATCTCCCCATTTCCTTTGGCTCCACACAAAGGCTGCCTGCTGATCTTTGATGGGCCTTATTCTCTCCCTCGTTTCCCTTTTCTCCTTAATGTATTTGTAAAAACCCTTGGGATTCTCCATAACACTATTTGATGAATCCATCTTGTGTCCCCTTCATGTCTTCCTGATTTCCCTCTTAAGTATAGTCCTACTGCCTTTATACTTTTATGAGGATTCACTCGATCTATCCTTTAGACACCCGATATATGCTTCTTTCTTTTTCTTAACCAATCCTCAATTCCTTTGATCATCCAGCATTCTCTTTACCTACCAACCTTTCCTTTCACCCTAACAGGAATATAATTTCGATGGACTCTCTTTATCTCTTTTCTGAAGGCTTCCAGTTTTCCAGCCGTCCCTTTACCTTGAACATGTGCCCCCAATCAGCTTTTAAATATTCTTGTCTAATTCCGTCAAAATGTCCTTTCTCCAATTTAAAATTTCATGTTTTAGATCTGGTCTATCCTTTTACATCGCTATTTTAAAACTAATAGAATTATTGTCTCTGACCCTAAAGTGCTCCCTCACCGACACCTCAGACACTGGCCCTGTCTTATTTCCTAAGAGTCGGTCAGGTTTTGCACTTTCTCTTCTGGGTACATACACAGACTGAATCAGAAAATGTTCAAGTACACAATTAACAAATTCCTCTCCATCTAAATCGTTAACACTATGGCAATCCCAGTTTATGTCTGTAAATTTAAAACCCCTGTCATAACCATCCTTTTATTCTTACAATTAACTGAGATCTACTTACAAATTTGTTTTTTCAATTTCCCTCTGACTATTAGGGGTTCAAAATACAATCCCAATAATGTTACCATCCCTTTCTTATTTCCCAGTTCCACCCAAATAACTTCCCTGGATGTATTTCCGGGACTATCCTTCCTCAGTACAACTGTAATGCTATTCCTTAGCAAAAAAGCCACAACCCCTCCTCTCTTGCCTCCCTTTCTGTCTTTCCTTTTGCATTCGTAACCTGGAACATTAAGTTGCCAGTCCTGTCCATCCCTGAGCCATGTTTCTGTCATACTTATGATATCCCAGTGCTATGTTCCTAATGATGGCCTGAATTAATCTACCTTCCCTGTTAGGCCTCTTGCATTGAAATAAATGCAATTTAATTTATCAGTCCTCCCTGGTTCTCTGCTTTTTCCTGCCTGCCCTGACTGTTTGACTAGCTTCTTTACTCAACTGTACCGGTCTCAGAGCTTTGCTCACTATCTCCCTGGGTCCCATCGACCCATCTTACTAAATGAAATCCTCCCGAGCAGATCGAGCAAATTTCCCTGCCTGTATATTAGTCCCCTTTCAATTTAGGTGTAATCCGTTCTTCTTGTTCAGGTCAATTCTGCCACAAAAGAGATTCCAATGATCCAAAAATGTGAATCCTTCTCCCACACACCAGCTCATCAGCCATGCATCCTCTTCCTGCCCCCACTAGCTTGTCGCACCAGGACAAATCCAGATATTACTGCTCTATCGGACCTACTTTTTAAAGTCCTGCCTAACTTTATAATCTCCCTTTAGAATCTCAACATTTTCCCTGCTTTGCTGTTGGTTCCAATGTGCACAATGACTTCTTGTTGGCCCCTCTCCCCTGTGAGAACATTCTGCAACCTCTCTGAGACATCATTTATCCTGGCACCAGGGATACAACACACCATTCTGATTTTTCGCTGCTGGCCACAGGAAACTCTGTCTGCACTTCGGACTAGAGAGTCCCCTAAAACAATCGATCTATTGGAACCCGATGTACCATCATTGCATTAGAGCCAGACTCAATACCAGAAACTTGGCTGTTTGTGCCACGTTCCCCTGAGAATCGATCATTCCCTACATTTTCCAAAACATCATGCCTGTATGAAATGGGGATAGCCACAGAAGACTCTGGCACGACTTGGCTACCTCTCTTTGTTTTCCTAGAATTAACCCATTGATGTGACTTTATCTGTGACTTTTCTCCCTTCCTTTCACTTCCATCCATCATATCCCTTTGCTTTTGTAACTTCCTCATTGCCTCTAACCGTCGCTCCAACCATTCTATTCGATCTGATAGGATTCACAACCAACAGCATTTATTGCAGATATAACCTTCAGTAACATGTAAACTCTGTCTTTGTTCCCACATCCGACAGGAAGAGCAGGTTAGTCTACTGAGAGTCATTTTTGCTTCTTCCAATCTGGAGGCTCAGAAAGTAGCACTGTCTTATTCCTCTACAAAACACTGTCCAGGCTATCTTGATACTTACAGCTTATATTTTTTAAGTTTAATCAGGACACCTAGCTAAAAAAAGAAAGAATCAACTCTATTCACAATTGCAAATTTACAGTAAGGCCACAAGGCCACACTTTAATCTATTCACTTTTCTGTCCCTGTGTTGTGACCTCTCCCAGATAGTTGCCTCCAAGATCAGTTGTGAATTTCACTGTTTTTAATTTTCCCAGATGCACTCCGATGTCCAGCGATACATGAATTCAAACAGCAAAGGCAGTAACTGCGCAGATACACTGCTGTGTCAGTTAGCTGTGTGGATTTCTTTCTCTCCCTCTCTCCAGCACTGACCTCCCCATGTGCTGCCTTTGTCTGGTCCTCTCCCTTTTAAAAGTGTTGTTGTTTATCGTATTTTTCCCCAAGATCCAAGACAATGCAACAGCATATAAAACAGTCATTGTTGCTCCTGGAATTGGAGGACATCACCCCAACACCTCAAATACCTCAAAAAAAGGAGCAGCCTGTTACAGCCATTTCTCCCGTCCTCCATCTTTGATTACCCAGAATCCTTCACGGTTTACATTGTGATTTGTAGTTATTAACAATGAGCAGTATAACCTGCACTGAAATGTATATAGCTCTCTAAGGTTTCCATCTAGTGTGTTTTATAACAGATAAACTTCTCCACTTTGTCTCAATAAAGATGAGAGTTAGTTCACAATCAATTCTGCTGCCAAGTCTGCTCCAGCCTGTAAAAAGGTGTCTTCAATTACCATTTAATTAGACCATGTTCAATGTCAATCCAGGATGGGTGCGAAACTGCACTCCCTCACCTCTGCCTCCATTCTCTCCCTTAAACTAATTCAGCAGAGGGGTTGGAACCAAAACTGTAGTTCGAGTATAGAGGAAGTTGAGAGTAGGGAGATCTGAAATGAGGTTCCTACGTCACAAGAAGGCACCAATAAGCAAAGGTTTGTTTTGAAGTGTGTCTATTTCAGCATCCAGAATAAGGTGGGTGAACTTGCAGCATGGGTCGGTACCTGGGATTTAGACTCTGTGGCCATTTCGGAGACAGGGATAGAGCAGAGACATGATTATATGTTGCAGGTTTCAGGATTTAGATGTTTCAGTAAGAACAGAGAAATTAGTAAAAGATGTGGGTGGTGTGGCACTGTTAATCAAGGACAGTATTAGGGCTGCACAAAAGACAGTTGAAGACTCGTCAACTAAGGAAGTATGGGATGAAGAAAGAAGCAGGAAGGGAGAGGTCACACTATTGGGAGTTTTCGATCGGCCTCCAAATAGTTCCAGAGATTTAGAGAAAAGGATAACAAATATGATTCTCGATAGGAGTGAGAATGACGGTGTAGTTGTTATGGGGGACTTCAACTTCTCAAATATTGACAGGAAAGACTATAGTTAAAGTACTTTAGTTTTTGTCCAATGTGTACGAAGGGTTTTCTAATGCAGTATTTAGACAGGTCAACAAGGGGCGAGGTTACATTAGATTTGGTACTAGGTCATGAACCCAACCAGATGTTATATTTGGAGGTAGGTGAGCACGTTGGTGATCGTGACCACAATTCAGTTATGTTTAATTTAGCGATGGAAGGGGCTAGATATACACCGGAGGCCAAGAGCTACAGCGAGGGAAAAGCAATTACGATGTGATTAGACAAGATTTAGGATGCATAGGATGGGGAAGCAAAGTGCAGGAGATGGGCACAATTGAAGTATGTAGCTTCAAGAAACAAGTAGTGCGTGTACTTGGTATGTATGCTCCTGCCAGACAGGGAGAAAGTTGACGAGCAATGGAGCCAGTGTTTACGATGGAAGTTTAATCACATGACAAGGGGAAGAAGAAGGCTTATATTAGGATGAGATGCGAAAGCTTAATTAGGGTGAGTGAGAGTTAAAAGATGGCCAGGAAAGACCTAAAGACGGAGCCAAGAGGAGTGACGAGCGGATATGAGAAGTTGTTGGTGGATAGGTTCAGATAAAAGTCTAAAGCTTTCTATAGGTATACAGGGGATAAAAAATGCTTAGAGTGAGATTAGGGGCAATCAAGGATAGTAGTGGAAGTTGTGCGTGGAGTTAGAGCAGATATAGGGAAGCGTGAAATGAATATTTTTCGTCAGTGTTCTCTTTGGAAAAAGACCATGTTATCGAGGAGAATACTAAGAAACAGGCTACTAGACTAGATGGTATTGAGGTTCACGAAGAAGAGGTGTTAGAAATTCTTAAAAGTGTGGGCTGTATGGGATTCATCCTAAGATTCTCTGGGAAGCCGGGGAGGAGATAACCAAGCCTTTACCTTACATCTTCATGTCGTCATTGTCTACAGGATTAGTACCAGAGGACTGGAGGATAGCAAATGTATTCGCTTGATCAAGAAGGGGAGTTGGGATAATCCTGGTAATTAACCACATCTGAAGTAGGGCTCACTGGTCTACAAAGTGTTGGAAAAGGTTAAAACAGGTTGGATTTGTAATCACCTAGAAATGAATAAGTTGATTCGGGATAGTCAACACAGTTTTGTGAAAGGGTAGGTTGTTGCTCACAAGCCTTATTAAGTTCTTTGAGAAGGTGACCAAACAGGTGGATGAGGGTAAAGCCATTGATGTGGTATATATCGATTTCATAAGGCATTTGATAAGGTTCCACATGGTAGGCTACGGCACAAAATATGGAGGTGTGGGATTAAGGACGATATAATGTTTGGTTTAGAAACTGACGAGCTGGAAGAAGACAAGGCGTGGTGGTTGATGCACCATGTTCATCCTGGAGCTCAGTTACTCGTGGTGTGCAGCGAATAGAATGGTTGGAGCGACTGCTGTTTGTCATTTTTATAAATGACTTTGATGAGGGCGTAGAAGGATGGGTTAGTAAATTTTCGGATGACACTAATGGCTGTACAGTTGTGGGTAGTATCTAAGGCTGTTGTAAGTTGCAAAGGGACATAGATAGTCTGTAGAGCTGGGCAGAGATAAGGGAAATGGAGGTTAATGAGGAAAAGTGTGAAGTGATTTACTTTGGAACGACAGAATAAAGTGTGTTTGGCAGATGGCAAGATTCTTGGTAGTGCAGATGAACAGAGAGATTTCGGTGTCCACGAACATAGATTCCGCAAAGTTGCCACCCAAGTTGATAGGGCTGTTAAGAAGGCATATGGTATGTTGTGGTTCTGTTCGCCGAGCTGGGAATTTGTGTTGCAGATGTTTCGTCCCCTGTCTAGGTGACATCCTCAGTGCTTGGGCGCCTCCTGTGAAGCGCTTCTGTGATCTTTCCTCCGGCATTTGTAGTGGTTTGAATCTGTCACTTCCGGTTGTCAGTTCCAGCTGTCCGTTGCAGTGGCCGGTATATTGGGTCCAGGTCGATGTACATATTGATTGAATCTGTGGATGAGTGGCAATCATCCATGGCATTCATCCACAGATTCAATCAATAAATACATCGACCTGGACCCAATATACCGACCACTGCAATGGACAGCTGGAACTGACAACCGGAAGCGGCAGATTCAAACCACAATAAATGCCGGAATAGAAATCACAGAAGCGCTTCACAGGAGGCTCCCAAGCACTGAGGATGTCACCTAGACAGGGGACGAAACGTCTGCAACACAAATTCCCAGCTCGGCGAACAGAACCACAACAACGAGCACCCGAGCTACAAATCTTCTCACAACCTTTTCAGGCATTTGGTATGTTACCTTTTATTAGTAGAGGGATCGAATTTCGGAACCATGAGATCATGCTGCAGTTGGATAGAACTTTGATGTGGCCACACTTGGGGTATTGCATGCAGTTCTGGTTTCCGCATTCTCGGGAAGATGTGGAAGCTTTGGAAAGGGTTCAGCGGAGATTTATTAGGACGTTGCCTGGTATGGAGGGAAAGTCTTACAGAAAAGGTTGAAGGACTTGAGGCTGATGTCGTTAGAAAGAAGAAGGTTGAAAGGTGACGTAATTGAGACATATAAGCATATCAGAGGTTTAGATCAGGTGGACAGTGAGAGCCTTTTATCTCAGATGGTGATGGTTCAATTGAGGCGACCATCTTTAAATTGAGGGTTTAATAGATATGGGAGAGTTGTCAGATGTCGTTTCTTTACTCAGAAAGTAGTAGGGTCGTGGAAAGCACTGCCTGCAATAGTAGTAGGCTCGCCAGCTTTATCAGTTTAAATGGTCATTGTATAGACATATTAGCGAGAATGGAATGTTGTGAAACCAATCTGAAGCCTATCTAACCTACAAGTTGGTAGAACATCGAGGGTCTAACGGCCTGTATTGTGCTGTGATGTTTTGTATTCTCTGTTTTATGTTTCTGGTGGAGGCTGAATCAAACTGTTCATAACCATGGAGGAATATTTCAATCCACGGTGAGATTCTAACCACACACCCACCATCATCACAAAGATCACATACATTTGAACCTCAGTAAAATCTCAGTTCGTCTTCTGCTGAAACTCCCATTCTTTTGTTCCCTCCAGACTGAACTCCACAAGCAGCCTCCCAGCTGTCCTCCCACATTCCACCTCCTTGTAATCATGAGATCGCCCAAACTTCTGCTGCGTGTGTGTACTATTCACCCTGTGCTCACTAATGCACACATTTAGATTTAGATTAGATTAGATTACAGTGTGGAAACAGGCCCTTCGGTCCAACAAGTCCACACCGACCCGCCGAAGCGAAACCCACCCGTACCCCTACATTTACCCCTTACCGAACACTACAGGCAATTTAGTATGGCCAATTCACCTGACCCTGCACATCTTTTGGATGGTGGAAGGAAACCGGAGCACCCGGAGGAAACCCACGCAGACACGGGGAGAACGTGCAAACTCCACACAGTCAGTCGCCTGAGGCGGGAATTGAACCGGGGTCTCTGGCGCTGTGAGGCAGCAGTGCTAACCACTGTGCCACCGTGACACAGAACCAACATACTAACACTCCTTTAATTTGAAATTTTGACAGCACACCTCCCTCTCTTCATAATCCCCTCCCAGTCTCCCAACCCTCTGAGATACATCTGAAGAAGGGTCAGTGGGCTTCAAGTGATAATTCTGCTTCCTCTCCACTGATGCTGACAAACCTGCTGAATCTCTCCAGCAATTCCTGTTTGTGTTTCTGATTTCCAGCATCCATAGTTCTTTTGTTTTTTACCTCCAAAATATTTGCTCACCCCTGAATTGCAACCTCCCGTGGTTTCCAATTTTAACTCTCCCATGTTTTGCACCTTCTGCATGCTTTCAGTTTCCATAGCAATAAGCTCTTGAATTTACTCCCTAATTTTTTAACATCTCTTTGTTCAGGATACTCCTTAAAAAGTCTACCTCTTTGACACAGTTTCTGGTCACTTGTCCTAATATGACCATATGTGCCTGGTGTCAAATATTGTTATGGTACAAGGTCATCAGATATTTTTGTATTGTATAAAATATATGATAAATATGAATTGTTGTTTATTTGGACAAAAATCACTAGACCTTCATGATAATTTGATAACTCTTTGCCTAACAGCATTGTAGTTGCTCTTTCAACACGCAGACTACAACAGATCAGGAAGATCAGTCATCAATGTATTCAGAGCTAAGTGAGGATTGACAATATTTACTGAGCTCCATGGAGAGTAATCCAAAGGTAATGTTTTAGGATATGCTGAATTAACGAGAGACAGTAAACATGGTGCTGTGCCTTTTGGTTAGTATCGGCACAAAGCAAAACAATAAAAGACTGCAATATGAACAATTCCTGGCCGTGAAACATTATGTAGGAAAGTAAAGCTTCTAAATCTATTGTGTATGGTCAAAGGAATGTTGTAGAAACATCATCCAGACACGATTTGATAAAGTTACGAGAAAGATTAAACAGACAAGTACTCACAATATTAGAGATGAAGGAGAGGTAGAAGTGAAACAGAGCTACATATTGAAATGGATTCAGATCCACATTAAAGGACAAACACCAGCTTTACAGCAGCAGAACCTCTCACAGGTAACAGGCACAGCACTAAAAACTCCAAATTACTGAAGAATTCTCACAAATGCTCAACAACGTCACTATTATCAACTTGAAATTCACTGCGGAGCCTATCGCTGAATAGATATCAGAAGTACTAGACTTAGAGAAAAATCTCACAGTTGAGGAAATTCCCAGGGAGCGGATGATGTCACTGTGCTACTGTCACTGCATGAAGCCAGAGAGTCAAAGAGATGTTCAACATGGAAAGAAACCCTTCGGTACAAGTTGTCCGTGCCAACCAGATATCCCAACCCAATCTAGTCCCTCCTAATCATATACCCACTCAGATGCCTTTTAAATGTTGCCATCATTCTAGCCTCCACCCTTTCATCTGGAAGCTCATTCCATACACGTACCACCCTCTGTGAGAACACGTTGCCCCTCAGATCTCTTTTATATCTTTCCCCTCTCACCGTAAACCTATGCCCTCTAGTTCTGGACTCCCAGGGAAGAGACTTTGTCTATTTATCATATTCATGATTTTGTAAACCTAAATAAGGTCACCCCTCAGCCTTCGACGCTCCAGGGAAAACAGCCCCAGCCGATTCCGCCTTTCCCGAGCTCAAATCCTCCAAACCTGGCAGCATCCTTGTAAATATTTTCTGAACACTTTCATGTTTCGTAGTATCCTTCCAATAGGAAGGAGATCCAATTTGCACGCAATATTCCAAAACTGGCCAAACCAGTGTCCTGTACAGCCACAACATGACCACCTAACCCCTGTACTCAATACTCTGAACAATAAAGGAAAGCATACCAAACGCCTTATTCACTGTCCTATCTACCTGTGACTCCACTTTCAAGGAGCTATGAAACAAGATATGTTTGTTCAGCAACACACTCCAGGACCTTACCGTTAAGTGTATAAGTCCTGCTAAGATTTGCTTTCCCAAAATGCAGCACCTCACATTTATCTAAATTATACTCCATCAACCACATCTCAGCCCATTAGCCCATCTGGTCAAGATTGCGTTGTACTCTGAGGTAAACTTCTTCACTCTTTACTACGCCTCCAACACATCACCCACAGCAACACAGAGCAGCTGGGTCTGTGCAAATCAGAGACCACCCACACATTGGAAATGATGGCAGTGTCCCTGAGAGGGGGCAGATCACCCACACATTTGGAAGGATGCAGGGTCACTGAGAGGGGGCAGATCACATACACATTGGGAAGGAAAGCAGGGTCCCTGAGAGGGGGTAGATCACCCACACATTGGGAAGGACAGCCGGGTCCCTGTGAGCGGGCAGGTCACCCACACATTGGGAAGGATGACAGGGTTCCTGAGAGGGGCAGATCACCCACATATTGGGAAGGATGGCAGTGTCACTGAAAGGAGACAGATCAGCCACATATTGGGAAGGATGGTAGGGTCCCTGCGAGGAGACAGACTGGTTCCTTTCCCAAAATGGTGCAAATTGAGAGACTCATAATATGAGGTTTTCATTGAAGCTGAAGGGGAATTTACAGAGTGTAACATTTACTGTTGGTTTAGACAATGTCAATAAAAACAAGGCGTTCACATTAACCGAAAGAAATTTGATCATGGGATGCAAGTATAAGACTTTGGTTCAGATCGTTATGGCGGATATGATGGATAAATTATATGCCGTGAGTGGTAATGACTGAGGATCCAACACTTACTCAAAGGTTAGTCATATTCAGTTTCACATGAATTGATCAATCGTGTCAGATTTTGATTAGATATTTGTTTGGTGTTTCCTTTTTGTGAATCCTCTTTAAGTACTCAGGCAAGTTTAGTAAAGACAGTGTCAGTCCAGTTGAGAAATCAGACAGACAAATAATTCACTTTGATTGATGTTTTTGTCTGTATATCCATCCTTGCAAGCCTTAGTGAAAGAAGACTCCAGAATATATCGCTATCAATGCAGAGAGAAAAGTGTAATAAAATGAGAGTAAGAAACTATCTCTAAACATGAACATTACTTATCTCTCCCAAAAACGAACAGTCCTATTGGGTTCCTCCAGCACCCTCTCTTTTATGTCCGAAAATCATATTAGCCCTGTTCCTGTCCGACGGTGACCAGGTATATTCACGCAGAGATCATCACATGTTGTGAAGGATGGGAGGAGCCTGAGAGGTGATAGGCTTATTCATTTCCCCGAGAGTTTCAGTTCTGAATGATATATGATATATGATACAATGGAGCAACTGGAGTTGAAGGGAGATGTGACAGAGCTTATAGGCTTAGGATTAGTGTAGATAAGGTAGATGAAAACAAAATGTTCACATTAGTTGGGGGAAATGGATGATGAGATGCAAAGTTGAAGATTTGGCCAGATTGACAGGGAGGGTTTGATGGAGTGATTATATAGAAGGGATTCTGTACGTGCGTATATTAATGACAGATACTGAGCGCCGTGAAGCGCTATGCTTAAGTTTCAGTTTCTGTCAAACTGTGGGTTTGAATTATCCCAGTACAAGAGCCACAAGTGATGTACTTCAGGCAGTCGCATCGAAGGGCCAGGGTAACTTCCACTTTGTGATGGTTCCTAATTCTCTGGGTGTTTGCAGACCCCTCAAGCTCTCTGACACTCTCGGTGATGAAAACAGGAAAATGGGTGACAGACTCTGAAAACGGAGAGCTCCAGCTGTTCCACCGCCCTTCAGATCCCCCTTAACCTTCCTGCATAAGGGGGATCGGCATGCCTGATTCGTGTCAGTCTCTGTGGCTCAAATGGTCAGCAGCAGGCTGCAAGTTAAAAGGTAAAAGGTTGGTACTTCAACATTATCCAGGTGTGCAGTTTTGGCTTTTTCAGATCAGAGTATAAGAGTGACCCCCACCTCTATTTAAACCAGAAAATCCATGACAAGGTTGGATTACAGCCCAAACCATCCATGATTCTGTGGTATGAGGCTCCACACAGAAGAAGACGGGGCAAACACCATTCTCTCCAGACCTCCACTGCCAGTAGAAAGCAGCCACTCCAGCTTCAATCATGGGCTTCCTGCCCAGCCCCGGGACACAGTGTAAAGAAACTCTTTCCACATGAACGGCTCATTCCATGGGAAAGGGGCATAAATCTTTTTTTTTCCCAATGCGGTAACGGTTGCAGCTGATACTCCCCGTTTTTCGGAACTTTGTAACCAAACCCCTGTCCCCAACATTAGAAGCTGGAGGATGTTGTGATGAGAGCAGTGCTATGAAGTTGAAGGCGTGCACTATACCTTAAAAAGCGAGTGAATGCTGTTCAGAACTGAGAGCGGACAAATACCTGTGATGACCAGTTAGCAGTCTCACTGTGTCCTGCAAAATTTAAAAAGATGTAAGGTTTGGTTATGAAATGGATACCTGAGTTGGGTACTGTATTGAAAACAATTAGAATTGAACCAATATGTTTAAATTATGCCTCAGAAAACTAAAATCCAATCGCGCTTGAATTTAGTGTTGTGAAACATTGCAGAAACGAAGGGCTTCCTTACTTTTGCCCCTACTGACCATACACCGTAAAATATTCCCAGACCCTCAGTTGAGGAATTCTGCTGTTGGAAGTTACCTCACAAACCGTGTTACCACATACTGCATTAAACGAATCGCAAGACGGACAGCATTTACCGCGGAACACAAACAAAAATGACAAACCAAACGCAATTTCAGATACACGGAATCACGAATGCTATTTGTGAGACAGTCCGAGGGCAATGAGGCATAGGCTACCTCCACAACTGGCAACAGAGCAACTCCAAACTGCTTTCCAAACATACTGGAGCTTTAGTGCACCGCCACTTCCCGGAAAGTGCTGAAATGAGAGAAAAGGAAGAACAGAATATGAATGAACCACGAAAATTGAAGATTACTAATCACAATCTCGGTTCGATTAGCTTTCCCTCCCATCAACAATGCGAGCGGGCTGCAGCGTATCACCAACCTACGTCTCCAGGACAAAACCGAAGGAAAATGAGAGAAATCAAAGACAATATGACTTCGCAATTAATTGGAATTATTTTCCCATTCGCCAGAACACCAAACAAGGTCACGTACAGTCACTACAACATTTTGTTTCACAACAGCGATGACATAACAATCTCCACTGGATTTCAGTGACAACAGTGAACAATACAACTTGCCTGGAACATGAAGCAGCAGTGGAGCAGCTGGAGCGCGGGACATTTCGTGTGGGAGGCGCAAGTGGTCACTCCACTACGGACACTGACCTGATGGAGAGTCTGCACTCTCCCACATCAGAGACATGTTTCCAAGCAACAAACCCAGCTGCTCATGTTGGAATTTAAATGCAGCAGCCTTTAGCACGCAGCACGAGCATAAGGCAGCAGGGGACACGAACGTACGTTTCTGTTCAGGCACAAACCTTAAGCCAGGGGCTTAGACAGCACGGCCACGGCGCTAGGCACGCTGCGATGCTTTTCTAATACATTTTCAATTGTACTCTTGTGAAAAATTAGAAGCAAAGTCACAGGGAAAGGGTTGCACCATCCCGGTCCTGTTCGCACTGCTGCTGGGATACGCCCAGCTGCAATACCAGTTTTGCAGCAGATAATGATAGCCCATGAATCCAGACAAAAATCAATGGGAAGCTGAGTCTATCTTCTGAGACTCGTTTGAGTCACAAATGGAATGTGTCTGTGAGAATGTACATTCGGTTATGATACGATAAAGAAACCATGAGCTGCATGACCATACCGCAACTTAGATTCTTGCTTTGATAACTGATTTTGCCCATTGCTCGAAAGGGTACAACTATCGCGATTAAACGTAACATAAAACATACTGGACTGCAGGGAAAATGCAGAAATCTGAGCAGGCCGTGTATCAGATCATACAATGCAGCTAGACAATAGACAATAGGTGCAGGAGTAGGCCATTCTGCCCTTCGAACCAGCACCACCATTCATTATGATCATGGCTGATCATCCTCAATTAGTATCCTGTTCCTGCCTTATCCCCATAACTCTTGATTCCACTATCCTTAAGAGTTCTATCCAACTCTTTCTTGAAAGTATCCAGAGACTTGTCCTCCACAGACTTCTGGGGAAGAGCATTCCAAATACCCACCACTCTCTGGGTGAAGATGTTTCTCCTCAACTCGGTTATAAGTGGCCTACCCCTTATTTTTAAACTGTGTCCTCTAGTTCGGGACTCACCCATCAGCGGAAACATGCTTCCTGCCTCCAGAGTGTCCAATCCTTTAATAATCTTATATGTCTCAAACAGATCGGTCTCAGCCTTCTGAACTCAAGTGTATACAAGCCCAGTCGCTCCAATATTTCAGCGTAAGATAGTCCCGCCATTCCGGGAATTGACCTCTTGACCCTACGCAGCACGCCCTCAATAACCAGAATGTCTTTCCTCAAATTTGGAGACCAAAAGTGCGCACAATATTCCAGGTGCGGTCTCACCAGGACCCTGTGCATCTGCAGAAGGACCTCTTTGCTTCTATACTCAATTACTCTTGTTATGAAGGCCAGCATGCTATTAGCTTTCTTCACTGCCTGCTGTACCTGCATTCTTGCTTTCATTGACTGATGTACAAGAACACCCAGATCTCTCTGTACTGTCCCTTTACCTAACTTGACTCCATTTAGGTAGTAATCTGCCTTCCTGTTCTTGCCACCAAAGTGGATAACCACACATTTATCCACATTAAACTGCATTTGCCATTCATCCGTCCACTTAACTAGCCTATCCAGGTCACTTTGTATTCTCCTAACATCCTCTTCACATTTCACCCTGCCACCCAGCTTTGTGTCGTCAGCAAATTTTCTAATATTACTTTTAATACCTTTATCTATATCATTAATGTACATTGAAAAACGCAGCGGTCCCAGTCCTGAACCCTGTGGCACACCACTGGTCACTGACTGCCATTCCAAAAGGGAACCGTTTATCACTACTCTTTGTTTCCTGTCAGTTAACCAATTTTCAATCCAAGTCAGTATTTTGCCCCTAATACCATCTGCCCTAATTTTGCACACTAACCTCTTATGTGGGACTTTATCAAAGGCTTTCTGAAAGTTCAGGTATACTACATCCATCGGATCTCCCTTGTCCATCATCAGAGTTACATCCTCAAAAAATTCCAGAAGGTTAGTCTAGCATGATTTCCCTTCATAAATCCATGCTGACTCTGACCTATCCTGTTTCTGCTTTCCAGATATATCGCATTTTCATCCTTTACATTTGACTCCAGCATTTTTCCCACCACTGAGGTCAGACTAACTGGTCTATGATTCTCTGTTTTCTCTCTCCCTCCTTTCTTAAAAAGTGGGACAACATTAGCCACTCTCCAATCCACAGGAACTGATCCTGAATCTATAGAAAATTGGAAAATGATCACCAATGCATCCACGATTTCAAGAGTCACCTCCTTCAGTACCCTGGGATGCAGACCATCACTCTCTGCAACACCATTTCCAACCTAATATAAATTCCCTTCAGTTCAGGTTCTTCAGCCACTGTTACATCTGGGAGATTGCTCGTGCCTTCCCCAGTGAATTCAACTCTTCTGCCATTTCTTTGTTCCATGTAATATATTCATCTGTGTCTGTCTTCAAGGGCCCAAATTTAGTCTTAACCATATTTTCGCCTTTCACATACCTAAAAAAGCCTTTACTATCCTCCTTTATATTTTTGGCCAGTTTACCTTCGAACTTTATTTTTTCTTTGCGTACTTCCTTTTTAGTTATCCTCTGTTGCTCTTTAAAAGCGTCCCAGTATTCCGATTTCCCACACATCTTTGTGATGTTATTTTTTTTCCTTTTTGTATTTATACGTTCCTTAACTTCCCTCGTCAGCCACGGCCATCCCTGCCTCCCCTTAGGATCTTCCTTCCTTTTTGGAATGAACCGATCCTGCATCTTCTGCATTATACCCAGAAATACCTGCCATTGTTGTTCCACTTCCATCCCTGCTAGGGTATTGCACCATTGAACTTTGACCAGCTCCTCCCTCCTAGCTCCATCGTTCCCTTATTCAACTGAAACATTCTCACTTCCCGTTCTACCCTCTCCCTTTCAAACTGCAGATTAAAGCTTATTGTATTGTGCTCACTACGTCCTAATGGCTCCTTTACTTGGATGTACCTGATCAAGTCCGCTTCGTTGCACAACACCAGATCCAGAATTGCTTTCTCCCTGGTATGTTCCAGCACAAGCTGTTCTAAGAATCCATCTCCGAGGCACTCCACAAACACCCTTTCTTGGGGTCCAGTACCATCCTGATTCTCCCAGTAGAACTGCATGTTGAAATTCCCCATAGTAATTGTAGCAATATCTTTGTGACAGGCCAATTTTACCTCCTTATTCAACTTATGCACTACATCTAGGCTTTTGTTTGGTGGCCCGTAGATAACTCCCTTTTGGGTCTTTCTACCCTGAGAATTTCTCAGCTCTATCCATACTGACTCTATATCTCTTGATTCTAGGTCCCCCCGTGCAGGGGACTGAATATCATTCTTTACCAACATGGCCACCCCACCCCCTCTGCCAGCCAGTCTGTCCTTACGGTAGCACGTATAGCCTTGAATATTCATTTTCTAGGCCCTGTCCACTTGAAGCCATGCCTCAGTTATCCCCACAATATCGTAGTTGCCAATTTCCAAATGAGCCTCAAGTTCATCCACTTTATTACATTTACCGCGACTATTTTACAAAAAGGCGTCCGAAAGAATGTTCTCTACATGAAAAGCTGAGTTAACGGTAGAATCCGAGAAGGACACATTTCATTACGAATATATTCGAGCCTCGGTGCCGGTACGAGTTGCCAAGTTCCTTGTCTTTCACATTTAATGTGCAATTTGCTGCAGAGATGTCCACACCTGGACATGAGCCAGATGGCTGACAGCTGAGGTGGAATCCTGTGTGGGAATCGATGAGAAGCCACTCAGTAAAGTTTAATGAATTCCATGTTGCTTATTGGAGATGCACAAAGCACTCTTTCTGAACATAATGACAGAAGGCAAAAGGCAATACCCCCATCCCCACGAGATGGCAAAAAGGTGCTAACTGTACGCGAGTGCTCTTTGTTCTCGATGTGAAAAGCTCTCCCGCCTGAGTGACCTTCACGTCTTTTGTTGCTGACGCAATCAGCAAGAAGGATTTTCAGCAGAGCTGCACGTGCCTCGCTGTGTTATTCGCCCCCCCCATCACTCCCCCCCATTCCCCCCCCCCCCCCCCCACACACACACACACACACCGCTTACATTTTTCTACTCCTCTTTGATGTAAAGAAAACAAAATGTAGACAATACCATTCGGTAGCCTTTCTATCATTTCGTCGGTTTCAGTTCCAACATGGCAGGAATTTCAGGGGTACACGTTAATATTAGTGACTCGATTATAGCACAAGTCCAGAGCTTCATCTGAGAGTGTAAATTCATTCATTCCTGTTGCCCGATGGAGTGAGCTGCTGACATGTGAACTACTCCTAAATATGGTTCAAGTCTTCTGAATGCTGGTTTTGACACGTTGAAAAACAGCAGACAGCAGCCAAATGAAACCTTTCAGACACTACTTTGGCATACATTTGATAGAGAGGCTACATTAGGAATCCGTGGTGCACTGTGACACCAGCACATCAGCTTTCTCCTTGGCTTTGAACCGGGCCGCTGGGGCAAGGAATGCAAATGCATTACTGCTTTTAGCGGAAGGACCAGAGCACGCAAACTACACGCTTCAACAGAATGGCCATCGGTGGTGTACATATCGGCGCATATTCAGAACCAGGGAGGATAAAAACTTAACAATGCTTCACACAGTAATTAAACAGAGTTGCATTCCTTTTCAGCGCTACAGCAGACACAGGTGAACAAATTCAAAGGCAGGTTTGCTGATGAACACAGCAAGCAAGAAGTGGCCACTCATGTCAATCTACCAACTGCCATCAGGAAAAGACTGCTTCTGCTCGGTTTTAGGCCGGGGTCCTTTCGCATGTTAAGCGAACGTGATAACCACTACACTACAGAAACACACTCCACACACAGCTGCCGTTGCTCAAAATCGCCCACCACTGAAATTTGCAGCCGTTTAAAGCTTCACCTTTCCGTTTCCAGTAGCTCGTTGTTGTCCAGCGTAATTGGCATCTTTGAAAAATTAAGGCAATCACGTGAAATTGCTCACAAAATACAGACAAGGATGTGGTGAGGGTTGCAAGGATTGGACTGTAGGCAAGGCTGAATAGGCTGGGACAATTTTCCTTCCGGCGTGGGGGCTGAGCCATGAGCTTATCAAAGGTTGATAAAGTCATGAGGGTTATGAATAAACTAAATATTCAAGGTTGCTTTATTCCCAGAGTGGGGTGATTTGAAATCTAGAGAGCATAGGTTTAAGGTGAAACTTGCTGACACCGGCTTGAAGAGATTATTTTTGACGGGGCTTGACATCCGTCTGTGTGGCGGTATAGTTGCAGTATTTCCACACGCTAATTCTCTCAGCACTATCCTCCCTCTGACATGGACATGCTGTGTAATATTCTGTTGTGCAGATGTGTCCCGGCTTTGTCAACATAACCACTATCAAACACCCAACATTCTGTTGACTGGGATTTCACTCAGAATCACAACTGTGTCACAGCCCACCTTAGCTGTGCTGGTTCTCCACAGTAAGGAAAAGTATCCCTCTCTTTGTATCATTCTCTTGCCTTCTCCCTGTAACTCTGCACATTTCTACTTTCAACATAAACGTTGAATACCGTTTTCAAGAACTCAGTAGAACCTGCCTTTTTGTCACATTCAGACAGTGACTTGCAGAACCTAACCACTCCCTGTGTGAAAAGCTTCCTCACTTTTACTTCTATTCCTAATGACTTGAAATCTGTGCCGAATCGTTCTCGATCCTTTCAGGCGGAGGAGCACTTTCACTGTTTTATTTCCGCTGTCTAAACCCTTCATCACTTGTAAAGCTTCAACCAGGCGATTTATCAGCCCTCAGTTCTCCATGGAGAGCTGCCCCAACTTTCCAATCCACCTTTATTGCTGACATTCCTCATACACCGCACCATTCCCATCAACCTGTTCTGCACTGTCTCCACTACCCCCACTCTCTGTACCCTTCTCTCTGTACACTCTCTGATCAGCACTTGCTCTGTCCCCCTCTCTCTGACCCCTCTATCCCTGTCCACTTTCTCTCTGTCCCCACACTCTGTCTCCATCTCTGTCCCGCCTCAATGTCCCCCTCTCTCTGTCCCCTCACTCTCTCTTCCCCCTCTCCCTGTCACCCTCTCTCATCCCCCTTTCTCCCTCCTCTCTGTTCGTTGCTTTCTTTACGCCTCTGTCTCTCCGCCTCTCTCTGTCCCCTCTCTCTCCACCCTCTCTACCCCCCTCTCTCTGTCCCCACACTCTCTGTCCCCATCTCTGTCCCGCCTCGATGTCCCGCTCTCTCTGTCCCCCTCTCTCTAACCCCTCGCTCTCTCTTCCCCCTCTCCCTGTCACCCTCTCTCATCCCCCTTTTCTCCCTCCTCTCTGTTCGCTGCTTTCTTTACGCCGCTGTCTCTCCCCCTCTCTCTGTCCCCTCTCTCTGCATTCTGTCTGTCCCCCTCTCTCTGTCCCCCGCTCTCTGCCCCCTGCTCTCTGTCCCCTGCTCTCTGTCCCCTGCTCTCTGTCCCCTGCTCTCGTTCCTCTGCTCTCTTTACCCCTATCTCTGTCCCCCTCTCTCTGTCCCCCTGTCTCTGACCCTCCACTCTCTGTCCCCTCTCTCTGTCCCCTGTCACTCTGTCCCCCCTCTGTCATCCCCTACCTGACGGTCCCTCTGACACCCTCTATCTGTCCCCCCACTATCTCTCTCTACCCCCTCTCTCTGCTTACTCTGTCCCTTGCTTTCTGTCCTCCCTCTCTCTGTCCCCCTCTCTCTGTCCCCTATCCCTGTCCCCCACTCTCTGTCCCCCTCTCTCTCGCCTCTCTCTCTGTCCCCCTCTTTCTGTCCCTCACTCTCTCACCCCCACTCTCTCTCACCCCTTTCTCTGCCACCCCCTCTCTGTTAGCCCTCTCTCTGACCTCCCTCTCTCTGACCACCCCACTCTCTCCCCCACTCTGTCCCCTCTCTCTGTCCCCCTGTCTCTGTTGCCCTGCCTCTGTCCCCCACTTTCTGTCCCACACTATCTGCCCCACCGTCCAACCTCTCCCTGTCCCCTCCACTCACTGTCCCCCTCTCTCTGTCCCACCTCTCTCTTTACCCCTCTCTCTGTCCGCCTCTCTCTCTCTCTCTCCCTTTCTCTGTCCCCCTGCGTCTCTGTACCCCCGGCCTCAATTTCTGCCCACCCTCTCTGCTCCCCCTCTCTGTCCCCTCTCTCTGCCCCCCCGCTCTCTCTTCCTCCCTCCCTGTCCGCCTCTCTCTTCCCCTTCTGTCTCCCTCCTCTCTCTGTCCCATACTCTCTGTCCCCCACTCTCTGACCCCTCCCTCTCTGATTCCCCTCTCTCTCTGACCCCCTCTCTCTGTTTCCCCCCTCTCTCTCTCTCTCTCACCCCTCTCACGGTCCGTTTCTTTCCATCCCCTCTCTCTGTTCCTCTCTCTCTGTCTCCGTCTCTCTGTTCCCCCTCTCTCTGTTGCTCCTCTCTCTGTTCCCCATCTCTTTGTCCCCTCTGTCTGCTCCCATCTATTTTCCCCCTCTCTATGTCCCCCCTCTCACTGTCTCTCCTCTCTCTGTCGCCTTTGTCTGCCCCCCCTTCCTCCCTCTCTGTTCCCCCTTCTCTGTGACCCTTTCTCTATCCCCCTCTCTCTGTCCCCCACTCTCCATCCACCACTCTCTGCCTACCCTCTCTCTGACCCCGCTCTCTCTGTTCCTCCCGCTCTGATCACTTGTCTCTCTGCCCTCTCTCTGTCCCCGTCTCTCTATCTCCACTCTCTGTCCCCCCTCTCTGTTTCCCCTCTCTGTCTCTTCCCACTCTCATTGTCAGTCCCCATCTTTCTGTCCCTCTCTCCATGCACCACTCTCTGTCCCCCTCTCTCTATCCCGCTCTCTGCCCCCTCACTCTGCCCCCTCTCTCTCGCCCTACACTCTGTCCCCATCGTTCTGTCCCCCACTCGTTGTCCTCTGCTCTCTGTACTCCTATCTCTGTCCCCGCTCTCACTGCCCCTCTCTCTCCACTCTGACCGCCTCTCTCTGACTCCCACTCTCTGGCCCTCTCTCTCTCAGTCCCCTTTCTCTCTGTCTCCACACTCACTGACAACCTCTCTGTCCCCCCTCTGTGTCCTCCTCTCTCTGCCCCCTCTCTCTTCCCCCTCTCTCTGTACCCCCCTCTCTCTTACCCCTCTCCCTGTCCCACTCTCTCTTACCTCTCTCTCTCTCCGTCCTCTCTCTGTCCCCTGCTTTTTGTCCCCCGCTCTATGTCCTCCCCTTTCACCCACTCTCTCTGTCCACCTCTCTTTCACCCCCTCTCTCTGTCCCCACTCTCCGTCCCCCACTCTCTGACCACCCACTCTCTGATCCCCTCTCTCTGTCCCATTCTCACGCTCTCCCCTTCTCGGTCCCCTTCTTTCTGTCCCCCTCTCTATCCCCCTCTCTTTGTCCCCCTCTCTCTGTCCCCCTCCCTCTGTCCCCGTCTCTCTGTCCCTCTCTCCCCACTCTCTGACCTCCCACTCTCTGTCCCCCTCTCTCTGTCACACTCTCTCTGTTCCCCTCTCTCTGTCCCTCTGACTCTGTCCCCCTCTCTCTGTCGCCTCTCTCTGACCCACATCTCTGTCTCCCCTCTTTCTATCCCCACTCTCTCTGACCCCCTCTCTGTGTCCCCCTCTCTGCCCCCTCTCTCTGACCTCCACTCTCGTACCACCCTACTCTCTGTCCCCCTCTCTGCCCCTCTCTCTCTGTCCCCCACTCTCTGTCTCCCCTCACTCTATTCCCCCACTCTGTCTTCACTGTCTCTGTCACACTCTCTCTGTCCATCTCTCTCTATCCCCCTCTCTTGGTCCCCCTCTCCGTCCCCCTTTCTCTGCCCCCACTCTCTCTGCCCCCTTCTCTCTATACCCCTCTCTTTGAACCCAGCTCTCTGTCCCCTGCTTTCTGTTGCCGGCTCTCTTTCCCCCATCTCTGTCCCCCTCTCTCTGTACCCCTGTCCCCCCCACTCTCTATCCCCTCTTTCTGTCCCCTGCTCTCTGTCCCCCGCTTTCTGTCCACCGCTCTCTGTCCCCCACTCTCTGTCCCCCTCTCTCTGTACACCGTCATTCTGTACCCCCTCTCCATCCCCCTGTCTCTTCTCGCCATTCTGTGTCCCCGTGTCACTCTGTCCCCCCTCTGTCAACGCCTCTCTGCCCCCTCTCTCTGTCCCCCACTCTCTCTCTCCCCCTCTCTCTCTGCTATCTCTGTCCCTTGCTTTCTGTCCTCTCTCTCTGCCCCCATCTCTGTTCCCCCCCTCTCTCTCCCCCTCTCTGTGTACCCCTCACTCTGTCCCCTGTCTCTATTCCCCTCTCTCTCTCGCCTCTCTCTCTGACCCCTCTTTCAATCCCCCACACTCTCAACTCCACTCTCTGCCCCGCTATCTTTGTCACCCGACTCTCTGTTCCCCCTCTCTCTGACCCCCCTCTTCCTGATCACACTACTCTCTGCCCCCCACTCGCTGTCCCACTACCTGTGCCATACCCCTCTCTGTTTCCCGTCTCTCTGTCCCCCTCTCTCTGTCCCGCGCTCTCTATACCCGCTCTCCTTTCACATCCCTGTCCCCCTTTCTCTGTCCCCCCTCTCTCGACCCCCTCTCTCTCTACCCCGCTCTCTGCCCCCTGCTCTCTGTCCACTGCTCTCTGTCCCCTGCTCTCGTTCCCCTACTCTCTTTCCCCCTCTCTCTGTCCCCTCTCTCTGTCCCCTGTCACTCTGTCCCCCCTATGTCATCCCCTATCTGAAGCTCTTTCTGACCCCCTCTCTCTGTCCCCTATTCCGTCCCCCTCTCTCTGTCCCCCTCTCTCTCGCCTCTCTCTCTGTCCCCTTCTTTCTGTCCCTCACTGTCTCACCCCCACTCTCTCTCCCCCTTTCTCTGCCACCCCCTCTCTGTTAGCCCTCTCTCTGACCTCCCTCTCTCTGACCACCCCACTCTGTCCCCCCACTCTGTCCCCTCTCTCTGTCCCCCTGTCTCTGTTGCTCTGTCTCTGTCCCCCACTTTCTGTTCCACACTATCTGCCCCACCGTCCACCTCTCCCTGTCCCCCACTCACTGTCCCGCTCTCTCTGTCCCACCTCTCTCTTTACCCCTCTCTCTGTCCGCCTCTCTCTCTCTCCCTCTCCGCCTTTCTCTGTTCCCCTGTGTCTCTGTACCCCGGCCTCAATTTCTGCCCACCCTCTCTGCTCCCTCTCTCTGTCCCCTCTCTCTGTCCCCCGCTCTCTCTTCCCCTCTGCCTGTCTGCCTCTCTCTTCCCCTTCTCTCTCCCTCCTCTGTCTGTCCCCCTCTCTGTCCCCCACTCTCTGACCCCTCATTCTCTGATTCCCCTCTCTCTCTGTCCCCCTCTCTCTGTCTCCCCCCTCTCACCCCTCTCACAGTCCGCTTATTTACATCCCATCTCTCTGTACCCCTCTCTCTGCCCCCATCTCTTTTCCCCCTCTCCATGTCCCCCCTCTCTCTGTCTCTCCTCTCTCTGTCCCCTTTCTCTATCCCCCACGTCCTCCCTCTCTGTTCCCCCTTCTCTGTGACACCTTCTCTGTCCCCCTCTCTCTGTCCCCCACTCTCCATCCACCACTCTCTGCCTCCCCATTCTCTGAACCCGCTCTCTCTGTTCCTCTCGCTCTGATCACCTGTCTCTCTGCCTCCTCTCTGTGTCCCCGTCTCTCTATCTCCACTCTCTGTACCTCGCTCTCTGTCCCCCTCTCTCTGTTTCCCGTCTCTGTTTCTCCCCTCTCTCACTCTCTGTCCCCATCTTTCCGTCCCTCTCTCCATGCCCCACTCTTTGTCCCCCTCTCTCTATCCCGGTCTCTCTACCCCCTCTCTCTGCCCCGTCTCTCTCGTCCTATACTCTGTCCCCATCATTCTGTCTCCCTCTCTCTGTCGTCTGCTCTCTGTACCCAAATCTCTGTCCCCGCTCTCACTCCCCCTCTCTCTCCATTCTGTCCGCCTCTCTCTGACTCCCACTCTCTGCCCCTCTCTCTCTCTCGGTCCCCTTTCTCTTGTCTCCACACTCTCTGACAACCTCTCTGTCCCCCCTCTGTGTCTCCCTCTCTCTATCCCCCTCTCTCTGTCCCCCTCTCTCTGACCCCCGTCTCTGTCCCCCTCACCCTCCCCTCTCTTTCTCTCTCCCCTCTCTTTCTCTCTCCCCTCTCTTTCTCTGTCCCCTATTTCTGTACCCCTCTCTCTGTCCTCCACTCTCTGTCCCCATATCTGTGCCAACCCCCTCTCTGTTTCCCCGCTCTCTCCGTGCCCACCCCACCCTTTTCCCCCCACTCTCTCCCTCCCTCTCTCTTACCCCCTCTCTCTGTGCCCCCTTTCTCTGTTCCCCTACCCTCTGTTCCCCCTGTCTCTCCACTCTCTCTGTCCCCCCTCTCTCCCACCTCTCTGTCTCCCCCTCGCTGTCCCCCTCTCTCAGTCCCACTCTCTCTGACCCACTCTCTCTGTCCCAATCCCTCAGTACTCCTCTCTCTCCCTCCTATCTCTGTCCCCTGCCTTTAGTCCCCCGCTCTCTGTCCCACCACTCTCTGTCCGTCTACTCTCTTCCCCCCACTCTGTTTCCCCCTCTCTCAGTCTGCCTCTCTGTTCCGCTTTCTCTCTCCGCCTTTATCTGTCCCCCTGTCTCTGTGTCACCCGCTCAGTCCCCCTCTCTGTCCCCCTCTCTGTCCCCCGCTCTCTGTCCCCCGCTCTATTTCCCCCTACTCTCTGTCCCCTCTCTCTGTCCCCTGTTACTCAGTACCACCTCTGTCACCCCCTCTACGCCACCTCTCTCTGTCCCCCTCTCTCTGTCCCCCACTCTCTGCCCACCTCTCTCTCTACTCTCTCTGTCCTTTGCTCTCTGTCCTCCTTCTCTCTGTCCGCCATATCTCTGCCCCCCTCTCTCTGACCCCTGTCTCTGTCCCCCTCACTCTCCCCTCTCTTTCTCTCTCCCCTCTGTTTCTCTGTGATTTCTCTCTCCCTCCTCTCTCTGTCCCCTGCTTTCTGTTCCCCTGTCTCTGTCCCCCTCTCTCTGCCCCCATCCTCTGCTCTGTCCCCCGCTCTCCGTACCCTGCTCTCTGTCGCCCGCTCTCTGTCCACAGCTCTCTGTCCCATGCTCTCTGTCCACCGATCTCTGACCCCCTTTCTGTCCCCCTCTCTCTGTCCCCCTGACGCTGACCCCCCCCCCACTCACTGTCCCCCACTCTCTGTCCTCCTATCCCTCTTTCCCCATTCTGACTGCCCTTCTCCCCCCCTTCTCTGTCCCCCTCTCTCTGTCTCCAATATCTCACTCCCCCATTATCTCTCTCCCCATCTCTCAACCCATCAATCCCCCCTCTGTCCCCCTCTCTCTGACCCTGTCTCTGTCCCCCTCACTCGTCCCTCTCTGTCTCTCTCTCTCCTCTCTTTCTCTGTCCCCTATTTCTGTACCCCCCTCTCTGTCCCCAACTCTATGTCCCCCTATCTGTGCCACCCCCAGTCTGTTCCCCAGCTCTCTGACCCCCCTCTCTCTGTCCCACTCTCTGCCCCCTCTCTGACCCCACGCTGTCCTCTCTCTGTCCCCGCCACTCTCAGTCCCCCTCTCTCTCTGCACTCCTTTCTCTCCCTCCTCTCACTGACCCCCCCTCTCTCTGTCCCCCTCTCTCTATCCCCCTCTCTCTATTTCCCGCTCTCTGTTCCGCTCTCTGTCCACTTTCTCTGTCCCCCCTCTCGCTGAACCCCACTCTCTGACCCCCGCTCTCTGTCCCACTCTCTCTGAACCGCCTCTCTCTGCCCAACTCTCTCTGTTCCCCTCTCTCTGTTCCTCTGTCTCTGCCCCCCTCTCTCTGTCCCCTTCTTTCTTTCCCCTCTCTCTGTTTCCACCCTCTCTGTCACCCCTCTCTCTGCCCGCACTCTCTTGTTCCCCTCTGTTCACCTCCCTCTCTGACCCATCTCTTTGCCACCCCACTCTCTGTTCCCCTTCCCTCTGTCGCCCCCCTCTCTGTCTCCCCTCTGTTTCCACCCTGTCCCCCTCACTTTGCCCCCCCATGTCTCCCTCTTTCTGTACCCCCTCTGTCCCCCTCTCTCTGTCCCCACTATCTCTCTCCCCCTTTCTCTGTTCCCCTCTCTCTGTCCCCTCCCTCTCTGACCACACACTCTGTCATTCCTCTTTCTGTTCGCTCTTCCCTCCATCGCCCCTTCTATGTCCCCTCTCTCTGCCCCCTCTGTCTCCCCCACTATCCACTCTCTCTGTCCTCTTCTCTGTTTCCCCCCTCAATGTCCCCTCTTCTGTTCCCCCCTCTGTCACCCTCTCTGTCCCCCTCTCTGTCCCGCTCTCTCTGCACCCCTCTCTCTGCACCCTATCTCTGTCGCTATCTCTCTGTACTCATCTCTCTATCCCCGTCTCTATCCTCCGCTCTCTGTACCCCCCTCTCATTTCCCTCGCACTGTCCCCGCTCTCTGCCCACCTCTGTCTGTCCCCCGCTCTCTGTCCCCCCTCTATGTCTCCTCTCTCTGTCCCCCCTCTATCCCCCTCTCTCTGCACCCCTCCCTCTGCACCCTATCTCTGTTGCCCTCTCTCTCTATACTCCTCGCTCTCCCGCCTCTCTCTGTCGCCTGCTTTCTGTTCCCCTCTCTCTGTCCCCCATCTCTGTCCCCCTCTCTCTGTCCCCTTCTCTCTTTCCCATCTCTCTGTTTCCATCCTCTCTGTCGCCCCCTCTATATCCCCTCTGTCCGTCTCCCCTCTGTATCCCCTCTGTGTTCACTCTGCCCCCCTCTCTTTGCCCCACTATGTCCTCTCACTCTGTACCCCCTCTGTCCCACTGTCTCTGACCCCCTCTCTCTGACCCCCTCCCTCTCTGACCACACACACTGTCACCCCTCTCTCTGTTCCCCCTTCCCTCCGTCGCCCCCTCTATGTCCCCTGTCTCTGCCCCCTCTGTCCCCATCTCTCTGCAGCCCTCTCTGTGTACCCCGTCTCTCCCCCCTCTCTGTCCCCCTCTCTCTGTCCCCCACTCTCTCTCCCCCTCTCTCTCTTCCCTCTCTCTCTCTGTCCCCCACTTTCTGTTCCCCCCATCTGTGCCACCCCCCTTTCTGTTTCCCCGCTCTCTGGACGCCTGTCGCTGCCCAACCCACTCTCTGCTCCCCACTCTCTGTGCACCCTCTCTGTGACCCCCTCTCTCTGTGCCCCTCTCTCTGTACTTCTTTTTCTCCCTCCTCTCAACCACCCACTCTCTCTGTCCCCATCTCTCTGTCCCACTCTCTCTATTTCCCGCTTTCTGTTCTGCTGTCTGTCCCCCTTTCTCTATCCCCCTCTCTCTGTCCCCTTCTCTCTTTCCCCTCTCTCTGTTTCCTCCCTCTCTGTCACGCCTCTCTCTGCCCAAACTCTCTGTTCCCCTCTGTTCACTTCCCTCTCTGACCCATCTCTTTGCCACCCCACTCTCTCTTCCCCTTCACTCTGCCGCCCCCTCTATATCCCCTCTCTCTGTCGCCCCTCTGTCCCCCTCTGTGTCCACTCTCTCTGTCCCCTTCTCTTTGTCCCCCATGTCCCCTCTCTCTGTCCCCCCTCTGTCCCCCTCTGTCTGTCCCCCACTATCTCTCTCCCCCTCACTCTGTCCCCCCTCTCTCTCACCCCCTCCCTCTCTGACCACACTCTCTGTCACACCCCTCTCTCTGTTCCCCTTCCCTCCGTCTCCCCCTCTATGCCCCCTCCCTCTCTGCCCCCTTTTGTCCCCCTCTCTGTCCCCTCTCTCTGTCCCCCCTCTGGCCCCTGTCCCTTCTGTCTCTGAACCCCTCTCTCTTCCCCTATCTCTGTTACCCTCTCTCTGTACTCCTCGCTCTCTCTCCTCTCTGTGTCCCCTGCTTTCTGTTCCCCTCTCTCTCTGTCCCCCTCTCTCTGTCCCCTTGCTCTCTATCCTCCGCTTTCTGTACACCCCTTTCTCTGCCCCCCTCTCTCTCTGTTCCCCCTCTCCCTGTCCCCTTTCTCTTACTCTCCTCTCTCTCCCTCCACTCTCTGTCGTCTGCTTTCTGTCCCCCTCTGTCTGTCCCCCTCTCTCTGTCCAATTCTCTCTTTCTCCCACTCTCTGGCCCCAACTCCCTGACCGCCCCCTCTATCTGTCCCCCTCTCTCTGTCCCCGCCTCTCTCTCTCTCCCCTCTTTCGATCTCCTTCATTCTGTCCCCCTCCCTCTGTCCCCACTCTCTTCCCCCTCTCTCTGTTCCCCTCACTCTGTCCCACTCCCTCAGTAATCCTTTCTCTCCCTCCTATCCGTCCACTCTCTGTCCCCCCACTCGCTTTCCCACCTCTCTTTGTCCGCCTCTCTCTTTCCCTCTTTCTCTGTCCGCCTTTATCTGTCCCCCGTCACTCTGTCCACCCCCTGCCTCCTCTGTGTCCCCCCTCTCTGCACCCCTCACTCTGCCCCCTCTCTGTCCCCTTCTCTCCCTCTCTCTGCCTCCCCGCTCTCAGTCCCCCTCTCTCTGTACTCCTCTCTCTCTGTCCCCAGTCGTTGTCCCCCTCTCTCACTCCCCTCTCTTTGTCTGTCCCCTATTTCTGTACCCCTCCCTCTGTCCCCCACTGTCTGTCCCCCCTCCCCATCTGTTCCAGCCCCCTCTCTGTTTCCCCGCTCTCTGGACCCCTCTCTCTGCTCACCCGATTCTCTGGCCCCCCACTCTCTGTCCCTCTCCCTCTGATCTCCTTTCTCTGTGCCTCCTCTCTCTGTTCCCCCTTCACTCTGTTCCCCCTCTCTGTCCTCTCTCTCTGTGCCCCCTCTGAGTCCCCCCGCTCTGTCCCCTCTCTCTGCCCCGCTCTCTCTGTCACCCTCTCTCTCTGCCCCCGCGCTCTGTCCCCCTCTCTCTGTCCCCTCTCTCTGCCCCCTCTTTCTGTCCCCTGTCACTCTGTACTCCCTCTGTCACTCCCTCTCTATGTTTCCCCGCTCTCGCCTCTCTCTCTGACCCCCTCTGTGCCCCCTTTGTGTCCCCCCGCTCTGTCCACTCTCTCTGCCCCGCTCTCTCTGTCCCCCTCTCTCTCTGTCCCGGCGCTCGGTCCCCCTCTCTCTGGACCACTCTCTCTGCTCACCTCATTCTCTGCCCCCCACTCTCTGTCCCTCTCCCTCTGATCCCCTTTCTCTGTGCCTCCTCTCTCTGTCCCCCTTCCCTCTGTTCCCCCTCTCTATGTCCCCTCTCTCTGTCCACCTCTCTCTCCTCTCTCTGTCCTTTGCTTTCTGTCCCCCTTTTCTCTGTCCTCCATATGTCAGTCCCCCACTCCCCTTCTCTCTCCCCCTCCGTCTGTCCGCTTGTCTCTGTCCTCCTCTGTCTCTCGCCTCTCTCTCTGTCCCCTCTTTCTGCCCCCCACTCTCTGACTCTCACTCTCTGTCGCCCCTATCTCTGCCACACCACTCTCTGTTCCCCCTCTCTCTGAACCCCTCTCCCTGGCCACTCCATTCTCTGCCGCCCAACTCCCTGTCACTCTCTCTCTGTCCCCCTGTCTCTGTCCCCACTTTCTGCCCCACACTCTCTCTTCCCCTCTCTCTGTTCCACCTCTCTCTGTCGCCCCACTAACTGTCTCCCTCTGTCTGCCAACCTCTCTTTCCTCCCTCTCTTTCCCCCTCTCCCTGTTCTCTCTATCTTACTCCACTCTCTCTCCCTCCTCTCTTTGTCGCCTGCTTTCTGTCCCCCTCTGTCTGTACCCCTCTGTCTGTCCCCTTCTCTCTTTCCCCCACTCTCTGACCCCCTCTCTCTCTGTCCCCATTCTCTGTCCCCCCATCTGTGCCAACCCCCGCTCTGTTCTCCCGCTCTCTGAACCCCCTCTCGCTGACCACCCGACTCTGTGACCCCACTCTCTGCCCCCCTCTCTCTGTTCCCTCTGTTCCCCCACTGTGTCCTCTCTCTCTCGATCCCCCCTCTGTCCCAACTCTCTGTCCCCGCCTCTCTGTCCCCTTCTTACTGTGCCCCTCTCTCTGTCCCCCACTCTCTCTGCCCCCTCTCTGTTCCCTTCACTCTGTCCCACTCCCTCAGTAATCCTCCCTCTCCCTCCTATCTCTGTCCCCTGTTTTCTGTCTCCAGCTCTCTGTCCTCCCAGGCTCTGTCCGTCCACTCTCTGTCCGCCTCTCTCTTTTCCCCTCTCTCTGTCCGCCTCTCTCTTTCCCCCATTTCTGCCCACCTTTATCTGTCCCCCGTCTCTCTGTCCACCCTCTGCCCCCTCTCTCTGTCCGGCCTCTCTATCCACTTCTCTCCCCCTCTCTGCCCCCCGCTCTCAGTCCCACTCTCTCTGTACTCCTCGCGCTCCCCCTCTCTCTGTCCCCCTCTCTCTGTACCGCTCTCTCTGTCCCCCACTTTCTGTCCTCCCCATCTGTGCCACCTCCCTCTCTGATTCCCCGCTCTCTGTACCCCTCTCTCTGCTCACCCCATTATCTGCCCCTACTCTCTGTCCTCCTCTCTTTGACCCCCTTTCTCTGTGCCCCCTCTCTTTGTTCCCCATTCCCTCTGTCCCCCCTTCTGTCCCCCATCTGTGTCCCCCTCTATGTCACCCTCTCTCTGTCCCCCTCTCTCTGACCCTGTCTCTGTCCCCCTACTCTCTGTCCCCTCTCTCTGTCCCCTGTCACTCTGTACCCCTTCTGCCACCTCTCTCTGACCCCTCTCTCTGTCCCTGACTCTCTCCACCTCTATATGTCCCCCTCTCTCTGTCCACCTCTGTCTCTCCTCTCTCTGTCTTTTGCTTTCTGTCCTCCTTCTTTCTGTCCGCCATATTTCAGACCCCCTCGCTCTCCCGCTTCTCTGTCCCCCCGCTCTGTCCGCTTGTGTCTGTCCTCCTCTCTCTCTCGCCTCGCTCTCTGTCCCCTCTTTCTGTCACCCACTCTCTGACCACCCCACTGTCTGCCGCCCAACTCCCTGTCACCCTCTCTCTGTTCCCTTTCTCTGTTCCCTTGTCTCTGTCCCCAATTTCCGTCCCACACTCTCTGTTTCCCTCCTCTTTCTGTCCCCCACTCACTATCACCCTCTCTCTGTCCCAACTCTCTCTTTCCCCCTTCTCTGTCCGCCTCTCTCAGTCCCCCTTTCTCTGTCCCACTGTGTCTCTGTAGCCCCCGGCCCCATTCTCTGTCTCCCGCTCTCTGCCCCCACTCTCTGCCCCCTCTCTCTGACCCCTTCTCTCTGTCACCCCTCTCTCTGTTCCCCCTTTCATCTTCTTCCCCCTCTGTCCTCTCTCCCTCTCGATCTCCCTCTGTCCCAACTCTCTTTCCCTGTCTCTCTGTCCCACTCTCACTGTCCCCCTCTCTCTGTTCCCCTCACTCTGTCCCACTCCGTCAGTAATCTTCTCTCTCCTTCCTATCTCGGTCCCCTGTTTCCTGTCCCCCGCTCTCTGTCCCCCCACTCTCTGTCCGTCCACTCTCTGCCCCCCCACTCTCTTTCCCCCCTCTGTTTCCACCTCTCTCTTTGCCCCGTTCTCTGTCTGCCTTTATCTGTCCCCGTCTCTCTGTCCACCCTCTGCCCCCTCTCTGTCCCCCCTCTCTGTACCCTCTCTCTGTCCTCCCTATTTCTGTAAACCTCTCTCTGTTCCCCAATTTCTGTACCCCCGCCATCTGTGTAACCCCCCTCTCTGTTTACCCACTCTCTGGACCCCTCTCTCTGCCCACCCCACTCTCTGTTCCCCATCCCCTCTGTTCCCCGGTCTGTCCCCTCTCTCTGTCCCCCCTCTGTCCCACCTCTCTGTCTTCCCTCTCTGTCCCTCTCTCTCTGTTGCCCTCTCTCTCTGCTCCTCTCTCTGTCCCACTCACTCTGTCGCACTCCCTCAGTACTCCTCTCTCTCCCTCCTATCTCTGTCCCCTGCTTTCTGTCCCCCGCTCTCTGTCCCCCGCTCTCTGTCCGTCCACTCTCTGTCGCCCTCTCTGTCCCCCCCTCTCTCTGTCCCCTCTCTTTTACTCTCCTCTCTCTCTCTCCTCTCTCTATCGTCCGCTTTCTGTCCCTCTCTGTCTGTCACCTCTCTCTGCCCCCTCTCTTTCTCTGTCCGCCTGTCTCTTTGCCACTTTCTCTGTCCGCCTTTATCTGTCCCCGTCTCTCTGTCCACCCTCTGCCTCCTCTCTGTCCACCCTCTCTGTACCCCTCTCTCTGTCCCCCCTCTCTGTCCCCTTCCCTCCCCCTTCCTGCCCTCCCGATCTCCGTCCCCCTCCTTCTGTACTCCTCTCTCTCCCCCCTCTCTATGTCCCCCTCTCTCTGTCCCCTCTCTTTCTCTGTCCCTTGTTTCTGTACCACTCTCTCTGTCCCCCACTTTCTGTCCTCCTCATATTTGCCACTCCCTTTCTGTTTTCCCGCTCTCTGGACCCCTCTCTCTCCTCAACCCACTCTGTGCCCCCCACTCTCTGTTCCCCTCTCTCTGATTCCTTCTCTCTGTCACCCCTCTCTCTGTTCCCCCTTCCCTCTGTTCCCCCCTTTATCCTCTTTCTCTGTCCCCCCACTGTCCCAACTCTCTGTCTCCCTCTCTTTGTCCCTCTCTCTCTACCCCCTCTCTCTGTCGCCCTCACGCTGTCCCACTCCCTCAGTACACCTCTCTCTCCCTCCTATCTCTGTCCCCTGTTTTCTGTACAACGCACTCTGTACCCCCACTCTCTGTCCGTCCACTCTCTGTCCCCCCACTCTCTTTCCCCCCTCTCTCTGTCCGCCTCTGTCTTTCCCCCTTTCTCTGTCCGCTTTTACCTGTCCCTGGTCTCTCTACCCCCCCTCCCCGTCCTCCTCTCTGTCCCCGCTCTCTGTCTCCCTCTCATGTCCCCCTCTCTCTGTCCCCCTCACTGTCCCTGCCTCTCTCAGTCCCCCTCTCTCTGTACTCCTCTCTCTGACCCCCTCTCTCTGACCCCCTCTCTCTGCCCCCTCTCTCTGCTTCCCGCAGTCTGTTCCGCTCTCTCTGTCCCCTCTCTCTGTCCCCCTTTCTCTGTCCCCTTCTTTCTTTCTCCTCTCTCTGTTTCCCTTTTCTCCGTCACCCCTCTCTCTGCACACACTCTCTGTTCCTCTCTCTCTGTCCCTCTGTCTCTGTCCCCGCTCTCTGTTCCCCCCTCTTTGTCACCCCTCTCTCTGCGCGCACTCTCCGTTCCCCTCTCTCTGACCACCTCCCTCTCTGACCCATCTCTCTGTCACCCCACTCTCTGTTACCCCTTCCCTCTGTGGCCCCCTCTATGTCCCCCGCTGTGTCCACTCTGTGTCCACTCTCTCTTTGTCCACCCATGTCCCCTTTCTCTGTTCCCCTCTGCCCCCTCTCTGTCCCCCACTATCTCTCTCCCCCTCTCTCTGACCCTCCACTCACAGACCCCCTCCCTCTCTGACCACCTCCCTCTCTGACCACCTCCCTCTTTTACCACACTTAGTCACTCTTCTCTGTGTGCCCCCTTCCCTCCGTCGCCCCCTCTATGTCCCCTCTCTCTGCCCCTCCTCTCTGTCGCCCTCTCTCTGTACTCCTCTCTCTCCCTCCTCTCTCTGTCTCCTGCCTTCTGTCCCCCTCTCGCTGTCCTCCTCTCATTTTCCTCGCTCTGTCCCCGCTCTCTCTGCCCCCTCTCTCTGCCCCCTCTCTCTGTCCCCCCACTCTCTGTCCCCCGCTCTCTGTCCACTGCTCTCTGCCCCCCCTTTCTGTCTCCCTCTCGCTGTCCCCCTCTCTCTGTCCCCCTGTCGCTGACCCCCCACTCTCTGTCACCCACACTCTCTCCCCCTCTCTCTCTCTCCCCTCTCTCTCTCTGTCCCCCACTTTCTGTACTCCCCCATCTGTGCCACACCCCTCTCTGTTTCCCCACTCTCTAGACCCCTCTCTCTGCCCACCCCTCTCTCTATGCCCACTCTCTGTCCCCTTCACTCTGTCGCACTCCCTCAGTACTCCTCTCTCTCTCCTATCTTTGTCACCCGCTCTCTGTCCCCCCACTCTCTGTCCGTCCACTCTCTGTCCCCCACTCTCTGTCCCCTTCTCTCTGTCCCCCCTCTCTGTCCCTCTCTGTCTCTCTTCCCCCTCTCCCTGTCTCCTCTGTCGTACTCCCCTCTCTCTCCCTCCCTCCCTCTCTGTCGTCTGCTTTCTGTCCCCTTCTGTCTGTCCCCCTCTCTCTGCTCCCTTCTCTCTTTCCCCCACTCTCTGGCCCCTACTCTCTGACACCCCTCTCTCTGGCTCCACCTTTCTCTGTTTCCCCCCTCTTTTAGTCCCCTTCCTTCTGTCCCCCTCTCTGTTCCCCTCTCTCTGCCCATCCCATTCTCTGCTCCCCACTCTCTGTCCCCCTCTCTCTGATCCCCTCTCTCTGTCATCCCATCTCTGTTTCCCTTCCCACTGTTCCCCCCTCTCTGTCCGCTTTCTCTGTCCCCCTCTCTCTGCCCCACCTCTCTGTCCCCCTCTCTCTGTCCCCACTCTCTCTGCCCCCTCTCTCTGTTCCCCTCACTCTGTTCCACTCCCTCAGTAATCCTATCTCTTCCTCCGATCTCTGTCCACTGTTTTCTGTCCCCCGCTCTCTGTACCCCCACTCTCTGTCCGTCTACTCTCTGTACCCCTCTCTCTGTCCGCCTCTCTCTTCCCCCCTTTCTCTGTCCGCCTTTATCTGTCCCGAACCCTCCAACCACAAGGGATGAACTCAAATTTCTCCAGTTTCCTCATTTCCCCTCCCCCTACCTTGTCTCAGTCAAATCCCTCGAACTCAGCACCGCCTTCCTAACCTGCAATCTTCTTCCTGACCTCTCCGCCCCCACCCCCACTCCGGCCTATCACCCTCACCTTGACCTCCATCCACCTCTCGCATTTCCAACGCCCCTCCCCCATGTCCTTCCTCCCTACCTTTATCTTAGCCTGCTGGACACACTTTCCTCATTCCAGAAGAAGGGCTCATGCCCGAAACGTCGATTTTCCTGCTCCTTGGATGTTGCCCGACCTGCTGCGCTTTTCCAGCAACACATTATCGGCCCCGTCTCTCTGTCCCCCTCTCTCTGTCCCCCCCCCTCACTGTCCCCTTCACTGCCCCCTCTCTGACCCCCCTCAGTCCCCCCTCTCTGTACTTCTCTCTCTCCCTCCTCTCACTGTCCCCCTCTCTCTGTCCCCCCTCTCTCAGTCCCACACTCTCTGTCCGCCTCTCTCTGTTCCCCTCTCTCTGTCCCTCTGTCTCTGTTCCCCTCTCTCAGTCCGCCTTCTCTCTTTCCCCTCTCTCTGTGTCCCCCTTCTCTGTCTCCCCTCTCTTTGCCCGGGCTCTCTGTCCCCCTCTCTCTGACCACCTCTCTCTCTAACCCATCTCTCTGTTACCCCTCTCTCTGTTCCGCCTTCCCTCTGTAGCCCCTCTAAGTTCACCCTCTCTCCCCCCCTCTGTGTCCTCTCTCTCTGTCCGCCTCACTCTGTCCCCCTTATGTGCCCTCTCTCTGTGTCCCCCCTCTCTCTGACCCCTTCTCTCTCTGACCACACACTCTGTCACCCCTCTCTCTGTTCCCCCTTCCCTCCGTCGCCCCCTCTAGGTCACCTCTCTCTGTCTCCCTCTATCCCCGCTCTCTATCCACTCACTCTGTCCCCTTCTATGTCTGCTCTCTCTCTGTCATCCCTCTGTCCCCCCTCTCTGCCCCCATCACCTCTCTCTGCATACCGCACTCTGTCCCCCTTTCTCTGTCGCCTTCTCTCTGCACTCCTCTCTCTCCTCGCTCTGTCCCTAACTTTCTGTCCCCTCTCTCTGTCCCCCTCTCTCTGTCTCCCTCTCTCTATCCTCCGCTCTCTGTCCCCCCCCACTCATTTCCCTCGCTCTGTCACTGCTCTCTCTGCCCACCACTCTCTGTCCCCAGCTCTCTGTCCCCGATCTGTGTCCATCGCTCTCTGCCCCCTTTCTGTCCCACTCTCTCTGTCCCCTCGCTCTTTCCCCTCTCTCTGCCCCTTCTCTCTGTCCGCCTCTCTGTGTCCCCCTCTCTCTATCCCACCCTCTCTATCCTCGGTTCTCTGTACCTCCCACCCATTTCTCTCGCTCTGTCCCCGCTCTCTTTGCCCCCCTCTCTCTGTCCCCCGCTCTCTGTCCCCAGCTCTCTGTCCCCCGCTCTGTGTCACCGATGTCTGCCCCCCTTTGTGTTCCCCTCTCTCTTTCCACCTCTCTCTTGCCCCCGACCCTGACCCCCCACTCTCTGTTCCCCACTCTCTGTCCCCTGACTCTGTCCCCATTCTGACCGCCCATCTCTGCCCCCCTCTCTGTCTTCCTCTCTCTATCCCCCACTCTCTCTCTCCCCCTGTCTCTATCCCCCAGTCTCTGTGCCCCGCTCTCTCTCCCCTCTCTTTCTCTGTCACCTATTCCTGTACCCCTCTCTTTGTCCCCCACTCTCTCTGTCCTCCCGTCTTTGCCACCGCCCTTTCTGTTTCCCCACTCTTAGGACCCCTCTCTCTACCCACTCCACTCTCTGCCACTAACACTCTCTGTCCACCTCTCACTGATCGCCTCACTCTGTGCCCCCTCTCTCTGTTCCTATTCCCTCTGTTCCCCCTGTCTGCCCTCTCTCTCTGTCCCCTGTCCCACCTCTCTGCCCCCCTCTGTCCTCCTCTCTCTGTCCCCCTCTCTCTCTCTGCCCCCCTCTCTGACCCACTCTCTGTCCCACTCACTCTGTACGTCTCTCTCTCCCTCCTATCTCTGCCCTCTGCCTTCTGTCCCCTGCTCTCTGTCCCCATTCTCTCTCCATCCACTCTCTGTCCCCCTACTCTCTTTCCCTCGCTCTTTATCCGCCTTTATCTTTCCCTGTCTCTCTGTCACCCACTCAAACGCCCTGTCTCCCCCTTCTCTGTCCCCTCTCTCTGTTCCCCTCTCTCTCTCCTCTTCTCTCCCCCCGTCTCCCTGTCCCCCTCTATCAGTCCCTCTCTCTCACTGAACCCCCTCTCTGTGTCCCCCGCTCTCTGCACCTCTGTCTCTGTTCCCCCTTACTGTCTGTCCCATCTCTCTCTGTCCGCCTCTCTCTGTCCCCCTTTCTCTGTCGCCCTGTGACTCTGTACACACAGGCCCCCTTCTCTGTCCCCCTCTTTCTGCCCTCCCTCTCTGCCCCCTCTCTCTGTCCAACCTCTCCCTGTTCCCTCTCTCTTACTCCCCTTTCTCTCCCTCCTCTCTCTGTCGCCTGCTTTCTGTCCCCCTCTGTCTGCCCCCCTCTCTCTGTCCCCTTCTCTCTTTCCCCCACTCTCTGGCCCCCACTCTCTGACCACCCCCCCCCCCATCTGTCCCCCTCTCTCTGTCCCCGCCTCTACCCCCTCTTTCGGTCCCCTTCTTTCTGTCCCCCTCTCTGTTCCCTCTCTCTGTCCCTCTGTCTCTGTACCCCTCTCTCTGACCCCACTTTCTGTCCCTCCAATCTGTGCCACCCCCCGCTCTGTTCACCCGCTCTCTGACCCCCTCTCTCTGACCTCTTCTCTCTGTCACCTCTCTCTCTGTTCACCCTTCCCTCTGTTACCCCCTCTCTGTGCTCTCTCTCTGTGTCCCCGTCCCCCTCTCTCTGTCCCCCACTCTCTGTCCCCTCTATCCGTGCAAACCCCGCTCCGTTCCTCCGCTCTCTGACCCCCCTCTATCTGACCCCTTTACTCTGTCACCCCTCTCTCTGTTCACCCTTCCCTCTGTTCCCCCCTCTCTGTTTTCTCTCTCTGTCCCACCGTCCCATCTCTCTACCCCTCTCTCTCTGTCCCCTCTCTCTTTCGCCCTCACTCTGTCCCCCACTCTCTCTGCCCCCTCTCTCTGTTCCCCTCACTCTGTCCCACTCCCTCGGTGCTCCGCTCTCCCCCCCTATCTCTGTCCCCCGCTCTCTGTCCCCCCACTCTCTATCCGTCCAATCTCTGTCCCCACAATCTCATTCCCCCCCGCTCTGTTCGCCTCTTCTTTCCACCTTTCTCTGTCCGCCTTTATCTGTTCCCCCTCTCGATCCCCCTCTCAGTCCCCCTCTCTCTGTACTCTTCTCTCTCCCTCCTCTCACTGACCCCCTGTCTGTGTCGTCCTCTCTCTGTTGTCCTCTCTTTGTTCCCCTTTCTCTATCCCTCTGTCTCTGTCCCCCTCTCTCTGTCCCCTTCTCTCTTTCCCCTCTCTCTCTGTGTCCCCTCTCTCTGTCTCCCCTCTTTCTGGCCGCACTTTCTGTCCACCTCTCTCTCTGTCCCCCTCTCGCTGACCACGCCCTCTCTGACCCATCTCTCTGTCACTCCTCTCTCTGTTCCCCCTTCCCTCTGTCGCCCCCTCTATGTCCCTCTCTCCGTCCCCCTCTGTCCCCCCTCTCTGTCTACTCTCTCTGTCCCCCCTCTCTGTCCCCCATGTCACCTCTCTCTGTCCCCACTCTGTCCCCCTCTGTCCCCTCTCTCTCTGCACACCTCTCTCTGTCCCCTATCTCCGTCGCCCTCTCTCTGTACTCCTCTCTCTCCCTCCTCTCTCTGTCCCCTGCTTTCTGTCCCCCTCTCTCTGTGTCCCCCTCGCTGTCCCCCTCACTATTCTCTGTAGCCCCCTCTCATATCCCTCGCTCTGTCCCTGCTCTCTCTGCCCGCCTCTCTCTGTCCCCCAGTCTCTGTACCCCGCTCTGTGTCCCCCTGACGCTGACCCCCCCAAACTCTGTCCCCCTGTTTCTCTGTCCCCCATTCTGACCACCTCTCTTTCCCCTTCTCTCTGTCACCTCTCTGTTTCCCTCACTCTGTCCTTCTCTCTCTGTCACCCTCTCTCTCTGCCCCCTCTATCTGTCCCACTCACTCAGTACTCATCTCTCTCCCTCCTATCTCTGTCCCCTGCTTTCTGCCCCCCGCTCTCTTTCCCCCCACTCTCTGTCCGTCCATTCTCTGACCCCCCACTCTCATTCCCTCCTCTCTCTGTCCGTCTCTCTCTTTCCCCCTTTCTCTGTCCGCCTTTATCTGTCCCCCTGTCTCTCTGACCGCCCTCAATCCCCCTCTCTGTTCACCTGTATCTGTCCTCCTCTCTCTGTCCCCTTCTCTCTGTCCCACTGTCTCTATTCCCCGCTCTCTGTTCCGCTCTCGGTCCCGCTCTCTCTAACCCCCGCTCCCTGTCCCCTGCTCTCTTTCCCCCGCTCTCTGTACCCCTCTCTCTGTCCCCCTGTCACTCTGTCCCCCCTCTGGCACCACCTCTCTACCGACTTCTCTGCCCCTTCTCTCTTTCCCCTTGTCTCTCTCCTCCTCTTTCTCTCGTCTCTCTCTCTGTCCCCGACTTTCTGCCCCCCACTCTCTGACCCCCTCTCTCTGACGCCCTCCTCTCTCTTTCCACTCTACTCTCTGCAGCCCAACTCTCTGCCCCCCAACTCTCTGCCCCTCTCTCTTTGTCCCCTTTTCTCCCCTCCTCTGTCCACTCTCTCAGCCCCCCTCTCTCTGTACTCCACGCTCTCCCTCATCTCACTGAGCCCCTCTCCCTATCCCCCTTTCTTTGTCCCCCTCTCTCTGCCCCCTCTCTGTCCCCCGCTCTCCGTCCCCCACTCTTTGTCCCCCTCTTTCTGTCCCCCTACTGTCTGTCCAGTCTCTCTGTTCCCCTTTCTCTCTCTCCCACTTTCTCTTCCCCCCTCTATGTCCCCCTCTCTATGTCCCCCTCTCTCTCCTCTCTCTGTCCCTTGCTTTATGGTTAGATTAGATTAGATTACAGTACAGTGTGGAAACAGGCCCTTCGGCCCAACAAGTCCACACCGACCCGCCGAAGCGCAACCCACCCATACCCCTACATTTATCGCTTACCTAACACTACGGGCAATTTAGCATGGCCAATTCACCTGACCTGCACATCTTTGGACTGTGGGAGGAAACCGGAGCACCCGGAGGAAACCCACGCAGACACGGGGAGAACGTGCAAACTCCACACAGTCAGTCATCTGAGGCGGGGATTGAACCCCAGGTCTCCGGCGCTGTGAGGCAGCAGTGCTAACCACTGTCCTCCTTCTCTCTGTCCCCATATCTCTGCCCCCCTCTCCCCCTTTCACTGTCACCCTCTGTCTGTCCCCTTGTCTCTGGCCTCCTCCCTCCCTCGCCTCTCTCTCTCTGTCCACCACTTTCTGTCCCCACTCTGACCCCCACTCCCTGTCCCTCCTATCTCTGCCACACCCCTCTCCGTTCCCTTCTCTCTGAACCCCCCTCTCTCTGTCCCGCGTCTCTGTTCCCCTGTCTCTTTTCCGCTGTCTCTGTCCCCACTTTCTGTCCCACACTCTTGGTTCCCCTCTCTCTGTCCCACTCTCTCTTTCCCCCCTCTCTCTGTCCGCCTCTTTCTGTCCCCCTTTCTCGGCCACCCGTGTCTCTGTACCCCCCGGCCCCCTTCTCTGTCCCCCTCTCACTTTCCCCCCTCTCTTCCCCCATTCTTTCTTAGCCCTCTCCCTGTCTCCTCTCTCTTACTCCCCTCTATCTCTCCCTCCTCTCTCTTTCGCCTGCTTTCTGTCCCTCTGTCTGTCCCCTCTCTCTGTCCCCTTCTCTCTGTCCCCACTCTCTGTCCCCCACTCTCTGACCACCCACTCTCTGAATCCCCTCTCTCTCTTTGTCCCCGTCTCTGTCCCCACCGCTCTCTCTCTCCCCCTCTTCTGTCCCCTTCTTTCTGTCCGCTTCTATCTGTCCCCCTCTCTGTCCTCCTCTCTGTGTCCCCTCTCTCTGTGCCCCCTCTCTCTGTCCCCCTTCTCTTTCCCCTCTCTCTGTCCCCCTTTCTCTGTCCCTTTGTCTCTGTCCCCCTCTCTCTGTCTCTACTCTCTCTTTCCCTCTCTCTCTGTCTCCACTCTCTCAGTCCCCTTCTCTCAGTTCCCCTCTCTCTGTCCCGACTCTCTCTGATCCCCTCTCTCTCTCCCCCTCTCTCTGTCCCCTTGTCTCTGGCCTCCTCTCTCTCTCTCTTGCCTCTCTCTCTGTCCACCTTTCTGTCCCCACCTTCTCATCCCCACTCTCTGTCCCCATCTCTGCCAACCCCCTTTTTGTTCCCCCTCTCTCTGACTCCACTCTCTCTGACCATCCCACTCTCTGCATCCCCACTATCTGTCCCCCTCTCTCTGTCCCCCTGTCTCTGTTCCCCTGTCTCTGCCTCCCACTTTCTGTTCCACACTCTCTGTTCCCCTCACTCTGTCCCACCTCTCTCTGTGCCCCCCACTCACTGTCACCTCTCTCTGACCCACCTCTCTCTTACCTCGCGCTCTCTGTCCACATATATCTCTCCCCCTTTCTCTGTCCCACTTTCTCTCTCCCCCTGTGTGTGTGTCATCCCCGGCCCCCTTTTCTGTTCCCCCATCTCTGCCCCGCTCTCTCTGTCCATCTCTCTCTCTCTCTCTTTCCCCTCTCCCTGTCCCCCTCTCTCCTCCTCTTCTCTCTCTCCCCTCCTCTCTCTGTCCCTGCTTTCTGTCCCACTCTGTCTGTGCCCCTCTCTATGGCCCCTGCTCACTGTCACCCCTCTCTCTCCCCTTCTCTCTGTGCCCCACGCTCTGCCCCCATTCTCTGACACCCCACTCTCTGTCCACCGTCTCTCTGTCCCCCTCTCTCTCTCCCCCTCTCCCTATACCCCTCTTTCTGTCTCACCTCTCGCTTTTCCCCTCTCTCTGTCCCCTTCTCTCTGGCACTACTCACTTTGTCTCCCCTCTCCCAGGCCCCCTCTCTCTGCCCCCCTCTCTCGGTCCCACTCTCTCCCTCTCTCTCTGTCCCCTTCTTTTCGTCTCCTCTCTCTGACCACCCCACTCTCTACATCCCCACTCTTTGTCCCACTCTCTGTGCCCCTTTCTCTGTCCTCCTATCTCTGTCCCCCTGTCTCTGTCCCTCACTTTCTGTCCCACACTCTCTGTCTCCCCTCTCTCTCTACCACCTCTCTCTGTCCCCCCACTCACTGTCCGCGCACTCATTGTCCCCCTCTCTCTGTCCCACCTCTATCTTTCCCCCTTTCTCTGTCCACCTCTCTCTTTACTCTTTTGTCTGCCCCCTTTCTCTGTTTCCCTGTTTCTGTCCCCCTGTCACAGACCCCTGTCTCTCTGCCCCCCTGTCCCCCCACTCTATCCCCCTCTCTGTCCCCCTCTCTCTGCCCCCTCTCTCTGTCCCCCTCTATCTGTATACCTCTCTCCCTTCCCGCACTCCCTGTCCCCCCTCTCTTTCACATACCTCTCTGACCCCCTCTCTCTGTGCCCCCTCTCTCTGTCCCTATGTCCGTCCCCCTTTCTCTGTCTCCTCTCTCTCTGACCCCTCTCTCCGAGCCCCTCTTTCTATCTCCCCCTCTCTGTCCCCCACTTTTATCCCCCTCTCTCTTTCCCCCCTCTCTTTGTGGCTCTCGCTCTGTCCCCTCTCTCTCTGTCCCCCCTCTCTCTGACCCCCTCTCTCTGCCACCTCTCTATGTCTCCCATCTCTCTGTCCCTCTCTCTCTGACCCCTCTCTCTGTCCCTCCTCTCTCTGTCCTCTCTCTCTCTGTCCCTCCTCTCTCTGACCCCCTCTCTCTGACCCCCTCCCTCTGTCGCTCTCTCTCTGACCCCCTCTCTCTCCCTCTCTGTCTGTTCCCACTTCCCCCTGTCACCCCTCTCTGTCCCTTCTCTCTGCCCACCCTCTGATTCTCTCCCCATCTTGCACTCTAACCCTCTCGCTCCCCCCTCTCCCTAAATTCCCACCCTTCGCTCACCCCATCTCCCTCTGCCCCCTTCCACTCCCCGCTCTCTTTCTCTCCAGCTCTCTCTCCTTCTCTCTCCTACACTCTCCCCCTCCTCACCCCTCTCTACCCCAATCCACTTCTCTCTAACCCCCCTCTCTCACTCCCTCTCTCTTTTCACTCTTCCCAGCTCTCTCCCCATCCTCTGACCCCCTCGCTCTCTCCCCCCCTCGCTCTCTCCCCATTTCTCCCTCCTCTCCCCCTCTCTCCCCATCTCTCACCCCCTCTTTCTTCCCTACCCGCGCTCTCTTTCATCGTCGGTCCCCACACTCTCCCACTCTCTCAACACTCTCTCCCCATCCCCCATCTCCTCGCGCCCTGCCCCCTCTCTCGCCAATCTCTCTCTCTCCCACCATCTCTCCCCAATATCTCCCTCTCTTTCTCCCCGCTCTCCCCCCTCCCCAATCTCTCTTCCACCTCGGTCTACCCCGTCTCACACTCACCCTATCTTAATCCACCCTCTCTCTTCCTCTCTCCCCCTGACTTCCTCTCTCCCCACTCCACTTTCTACCCCTCTCTCTCGCGCCCTCTCCCTGTCTCTCCCTGTTTCTCCCCATCCTTCACTCCCCCTCCCCCTCTCTGCCCCCTCTCCCATCCACGCTCTCCCCTCTCTCTCCCCTCCACTCTCTTCCCCTCCCCTCTCACGCACTCCCTTCTCACGCCCTGCCCTATCTTGCCCTCCCTTCTCTCGCACCTCCCTCACTCGCCCACCCCTCTCTCTCCCCCTCTCCCCTTATCTCCCCCCTCTCTCCCCCTATCTGTCACCCCTTTCTCTCCCCCTCTCTCCCCTCTCCCTCCCCTTCTCTCTCCTCTCTCTCCCCCACTCTCCCCACTCATACACCTCTCTCACCCCCCTCTCTCTCCCCCCACTCTCCCCTCTCTCGCTCTCCCCACTCACACACACCTCTCTCACCCCCCTCTCTCGCCCCTCCCTCTCTCTCACCACCCTCTCTCACACCCTCTTTCTTCCACCTCTCTCTAACCCTCTCCCTCTCGGTGTCTCTCCCCCTTCTCTCTGCCTCTATCTCCCCTATCTCTCTCTCCCCTCACTCTCCCCTCTCTCTTCCCCCTCACCCCCCTCACTTGCCCCCACCTCTCTCCCACTCTCTCTCCCCATCTCTCTCGCCCCCTCGCATTCCGGTCTCTCTCCCCATCTCTCTCGCCCCCTCGCATTCCGCTCTCTCTCCCCCTCTCTCACCTCCACCGCCCTCCCTCTTCTCTCGCCTTCCCCTCTCTCGCCCCTATCTCTCGCCCTCCCTCTTCTCTGTCCCTCCCGTTCTCACGCACTCCCCACCGTCGCCCTCCCCTCTCTCACCGCCCTCTCGCCCCCTACCCCTCTCTCGCCTTCCCCTCTCTCTCTCCCTCTGCCTCTCTCGCCCTCTGCCTCTCTCGCCCTCCCTCTCGCCCACCCACTCCCTCCCTCCCCTCTCTCCCTCTCTCTCTCTCCCACTCTCTATCCTCACTCTCTCTTCTCCTCTCCCTCTCTCTCTCACTCACTCTCCCAGCTATCTCTCCCCCTCTCTCCCCCTCACTGCCTCCTCTCTCTCCTCTCTCCCTCCCCTCTCTCTCCCCCTCTCTCTCCTGCCCCTCTCTCGCCCTCCGACTCTCGCGCCCTCCCCATCGCCTTCCCCTCTCTTGCCTTCCCCTCTCTCGCTCCCTCCCCTCTCTCACTCCCTCACCTCTCTCTTGCCTTCCTCTCTCTCGCCTTCCCTCTCTCGCTCCCTCCCCTCACTTGCTCACTCCCCTCTCTCTTGCTCTCCTCTCTCTCGCCCTCCCCTCTCTCTCGCCCACCCCCAATCGCCCTCCCGTCTCTCGCCTTCCCATTCACCCTCCCCTCTCCCACCCTCCCCTCTTTCACTCCCTCCCATCTCTCTCACCAACCCCCTCTGCCATCCACTCTCTCGCTCCCTCCCCTCTCTTGCTCCCTCACCTCTCTCTTGCCGTCCTCTCTCTCGCCTTGCTCTCTCTCTCCCTCCCCTCTCTCGCTCCCTCCCCTCACTTGCACCCTCCCCTCGCTCTTGCTCTCCTCTCTCTCGCTCACCCCCAATCGCCCTCCCCTCTCTTGCCTTCCCCTTCACCCTCCCCTCTCTCGCCCTCCCCTCTTTCGCTCCCTCCCCTCTAGCTCTCCCTCCCCCTCTCGCCATCCCCTCTCTCCCCCTCCCCTCTCTCGCTCCCTCCCGTCTCTCTCGCCCTCCACTCTCTCGCAGTCCCCTCTCTCACTCTCCTCTCACGTTCGTCTTCCCCTCTGTCGCCCTCCCCTCTGTCGCCCTCCCCTCTCTCGCTCCCTCCCCTCTCTCTCGCCCTCCCCTCTCTCTCGCCGACCCCCAATCGCCCACCCCTCTCTCGCCTTCCCATTCACCCTCCCCTCTCTCACCCTCCCCTCTTTCGCTCCCTTCCCTCTCTCTCGTCATCCCCCTCTGCCCTCCGCTCTCTTGCTCCCTCCCCTCTCTCGGTCCCTCACCTCTCTCTTGCCCTCCTCTCTCTCGCCTTCCCCTCTCTCTCCTTCCCCTCTCTGCTCCCTCCCCTCACATGCTCCCTCCCCTCGCTCTTGCTCTCCTCTCTCTCGCTTACCCCCAAACGCCTTCCCCTCTCTTGCCTTCCCCTCTCTCGCTCCCTCCTCTCTCTCACTCCCACACCTCTCTCTTGCTCTTCTCTCTCTCGCTCTCCCCTCTCTCTCGCGCACCCGCAATCGCCCTCCCCTCTCTCGCCTTCCCATTCACCCTCCCCTCTCTCACCCTCCCCTCTTTCGCTCCCTCCCCTCTCTCTCGCCATCCCCCTCTGCCCTCCGCTCTCTCGCTCCCTCCCCTCTCTCGCTCCGTCACCTCTCTCTTGCCCTCCTCTCTCTTGCCTTCACCTCTCTCTCCCTCCTCTCTCTCGATCCCTCCCCTCTCTCTCGCCCTCCCCTCTCTCCCCCCTCTCCCGCCCTCCCGTCTCTCTGCCCTCCCCTCTTTCGCACTCCCCTCTCTCGCCCTCCTCTATCTTTCGCCTTCCCCTCTCTCGCCCTCCCCTCTCTCGCCCTCCCCTCTCTCGCTCCCTCCCCTCTCTCTCGCACTCCCCCTCGCCTTCCCCTCTCTCGCTCCCTCCCCTCTCTTTTGCCCTCCTCTATCTCGCACTCCCCACTCTCTCCCTCCCCTCTCTCGCCCTCCTCTCTCTCGCCTTCCGCTCTATCGCCCTCCCGTCTCTCGCCCTCCCTTCTCTCACTCCCTCCCCTCTCTCTCGCCGTCCCCCTTGCCCTCCCTCTCTCGCTTCCTCACCTCTCTTGCTCCCTCCCCTCTCTTTTGATCCCTTCTCTCTCGCCCTCCACTCTCTCGCCTTCCCCTATCTCTCGCCTCCTCACTCCCTCCCTCTCACCCTCCCCTCTCTCGCCCTCCCCTCGCTCGCCTTCCCAGTCTCGCCCTCAACCTCTCTCACACTCACCCTTCTCTCACCGTCCCCTTCGCCCTCCCCTCTCTAACCCTAACCCTACTCTCACCCTCCCCTCCCTCCCTCCCCACTCTCGCCCTCCTCTCTCGCCCTCCCTTGCCTCCCTTCTCTCGCACCCTCCCTCTCTGACTTCTCACACCCTCCCCGCTCTCTCGCCCTCCCCTCTCTCGCCCTCTCCTTTCTTCTCGCCCTCACCTCCCTCCCACCCTCCTCTCGCCCTTATCACTCTCGCCTCCACGGTCTCTCACCTTCCACTCTCTCGCCCTCTCCATCCCTCTCGTCCTCAACTCCCTCCACCACCTCACCTCTCTCTCGCCCTGCCACTCTCTCTTGCCCTCCTCTCTCCACTCTCTCGCCCTCTACCTCCCTCTCACCCTCCCCTCCCTCATTCTCCTCTCTCGCCCTCCCCCTCTCTTGCCATCCCCTCCCTCACCCTCTCCCTCTCTATCCGCCTCCCCTCCATTTCTTCCCCCTCGCCCAGTCCGCTCTCTCGCACACCCCTCTCTCGCCCTCCCCTCTCTCGCCCTCCCCTCTATCGCCCTCCCACCTCCCTCCCTCTCCTCTATCGCCCTCTCCTTCCCTCTTGCCTTCACCTCCATCCCTCCCTCTCTCACAATCCCCTCTTTCGCCCTCCCCCTCTTTCGCACTCCCCCTCTCTCGCCCATCCCCCACTCTTGCCCTCGCCTCTCTCACCCTCTCCCTCCTTCTCGCCATCCCCTCTCGCCCACCCACTCTCTCGCTCCCCTCGCTCCCTCTCTCTCCCCACTCTCTATCCTCACCCTCTCTACCGCCCTCCCTCTCACTCACTTACTCTCCCATCTATCTCTCCCCCTCTCTTCCCCTCACTGCCTCCTCTCTCTCTCCTCTCCCTCCCCTCTCTCTCTCCCGCTCTCTTTCCTGCCGATCTCTCGCCCTCCCACTCTCACGCCCTCCCCACTCGCCATCCCCTCTCTCGCCCACCCCTCTCTCGCTCCCTTTCATCTCTCTAACCCACCTCTCTCTCGCCCTCCTCCCACCCTTCCCTCTATTGATCCCTCCCCTCTCGCGCTAGCACCCCTCTCTCTTGCCCTCCACTCTCTCGCCTTCCCCTCTCTCACCCTTCCCTCTCTTGCTCCCTCCCCTCACTTGCTCCCTCCCTTCTCTCCCGCCCACCCCCAATGGCCCTCCCCTCTCTCGCCTTCCCATTCACCCTCCCCTCTCTCGCCCTCCCCTCTTTCGCTCCCTCCCGTCTCGCTCGCCCTCCCCTCTCGCCCTCCGCTCTCTCGCTCCCTCCCCCTCTCGCATCCTCACCTCTCTCTTGCCCTCCTCTCTCGCCTTCCCCGTCTCTCCCTCCCCTCCCTCGCTCCCTCCCCTTACTTGCTCCCTCCCCTCTTTCTTGCTCTCCTCTTTCTCTCGCCCACCCGCAATCGCCCTCCCCTCTCTCGCTATCCCCTTCACCCTTCCCTCTCTCGCCCTCCCCTCTTTCACTCCTTCCCCTTTCTCTCGCCCACCCCTCTCTCGCACTCCCCCTCTCGCCCTCCTCTCTCTTTCGCCTTCCCCTCTCTCGCCCTCCCCTCTTTCACTCCTTCCCCTTTCTCTCGCTCCCCCCTCTCTCGCACTCCCCCTCGCCCTCCCCTCTCTCGCTCCCTCCCCTCTCTTTTGCCCTCCACTATCTCGCCTTCCCCACTCTCTCCCTCCCCTCTCTCGCCCTCCCCTCTCACGCACTCCCCTCTCTCGCCCTCCTCTCTCTCGCCTTCCCCTCTCTTGCGCTCCCCTCTCTCGCCCTCCCCTCTTTCGCTCAATCCCCTCTCTCTCGCCCTCCCCCTCACCCTCCCCTCTCGCTACCTCCCCATCTCTCGCCCTCCCCTCTCTCGCTACCTCCCCTCTCTTGCTCCCTCACCTCTGTCGCTCCCCCCCTCTCTTTTTCCCTCCCCTCTCTCGCCCTCATCACTCTCGCCTCCCTGGTCTCTCACCTTCCCCTCTCTTACCCTCTCTTTCCCTCTCGTCCGCACCGTCCTCCCTCCCCTCTCTCCCCTCACCTCTCTCTCACCCTGCCACTCTCTCTGGCCCTCCTCTCTCCCCTCTCTTGCCCTCTACCTCCCTCTCATCCTCCCCTCGCTCATTCCCTTCTCTCGCCCTCCTCCCTCTCTTGCCCTCCCCTCTCTCACCCTCTCCCTCTCTATTGGCATCCCCTCCCTTTCTCCCCCTCTCGTCCTGTCCCCTCTCTCGCACACCCCTCTCTCTCCTACCCTCTATCGCCCTCCCACCTCCCTCCCTCCCCTATATCACTTTCTCCCCCCTCTTGCCTTCACCTCCATCCCTCCCTCTGTCGCAATCCCATTTTTTGCCCTCCCCCTGTCTCGCACTCCCCCTCTCTCGCCCACCCCCCACTCTTCCCCTCGTCTCTCTCACCCTTTCCCTCCTTCTCGCCCTCCCATCTCTGGCCTTCCCCTATCTCGCCCTACAGTCTCTCGCCCTACCCTCTCTCACCCTCCCTCTCTCTCCCCACCCCTCTCTCACACTCTCCCTCACTCTCTACTCTGTCGCCCTCACCTCCCTCACCCGTCCTCTCGCCCTCCCCTTGTTTACTTCCCCTCTCTCTCCCTCCACCTCCGTCTCTCCCTCCCCATCCCTCCCAACCCTCTCTCGCCCTCCACCCCTCCTCCCCTCGCCTTCTCCCTTCCTCTCGCCCTCCCACCACCTCGCCCTCTCCCCCTCTCGCCCTCCCCCTCCCTCGCTTCCTCCCCTCCGTCCCTCCTCCCTCTTGCCCTATATCTCCCTTGCCCTCCCCTCTCTCGCACTGTACCTCCCTCTCTCCCCTGTCCCTCTTCTTCCTCCCCTGTCTCGCCCTCCCCTCTCTTGCCCTCCCCCTCTCTCGCCCTCCCCTTCCTCCCTCCCCTCTCTTGCCATCCCCTCTCTCACCCTATCCCACCTTTGCTCCCCCTCTCTCTCCCCTCTTGCCCTCCCCTCTCTCTGCATCCCCCTCTCGCCCTCCCCCTCTCACCCTATCTCTCCCTTTTCCCCTCTCTCTCCCTCCGTTCCTTCAATCTCTCTCTCCACCTTCTCTCAATTTCGACCCCCCTCAATCAGTAACTCTCTCTCCCCATCCTACTCTGTTTCCCTCTGACCAAATCTCACTCCCTCCTGTCCCTCCCTCCCTCGTTCTCAGACACACTCTGTCTCCCTGGTCTTTCCCTCTCCCTCTTACCCAGAGACTGGGGATGGGGCGGGGGGGGGGGGGGGGCGTTGGTCGTGAGGCTACGTTTGGGGTATGAGATGTGGGAGGTAGGAGGAGGGGAAAATGGGGTAGAGATGGAATTGCTGGAGGGAGGCAGTGACGGCAGGACAGAGTGAGGGTGAGGGGACAGGGAAGAGTGGAGGCAGGTGGAGAAACCGGAGTTGGGGGCGTGTGAGAGAGGGGGAACGAGGGAGTGTTATGAGGAGGGGTGGTGAGAGAGAGGGAGAGAATTGAGTAGAAAGAGTGGGGGAGATGAAATAGGGAAGCCAGGTTGCAATGGGGGACAGAGGGAGTTAAATCCAGCTCCTGAGCTCAGGGCCTGGTGCCCTCCCCTTCCCTGAGGACCAGGACTTGGGGCTGAGTCTGTCTCTCTCCAGCTCAGCTTCTCCAACACAAAGACACTCTGCTGCTCGGCACGCTTTAATCAACATTTTTATTCTTTGCGAATGGGAGTGATGGATACAATCAGTGGGATGGCGCCTTTTCTCACCGGCCCCTGAGTTGTGCGAAACATTGAAATGTTTCCCTGTAACCCCCCTGTGGGATAAGGATGGACAAACCAGCGCTACCCTCAGACTGTTACCATAGCGACAGGCTGCTCCATCGCTGAAACACTGAACTGAAATGAGAAAATCCCGGATGGATTGATTAATGAGGGAATTTGATGGATGGATGGATTTGGGTGAAGGTATATTTCAGCACATTCTTCAGCTGCTGCCTGAACTTAGTCTGGGTCACGGCATAAATCGCGGTGTTTGTGCAGCAACTGAGGAGTTGCAGCATGAAGCCCAATTCCTGCACAAACTCATCGAGATACACAGACTTATACCCAATATCCCACATCCGTAACCATATAGAATACAACATGAACGTTGACCATAACAGGATGAAATTGGCCGAGATCACAAACCGTAAAATGATGGATTTTTTTCGGTTTCTCATTTCAGTGTCAGACTGAGCGTCCCCATTGGTGTGAGCACGGAGTCTCCTGCGCGCTCTGCTGGTCACTACAATGTGTCTGATGGTGAGAACATTGAGCAGCAGAATCAGGAGAAATGGGACACACGGGGTTAGAATGTGGTGGAGGAACTCGATTGTGACCCAGACACTGGAGAATACAACAGCCTCTGTTCCCTCACAAAACCAGGGAGCGTTCACCAGCCAATATCGAGCCGTGACCATAAAATACCAGGAAATGTTCTTTAAACAGCTCAGCACAGTCACTGCTCCCAGAACCACAGCCGCCGTTTTCTCACTGCAATATTTACTTTTCAGCTTCTGGCAACAAATGGCCACAAACCGGTCAAAGGTGAAAGTGATGGTGAACCAGACAGAGCAGTCAGTGGCTGCATAAAGCAGGACGGCGTGGATATTACACACGGGGACGGAGTCCCTCAGGAAATAAAACTGTTCCCGATAAACAATGGGAATGTGTCTCAGTATCAGGTCGAGGATAATGACCAGGAGATCCGCCGCTGCCATGGCCCCCAGGTAACGTCTGACACATGGAGACAATCCACAATCTTTATAAAGCAGGACGTAGATGGTCACTACGTTAACTGTGAGGAAGGAAAACAAACCCATTATCCATCAGCCTGGAGGCAAAGGGACCCGTTTGATCGGGGACCCAGTGAGATTTTCAAATGTGTCCCTTTATTCAGGGGTGTATTAATATAATTGGAGCTGGAATAACAAATGGGAAGTTCGGAATTACTGACAAAAATATGACATAAACCACAAGAAACTCTCCCTCCCCAAACACACAGAGACACATCCATCAGGACAGATGGTTTGAGAACATTCCCATACACTCGATCACTCGACAGCAGACACAGTTTACTCCTCCCCAGTTCCTTATACGGAGGGTGGAAACGTTGCTGTCCTGAAGGATTCTCTCCCAGTTTCCTGAAGACAAACGGAGTTTGGAAATTCCTGTATTTTGGTCTAAGTTGTGGTCGATCCTGTGTCATGAAGAAATGTAAACGCAGGGAAAACGTATTCACCCCTTTAACTGCCTGAGGGGCCTTCGGAACAGTGTCTCCTTCTCCCTGGAACGGGATCTCTTCCCTCGGGATCTTATCGTTTGTTCAATTCACTGACGTCCGTCCGTTCACAATCAGTGTCAGGGACAGAACGTTCCGGGAAATGTCAATTATAGAATGTTGGGAACAGAACGTTCCGGGGAATGTCAGTTATAGAATGTTGGGGACAGAACGTTCTGGGGAATGTCAGTTACAGAATGTCGGGGACAGAACGTTCCGGGGAACTCCTTGACCTGTCCATCAACTTTCCCCCCTACCCACCCCACCAACATGATGTACTGTGCCTGGACACACTGTAACATTAATGGGGTGAGAGACGGAGGGTCCAATCACAGGAATGGAAGCTAAAGGCATTGCCAGATCAGCTGAAATGGTTAGATATACCATATTGTCAACCCACCTCACAGAATCAGCCCAGATACCGTAAATGCAGAGGAGATATCTGTTCACGTGGAACACGGTGTAGACCAGGTCAGTGTCCTGCTCAGTCCAACCCAGCAATCTGTCCAGATTCATCCATTGCACCGGTCAATACAATCCAGTGATCTGGCAAGAGCGGAACACTGTGTGCAGATTCATCCTTTGCACTGGGCAAAACAACCCAGTGATCTGTCCAGATTGAAACACTGCACAGATCATGTCATAGCACTTAACTTCAAACGCACAGATCAGTTCAGTGCATTGACCTATAAACCCAGACGAGATATCTGTCCAGCACGGGGTGCTATGCAGAAAACAGCAGTGCATTGATCTGTAACCCAGGAGCAGTTACCCTCCCAACATGTAGGGGGACTGTACACTACCCCAGCGCATTGATCTGTAAACCAGGAGCAGTTTCCCTTCCTGCATGCAGGACTGTGTACCCCACCCCAGTGCATAGATCTGTAAACCTGGAGCAGTTACCCTCCCAGAATGTAGAGCTGTGTAGCCTACCCCAGTGCATTGCTCAGTAACACTTTGTTGGATCACTGCCCACCCGGAGAAACTTGCAGCCCGTGCTGGAAGTTCCATGATGTACAGCTCCCACCCATTTACAGCTCCATACCTCCATTGTACCAAGACAAGGAGGGAGCTGTGGGTGTGAAACTCACTGCCAGAGAGAGGTAGCGGGGGAATCAGGTTAAATATCATCACATGGGAGGGATTTGGGAACTTTTCAGAAAGGGCGAGACTGAGAGAAGGTGTCATGGAAGGAGGTGTTCCCATGTTGCAGAATGCTGAAATGTAGACACCTTGATAGCATCCTGTAACATGAGCCAGTCTCCCAGGAAAGATGGGAAAAAAGGGATATTGGTGTGAGGTCAGATAAGCATCTTCGTAACTGGAATTCGTTTCAACAGAATCTATGACTCGTTGGGCTGAATCTAACAAAAAACTGTTTCAGTGCCATTTTCATTGAGTGTGATAGAGGGATAGTCTGCACGAGGTTGAGCTAGTTTCCTGGTGTTATCTCACCAAACTCATCTCATTAAACTGCATGCAGCACCTTCTCTCTCTCCCCACTCTCACTCCTTCTCTCTCCACCCTCTACCTCTCCCTCCCTCCCTCTCCTTCCCTCCACTGCACCCCCCACACTCATAACACTGCATGGATGCAACACTGTGGACTGACTCCCTCCGGACACCTCACCATGTCCCTCCTCCCTACCTTCCCTCTCTCTCTCTCTCTCTCTCTCTCTCTGTCACCCCCTCCACTTTACCCCCCACACTAATGGCACCGCATAAATACAACACTGTGGACTGACTCCCTCCGGAATCTCACCATGTCCCCGTCCCCTACCGACACTAACACAAACAGCATGGCCACCCACTCCCACCCTCACTCCCTCGCTCCCTTTCTCCCATTCCATGAGAAACAGCCTGGAATAGGACAGAAAGTGCCAAGCCGGGTGGTGGAGTGCCCGATATCCGTTCCATCACCCCCCTCCACCCCCCCCCCCCCCCCGCCATGTGGGGAGGACCCTGGTACAAGCCAGAGAGGACCGGGACACCTCGTGTTGAGATTCTGAAACATCCACGTCCCACCGACCGTGTAAGGAGCAATGTTCAGTGAAGGGCAATTCTCACTTTAAACCCACCGGCAGCTCTGTTTCCTCCCGGCACAACGTAGAAGCCGTGGCCCTGATGCCATGTCCATTTTGTGTCGAGCTGGTACAAATGGAATCCCCGTGGTCTCCGTGGGCAGGAGGGCGGGCTCACAACACATCGTCACCACCACCTCCCAGGAAGGGAGCACCGAGACGCCCTCCTACACCTCCCCCTGTAAACAGCTCAGATACTGAAACTAATCTGTGATAGGAACTTCCCTCCCGACTTCTCTTGACATCTTCAACAATCTGTAGTCATATACACCCAGGACCCTCTGCTCCTACACCCCCTTTATAATGGTACAGCCTGTTTTAAGCCGTCTTTTATTGTCTTTCCTACCAAAGTACATCACCTCACACTGCTCTGCACTGATCCCCATCTGCCTTACACCCGAACACTACATTAGTGTGTGATTGTCCTGTTCTAGTTCCACACTGTCCTCCATAGACTTCAGAGTTCTTCCAGGTTCGGTGCCATCTACAAACATTGAGATTGTCATAGCATCACAGTCCCCATGAAGCAACTTAAATCCTGCCCCACTCACTAGTGTGAGCAAGTGAAAAACTGCTATATTCCCATGGACAGAGTTGAATAATGACATGCTGTCAATAGAGCAGCAAAACTCCTGACACATACGAGACAGAGTCGATGCAATATTGACAAACCACAGAGCAAGAGAAATCCGGACAGACTCCATTTATCTGTATTCATCAGGCTATAATGTGATGAAGTTGAACGTGTGTACTGTACCTTTAATAGAGGGTGAATGCTGTTCTGAACTGAGAGCTTACAAGCTCCTGTGATACGAGAGGATGGCAGACCCAGAAACAGTATATTGCTATAGAGCTAGAGTTGGGTAATAAGCAGTTAAGAGAAAGAGGGGGAGGGGGGGGGAGGTCCCAGAGTTGTGAATAGTTGATATAAAATGTTTACTTTCAGAGTGAAAAAATAAATTGATGTTTTATTTAAACAGTGGAATTTGGGAGTTCTCTGCCACTCATATTTTAACAGTTTACAAGGCGAATTGAGCATTTCTTTATGTTTCATTTCAGTTGCCAGATGAGTTTCAAGCCGTGTCCGAACCATTCCCGTGTGTGTATCTGTGTCTTTGTGTGGGGCAGGTCTGGCAGTCTCTGTGATGCTTAAAGCGATGCAGTGCTACCCTCTGCTGGCCTCCACACGTCACTGCACAGGCACACCTCCTCCCTCACCTCTCTCCAAGACCCTAAAGGAGCCTTCCACATCCATTAAAGTTTTACTTACACATCCACTAATATCATTTATTGTATCCGTTGCTCCTGATGCAGTCTCCTCTACATGGGTGAGACTGGGCGCCTCCTAGCAGAGCGCTTTAGGGAACATCTCCCGGACACCCGCACCAATCAACCACACTGCCCCGTGGTCCAACATTTCAACTTCCCCTCCCACTCTGCCGTGGACGTGGAGGTCCTGGGCCTCTTTCACCGCCGCTCCCTCACCACCAGACGCCTGGAGGAAGAACGCCTCATCTTCCGCCTCGGAACACTTCAACCCCAGGGCATCAATTTGGACTTCAACAGTTTCCTCATTTCCCCTTCCCCACCTCACCCGAGTTTCACCTTCCAGCTCAGCACTGTCCCCATGACTTGTCCGGACTTGTCCTTCCTGCCTATCTCCTTTTCCACCTATCCACTCCACCCTCTCCTCCCTGACCTATCACCTTCATCTCCTCCCCCACTCACCCATTGTACTCTATTTTACTTTCTCCCCACCCCCACCCTCCTCTAGCTTATCTTTCCACGCTTCAGGCTCACTGCCTTTATTCCTGATGAAGGACTTTTGCCCGAAACGTCGATTTCGCTGCTCCTTGGACGTTGCCTGAACTGCTGTGCTCTTCCAGCACCACTAATCCAGAATCTGGTTTCCAGCATCTGCAGTCATTGTTTTTACCCCACTGCACAGGCATTGGCAGAGGGTGAAAACCAACAGGGATACATTCAGAGAGGGGAAGGGAGAGGGTAGCTGCTCACAGCACCATCCAAACTGATGTCTTATCCATGTACTGATCTAAATGCCCTTTAAACGTTGTAACTGTCCCTGCTTTCACCACTTCCTCTGGAAGTTCATTCCACACACAAGCCAGATTCTGTCTAAAATAATTACCTCTCATGACATTTGTAAATCTTTTTCCTCGCACCTTAAAATATCCCTCAGTTTTGAATTTCCAACTCGAGGGAAAATTCATCAGCCCTTCAGCTTATCTGTACCCCTCATGATTTTGTAAACCTCTGTAAAGTTACCCTTTAATCTCATACTCTCCAGTGAAAAAAGTCCCAGCCTGGCCAGCCTCTCCTTGTCGCTCACTCCCTCCATTCCCAGCAACATCCAGGGTAATCTCTTCTGAACCCTCTCCAGCTTAATAATATCAAAGTGAATAGTCGAGGTATTTGTTCAGGGTACAGTGAGTCCAAAACTACAGGACATAGGCTTGAGATGAGAGGAGAAGCATTTAAAAGTGACTTTCGGGGCAGATTTTTCACCAGAGGGTGTTGTGCCTATGGAATGAGCGGGCAGGATGACCAGACTGGACATAGTATTCCAGAAGAGGACTCACCAATGTCCTGTACAACCACAACATGACATCCCAATTCCGATAGTCAAAGGTCTGACCTATGAAGACAAGTGTGTTAAACACCTTCTTAACCACACTATCTGTATGAGATGCAAATTATCAAGAATTATATCTGACGGCATAGGTCACTGTCCTACAACACTGCCAAAGACACTACTTTTAATTGTATAGATCCTACTCTTGTTTGATTTACCAAATCCAATATCTCGCATTAATCCAAACTAAACTCCATCTGCCATCCCTCAGCTCAATGTGTGATATTACTGCCATCTCACCCTCCCACTTCAATTTTAAAATGCCCATCTCTCTTCAGGAAGCCTGTACAATCCGGCCTTGATTTTCACAAAGTCCCTGACCTTGGTTTGCCTTGTATGGTTAGGGGGAGGAGGGACAAATTGCAGACACAGTCAGTGGGGAGGAGAGGCTGGACAGTAATCAGCGACCTGGTATCATTTCAAGGTGTTAGAAAGAGGCAGTCACATCTTAGAGGTGGGTAATAGTGACCGGTGTTTTGGGATCGGAAATTAAGGTCTTCCTTTGTCTTGATGTTCAGTAATAAATATCTATTTGAGGCCCTTCATTGGGCAGAGTGTGTCTGCAGGATTTATTTCCCTAATATTGCAGACTTTCGATAATCGCGATTCAAGATGTTCATTGGTAATTTCAATGGCACAGCACGTGCACTCAACATCCTACCGTTGAGACAAATATCTTGCATTTGTTTAACAATACAAAGTTTTTATTGTAATTCAGTAATGGTAATCTGACTATAATAAATCCACACCGAGCTGAAAATGGGCACTAAAATATGACTCAAATCTAGGTATGGTAGTGTAGTGGGTTGTGTCCCTGCCTCTGAGCCAGAACTTTGGATTTGATTCCAATTTCCTGAACTTGCGTGGTAGTGTTCCTAGCTCTGGAATGGATGGCCTGGATTCAAGTCCTGTCTGTTGTCGAGTTATGTCACAGCATGTCAGAACAGGCTGATGAACAAACACACAGGAGAATACTGTTACAGCTTTATGGGTATTGCTGATTGATGCTAGTCCCTATCTCCGGGCACAAAGGTCTAGGTGTAAAGCTCATAGATGTATCTCGTGATACATCTGAACAAACTGATTAAAATAGATTTAGAATTGTGACTTGATAGAGAAGGAAGAGGTGTCAGTATTGAATTTCAGAATTTAGGCCTAGGATGACTGAAAGTACAGCTATTCGTATTGACTGGAGTCACATTTTGCAGCAGTAAAGGTTTATAAAATCAGAACGGTTATGGATAGGGTGAGTAGTCAGGGTTTTTCTCCAGGTTAAGGGCATCCAAAACTAGAGGGCATTGGTTCAAAGCGAGAGGGGGAAGGTTTTGATGAGGACTAAAGGGCACTTTTTCACACAGAGGGTGGTGTGCGTATGGAATGAGCTGCCAGAGGAATTGGTGGAGGCTGGTACAGCTACAGCATGTGAAAGGCATCTAGATGCTGACAGACCTGCCGAGATTTTCCAGCAATTTCTGTATTTCTTTAAAAAATGCATTCATTTTAACACAGGTATTCTGAATAAATTAAACATTTTATTTTTTAATGACGCAGGGCCACGCAAACATCTTTCAAATCGACCGAGACCATTTTCTGCTAAGGTATGGCTCTGTATATGACAACAGCAATGATGCACCTGCATGGAGCAATGAATGTGATGGAGACATAGTTTGGACAATGTACAAGGAGACCTCACATGGTCCAGTTTAGGAGAGGATGACATTCCTGTGTGATTCAACTCAGAGAGGGAGAAAATGTAATCTGCCTGAGAAGGAAAGACCTATTGTACTCTTTCTCCTTCATTGTTCCTCATCACAACAATGTGTGCGAGCTTAAAATAAAACGCTACAGTCACCGTTACAATTCTTATTTTTTTAGAATCCCTGCAGTGTTGAAACTGGCCCTTCAGCCTAAGAAGTCCATACAAACCTTCCCAACCCATTCCCCTATATTTACCCATGACTATTGCACCTAACCTAGAAATCCCTGAACACTACAGACAATTTAGCATGACCAACCCACCGAACCTACACAGTTTGAGCTGTGATAGGAAACTGGATCACCCATTAGGCGCTCACACAAACAAGGGGAGAAGGTGCCAACTCCACGCAGAGATTCACCCAAGGCTGGAATCGAACCCAAGTCCCTGCTGCTGTGAGGCAGCAGTGCTAACCACCGTGCTACCCTTTGGGTGACCCTTGACCAGAATTCATTGGAATCTACTCACTGCCTAAAGCAAAGGGAATTCAGCCAAATCCAACTGTCCCAGGATGAAATCCCAGTGCTCGCAGCTGTGTGAGTACAATATCTTCAGAAACAGAATAACGTTTTGGACAATGTCGCAATTTTTCTTTTATGTCATGAGTTCGAATATTATCTGGACAAAGTTCTTTCAAGTTAAAATTGCAGAGATTTCGTGTGTGTGTGTGTGTGTGTGTGTGTGTGTGTGTGTGTGTGTGTGTGTGTGTGTGTGTGTGTGTGTGTGTGTGTGTGTGTGTGTGTGTGTGTGTGTGTGTGTGTGTGTGTGTGTGTGTGTGTGTGTGTGTGTGTGTGTGTGTGTGTGTGTGTGTGTGTGTCAGCGTTTTTAGAAACGGAAATATTGATTATATATTTGCAATACCCAAACAGTTTGCCATTCACCTTTCCATCATAGTTTGAGTAACATTGCTCTGGATCATAAACATGTTGTTTTAGCAGATTAAAGAAACTAGCCTGACTTATTCCTAAAACTGACCCTGACCCAATCTGAGACCAATACCATCGGCCATGTCACCACCCTGATTGCATTTACCATTTTTTGTGAGGAGTGGAGGAGTGGGACTAGAAAAGGAAACAGTTACCAAAAAAGCCGGGCAACTATAGACCGGTGAGCCTGATGTTAGTGCTGGGTAAGTTGATGGAGGGGATTCTGAGGGATAGCATTTACATACATTTGGGAAGGCAAGGGGTGATCGGGGTAGACAACGTGGCTTTCTGCATGGGAAATCATGTCTCATTAATTTGGTTGAGTTTTATGAAGAGGTGACAGAGAAGATTGATGAAGGCAGTTTGGTAGATTATTGTCTATATGGAATTCAGCAAGGTGTTCATTTAAAGAACAAAGAACAAAGAAAATTTACAGCCCAGGAACAGGCCCTTCGCCCTCCAAGCCTGAGCCGATCCAAATGTACTGTCTAAATCTGTCGGTCAATTCCTCAGCTTCTGTATCCCTCTGCTCCCCACCGACTCATGCATCTGTCCAGACGCATTTTAAATGAATCTACCGTGCCTGCCTCTAATACCTCTGCTAACAACGTGTTCCAAACGCCCACCACCCTCTGTGTGAAGCACTTACCGCGTGTATCCCCCTTAAACCGTCCACCTCTCAATTTGAAAACATGACCTCTCGTTACTGAATCCTTCACCCTGGGAAAAAGCTTGTCTCTATCCACCCTGGCTATACCCTTCATGATTTTGTAAATCTCAATCAGATCCTCCCTCAATCTCCTTTTTTCTAGTGAAAATAAACCTAACCTACTCAGCCTGTCTTCATAGCTAGTATTTCATTCTGATTGGTAGACAGATTAGTAAGTTTCGGTCACATGGGATACAGAAGAAGCTAGTCACAATTGGCTTGAAGGAAGAGTGATATATTTCAGACTGGAGGCTTGTGAGCAGCAGTGTGCTGTAAGAATCAGGACCGAGGTCACTGCATTTCATCATTTATTTAAAGGGTTTAGATGTGAATATTGGGGCCATAGTTAGTAAGTTTACAGATTACATCAGAAAGTGGTGTAATAGATTATTTCAGAGTACAACGAGACCACAATTAGATGGGGAAAAGGGGTAAGGAGTGACAGATGAAGTTTAATTTAGATAATTACGAGGGTTTGCTTTTTGGGAAGGTAAATCAGGGCAGAAATTATACACTTAATGGTAAGGTCCTGGGGCGTGTTGTGGAACAAAGGGACATAGGGCTGCAGGTGCATTGTTCCTTGAAAGTGAAGTCGCAGGTGGACAGAGTAGTGCTGAACGCATTTGGCACATTTGCTTTAATCAGTCAGAGCATTGAGTATAGGAGTTGTGGTGGCATGTTACATCTGTACAGGATGTTGGTGAGGCCACTTTAAGAATACTGCATACAACTCGGTTTTCTGCAGAAATGACTTACACAGATGTTCCAGGACTGGAGGTTTGAGCTGGCGGGAGAGTTTTATTAGGCTGAGATGTTTCCCCCTGGAGTGTCAGAGGTTGAGGGGTGACATTATACAGGTTTATAAAAACATCTGGGGAGTGGATATTCTGAACAGCCACGTTCTGCTCCCCAGGATAGGGGAGTCCAGAACAAGAGAGCATAAGTTGAAGGGGAGAGGGCGATTGATTTAGAAGGGTCCTAAAGGTAAATGTTTCACACAGAAAGTGGTGTGTGTACAGAAAGTGCAGTCAGAGAAAGTGCTGAAGGCGGTTACAATCGCATGTTTAAAAAGTATCTGAAAGAGGAGGGATATTGGCCAAATGCTGGCAAATGCAATTAGATCAGATTTGATATCTGACCGGAGTGAACAGATTGGACTAACGGGTCTGTTTCCGTTCTGCATGACTCTCTGATACTATAAGAGGGATGATGAAAAATTCTGAAAGGACCTTTCAATTCGGAATTCTCTTCACTGGACGTTTATCGTGCCTCTATGTTCACATTGAATGAAATCTGCATGAGGTAAATATTTGACAGAGAAGTGAGTCATGCATAATGGGAGGCAGACAGGAAATTGGGGCTTAGACCCCAACCTGATCAGCCACAATCTTCGTGCCTGGTGGAGAAGGCTCAAAGTATCTAATGACCCACTCCTACTCCTCAGTCCCACGTTTCTGTGTACCATTCTGTCCCTCATACCTGCTAGACAGGAACAGTTGTAGGCCACTTACTCATATATGGAAATGTGTTGCTGGAAAAGCGCAGCAGGTCAGGCAGCATCCAGGGAACAGGAGAATCGACGTTTCGGGCATTAGGCCTTCTTCAGGAATCTGCCCGAAACGTCGATTCTCCTGTTCCCTAGATGCTGCCTGACCTGCTGCGCTTTTCCAGCAACACATTTCCATCTCTGATCTCCAGCATCTGCAGACCTCACTTTCTCCACTTACTCATATAATCTGGTGCACAGAAACAAAGGAGACCATTCAGCCTCTCAAGACTGTCACACACGCTTTGAAGTGATTTGGGAAATGTAATTGGAAAATCCAGGCACTGGTGTGAAAGAGTCCCCTCATCTCTCTTCACAGAGCTTCCCCTCTCTGCAACTTGTGCTTCATTTGTTGGTCATGTTGTAGACCCAGATTCACTGAGAATACCTCACCCAGAGATGGTTCACAAAATCCTCTGGCCTCCTGACAGCAACATTCTATAACAGAACATTCATGAAAATAACACCCACTAACTTTCCCATAACAGAATGTGAGAACATCAGAAGCAGGAGCAGGTAGTTCACCACCACCCCCCACCCCCCAAGCCTGCCTTGCCCTTCACGAAGATCGTGGCTGATCTGCACTTGGTCTCAAATCCTCTTTAATGCCCAAATCTTTATCGCCCTCACCTTTCTGACAGATGAATATCCATCTACCTCCTCTTCAAATACTTTCAGTCATCTAGCTCCCCGAACATTCTTGAAAAGAGAAATCCTGACATTCGATACTCTATGTTTGAAGAAAACACTTGCTGCTCCGATATATCATGGCCTATTGATGTGAACAAAAGAGGTTGCCTCAAGGGTTCAGGTAAAAATGACTGACCCTGATATCAAGGCAGTGGTTGCCTTCTGTTGACATCAAGGAGCTTAACAAAACTGGACTTAATGAGAATCAGAGTAACCTCTCCAGTGTTTGCTGTCAAACATGGCACAATGGAAGATGTTAATCATCTCAGTCCTGGGTCACCTCTGTAGGAGATCCTCAGGGTATCTTTCTCTTCACAAACATCTTCAGCTGCTTCATCAATTCCTCCCCGCCTCCACCCTCCACACCATATGATCAGAAGTGGGAATGGTCACTGAAGATTCTACAATGTTCAGAACATTTTATTCCCCGTCAGCTCCTGAACTGGTCTGTGTCCACGAGCAGCAATACCCAGACTCCATTGAGGAGTGTGCTGTTAAAGGGTCCGTAACATTCAGGTAACAGCACTGCCTGACACTGCACATTGCCACAGTAAAACAAGAGTTCATTCAGCACCTAACGCTGGTTTCACAGGAATATTAGGAAACCATTCAGCACATTGACACTATTGGATAAGAACAGGGACAGCCCACTCAGTGCTGCCAGCCTATTACTCAGGAAGAGAAGGAGTCTAGTGTGATGGACCACACCACAGAAAATTGAAAATATTTGAAGGCAGTAGCCTAGACTCTAATGTTTTCTTATTTTAAAGGAAATGTAAAGTGTCTGTTCCAGATGCAATGTGACTGGTCGAACTATTCGGTGGGAAGCAAAACGCCATTTATTTAAACACAAAAGATTAAATATACCCAAAGAAAGAGGTATTTTGAGTAACGTAATTCTATTGGACAACTTAAGAGAATAATAGATCTAGGAGCGATTACAAATTATCTAGTCCACATGGAAATTCCCATAAACACAGCCCTTGGCAAAAAGGAAAATTCAGGAATTGAAAACAGCATCAAGAGAAAATTCAGAGACAGTAGCACCCAGGAGACTTTCCCTGAAGCTTCCAACTCTGTCGAGAGACCCCTATAGTTTTTGATGTTACTGAGAAACCAAAACCCAGTGATTCTAATTTGTGCGAGCTGGCCACACCCATTCAGGCTGCATTAAAATAAACCTAAGGCCTCGCTAGCTGTTCATGCAAGTGGTCTTAACTAGCCATCTTGGTAACGATCATTCAATCTCTGTCTTAAAAGAAACCCGGACAAAATATCCTCTTAAAGCTGCAGCACCATCACACTAGTCAGCACATCATGCTGCCAAACAGGGGTAACCAGTCAGGCCCTTGGCCCTGTCCAATCGGACGAGGAAGAAGCTAATCAGTCCCTTTAGTCACTTCACAGGAACAGGAGGAGGCCATTCCCATCTCAATGCACTTACACGGGGACAGAATGAGGTAATTGATGCTGATTCCTGATGCATGTCTTATTCCCGAAACGTCGATTCCCCTGCTTATTGGATGCAGCCTGACCTGCTGTGCTTTTCTAGCAATCGACTCTCTACTCTGATCTCCAGCATCGGCAGTCCTCACTGTCTCCAGATTGATGCTCTAACATAATGAAAATGTGGACCAGAGCTGCACAGACAGACTGCTCCACGTTGTTCCTCCTGGCTCCGTTGCTTATGGTACACACGTGGGACTTTAACGTGGTTTTGTAGTGGTGAGGAGGGAAGCCATATGTCTTGTGTGAAGTCTCAAGAAGTAATCTTTCATCTCCAAGAAAACAGCCTGGTGTTCTCTATGCAGGGCGGAAGCTGGTCGGAATGTCTACCTGATTCAGATGAAAGGTATTGTGGCTGCAGTTGGGGATTGTGAACAACATGGCATTCAGTGCGGGTTCACACGCCGACTGCACAATGACATGGGGAGAGTTAATTAAGGCATATAGACTATTAGGAAAGTCACGTTAGACTGATGAATGGACTCTCTAAGTTCAAATAATGATGATATTATTCATGTTGATCTTGTCGCGTGCACGTCCTGTTCAGTGTAACCTGTATGCCTTACTCTGTCCAAATCTATTTCCACCCTATGATCTGCCTGGCCATGCTTACTATGATCTGCCTCCACTGCTCACAAATAAAGTGTTTCCCTGTGCTGAGGTACACATCTCAACAAAACACAAATCAATCCTCGGTAAAGTATGGAATTTCTCACCCTGTCAATGTCTCTTTTGGAACTAAGTGATCACTGCCACTCCTCGTGTTTCAGCATCACCATTTCTTCATCTCTCACAGCTCTACAGATTAAACACTCAGCTTCTTCACTCTATCCTCATTTTACCATCACCTGTGTCTGTGTTCAGGAGATCATTCCTTACAAAGGAGATCAAAAATGTACAGAGTGCCCCTCATGCTCTCTCAAAAAGGCTCCACAACTGCAGGAAGATGGCTTTACTTATGTACTCGAATCATCATGCAATAAAGGGCAGCATACCATTGACTGCACCCATTACTTACACAGGGTTTGATTCAGAGCAGTCAGCATAGACTTGTGAGTGGAAGATCATGCTTCCCAAATGTATTAGAGTCCTTTTGTGAAGTGACGAGGAAGGTTGATAAGGGCAGAGCGGTAAACGTAGTCTCTGGGGATTTTAGTAAGGCCTTTGATAAGTTTCCACATGGCAGGCTGGTCTGGAAGGTTCCATCACGTGGAATGCTGGGGGATTTGGCCAATTGGATACACAGTTGGCTTGTTGGTAGGAAGCAGAAGGTTTAGTGGAAGGATGATGGTCAGACTGGAGGCTGGGTCCATAGCTGTTCGTTATCTATGATTTGGTTGAGAATGTACAAAGCACGATTAGTAAGTTGTCAGATGACATTAAAATAAGTGATATCATGATCAGTGAGGAAGTTTATCAGAAATTGCAGCAGGACCTTAATCAGGTGGGCAAGTGGGCCGAGAAATGGTAAATGGAATTTAATATAGATGTGTGAGGTCTTGCATTTTGGAATCTCAAATCAAGCTGGAAGTTTCATGATGCATGGGAGGGTCTTAAGGGGTGTAGTAGGCAAAGAGACCTTGGCGTTAAGGTGCAAGGTTCCCTGAGAGTGGAGTCACAGGTAGACAGGGCAGTGAAGAAGGCTTTTGGCACATTGGCCTTTATCAGGCAGGATATTAAGTATAGAAGTTGGGAATTTATGTTGTGGTTACACAGGACTTTGGTAAGGCCGCACTTGGAGTATTGTGTTCAGTGTTTTTCACTTTGTTATAGGGAGGATGCTATGAAATTAGAAAGAGTGCAGAAGAAATTTACACGGACTTTGCCTGGACCCAATGGTCTGAGTTATAGGGAGAGATTAGACAAGCTAGGACCTTTTCTTTAGAGTGTAGGAGACTGAGGGGGGACATTATAGAGCTGTATAAGATCATCAGGGGTATGGATAGGGTGAATGCTTTCTCAGTGTTTTCTAAGGTGTCGAGAATCGAGGACGAGATCTGATCAGTTTAAGGTTAAAGGGGAAGGAATAAAAGGGAACCTGAGGGGCCACTTCTTTACACAGAGGGCTGGTACGTGGATGAGCTGCCAGCAGATGTAGTTGAAGGGGGTACATTAGCAACATTTCAAAACCATTTGGATAAATATGTGTGTAGGAAAGGACTGGAAGGATATGGGCCAGCTGCAGGGAAATGGGGTTAGCGTGGATCGACATTTACAAGGTGGAGTCAAACCCTTCTGTTAATTAAAACCAAACAACCAGAAAGGCTCGCCTGACCTCGTATTCTGGTAAAATATTACTGGCACAGATCTCCTACATTCCACCATTTAAACAAAAATTAAAAAGTTAGATTCTTAACTTTAATAGTGAACACTAAACAACAACTATTCACAAATGCAAGCCCCTCTTTTCTTAATTACGTAGTATCTGACTCCAACTCTACAAAAGTATGCTATTTCAACAATCCACATATTAAACATTATAATCTCAGTACCACGCAGTCTCCATCTTCCCCGCTGTATTCACTCTTCCAGCTGCTGATCTCCCTGGGTCATGTTTTTTTTTACTGCAAGTAGGTTTGACATGAACATATATCTTTGATAGAGAGTGTTTGAGATGGCCAGTTAGCGCTCCTGCTCTACAGCAGTTACTCTGCTATTGGATGGCAGTGACTCTCCCTCTAGTGTTCAAAATCCTGTGTTTATATACTTCCCATATTTTAGTAAATCTCATACTTTCCAGGTGTCCAAACAATAATATCGAAATTTCGTTGGCTACTGGTCTGCTAAGCGATATTTAAACTCTTTAGTTGTATTTGACAAAACAGCAACCAAAACTCAGGTATCCATTTCCCAGCTAATGGTGACATGTGGAACAGCCTGACCTTTAGCTGGTATCTATTCAGCAAAACCCGTTCTGTCTTAAAGTGACCAGACATGCTTTCGGCTTCCTAACACCTCCCCCCTTCAGAAATAAAATGAACCATCATTATAAAAAGATGGCTTCATTTCTTTTCCTTTAATTCTTAATTTCATTATTATGAAATACAAAAGTCATTAATCTAAGTTGTACCATTCATATCAATTCTGTACACGTATATAAAACTGGATTAAGTAAAACTTTATCTAAACCTTTTCCTTTAAATTCGCGATAACACATCTGCTATCACATTTGTAGAACCCACAGCATGTACATTTTGAAGGTTTAAAGACGGTAACAAAAGACTCCAATGAAATAGTCTCATATTTTGGCTTTAACTAGTCTTAAAAATGCGGGAAGATTGTTGTTATTGTCCACAACCAACTCCGACAATTTATTTGTCATATAAACATTAAAATATTCTTAGGGCAATAAGAAACTCAATCATTCTTTTTTCAGTAATGGAGATTTTGGTTTTTTTTTGGTGGATATTGAGTTTTGTCAACAAGTAGCCAACTGGCCATTCAATTCTATCACCATCTTTCTGTATCAATACATCTCCGACCCTTATATCCCGAGCATCAAACACAATTTTCAAAGGGTTTCAAAATATTTGGTGCAGCTAAAACTGGTGCGGTGATTATCCCTGCTTTAAAGTTCTCAAATGCCTCCCGGCATTGTTCTGTCCACCACAAGTCTGTGATCTCTTTAGTAAATCCATCAGTGGTGCCAATACGCTGCTGAAGTTTGGAACAAACTTCCGATAGAATCCACTCAGTTCCAAAAATAGAAGCACCTCTTTCTTCGAGGATGGTCGTGGAAATTCCGCAAAGCCCTTCGTCTTTATGTTCCAAGGGGTCAACCTTCCATGTCCAATGTAATGTCCCAACAACGTCACCTCTGCCTTCGTGCATTTTGTTTTCTTTAAGTTATTAACAAGTTTGCTTCTTGTAATCGTTCAACATGCTCTGCCAACTGTAACATGTGAGCTTTCAATCACTTGTTAAAGATCACTACATCATACAGAATAACTGCATAATTTGTTCATATGGCCACAACTCTGTTCCTGAGTCTTAAATGTGGCTGGAGCATTATTCATTCACATGACATACACGATAACGTTTTTGTCATATCTGGTATCTTTACCAGATAGGTTAACTGACTCAACATTTTTTAATTTGAAAGGGGCGAGTAAACCTGGCTTTGAAGAGATTTTCTACCACTGGTGGCAATACTAATACGCCATCCCCACGGGAAATCGAAAAATTTTCAGAGTTTTTACCTGCCACCTGCTTCACTCTATGCTGTGTCCTCTTCAGGTGCTGTTTAGCTAACTCACCTACTCCATCTAATCTCTCCCTCACCTCGAAAACATAATCCAAGTGTGAGATCTCCGATTTCGGTCTCGTCAATTAATATTTAATTAATTTCAAAGGACATCTGACTTCATGTACGAACATTAACTCAAATGAAGTAAACAGAGTAGATTTATTTGGGGCATCTCCGATGGCAAGCAATTTAATTGGACACCTTTATCCCAATCATTCAAGCAATTCTGACAGGACTTGCAGATGCAGTCTGAAAACTGTGTGGCTGGAAAAGCACAGCAGTTCAGACAGCATCCGAGGGGCTAGAGAGTTGACGCTTCAGGTACAAACCCTTCATCAGGAAAGTGGGGGCAAGGAATGGGGAAAGAAGCTGAGAAATAAATAAGAGATTGGGGATGGAGCTGGGTGGGAGGTAGTTTGGATGGTGATAGGTAGATGCAGGTGGGGTGTGACGGTATTAGGTCAGAGAGGAGGGTGAAGTGGATAGGTGGTAGTACAGCTGGAAACCTCAAAATATACAGCATCAACTTTTACTTCACCAAATTCCAAATCTCCCCACCCCAAACTCATCACTATTCCAATTGTTCAAATGAGCACCGCCCTCATGAACTGTCCCAACTTTCCATCTTCCTTCCCACGTATCGACTCCACCCTCCACTCCGACATATCACTATCACTCACAACGACATCATCAGATCACCTTCCCAGTGACCCTTCGGCCAGCCCAGCTCCTACTGGCCTATTTATGTTTCAGCCCTCTTGTCCCCCTACCATATTCCTGACGATGTGTTTATGCCTGATATGTCGATTGTTCGACTCTTCGAATGGTCCCCGATCTGTTGTCCTTTTCCGGCGCCTCACTTCTCAACTGTTAGAGACTGAGCAGATCCTGTATCTCACAAAATTATAATTTCTTATCCACACCTCGCTCTCCCCACTCCCCCACCTTTCTGAGTAAACTTTATCCACAAAGGCGAATTCTTTATAGAGATCAGGCACTGCCTCCATACCCAGTCCCTGCCTCGGATGTACACTCTCCTGCAGCTCCTCGGCTCCACTTGGGGTCTCTTTAACCGGTTTCACTTATGTCATTGGCTTAACCTCTTTTACCACATGTTTTCCCAAAGTGACTTCCTTCAATGCCCAGCACTGTGTGTCCCAGCTTACTGCAGTGAAAACACCTATTCCCAGGGCCCTTCTTAAACCATCGGCACTGTAATTTTATGTGTTCCACTCCGTTATAGTGAGAACACCTGAGATCGTTCACCACCTTTCAAACCCCTTGGGCTTCTTTTTTCACCTGTAGTAAACTATTGCCACTGTGATTTACTCTATGTCTTGTAGCGTAGGATCTCCCCTTCTCCCAATTTCTATCCTTCACAGGAAGAAAATCCTCCCAGAAGCTAAATTTCATCTCATGCACCACTGCATATTTACCTGCCATTTGTGCCGCGTTTCTCACTTCTTGAACTTTCTGTTCATTCACATCAATTCTTAACATCTCTGGAAGTGAGTCTTTAAACATCTCCAACAGAATAATCTCCCTTCGAGCCCCATTTTTAAGGCGCACACCCATATATCAAAATGAATGTATTTAACTTTTCAAACTCAACATAATTCTGACCTCGTTCCGTCTCTATATTTCTGAAGCTCTGTCTATATGCTTTCTCGTACCAATTCATAAGCACTCAAAATGGCCTGTTCGACATCTGCATAATCTCTTGACTCCTTATCTGCTGGTTGTGCCCACCAGCTTAGTCTGAACGAGTGTTACCCACAAGTTCACTGGACACACCATCTGCCGAGCCAATATTAACAATGTAATAAAAAGGTTTTGACATGTTTCTCACCGAAATATGGCAATGTATTAACATTGTTGTATACATCTCTACGTCCTCCTTCATCTTCATCTTGCCAATTTAACTTTCTTACCTAATTCCCAAATTCTGAATTTGAAATTCTCTCTCTTTATTTTTCGTCTCTTTCTCTTACTTTTTTATCTCTCTCACGCTTTCTGTCTCTTTCTTTATGTTCTAACTCCAGTTGCCATATTTACAATTTACGTTTTTCTCACTCGACTGCAGTTGCCTGTTTGTCTGATACATCAAAGTGCTTGACTAATTCCATTACAATTTCAGCTTTCCTTTTGTCCTTGGTGAAACCCAATTCTAATCTATTTGTTAATTCTAAAAGTATGCCCTTCCTCTGTCTTTCGAAACATTCTTGGCAAACTTGGGAATCATCTTCAATCCCCAGAACCTCTTTAGCAATGTTAAAAGCCATTTCTTTTAATTTAACCAACCACAAGGAAACAAAATTAAATGAATTTCTCAACTGTTTTACTTAACTGTCAAGTGATGGAGTCTGCTGGGACGTTTTGTACCCCAAATCTGTCCAACTCCCATACAACAAGCCCTCAAACTGTTATGATGTCGATGTCGCACCCCTCTGTTAATTAAAACCACACACCCAGAAAAACTCACCTCGTGTCGTAATCTGTTAAAATATGAGTGACAGAGAAGTCCCAAATTTCACTATTAGAAGAAAAATAACAATTTATATGTATCTGGGCTTGATGGTTTGTTTTCAGATGATTCGTCACCATGGCTAGGTAACATCATCAGTGAGAGTCTCCAGTGATACACTGGTGGAATGTCCTGCCTCTCTGTTTATAGGTTGTGGTTTCTTAAGGTGGGTGATGTCATTTCCAGTTGTTTTTTCAAGGGAAGGTAGATAGGATCTAAATTGCTGTGTTTATTAATATACTTCTAGTTAGATTGCCATGCCTCTCAGAACCTTCGTGTGTTGCCATGCCTCTCAGAACCTTTGCCTGTCCTAGGATGTGTGTGTAGCCCCAGTCAAGGTGGTGTCCGTCTTTGTCTGCATGTATGGAAACTAGTTTAAGTGGGTCATGTCTTTTGGTGGCCAGTTGGTGTTCATGCATCCTGCTAGCACGAGCAACAGGCGAGTTTGAAATGGAGGAAAAATGATTTTATATACACTGTTTAATCAGGGTGTGTTCAGATAAGGAAGATTGTTCATATGTGTCCAACACATTCTGAATGAACAACGGAGGCACAGTTAACGAAAAATGGTGCACATGATGTGTAACATTTATAAAGCATTAAAACATTATTTGATCCTCATCTGAAGTGATATGTTCCCCTTCTCTCAAAGTTCCGCCTTTTCTGGGATTTCCGACTTCTGACTCTCATTCTTATCAGGATGTGTGTTATAGATCTTGCTTGTGGTGTCCCAATTTATTTCAGTTAATCCCTTTCTATCAGGAATTAAATATATTGGCCTGTTGAGTTCTTTCCAAACCTAGTGTCTATCATATTATTGGAGAGAAAAATTCTGACTCATCTTCCGCCTAGGAGTCCTCCAACCACAAGGTATGAATACAGATTTCTCCAGCTTCCTCATTTCCCCTCACCCCACCTTATCTCAATCCCAACCCTCAGACTCAGCACTGCCTCCTTGACCTGCAATCTTCTTTCCGACCTCTCCGCCCCCACCCCCTCTCCGACCTATCACCCTCACCTTAACCTCCTTCCACCTCTCGCATTCCCAACGCCCCGCCCCCAAGTCCCTCCTCCCTACCTTTTAACTTAGCCTGCTTGGCACACCCTCCTCATACACATGGGAGGACCAGGCAGCAATGAGCGATAAGGCAAGTCAGGGACAGCATCAAACCAAAAGAGTAAACATACATTGCGATGAATATTTTTGGGAATCCAGAGAACTCATTGGCTCTGAAGCTACATAAGGCTGGTATCACTGACACGACAGAGCTCTTAATCATGGTCGGGGACAGAAACAGAGGGAAACACATTTACTTTAAACGCAGAAGTTGGCATTACTCAATGAAACGATTTAGATGAATTAAACAATTGAATAAAAATCAGTTGAATGCTTTTGTGGAATGTATCATATTGAAAGCATGACCCGGGAGAGACCCTCAGCAGAACGAAAATTTGAAAACGGAAGTACTATCACATCAGAATCCGGAGCAAGTCATTGAATCGAGGGCTGATGGGTGAATGGGTCTCGATGTGAACTGGGAAACAGCCAGCAGAATTGCATTGCAGATATTGCAGCTCAAAACTATGTATTCATGTAGTGCTGCAGACCACAGCAGCAGGAGAAGCATACCTGCATTCATACACAACCAGCAACATTTTTGCCCAGGAATAATTCTTCAGTCTGCCGTTACTATCAACATGATCTATGGCTCAGTGACGAGTGTGGATGAACATGTCAGGGTCAGAACCACGTGAACATAAACCTGATGCTAACCCATTAAAGCTACGGCACTTGACCAACAGATCTGATCGAAGCTCTGCAGTCCTGCCACATTCAGTCATAAACAGTGATGGACGATTAAACAAACGACAGAGGAATGCGCTCTACAAGCATCCCCATCCGAAATAATCAAATAGCCCTGCAGCCTCAGTGTAAAAGACAAGGATTTAGTATCTGCACCATCCTCAGCCAGAAGTGTTGAGTTGATGATCCAACTCACCCTCGCCATGATGCCCACAGAATCACAGATGCCAGCGTTCAACCAAGTCGATCCGCTGCAATTGATATGAAGAAACAGCTGAACACAATTGATACGACAAGGACAAATATCGTATCTACTGTGTGCAGCTGTTTCTTCATATCAATTTCAGCGGATCGACTTGGTTGAAGGCTGGCATCTGTGATTCTGTGGGCATCGTGGCGAGGGTGAGTTGGATCATTGGCTCAACACTTCTGGCTGAGGATGGTTCAGATACTACATCCTTGTCTTTTACACTGACACCATTTCTGCAATAGAACTGAATACTTGTGCTGCACAGCACACTGTGTCCCTTGAGAAACTGTTTCAGTCCAGCTCCAACTCTGACATCTACCTGGCAATATGGAAAATTACTCAGATATATCAAGTCCTCTAAAAGGGGAATACTTACAATTTGATCAATTACCACTCCCTCAGTACCATCACGACAGTTGAATTGGTGGGAGTTCTTTTTGACAGTGCTGTCAAGCAGCACAGAAATAACGCCTTCAATATTGTTTCTGACAGCTCCCCATGTGGAGATGGTGCTGTTGTGGAAATGTCACTGGATTACAAATCCAGACCATGAGAATGCTCTGGCAGCAGGTGGAAGTTAAAAAACAAATAATAAATTACCGAGATCTAAAATCTGGTGTCAGTAATAGTTCACCTGAAGCCAATGTGGATTGTCAACAGCCGTTTGCTTAACCAATGTACTTTCAGGAAGTGAATCTCCCGTGCTTTCCTGGTCTGGCTTAAAAGTGACTCCAGACGCACAGCCATGTGATAAACTCTTCAATGGTCTCTGAAATGGCTCCAAAATTATCATCCCTGCTTCTATTCTGTCTTGCCCTGTCAGACTTTTATTTATTTCACTGAGGTCTCCACTCATTTTCCGAAAGCCCATGGAATATAGGCTCAGTCGCCCCAAACTCTGCTCCCACAACAAGCCTGTCATCCCGAGATAAGTCTGGTCATCCTTCACCGCTCTCACTCAATGTCATGTTTGTCCTTCGTTAGGTAAGCAAACGAAACCTGCACACAACACTGCATAATGTTCAAGATGGGGTTTCACCAAGGCCATGTACAGCGGCAGTAAGACCCCCTTACCCCTGGACTCAAATCCCCCTGAAATGAAGGTCAACACCATTCATCTTCCTAACTGCTTTCTGGTCCTGTCATATTGCTCTCAGTGACTGTTGTAAAGGAAGATCCAGGTATGTTTCAATGTTACAACTACCCAACTGGTGTGTCGACGTACACTGGTAAGTGTCCCAATGCCATTCCCAGTATTGACTCCAGCTTCAGAACTCACTGCCCTGTATGGACGGCGGAGGTCGGTGAAGAATGAAACAAAAAGAAGCGTAAGTCCCTTTATAGAGGAACATTTTCCAACCTTTTCAAATGCACTTTGAAAGAAGGAACCAGACAGGGGAGTACTCAATGAATGGCAGGACACTAGGAAGCTCAGAGGATGCTTCTCCACACATACCTGGATGTGACTGGACAGGATAATACACAAGTTGAGAAAGCATAGGGGCCCGTAAACATAGCACTCATTCATCGAGGCATAGATATGTTATGCCAAGATGGAATACTGTGTACAGGTCTGAGAGGAGAAAGTGAGGACTGCAAATTCTGGAGATCAGAGCTGAACATGTGTTGCTGGAAAAGCGCAGCAGGTCAGGCAGCATCCAAGGAACAGGAGAATAGACGTTTCGGGCATAAGCCCTTCTTCAGGATTCCTGAAGAAGGGCTTATGCCCGAAACGTCGATTCTCCTGTTCCTTGGATGCTGCCTGACCTGCTGCGCTTTTCCAGCAACACATTTTCAGTACAGTTCTGAGAGCCGCATTACAGGAAGCATGTGATTGTACTGGAGGGAGTGCAGAGGAGATTCACCAGGATGTTCCCTAGGATGCAGCATATCAGCGATGGAGAGAGGATGGATAAGCTCGCGTTGTTGACCTTGCAGCAGAGAAGGCTGAGGGGACATGATTCAGACGGATAAGATTACGAGGGACATGGACAGTGTGGATAGACAGCAGCTGTTCCATTTAGTCAGAGGGAGAAGAACAAGGGGGAGCACATTCTTAAAGTGAAGGGTTTGAAATTTAGAGGGGATTTCAGGATCGTTTTGCATCCAGAGGGTTTTGGGGTCTGGAATGTACTATTGGAGAGGGAGTTGTTAAGGGTAACCTCACAGCTGTTACAAAGTACTTGGACGACCTCTTGAAGTGTCATAACATTCCCAGCTATGTGGCTCGTGGAGAAAAGTGGGACTAATGTAGACCGTGCTGTACTTCTGATGGTGCAGAGTCTATGCTTCTATGAGTGCATGGGTGTGCAAGGTCAATCATTGAAAAGCTTACGACAGGAATTGATGGGTTTCAGAACATTCTATTAGCACAAGGGTTATAGGAGTGAACTTGCAACCGCTTCATAAAGTATGTCAATGTCAAAATTAAAGGAAAAGAAGGTGCAGCTTCGTTACATTATGAAACTACAAAACGGAGAATGGAGAACAGGGAAATGGCAGAACTATGCAGCAAATATTTCAGTTATGTCTTCACAGAAGCAAACAAAACGAAAAGCAATCTTCCCAGCAATACGAGAACACTTTAATTTGGTGAGAAGAAAGGGAATAGAATGAAATTAGCAAATACACGTTATGGAGAAAGTAATTTAACTGAAAGTAATGGGCTGAGACAAAGGCAACATAGATTTATCAAATGGGAATCATATTTGAGAAACTGACTTTCAGCAAAACTATGGAGAAGCAATCAATGCAATACGATTGGATTTTCAGAAAGCTTTTTGATAAAACCCCAAGCCTACTATGCAAATTAGAAACATATGAGACTGGGGCTAATAATCGATCACTCAAGGAATGAAGGTTATGTTTACGGGCCCCGATTCTTTCTCACCTTTTGTATTACCCTTTCCAGTCACATTCAGGGATGTGTGGAGAAGCACCCTCTGAGCTTCCTAGTGTGCTGCCATTCATTTAATCCTCCCCTGTCTGGTTCCGTCTTTGAAAGTGCATCACCTCATATTTATTAAGGTTACAGTCCATCGGCCATTGATCTGCCCATCTGACCATTCCATCTGTATCTTCCTGTAACATAAGACCTTACTCCTCACTGCCAACCACCGGCCAATCGTTGTGTCCAACACAAATTTGCTCATCTCACTCTCCCCACCCCCGTCCATATTCACAGATACACCATTTATGAATACCACAAATTATAAGGTTAAAGATCACACAACACCAGACTATAGTCCAACAGGTATATTCGGAGACATTAGCTTTTGAAATGTTACTTCTTCATCAGGTGGTTATGCACTTTAAAAGCTCGTGCCTCCGAATAAACCTGTTGGTCTATAACCTGGTGTTGTATGATTTTTAACTTTCTCCACCCCAGTCCAACACCAGCACCTCCGAATCACAAATAATAAAGGACACAACACTGATTCCCGTGGTACACCGTTGGTAACCAGCCTCCAGTCACATAAACAGCCTTCTACCACCACCCTCTGTCTCCTACCACTAAAGTTGATTTAGATGCAACTTGGCAAGTCATTAATGGGTCCTACCAGGTCCCTGATTATTCTTTTCTAATTGGCACACTGCAGATTATATGGGGATTCGCCCTAAAAATGCCCTGCCAGAAGGTTTCAATTCCCTTGTGTTCGTCAGTCCTCTCCGACTGAAGAATTTCCTCCTTGTTGCGGTCTTCAATGTCCTCTCCCTTATCTTGCCATTATTTCTATTAAATGTGGAGAATATAGCCAGGGAAGCATTCTGTTTATTTCCACATTGTCATATGTTTTGTGAATTTTCTAAATTTCACTGTGATCACCTCTCATTCTTTGAAACTCCAGAGATCGTAGGCCAAGTTTCCTCATCAGACAATCTCGCCATCTGTGGGATTAAACTGGAGAATGTCTATTGGACTTCCTCTGTGGTCAATATATTCTTTCTCCGATTAGGTCACCAACCCTGTACACAATACTCCAGATGCAGTCTCATCAACCCTGTACACAATACTCCAGGTACAGTGTCACCAACCCTGTACACAATACTCCAGGTACAGTCTCACCAATCCTGTACACAATATTCCAGGTGCAGTCTCAGCAACCCTGTACACAATACTCCAGGGACAGTCTCACCAACCCTGTACACAATACTCCAGATACAGTCTCACGAACCCTGTACATAATACTCCAGGGACAGTCTCACCAACACTGTACACAATACTTCAGGTACAGTCTCACCAACACGCTGTGAAACTACATCAACATTTCGTTGCATCGATAGTCTGACGCCTTTAATTGAAGGTGAACCCAACTTTAACTTGCCACTTACATACATTCTTCCCAATACCCTTCAAAAAATTCCGAAATTATCAAGTATCATTCCTCTGTCAAAAATGTATACTGATTCTTTCCAATGTTGCTGTTAATTTCTACATGTCCAATATTGCATCCTGTCTCATAGATTCCAAAACTGTCTCTACAGATGTCAAGTTAATTGCTCTGCATTTCTTCATGCTATAATTTTTTCCCTTTCTCGATGCTTGGATCCTTTCCATTCATCTAGCTACCATGCTTGGATTACGTTTTTTTTACCTTCCATTTATCGACAATGGCTTCCAGCCTCTGTGGAATATGCAAGTAAATAAAACACAGCCATTGGCATTGCAATTAATACTTCAATGCTGATTTATTTCTGGCATTTTGAAATGAATTACATTTGTTTCGTTAGACATGGCAATGCTTCATGCAATTACATGTTCAAGTACTACCTTGTTACTGATATGAATTGACTTTGTGTCTTTAGTCAATTTGATCTATTTGATCACTTGGTATTTCTGGATGATTTTCTGGGTCTTTCTCCATGATGACAAATGCAGAGTAACGGTTATTTTCTCGGACATTTCCCTGTTCTCCATAATAAACTCTCCACTCCCGATTACAAATTTCCACATTTGACCTGACTATTGTTTTGTTTCCCTTGAAATGCAGATTGTAGATTTATGCAGTACTCGTGTTCCTGTGTGTGAACATGCATGTTCGCTTTTTGATTTCTTTATCATTTTCATCGCCCTCCTTTTCTGTATTGTAAATTTCTGACATTTCTGAGGTTTCCACAATGTCTGGAATTCTTCTGAAGTCACTTCTTATAAGTAAAATTATCTTTAATTTGTTATGTTAACCACCATTAAGTCACTTTATCACTCTTTGATGTTTTAACCTTAAAGAAAGGCTTTTGTTTCAAACTTTGCCGTATTTCCATCGAAGAACATTGCAAGAAGACAGAGAAGAGATTGCGGGGCCGACTAATATTTCTACATTATCGCTAGTCACGGGTGATATCCCGAATGACTGGAAGACAGGGAATGCTGTGCCCTTGTTCAAGAAGGGCTCCAAAGAAAAACTTGGGAACTATAGACCAGTAAACCAGACGTCTGTAGTAGGTGAGGTACTTGAGAAGATTCTGAGAGATAAGATATACATACATTTGGAAAGGCAGGGTTTGATTAGGAGCAGTAAACACGGCTTTGTGTATGGGAGAGCGTGGCTTACAAATCTTTTAGAGTTCTTTGATGAAGTGACCAGCAACATTGACGAGAGCAGGGTGGTTTACGTCGTCCAATTGATTTTAGTAAGGCCTTCAATAAGGGTTCACATGGTACACTGCTCTGGAAGGTTAGATTGCATGGAATCGAGTGTGAACATAGCAAATTAGATACAAAATTGTCTTTATGGTAGGAAGCAGAGAGTAATAGTGGACCGATGCTTATCGAACTGGAGGCCTGTCACTAGTGGAGTGCCTCAGTGTTCGGGACTGGGACTATTACTGTTTGTTTTATGTTTAATGATTTAGATTATAATGTACAAGGCATGATTAGTAAGATTGAAGATGACACTAAATGATGTGGTCTCGTGGACAGTGAGGGAGATTATCAGGCATTGCAGCAGGACCTTGAACATTTGGGGGCGTGGGCCAAGAAATGGCAAATGCAGTTGAATATGAATAAATGTGAGTTCTTGCATTTTGCAAAGTCAATTCAAGGTCGGAGTTTCATGGTGAATCGTTGGGTCTTAAGGAGTGTTGTGGAACAGACGGACCCTGGAATTCAGTGCGTGGTTCTCCGCTTTTGTCACACTGGCCTTCATCAGTCTGGACATTGAGTATCGAAGTTGGGGAGTTATGTTGCAGTTATATATGATGTTGATGAGTCCATACTTGTCGCGTTGTATTCAGTTTTGTTCACTTTCCTAAGGGAAGGATCTTATTAAACTGGGAAAGTGTGCACAAGAAATTTACATGTAAGTTGCCAAGGACTCTATGGTCTGAATTTGAAGGAGAGGTTGGACAAGCTAGGAACTTTAAACTTTAGAGTGTATGAGACTGATGGGGATCTGTTAGAAGTGAATAAGATCATGGGAGTCACGCAGTCCTTTTTCCCTAGGGTTGGGCAATCCCGGACTAGAGGGCATCACTTTAAGGTCAGAGGAGAAAGAATAAAAGGACACCTTTGCATCATTTGCTCTGGAAATTGGATATGCAAGTATATACAAGGGGAATCAATGACATAGTGATATTACCGCTGGTATCTTAGCCCAGAGACGAAGATACCAGCGGTAATATCACTATGTCATTGCTTCCCCTTGCATATACTTGCGTATCCAATTTCCAGAGCAAATGATGCAAAGTATTTGCGCGACAGGTTGGTCTCGATATAGAACAGAGAGAACATAGAACAATACAGCACAGAACAGGCCCTTCGGCCCACGATGTTGTGCCGAACATTTGTCCTAGCTTAAGCACCCATCCATGTACCTATCCAATTGCTGCTTAAAGGTCACCAAAGATTCTGACTCTACCACTCCCACAGGCAGCGCATTCCATGCCCCCACCACTCTCTGGGTAAAGAACCCACCCCTGACATCTCCCCTATACCTTACACCCTTTACCTTAAATTTATGTCCCCTTGTAACTCTCTGTTGTACCCGGGGAAAACGTTTCTGACTGTCTACTCTATCTATTCCTCTGATCATCTTATAAACCTCTATCAAGTCACCCCTCATCCTTCGCCGTTCCAACGAGAAAAGGCCTTGCACTTTCAACCTATCCTCATACGACCTATTCTCCATTCCAGGCAACATCCTGGTAAATCTTCTCTGCACCCTCTCCAAAGCTTCCACATCTTTCCTAAAGTGACGCGCCGAGAACTGCACACTCCAAATGTGGCCTAAACAAAGTCCTGTACAGTTGCAACATCACTTCAAGACTCTTGAATTGAATCCCTCTGCTAATGAACGCTAATACACCATAGGCCTTCTTACAAGCTCTATCCACCTGAGTGGCAACTTTCAAAGACCTATGAACATAGACCCCAAGATCCCTCTGCTCCTCCACCTCACTAAGAACCCTACCGTTAACCCTGTATTCTGCATTCTTATTTGTCTTTTCAAAATGGACAACCTCACACTTGGCAGGGTTGAACTCCATCTGCCAATCCTCAGACCAGCTCTGCATCATATCCAAGTCCCTTTGCAGCCGACAAGAGCCCTCCTCACTATCCACAACTCCACCAATCTTCGTATCATCTGCAAATTTACTGACCCAACCTTCGACTCCCTCTTCCAAGTCATTAATAAAAATTACGAACAGCAGAGGACCCAGAACTGATCCCTGCGGAACTCCATTTGTAACTGGGCTCCAAGCTGAATATTTACCATCTACCACCACTCTCTGACTTCGACCAGTTAGCCAGTTTTCTATCCAATGACCAAATTTCCCTCTATCCCATGCCTCCTGATTTTCCGCATAAGCCTACCATGGGGAATCTTAGCAAATGCCTTGCTAAAATCCATGTACATTACATGCACTGCTTTACCCTCATCCACATGCTTGGTCACCTCCTCAAAGAATTCAATAAGACTTGTAAGGCAAGGCCTACCCCCTCACAAATCCGTGCCGGCTGTCCCTAATCAAACAGTGTCTTTCCAGATACTCATAAATCCTATCCCTCAGTACCCTTTCCATTACTTTACCTACCACCGAAGTAAGACTAACTGGCCTGTAATTCCCGGGGTTATCCCTATTCCCTTTTTTGAACGGGGCACAACATTCGCCACTCTCCAGTCCCCTGGTACCACCCCCGTTAACACATTGATGTTTACTTCTACTTGCTATTTGTAAGATCCACCCGAACTGATTCTGTGGAATCTGAGGGACGGGGTCAGTGAAGTTATTAGTGATAGACTTGGACAAGATGTTTGGGGAGGCTCACCTCGACGCTTAGATGATCTGAAGAATTGGTCAGCAATTCAGGACACGCATCAATATTTTCCCCGCTCTGCCAGGATAACAGTCATCGTATTCTCTCTGCTCCCTCACACTCACTGTATATCTGTTATAACACCTACCCACGAACAAGGCTCACATTCTATCTCCAAACAAGGCTCAAGTCCGACCACACTCACTGTTGAATTCAGCACATTCCCTCCCCCACTTTTTCTGTCACTGGCCCAGTAGCCCCGCACACTAATAGCACTGCATGGATGAGACATTGTGGTCAGACTCCCTCCGGACACATCACGCTTACCCCCCAGCACTAACAACAGGGACACCCACTGCCACCCTCATTCCTTCCATCCCCTTACCCCATTCCAGGAGAAACAGCCTGGAATTGGACAGCGAGTACCAAGCCTGGTGGTGGAGTGCCCTATGTCCGTTCCCTCATTCCCCTATCCTGACATATGGGGAGGATCCTGGAAAGAGCTGGAGAGGACCAGGAGGCCTTGTGTTGAGATTCTGAAATATCCACGTCCCACCAACTGAGTAAGGAGCAATATTCAGTAAAGTGCAATTCTCAATTTAAACCCACTGTCAGTTCCAACCTCATCTCTCTCACTCGCAAAAGAACAGATATCCCATTGCACAGAGATGCAAACATTGAAGTACACAGAAGTATTGGTAATACCCCAATAAACTAACATGCACAATGCATATAAGGAGATAGGCATATTTACACATAGAAACATAAACAGTTATACACACAGAGAGAGAAACACAGATCGAAACATACAGTCCGATACACAGACAGACAGATGTAGTCACAAAAATACACAGATAACAATCACATGGACACACACACACATACACACACAAAGACCCAGACACTAGTGTCATTAAGACACACATAAATACTTGTTTGATTTATGAGGAGATCAATGATTCTCGGGAGAAGGTAGGAGAATGATGTTGAGGAACTTCGAAGAAATGATTGAATGACATGTCAGACTTGATGGGCCAAATTGCCTAATTCTGTTCGTTTCTTTAAGGCTTGTGTGGTATCGTGCTATCAGGTATTCTCTTCCTGAGGCATCAGCAGAGGCAGGGTTTGATACATATTTGATTGGAAAGAGTCAGTGGTAATGTGGGACAGAGTTGGATGGCGGAATAGTTTATGTCTATTCCTAGTTATTGTATACGTATATCCGAAAAGGGGCAGTCACTTGATGTGATGTTAACATAATGGGTCCCATATTGAAATTCCCTTTAGTATTGTGCTACCTGTGGTGTTCTCGTGCTCAGGGAGAAGTGAAGACTTGGTTATTGAAGATATTCAAGGCTGAGCTCGACTGATCTTTGCTGGACAAAAGAGTCAATGTTTATTGGGAACAGACTGGAGTCGGATGGTTCGACACAATCGGATCAGCCTTGAGCATTCTGAATGGTGCAGCCGAATGGTCATCTGCCGCCCCTATCCCATGTGTTGTTCCTTCAATCCAGCCCTCGATGCTGTTGCAGAGATATACTGTTGCGCCTACCTTAAGTGTTGTTTCCTCAATCCACCCCTCGAGTCTGTTACAGGGTAGGGGACCACCCGATTCAGTCATACAGGATCGTTACAATGATTTGGGAGGAGACCATTCTGCCCCTCGAAGGAGTTACACAGGAATATAGAAAGAAGTACTTCAGCTCGTTGAGTACATTACACAGCCTAGGTGGAGGCCATTCAACCCGACTGAACTGCTACACAGGAATAGGGATACTGTCGCTAACAGAAAATAGACAGTAGAGATAAATGCATATTTTTATAAAACTGTAACTAGTTTTGCCTCAGAGATCACTCTGGGGTCATCAATGATCAATAATCTATGTCAAATATCTGGATGAAGGGACTGAATGGATCAAAGCTGAATTACCTTATACACCAAGATGATCATTCAATATATCTTCAAATGGAGGTAGTGGATCTGCATTGTGATATAGACAGGGAAGGTTAGTGAGCAAACTTTCAGCAGAAATAATATAACGTGAGTTGTCTATTGTGGTAGGAAGGATAGAACAGCAGGAAACAATTTAAATGGAGAGAGATCGCAGAACTCTGTGATGCAGATGTTATTCATATTCCTGGTACACGAATCATATGAAGTCTGCAGATGTAGCAAGTGATTTGGAAGTTAAGTGGAATGATGCTGTTTGTGGCAACGGGTATTGGGTTTACTAAGGAATGTTTTACTGCATCTGTACAGGGCATTGCTGAGACCACATCAGATACACTAGGTGCAGTGTTGATCCTCTAAACTAAAAAACGGATATAACTCCTTTTGAAGATGTTCAAAGATGCTTCCCTTTATTCATTCCTGAAATGAAGGCCCTTTGTTATCGGGGATTATCTGATAAGGACTTAAATGAGAAATCTTATTGAAGCACGATTTTCAGAAAAGTGTTTCAGCTGGATACATATTTTGTCTTGTTAAGGAGGCTAAAGTTAGAGAATTTTTTTAATGAATGTGATGTGTTGATAGAAACACAAATATTATGAAGATATCAACCCATTTTTGAAAATTACGCAGACACATATAAAGATGTCATCAAATTATAAAGCGGGCACATTTTTATTTGCTCATGAAAGGCACTGTGCACAACAACAGCATTGATGCTGCACACAGCATACAGTCTATTATCATCCATTCCAGACAATGTTCATGGAGAGTGCATATGGTCCAGTTTGGTGTTCAGTTGAAATTACAGTATTTTTCCACACGGCCAGGGAGAAAAGTATTACCTGCCTCTAAAGCAGCAGCCAATTGGTCTTTCTATCTGACTTTGATGTGCCTGAAAACAAGGTGTAAGAACAGAAAATCCCTGAGTCAACTTTACCACTCGTGGAGGATTCCTGGTGATAATTCATAGGAATCTCTCCACTGCCCGAAGCAAAGAGAATTCAGCCAAATCCAACTGTTCCGGGAAAAATCCGCATTCCCAGACACTTGTGTGAGCAGAATAACTTCAAAGGCAGAAAAATATTTGGGACGCTAGATCATTTTACCATTCGTTCAGAGTTCAAATTCCTTTGTCCCACATTTTTGTAGAAACTTATCCAGTCTGATACCTATTTCATTGGCCACAGCACTAAACTGGTTACATTTAAAATTTGCTTTCACCGGTACAGGCATGGGAAAAGACATCAGTGACCCTCGAACATTGGTCATTGCACGATCAAGAGATTCGCAAAAGGCTGTTAAAGTTTGTGATGACTGGATATTACCATTTATTCAAAATTGTGTATGTTAAACATTTGACAGATAAATGAGAGTAGGAAAATGGTACACAGACAGAAAAGTGCTGCTGAGACCATAATCAGATCATAGCGCGTGGTGGAGCAGTGACACAGTGTCTCATGACCCACTCTTGCTCCACAGTCCCATGTTACTATTTTGCATTCAGTCCCTCACAGCTCCTGCACTGGAGCAGATGGAGGCCACTTGCTCCAAATAACCTGGTCCACAGTAACATAGGGTCTCATTCAATCCCTCCAGACTGTCACGCACGGTTTGATGTGGCTTGGAAAATGTTATTTGGAAATCTAGTTTGGATTCAAAAGACTCCTCTGGTCTCTTTCCAGAGTGCCTCCTTTCTGCAACTTCCGCTTCATTTGTTGGGAAGTGTCTAGACCAAGATTCATTATGAATAAAGCCCCGAACCTCATGCAGAGATTACTGAAAAGTGCTTTGCTCTCTCTGATTACAACATTCAATAATAGAACATAGAGAAACATTGCAACCTTTAACTTTGTAATTACAGAAAATATGACCATAAGGATCAGGAGCAGGTAATTCGGACGGTCAAGCCATTGTATACGATTATTGCTGATCTACTCGTCTTTATTACCCAAACCTTTACACCCACCAGCTCTCTGTCAGGTCAAATATACAGCTACCTAATCTTTAAATACTTTCTGTGATCTAGCTACCTTAACTCTCTAGCCCAGATAATTGCTGACATTGATTACTCTCTGTAAGAGGAAAACACTCCCCACACATACACCGTCACCTATTGATATGAACAAGAGGTGAACACAGGGGCTCAGGACAGAGGAAATGGCCTTGATATAAAGGCAGTATTTGACTGAGGATGTCATCGGGACCACCTACTTATTTGAACTTAATGGGAATCAGGTGTATCCTCCCCACTGGTTGAGGTCTTTCAGAGCACAAAGAAAGATGTTCTTGGGCTGTGGCTGCCAATCCTCTCAGCCACAGGACATCTGTTCAGGAGATCCTTAGGTTAACTTCCTCAGCACAAACATATTCAGCTCCTTTGTCAACGTCTACGCACCCCCCATGCCCGCCATCTCTCATAAGATCAGAAGCAGGGTCATCACTGAAGATCACACAATATTCAGAACAATTTGTCACACCTCAGCTCCTGAACCAGTCTCTGTGTCCATGTGCAGCAAGACCTAGACAGCATTCAGTTTTGTGCTGTTAAAGTGTCGTTAGCATTCATGGAACAACACGGCCAGACACTGCACATTTCCACAGTTTAAAGAGGAGCTCATAAGCACCTCAAGCTGGCTGCACACGGATACGTGGTAGTCATTCAACCGATAGAAATAACTAAACAAGAAGAGGGACAGCCCATTCAATCCTCCTGCCTGTTCCACAGGAAGAGGAGGGGTATGGTCAGTACATCGAGCTGTTAAACAGGAACAGGCAGAGCCCAATCAGACCCTTGAACCTGTTCCAAGGGACCAGGAGGAGGCCATTTAGCCCTTCAAGAATCTTACATAGGAAGAGGAGGGTGTCATTGATGCTCCAACCTGAAAAACCAATGGAGCAGAGGATACATTCACAGATGGCTCACAATGCTCCCGTGGCTCCATTGCTTGTGGGACATATGATACTGCAGCCTGTTTTGCCGGCAGTGAGGAAAGATGCCAAATGTTTTGTGCCAAGTCTCAAAGAAGTATCTTCCATCTCTGAGACGATGGACACATGTTCTCCATGGAGGTCAGAAGCTGGTGGGAATAGTTAACTGTTTTAGTATGAAGGTATTGTGGCTGCTGTCGGGATTGTGCACAATGTGAAGTTTTATGCAGGATCACATACCAAATTTACTGTGTTAATATGGGGAGAGTTTAGTCAAAGACTGGCCCTCTCTCTCTCTCTCTCTCTCTCAATCGAAGTGGGGAGTGGTGTGGGGTGGGAAGAACTGTCTCAGAGGCTTTGAAACTATCGAGAATCATGTAAACCAAGTAACAAACAAGCCATAGAATTTATCACCGTATCAGTGTCTGTTTGGAATATAATGAGTGACTGTCCTTCCCCTTAAGGTTCAATGCAGTCACCGCTTATTCCCTCAAAGCGCTACAGATGGTATACTTATCCCAACAATTAGTCTGGTGAAACTCCTTTACACACTTTCTGCCAGCAGGATAATTCCTCATAAAGGAGAGAAAATCTGTCCACAATACCCCAAATACTATCTCAGCAACACCCTCAGGGTTAGTCACAATAATTCTGTTCCCTCATTTAGCTCTCTCAGCTTCTTTCTCGTGCCGTAAAAAGGCATTCCTTCTCTCTACACTGCAAATGATGTGGAATTTAGAAGATCCTTACATCTGTACGTCAGCATCAATAAAGTCACCACCAGTGGTGACGATGAAGATGGTTATCACTCTTGGAGGGTGACTCAATCAGAAAGAATTCACTCGAAACTGGGCATGGTCACCTACCTGAATAGAAATGACTTGCAGGAGCATGGAAATCAGGCAGAGGAAGGGAGCTATCTTTTCTTTTGTTCTGCTCTCACGGGATGTGCGCAGCCCTGGTCAGGCCAGCATATTATACCGATCTTGAACTGAGTGGCTGGTTCAGCTGTTCCACAGGACAGTAAAGAGTAAACAACATTGTTGTGGTTTTGGAGTTACACAGAGAACTGACCACGGTACGATGACCCATTGCCTTCTCTACGGGACATGAGGCAAGCAGATAGGCTTCTGTTTAAAGCAAGTGGTGATGATTTCATTTGCGTTCCATCAACTTCCTCATGGGACATCAAAAGATTATTATTCTCTGCCTCTCAATTAAGATTCAATGACTTGAGCACCATGTCTGTCTATCTGACAGATTCTGTGGAGAGAACAAATTAACTATCTCAAGTGCAAATATTTTGTGCCGGAAGCATAGTTAGAAGGGATTTGAAACACTTATATCTGGATTTAACAAAGGCACAAACAATGGATTATTCAGCAGTTGCACTGAGGCTGAGAAGGAGACTGAAATATCCTGATAGTGATCTTGGACAGGATTGGTGAGTGGGGAGAATATGTAGAAATATACATATGAATGAAGAAAAAATATCATGTAGATTAAGAACAGTCTGGTTTCTCCTCGCGCATTGTTTAGTAAGTTGTGAATAGTAATTTGCTAGTTATAATTTGCAAGGAATAAAATGTTTGACTGGATCTGAAAATTATGACTTCCAAATTCTAAAATTTAAATATGAACAGCAATTCAGTTCAACTCAGTTTAATGGTCAGATGTAATGACTTACCAGGAACACCAACTATAGCGAGGATGGGATAGTAACCACCTTGAATAATCCAAAGGATATCTTCGATCCGTGATGCTAATAATACCCACGCTGCGAAAGGTAGTAAAGACACAAAGATAAACTCCTGTCTGTTATTGTAATATTCCAGTCTGAATTTCTCAGATTCTGATCCATTATTGGAACATTCCAGTCTATTGTTCTCAGAGTCTGATCTCTCCTCCCCCGTCTATCTAGCTGCTGACCCCTGTTAGTGCTGTCAGTGATGCTCCCGCCCATACTATGGGATAATACATTGAACCGAGTCCCGAATTAATAGAAGAGGCAAACCCTCCAGTGACACATCTCGTATCCACGGAGACTGACATCAATCACAGTCGCTGAACAAATAGCTCCAGCCAACGCCTTTCAATTCAATACTGTTTTATTAAAAATCAAAACAATGATTCAAATTTTGACATTCTGGATGCGGTCTGTAAGGGTGACTGATGGAGCAAATGTTGAGGCTAGTAGATCAATTGAGTGTAACCATTCAATCTGCCTTGGATATGGGAGAAATACTGGAGTTTTATCAGAATGTAAACGTGCTTCTCTGTTAATAAATGGAAACATAAATTCTGTAACTACTGATAAAGCATTATAATTTCAATAAAACGTTGAGACAATTTTTATAGTTCATGATCTGAGGGGCATGTGTGCCTAAGACAACGTGGGGTTATAACAGTCAAATGGCACGGATATATTAACTGAGAATTGTATGTGACAAATGCAATTCAGTTTGTTATTCCAGGATCAGGGGGGCAGATGAGAGCTGTGCTATTGATGTTATTGATGTTAATCAACTGTGACGAAGTGTCATTTACTGGACTTCAATTGCAGTGTGAGTAAGGCATGGTGGAGGAGACAGAAAACAGACAGAATTGGGGGATATGGCAGTACAGACTGGAGGGAGGAACAATAATATTCCCCAGTCATCAGTATTGGAATGTTACTCTTTATAACTCATATGAAGAACAGATTCAAGGATACATTTAATGTGAGGAATGAGGACTAAAATCTGTTTTTGAATACAAAATACAGGGACAAAATTATTTTCTCTCCATACTAAATTACGAAAGCGATAAGATAGTTAAAATACACTCATGATATTGAGCTGTATAAATTGAAATGTGTATTACAAAACCGTGGACGTGGTGCACAAACTTTATCAATCATTATTTGACGCGCAGCTGAGATGCTGATTTCCCCGCTGTCCTGATCCACCTCACTGAGTTGCTCTGGCGCAGTATCACAGTAGTGAGGCTTGTTCTTAGTTTCTGCTGCTGTTCACCCAGTCTATTTAAATTAATCCACCTCCTCCCTGTAAAAAAAAATCGCTTGGCCTTTTGGACTCTGTGTAACTGTCAGCAACTCAGCTCTGTGATATTATTGGCGATAAATGATCTGGGACCACAGCAAGTATCAACACAGTGCTCACAGGGTATGGCACAAGACAAAGGTCATGCAGTCCGTGAGAATTTCTAAATAAAACTTCAATTTTTCTGTCTGCTCCTATTTCTCACCCCTCATGCTGTCTTCTGATCTATCCTCGTTTAACACCCCTCCAATCACTCCCTGTTTCCAAATTGTGCAGTTTTACAGCTTGATGTTGTGGCCATTTTTGAGAAATGGATAGAGCAGGGACAGGAATGATTGTTGTAGGTTCTGGGGTTTAGCTCCTCCATTAGGAACAGGGAAATTATTAAAAGGGAGGAGAGTGGCATTGTATTACAGTGGCAGCAAGGATGGTTGATGAGGATCCGTCCAAGAGGTAGTATGGGAAGAGGTTAGAAACAGGAAAGAAGAGATCACCCTGTTGAGAGTTCTCTATAGACCTCTGAAAAGTTCCAGAGATGTAGAGGAAAGGATTACAAAGATGATACTGGATAGGAGCATAAGTAACACAGTAGTTGTTATGGAGGACTTTAACTTTCCAAATATTGACCGGAAACGCTACAGTTCAAGTACTTTATACAGGTCAGTTTTTGTCCAATGTGTGCAGAATGGTTTCCTGACAACAGTGTGTAGATAGGCCGACAAGGGATGAGGCCAAATTGGATTTGGTATTAGTAATGAACCAGACCAGATGTTTGATTTGGAGGTAGGTGAACATTTGATCACAATTCAGTTATGTTAACTGTAGCGATGGAAAGGGACAGGTGTATGACAGGTTAATGCAAGGAGAGTACCAAAGGATCTTCCTCAAATCTGATTTTGACATGAGAAGACAATGGTTTCCTTAATCCTCAGCTCAGATCAAAACAGCTCAGATCAAAAGAGAGATCAATGATACACTTCGATTTTACAACAAAAAACATTATTTTTATACGTTCTGTGTTGCAATGATCATACACAACGTAGTCAGTGTCCCCTCCACACCCCTTCTGCAGAACCAATCTTGTAAAACAACTGATCAATGATGGACACTAACATGGACAGCCCGAGGTTCTTATTTGTTTCGGATGTTTCACGATTTTTGTTATCTCTGGGCCTTGGGATCTTTCTATAATGCATTCCAAAGTTCGGGGCTGTGCTCTTTTTAGTCATACCCCTTGAACGATTGCATTGCTTCTATTCTCCATTGGGCAGGCTATCTCTTACAAATTACATTTTCATATTTTACGTTAAAAAGTAGATTATGTTACAAAATTCATATTATTATTATCATTATTATTACTGTTAACCTTTCTTTGAAGATGCCAGGCATCTCTTTAAGATTTTATAATTACTTTGAAATCTGTCTGCATGATTATTTACCAAATCTTTAACTAGAACTTATTACTGTTGTAAATAGTTTCAAAGTCACAGCTAGCTTCGTAAAGATAATTTGAGTTGCTGTTGTTGTGGCTGAACACATCCTTAATGAGATCAGAATAAGTTACCTTTTGTAGTGATTCTTCAAAGTTTTTCTGCTACAATTTCATTATTTCATCCGTGTTCTGTTACAAATCATCCATTTAAAACAAAGAACCGTCTTTATCACTCCGCTAGCATGTTTCAGAATCTTGCGAATCAGATTATTCTTTGTTTTGCCTTGGAGTTTTCCCTTCTCAAAAGCCCTTTTTTCACTTATGCTGAAACAATCTATTTTAAATTCTGTCTATTTTGTGACTGTTCATAAACAGACAGTTGAAGTAGACTTCTAAATTTCGGCTACTCCATGTCACTAAAAAAAAGGCAGTTCCAACACCCACTATGATCTGCCCGAACTGTGTATAAACAAAGAGTTTCACTCTACTTAGTTACATGCGACAATAAATCCTATCAAATCTAATTAAACCAATTCATATGATAGAGGGAGAAATTCTCACAAGGTTAACACACCCAAATTGAAGTTCTGCAGACTGCCACATCCAGCAAAAATTCGTGATAGACGATTAAAGAACTAACTGGTGTAGTGGGCTCCACAATTATCCCCATCGTATCAATGGATCAGCTCTGTACATCAGTGTAAAAAACAAGGAAATAGTATCTGTCCCATCCTCAGCCAGGAGTGTTGAGTCAATAATCCACCTCACCCTCATCATGATGCCCACCGAATCACAGATCAGTCTTCAATCAATTCGATTCATTGCCCGTGACATGAAGAAACAGCTGAACACAGTCGATACGACCAAGGCAATGGGCCCTGATCCCATTCCTGCAATAGGACTGAAGACTTGTGCTGCACAACAAGCTGGGTCCCTGGGGAAGCTGTTTCATTCCAGCTCCAACTCTGATATCTCTCTGGAAATGTGGAAAATTACTCAGATATGCCCAGACCCCTAAGAGGACAATAATTACAATCTGACCAACTACAACTCCGTCAGTCACATCACGATAGCCAAATTGGTGCGATTATTTTTGACAGAGCTGTTAAGCAGCACAGAACCAACCTGTTCAGTGTGGTTTCCGATAGGTGCCAATGTGGATGTGGTGCTGTTGTGGAAATGTCACTGGATTACTAATCCAGACCAGGCTAATGGTCTGGCAGCTGGGGAAAGTTAAAAACAATTAATTAAATATCGAGATCTCTAATCTGGTGTTAGTAACAGTGACCTTGAAGCCAATATCGATTGTACACACCAATATGTTTCCCTGATTTACTTTCAAGAAACAAATCTCCTGTGCTTTCTAGCCTAAAAGTGGCTTCAGACAAACAGACATGATAAACTCTTGAAGGGTTTCTGAAACAGTCAAGCAAGATATTGTATTGTACCAAACTGCTCCGAGGTCTTAAAGGACAAACCAGGACAGAACACACAGCACTAGCCTCGGTATCGGAAAAGGGAATGGGAAATACAGTCCTGTCGACCCTGCAGAGCTCTCCTAACTAACATCTGAGAGTTTGTGACAACATTTGTAGAGCTTTCCCACGGACCGCACAGAAACATCGGGAATGGACTAGGCCATACGGTACATTGAGCCTTCCCTTTCTAGCTCATGGCTGAACATCTCCTCAATGCACTTTTCCCACACACTGTACACATCCCTTAATGTGATTAACCTTGTGAAGCTATAAAATAGGAACTGCAGTAGTCCCTTTGGTGTATCGAGTTTGCTACTCAATTCAATATAATGATCGCCCGTCCTTTATTTCCACACCGTATTCCAGCTCTCTTCCCCATCCCTTCATTGTCTAGACATCCTTATTAGTCTTTCGTGCCTTGTCTTCCACCGCCTTACGTTGGAGCGAATTCTCCAGGTTCATTCGTCAGAGTGCAGACAGTTATTCTAATCTCAATCAAGTGTGACCTGCCTGTACCTAATAATGTGGCCCATTGTTTTAGACGTCCCAGCCAGGTGAATTATCATCCCTACTTCTAATCTGTCTCGCCCTGTCAGTGTTATATATATCTCAGTGAGATCCCCACTCATTTTCCTAAATCCCACGGAATATAGGCCCAGTTGCCCCAAACCCTGCTCCGACAACCGGCCTATCATCCCAGAGATCAGTCTGGTCATTCTTTGCTGCAACGCCTAGTGTCAGGTTATTCCTTTGTTGGGTAAGGACAACACTGCACAATGTTCGAGATGGGATCTCAGCAAGGCCCTGTACAGCTGCAGTAACACACCCTTACTTCTGGAATAAAATCCTCCTGAAATGAAAGTCAACACACCATTTATCTTCCTAATTGCTTTCTGCTCCTACAGTATTACTTTCAGTGACTGTCGTACAGGGAGATCCCAGATCATTTTCAATGTTACAGCTCCCCACTTGGTGGGTCTGTGTACACTGGTTTGTGTGATAATGTATTCCAAGTATTGGCTTTTGTCTTCAGAACTCACTGCCCTGCATGGAACGCAGAGGTCTGTCCAAACAAAAACAAAAAATATATTTATTTCCCTTTATCGATCGACATTTCTCAACCACTCCCTTTTCAAATGTTCCTCGGGCATTATATTGTTCCCAACAAAGTAGACAACATCACATCTATCCAAACTGCTCTTCATCTGCCACATATTTACTCATTCACTCCATTTGTCTCAATCACCTTGAAGTTTTTTGCACATCTTCCTTACCTTTCAAAATTCTAGTTCCGTTAGCAGACTAGGAAACCTTGCATTTGATTCCTTCAACGAGATGTTTCAGATGTATTATGAATATCTAGGGCAAAAGCACCAATTATTGCGATGCTGTAGGAGCCTTCCAAACTGAAAACCATCCATTTATTCCTACTCACTGTTTCCTGTCAGCTCTCCCATTGTAACACCATGTCCATATATTATCCCCTCTCCCATGTGTTTTTACTTTGAACACTAGGCTTGGGAATCTATTAAAAATCTTGCTGAAAATCCAAGTTCAGTGCCTCCATTAGAGAGGGTAATCAGAGAGGGTATCACAGCTAAAGAAGTTACCATTGTTGAGGAGGGTCTGCATACTGACTCAGTATGGGTGGAAACTAGGAACAGTAAGGGAGCAGTCACCTCGTTAGGTGTTTTCTGCAGGCCCCCCAATAGCAGTAGGGAGATTGAAGAAAGCATAGGTCGGATGATTTTGGAAAAGTGTGAATGTAATAGGGTTGTTGTTATGGGTGACTTTAACTTTCCCAATATTGATTGGAACCTCCTTCGAGCAGATGGTTTGGAAGGAGCTGTTTTTTTAAGGTGTGTTCAGGAGGGTTTCCTAACTCAGTACGTTGACAGGCCGACGAGGGGAGAGGCCATTTTGAATTTGGTGGTCTGCAATGAGCCGTGGCAGGTGTCAGATCTTGCTGTGGGAGAGCATTTTGGTGATAGTGACCTCACATTCTACATAGCTATGGAGAAGGAGAGAAGCAAGCACAATGGGAGGATATTTAATTGGGGAAAAGGAAAATACGATGCTATCAGACGTGAGTTGGGAAGCATGAACTGGGAGCAATTGTTCCATGGAAAGATCACTACAGACATGAGGAAACTGTTTAAGGAACAGTTGTTGCGAGTGCTGCATAAATGTGTTCCTCTGAGACAGGCAAGAAGGGGTTAGATAAAGGAACCTTGGATGGCAAGGGCGGAGGAGCTTCTCGTCAAAAGACAGAAGGCAGCTTACGTAAGGTGGAGGAAGCAAGGGTCTTGCTCAGCTCTAGAGAATTACAGGCAGGCAAGGAAGGAGCTCAAAAATGGTCTGAGCAGTGCCAGGAGGGGGCATGAAAAAGGTTTGGCAGGAAGGATTAGGGAGAATCCAAAGGCATTTTACACGTATGTGAGGATATAAGAGAATGATCAAAGAAAGAGTAGGGCCGATCAGGGATAGCATAGAGAACTTGTGTATAAAGTCTGAGGAGGTATGGGAAGCCCTAAATGAGTTTTTTTGCTTCTGTCTTTCCAAAAGAAAAGGACCTTGTAGTGAATGAAACCATTGAGGAGCAGGTAAGCATGCTGGAACAGATGGAGATTGAGGAAGCTAATGTGCTGTAAATTTTGACAAACATTAAGATTAACAAGTCGCCAGGGCCAGACCAGATTTGTCCTCGGCTGCTTTGGGAAGGGAGAAATGTGATTGCTTCACCGCTTGCGAAGATCTTTGCATCCTCGCTCTCCACTGGAGTCGTACCTGAGGACTGGAGGGAGGCAAATGTAATACCTCTCTTCAAGAAAGGAAATAGGGAAATCCCAGGCAATTACACACCAGTCAGTCTTACGTCTGTCGCCTGCAAGGTGTTAGAAAGGATTCAGAGGGATAGGATTTATGTACTTCTAGAAGAGCATGGCTTGATTAAATGCAGTCAGCACGGCTTTGTGAGGGGCAGGTCATGCCTCACAAAACTTATTGAGTTCTTTGGGGATGTTACTCGACAGGTTGATGGGTTTAGAGTGGTGGATGTGGTGTATATGGACTTCAGCAAGGCATTTGATAAGGATCCCAATGGTAGGCTCATTCAGAAGATCAGGAGGATTGGGATACTGGGAAATTTAGCTGTCTGGATGAAGAATTGGCTGTTCGACAGAAGACAGCGAGTGGTAGTGGAAGGAAAGTATTCTGCCTCGAAGTCAGTGGTCAGTAGTGTTCTTGTGCCTCAATTCTTTGTAATTTTTATTAATAACTTAGATGAGGAGATTGAAGGATGGGTTACCAAGTTTGCAGACGACATAAAGATTGGAGGTGTCGTTGACAGGAAAGACGACTGTTGAAGGCTGCAGCGTGACATTGACAGGATGCAGAGATGGGCTGAGAGGTGGCAGATGGAGTTCAAACTGGATAAATGCAAAGTGATGCATTTTGGAAGGTAGAACTTGAAAGTTAAGTGCAGGATTAAAGACAGGATTCTTGGCAGTGTGGAGGAACAGCGCGATCTTGGGGTGCAGGTACATAGATCCCTTAAAATTGCCACCTAAGTTGAAAGGGTTGTTAAGAAAGCATATGGTGTTTTGGCTTTCATTGACAGGGGAATTGAGTTTAAGAGCTGTGGGATCTTGTTGCAGCTCTGTAAAACTTTGGTTAGACCGCACTTGGCATACTTTGTCCAGTTCTGGTCGCCTTATTATAGGAAAGTTGTGAATGCTTTGGAGATAGTTCAGAGGAGGTTTACCAGGATGCTGCCTGGAATGGAGGGCTTATCTTACGAAGAGAGGTTGACTGAGCTGGGACTTTTTTCATTGGAAAAAAAAGGTAGCGAGGGGACCTAATTGAGGTGTACAAGATAATGAGAGACATAGATAGAGTTGATAGCCATAGACTTTTTCCCAGGGCAGAAATTGTTAACACGAGGGGTCAGAGTTTTAAGCTGTTTGGCAGAATGTATAGACGGGATGACAGAGGCAGGTTCTTTACGCAGAGAGTTATGAGAGCATGGAATGCGTTGCCAGCAGGAGTTGTGGAAGCGAGATCATTGGGGATATTTAAGAGACCGCTGAACATGCATATGGTCACAGAAATTTGAGGGTTCGTACATTAAGTTTACCTCACATAAGGATCAATGGTTGGCACAACATCGTGGGCTGAAGGGCCTGTTCTGTGCTGTACTGTTCTAGGTTCTATGTTCTATTGCTTTTCTGTATTTAATCTGCCAGTCAGTTTCTCAAATATGTTTCCGATTTCATTATTGTGTGTTGACTTTTTTTGAAGCCCATTATTTTCAGTTCCAATAATTTCTCCAAATTAGTTTATTTACTAATTTCATGCTATATTCTTTTCTCCTCAGTCTCAGGTTTTCTCCTAAAGCTGGCAAGGCTTTGTTTATCTGTTTTTCTGTGAAGACAGAAGTGAAGTAGTTGTGTCATGTTTCTCTGTTCTCCATTCTCCATTCCCTGGTTTCTGACTGGAAGGAAGATAACACTTCGCCTAAAAATAACAGCTGTTGTCTATTCCCCCGTCCATGCCCCTTTCAATCTTAAACCTGAATTACTTACCCACTCAACTTTCTCTGCTCCAAGGGAAACAACTCGAGCTTATCTAGCCCCTCTCCACAGCTCATATGTTCCATCCAGGGAACATCTCAGTGAATCTCCTCTGCATCTCATCCAGTACAATCACATCCTTTCTGTATTATGGCGGCCAGAACTGCACACAGTATTTACTTTGGCCTTACCAAAGGTGCATAAGCCTCTTATAACGTTTGGGTCAACGAAAAAAGGCTATTCCTACGGTTCTGTCTAACTCATCAATGATCATAACCAGTCACATTCAGGGATGTGGGAGAAGCATTCTCTGAGTTTCTTAGTGTGCTGCCATTCAGTGAGTACTCCCCTGTCTGATTCCTTCTTCCAAAGCGCATCGCCTCATGTTTATCAGGGTTACATTCCATCTGACATTGTCCTGCCCATCTGACCAATCCATCTGTATCTTCCTGTAACATAAGGCCTTCCACCTCACTGCCAACTCCCTGGCCAATCTTTGTGTCAAGCACAAACTTGCTTATCACACTCCCCCTACCCACTTCACATTCACATCACATATGAATACCACAAATAATAAGGGACACAGCACTGATTTCTGCGGTACACCAGGGGACATTGGTCGCCAGTCACGCAAGCAGCCTTCTACTATGAAGTTGAGTTTGGATGCAACTTGGCAACTCATTGATATATCATACCTGTTCCCTGCTCGTTCTACTCCACTTGCCATACGTGTAGAATGCTTAGGGATTCTCCCTAATCTTGCCCTGCCAGCAGGCTTCCATGGCCTTGTGTTAGTCAGTCTCATCTGAGTGAAGAGTTTCCTCGTTATTATGGTCTGAAATGGCCTGTCCCTTATACTGCCCTTATTTGCCTTAAATGTAGAGTAGACAGCCAGAGAAACATCCTGTTTATTTCCACCTTGTCACATGTTTTGTAGATTTTCTAGATTTCACTGCAATCGCCTGTCGTTCATTGAAACTGGAGAGGTCACAAGACAAGTCTCCCCATCGGAAAATCTTGTCATCTGATGGATTAATCTGGAGAATGCCCATTGCACGTCCACTGTGATCAGTATACTCTTTCTTAGGTTAGGTCACCAACACTGTACACAATACTCGAGGTACTCTCTCACCAACACTCTATGCAATTGCACCATGATGTCTTTACATCTATAATCTGATTCCCTAAAAAGAAGGCCAACCAAGCTTTAACTTTCCAATTACATGTATTCTTCCAAATACTATTCACATTAATTGCATTTACGAACTCACTGTGTGAGTTCTTATAGAAAGACTTCCGAAAATCCAAATACACCACTTCCACTGGTTGTTATTGTCTATACAGCAAGAAACAACTTCAAACAATTCCGAAGTTTGTCAGGTATGATTTCTCTGTCAGAAATGTATAGTGATTATCTGCAATGTTGCTGTTCATTCCTAAATACCCAATATCACATCTTATATAATAGACTCCAACTGTTACACTTCTGATGTCAAAATAATTGATCTGCCGTCCTCCACATTATCTCTTTTTGTCTGTGTACATATTTGTATCATGTTTACTACCTTCTAGTCATCTACAATGGCCTTTGCAGAACCTACAGGAAAATAAAACACAGTTACCGACAGCACAATTAATATGCTATTTTACTTCTGTTATTTTGATATGAATTACATCTGTCCCATAAGACTTAGCAATGATCAATCTAGCTCCATTTTCAAGTACTACCTTGTTGCTGATACGAATTGACTTTATGTCTTTATTTCCACAAGCTCCATGTGATCACATGGTTTACACGGAATTTCCTGGAGCTTTCTCCATGAAGACAGATGCAAAGTAGCTGGTTAGTTTCTCTGACATTTCCTTGTTCCAAACAATAAATTCTCCTCTACCTTACAAATTTCCAACATTGCTCTTGCTTTTGTTTTCTTTGGTGTATGGATTGTAGATGTAAGCAGTCTGTGTGTTTCCTGTTTATTTGTATTCATGTTCTTTTTGATTTCCTTCACACTTCCTTCAGCCTTATTTTCGGAAAAGTAAGTCTCTCAGAATGTTCAGCTTTCCACAATATCTGGAATTCTTCCAAAGCTGCTTCCTTTGATTTAATGCAATCTTTAATTTCTTACGTTAACCGTCATTGAGTCACCTTCCCTTTCTTTGCTGTCTGTAACTTAGTGATATGTACAGATTTTTCAGACTTTGCAGTATTTCAATCAATAACAACCATTGTTTGTCTCACACTAAATGTCATATTGTATTTGTCCAATTCATTTGACCCTTTAGCCTCCGGGATTCCATGATATTTGAGGGTAAAGTTCCAAAATTGTATATTGTATGCAGACGCCGTGTAAATTACAACATATTAATGTCACTAATCCTCAAAAGCTGCTTCAGAGCATGGTTAGTAATTAGTCCTTCCAGCACACAACGCCAAATCCAAAATAACCTGCTCTCTAGTTTGGTTCACAACATACTCTTCAACCTATCTCATATACACTTATGGAAATTATTTTTAATAGCATTCACAATCATTTAGTTAACGCAGTTTAGATGCAATTTTAGATCATCAAGGATTACTGCAGCACCACAATATTTGCATATCTAATTTCCAGAGCACAGAATGCACAAAATGTGCAGATTTGGTTTAGATATGGAAGGCACCAATGTTTGTTCCTCCTTGCTTGCAAGATCCACGCAAACTGATTCTGAAGAAGTTAAGGGATGTGTTCTGTGGTGTTATTTGTGATAGATGTGGACAAGATATTGGGGAGGCATACCCCGACGCTCAGATGACCCATCAATACAGGACAAGCATTAATAATCTTCCCCGCACTGCCAGGATAAGTGTCTCAGTATTCTCTCTACTTCCTCACACTCTCTGTATATGTGAAAGCACCTACCCCCAAACAAGGCTCTTGCTCCACCACCCTCACTATTTCATGCAACAATCTCTTTCCTTCATTCTCTCTGTCACTGAAAACAAATTGAGTTTGAATTTATTGTTTTGCCAACATCGAACCAGTGAGACGATTTGATGCTGGGGATATAAAAATGAAGATATTTTGTAAATTAGGGAGAGAGCAGATCCCATCGAGACGCATGAAACCTGGGGGTCAACTATTTTGCTCTGCAAGAAATTAGGAAATACTCTTCTATCAAAGATTTTTTTTCATATGAAACATATTCACAGTAAACAGAAATATGATGACCCAGGGAATTGATCAGCCGGAAGAATGACGTCACAGAGGGAGGCAGCAGCTGTAAGGTTTTGAAATTAAGTTGATGTAATCTTCATCTTATTGAAACAGCATATTGTTATAGTGTTTGGGGGCAGATAATAAGCAGTTGCGTTTGGGGGGTGTAGAGTTGTGAATAGTTGTTATGTAATGTTCACTTTTAGAGTTAAAAAATAAATTGACGTTATTTTCTTTAAATAGTAAAATTTGGGAGTTCTCTGTCACTCATATTATAATAGAGTACGAAGTGAGGTGAGCTTTTCTGGGTGTTTGGTTTAATTAACGGCCATGTTTACTGCCATATTGTAGCACTCGCAAAGACCAACAGAGAGCAACAAAAAAAAAGAAATAAGTGGTGAGAATATTAAATATGAAGTAAGCTAGTCATGAAAAGAAAGACTGTAAAAGCTTATTTCGATATATGAAGTGCTAACGAGTGGCAAAAAAGTGTACTTGATGGCTAGAAATTAACACAGGAGAGATAATATTGTGGAACAAGGAAATGGCTGTGGAGCTGAATAATTAGGTCGGGTCAGTCTTCACGCATTAAAATTGAATAGAATGAGTGAACAGAGCTGGGTAAGGTGGCCATCGCCAAGGATAAGGTGCTGGAAAAACTGAATGGCCTGCCGGTAAGTAAATCATCTGGACTGGATAGACTACACTCCAGAGTTCTTTGGGAGGTAGGTGCTGAGACAGTGCAAGCGTTAGTGCTGATTTTTCAGGAATCTATCGATTCAGGGAGATTCCCAGAGGACTGGAACATCGCTAAAGTGATGCCCCTGTTTAAAAAAGGAGTAAGGCATAAGACGCAAAATTATAGACTGATAATTTAAACTTGGCTGTGGGTAAGCTCCTGGAATCCATTGTGAAGGAAGAAATTTCTGAACACTTGGATGTGGATGGTAAAGTATAACAAAGTTAGCATGGTTTCATCGTGCCTGAAAAGTCTGTTGGAAAACCTTGAGGACGTAAAGAGCAGCTTCGAAAAAGGAGAGCCAATGGATGTCATCCACCTGGACTTCCAGAATGTCTTTGACAATGTGCCGACAGGAGGCTACTGAGTAAGGCTAGGGCCCATGGTGTTAGAGGTGAGGTACTGGCATGGACAGAGTTTTGGCTGCCTGGCAGGAAGCAGAGAGTGCCGATAAAAGTATCCATCCTTGGATGGCAGTCAATGACAAGTGGTGTTCCATAAGGCTCAGTGCTGGGACCACAACCTTTTACTTTATACATTAACGATCCAGATGAAGGAACTGAAGACACTCTGGCTACGTTTTAAGATGATACGAAGATAGGGACAAGTGACAACGAAGAGGCAGGGAGGCTCATGCAGGATTTGGACAGGTCAGTACAATTGGCAAAGAAGTGGTAGGTGGAGCATAAAGTGTAAATTGTAGGAACATGTAATTTGATAGGAAGACTACAAACATGGACTACTTTCCAAATGGGCAGAAAATTCAGATGTCTTGGGAGTCTTACTCCAGGACTTTCTGAATGTAAACTTGCAGGTTGAGTCAGTAGTTAGGAAGGAAAATGCAGTGATGGCATTTATTTTGAAAGGACTTGAATATAAAAGCAGAGACGTACTTCTGAGGCTCTATAAGGCACTGGTCAGACCACATTTGGAGTATTGTGCGCTGTTTTGAGCCCCACATCTCTGGAAGGATGTGCTATACTTGGAATGGGTTCAAAGGATGTTCACGAGAATGGTCCCAGGAATGAAAAGTTTAACATATGAGAATGTTTGCGGAGTCTGAGTCTGTTCTTGATGGAGTTCAGAGGGATTGGTTGCGGGGTGGGTGGGATTTAATTGAAATATACGGAATATTGAATGGCCGGAACAGTGTGGATGTTGAGAAGACTTCCATTGGTAGGAGACTCTAGGTAAAAACAATGACTGCAGATACTGGAAACCAGATTCTGGATTAGTGGTGCTGGAAGAGCACAGCAGTTCAGGCAGCATCCGAGGAGCAGTAAAATCAACGTTTCGGGCAAAAGCCCTTCAGCAGGAATAAAGGCAGAGAGCCTGAAGGGTGGAAAGATAAGTGAGAGGAGAGTGGGGGTGGGGAGAAAGTAGCATAGAGTACAATAGGTAAGTTGGGGAGGGGATGAAGGTAATAGGTCGGGAGGGCGGGTAGAGTGGATAGGTGGAAAAGAAGATAGGCAGATAGGACAAGACATGGGGTCAGGAAACTCTAGGACCCAAGGACACAACTTTAGAGTAAAGGGAACCCCTTTTAGAACGGAGATAAGGAGAAACGTCTTCAGCCAGAGAGTGGAGAATCTATGGAAGTCATTTTCACAGAAGGCAGAGGAGGTGAAGGCATTGAGTATATTTAAGAGATAGGTAGGTCTTGAGTATCAAAGGGATCAAAGTTTACAGGGAGAAAGCAGGAGAATGTGGTTGAGAAACTTGTCAGTCATAACTGAATGGTGGATCAGATTCGATGGGCTGAATGTCCTAATTTCTGTTCCCATGTCCGATAATCTTATGGGCGTAAACCACAGTCTATTGCTCCCCTCTTTCTTACTTTGTCACTCCTGAAAGCAAAATGTGAGAGTAAAAATTCCCTGAGTCATCTTTACCAAACGTTGAGGATTCCTGTTGAGGATTCATGGGAAGGAGAGGAAATTCTGCCAAACCAACTGTTCCAGGAAGAGTCTCAAACCAGCAGCTTGTTTAAGTAATATAACCTCGGAAACAAAATAGCAGTTGGGACACATGATCACATTTCCTTTTGTTATGAGTTGAACTACCATGAAACTCTGGAAACCTTCCTTTATTGTTTTTCGTCTTAAGACTTGTGCGTTGGTGTATGTGTCTGTACGTGTGTGACTCTGTGTCTCACATTTTTCGAGAAAATGACCGAAGAAACACTTCAAATTTGTTGTAACCAGTGGAGAAGTGAGGCTGGAAAAGTAAACATTGACCCTCCAACATTGGTGGGAGCAAGAACGAGAAATTCTCACGGGCTGTTCAAATGGGAATTCTCTTCCCCAGACGTTTATTCCCAAGATGACAGCTCAACACCACTACTTCGAGAATAATTAGACATGGTCCATAAATGTTGGCCTATCAACAACACTCACGTTCCATGAACAAATCAAAAATGATAAACTGCAGCGGAATTGATTGAATGGGAACAAGAATGATAGATAAATGCCTGTTGCCTTACAGAATTGTGCTGCTTGCGTATTTGACTTTGTGCAGCTTCCCAGTATTGTGCCTAGGTGTTTGCATTTATTGAAAGTTGTGTTTGTTCAACATTTGACAGATATGTGATTGGAGGAAAATTGTGTACAGACAGAATTGTGCTGCGAAACCACAATAAGATCAGCCATGATCCTACTGTCTGATCGAGCAATGTCAAGGTGACTAATGACCCACTCCTGCTCCTCAGTCCTATGTTCCTATGTTCCATTCAGTCCTTAAGACCACCTGTATAGGAGCAGATAGAGACCACTTGCTCCAAATACCTGGTCTTCAGTAACACAGGATGTCATTGAGTCCCTCAACACTGTGTGGTTTGGTGTGGGTTGGAAATTGTGAAGGGAAATTCAGGCTGGGTACGAAAGAAGCCTCCCACCTCTTTACAGAGTTTCTGCTCTCTGCAAGTGGTGTTTAATTTGTTGGTCATGTTGTAGACCCAGATTCACTGTGAATATCGGGCCCATATCTTTCCCGGAGATGGCTCAGAAAATACTTTTCTCTCAGTGTCCTTTACATTCAATAACAGCACTTCGACGAAAATTACAACCATTCACTTTCCAAAGACAGAATATAAGAACATAAGAAACAGGCGTAGGTAATTCTGATGCTCACATCATTGTATGAGATCATGGCTGACCTACTGTTGGCATTAACTCCTCTTTAATGACCAATTCTTCACACCCCTCAGCTCTCCGACAGGTCAAACATCCATCTAGATCCTCTTTAAACACTTGCAGTGATCTAGCTCCCCTAACTTTCTAGACGTGAGAATTCCTGACATTCACTACCCTCTGTGAGAAGAAAACACTCGTCACACAGACACCATCACATATTAACATTAGCAAAAGGGGTTAACTGAACTGCTCAGGTAACAGGGAATGACACCGATATCAAAGCAGGATTTGACTGAATATTTTACCTCGAGGCACGTAAATACCCAGAATCATGCATCCCGAGTAAAATTTAAAGTACAAGCCATGGAATGTATCATCTTCTCAGTGTCTGTGTACAGCATAACGAGTGATTGTCCATCACCATCAAGTTTAAATGCAATTACTTCTTAGTCTCTGAAAGTGCTAAAGAATAACCTACACCGTTTCCTCTTTTAAAATCAGCCCAGGGATTGGTCTGGTGAAATTCCTTTACACCGTCTCCATTGCAATGAGATCATTCGATTTAACGGAGAAAGAAAAAATCTGTCCATAATACCCCAAATACTGACTCAAAAACACTCACAGTGATGATCACAATAATTCCATTCCCTCACTTAACGGTCGCCATATCTTTATTATGATATAAAACCCCATTCCTTCTCTGTGCACTGCCATCGAAATGGAATTTAAATGTTCCTTACATCTGTATGTCAGCATCAGTAAAGCCAACACCAGAGGTGCCCATCGAGATGAACATCACTCTTGGGGAGAGACTCAGTCAGAAAAATTGCGCACGAAATAGGGAATAGTCACCTACCTGAAGGGAAAGGAAGGGTAGGAATAAGGAAAACTGGCAGAGAAAGGGACCTAACTTTACTTTTGTTCTTCTCTCATGGGATGTGTGCAGTCCTGACAAGGCCAGCATGTTATGCTGATCTTGAACTGAGATGGGCCTTTGTTTCCTCAAAAATGATGATGGTTTCACTTCAGTTACATAAAGTCCCTTCATGATATATCAACAGATTAGTATTCTGTTACTCTAGATTATGTGTCATTGATTTAAGCATTATGCAGTGTCTGCCTGTCTGACAGGTTCTGTGCAATGAAGAAGTTCAACATACTCAAGAGCAATTATTCTGCAACTGCCATATGGTTAGAAGGGACATGATAAGTTGTATCCAGACTTAACAAAGGCACAATTGTTGGTTTATTCAGAAGATGCACTGAGGCTGAGGAGGAGACGAGGATATCATGATGGTGGTATTGGAAGGGATTAGTGAGTGGGGAGGATATAGAAATGTAGATCTGTGCAGGGCTAGAAAGATTATGGAGTTTGAGAACAGTCTGGTTCCTCCTCGCATATTGGTGAGCAATTTGTCATGAGTAATTTGCACGTTATAATTTGTGAGGAATGGAATATTTCATTGGAATTGCAAATAATGACGTACACCTTTCTAAATTTTAAATAATATGAGCAGCAATTCAATCTAACCTGGCTTTATGAACAGATAGAATGACTTACCAGGAACAGCATCTTTAGCGAGGATGGGATAATAACCAGCTTGCATAATCATCGATACATCTTAGATCAGCAAAACTAATGAGATCCAAGGTTGAGAAAGCCAGTAAAAACCCTCGGATAAACTCATGCCCATTGTTGGAACATTCCAGTCTAATGTTCTCAGATTCGGATCTCTCCTTCCTCTCTCTCCAGATTTGATGATCCCTGTTAGTGCTGTCGGTGATGCTCCCGCTGATACTATGGGATAACACATTGAACTGATTCCCTAATTAATAGAAGAGAAAAGTCCTCCAGTGACACATTTAGGATCCACGGAATTAAAAATCACACAACACCAGGTTATAGTCCAACAGGTTTTATTGGAAGCACACTAACTTTCGGAGCAACGCTCCTTCATCAGGTGATAGTGGAGGGCTCGATCGTAACACAGAATTTATAGCAAAAATTTACAGTGTGATGTAACTGAAATTATACATTGAAAAATTGATTGTCTGTTAAGCCTTTCATCTGTTCAGAGGTCAGAGCATCAAGCAATGGCATCCAGACAGAAGACAGTTGTAAGCAAACCTTCAGCAGAGAAAAATAACAGCACAACATATATGTGATGAGAATTTTCTGATTTGGGGAAAAGACAAAACAGCAGAAAATTATTTAAATGCAAGGAGAATGCTGAACTCAGTGGTACAGAGAGATTTGTGTGTCTTACTACATGAATGACATCAAATTACTCTGAAGATGCAGCAAGAGATTTGGAAGGTAAATGGAATGATTCTGGTTCGTGCAAGAGGGGGTAGGGAATGATCTTAGCGATGTTTTTCTGCATCAGTGCAGGGCATTGCTGATATCACATCTGATGTATTATGTGTAGTTATAATTGCCTAAACTGAAAAGTAAAGAAAATTGCTTTCGAAACATTTCAAAGATGTTTTTCCCTTTACTCATTCTTAGGAAGAAGGCATTACGTTATGAAGAATTAATAGTTCAGTCTGAGAATGAGCGTTGTTTTATTGACCATATAAGATCTTGAGAAGAGTGGTTGGTGAATACCGGATAGATATTTCTTCTTGTATGGGAGAAGTAAACTGGGGAAATACTTTAAGAATAAGTCAGTTTCAAAGGCACGGTCATTGGACAGAAAAATTGAACTCTGATTTCTCTTCATACATGCTGCACGACAGGCTGAGCTTTTTCAGCAATTTCTGTATTTGTTTAAGAATAAGACATGTTCATCTAAACACAGATATTGGGAAGACACAAAATGCTTGTTTTTACATTATGCAGGCACATATTAACACATCTTCAAAACAAGCAGGGCAATTTATTGTTAATGGATTGATTCTGTGTACGACAACAGCAATAATGCACTGACCTGGAGTCGAGAATGTGATGAAGTCATATAGATCGGACAATGTTCAAGGAGAGCTCACATGGTCCAGTTAGGGGACTGACAATGTAACTGATTTAACTTAACGATAGAAAAATGTAATCTATCTGTGAAGGGACAATCTATTGCTCCTTTTCTGTTTCCCTATCGCTCAGCACAGTAATGTGTGGGAGTGAATAAAAAGCCCAGTCGTGCTTCCCACTCATGGAGGATTCCTGATGAGGATTCTTTGAAATCTGCCCACTTCCTGAAGTAAAGCAATTCAGCTACACCCAACTGTTTCAGAAACATTTCAAAGTTTTTTTCTCTTTACTCATTCTTGTGAGGAAGACATTACGGTATGAAGACTTAACAGTTCAGCTTGAGAATGAGGGTTGTTGTATTGACCATATAAGATCTTGAGAAGAGTATAGTTGGTGAATACCAGATGGATATGTCTTCTTGTGTGGGAGATTCAAACTGGGGAAATAATTTCAGAATAAGTCAGTTTGAAAGGAAAGGTCATTGGATTGAAAAATTGAACTCTGATTTCTCTGCATACATGCTGCAAGACAGGCTGAGCTTTTCCAGTATTTTCTGTATTTGTTTAAGAATAAAACCCATTCATCTTAACACAGATATTGTGAAGACATGGAACGCTTATTTTTACACAATGCAGGCACATATTAACAGATCTTCAAAACAATAGGGCCATTTATTGTTAATGAATTGATTCTGTGTACAACAACAGCAATAATGCACTGACCTGGAGTCAAGAATGTGATGGTGTCATATAGTTCGGACAATGTTCAAGGAGAGCTCACATGGCACAGTTTACCCGTGAAGGAACAGGCTATTGCTCCCTTTCTGTTTCCCTACCGCTCATCATAGCAACGTGTGGGAGTAAAAAAAAAACAATCGCCTTTCCCACTCATTGAGGATTCCTGATGAGGATTCATTGGAATCTCCCCACTGCCTGAAGCAAAGCAATTTAGCCAAATCCAACTGTTTAATGAAAAAATCCCATTGTCCGAAGGTTGTGCGAGCAGAATAACTTCAGAAGTAATTATTCAAACTGGACAGTGAGGGTGACAGACAGGAGATTTTGTGGCTGCAAATGGGAATCCGGGATGTTGTGTAGCCTCTCACATGCCAGGGTCCAGGATGTCTCAGAGCGGCTGCAGAACGTTCTCAACGGGGTGGGGGAAGCAGCCAGAAGTCATCGTGCACATTGGTACAAATGACACAGGTAGAAATAGTGATGAGGACCTGCAAGGTGATTATAGAGAGCGAGGGAAAAGGATAAAAGACAGGACCAGGTCAGCGGTAATATCCGGTTTACTTCCAGTGCTAGTGAGGGTACGAACAAAAGGATATGGCAGATAAATGTGTGGCTAAATAATTGTTGCAGGGGACAGAGAGTTTTGGATCCCTGGGGTCAGTTGTGGGACAGCGGTGACCTGTTCAGGAAGGACAGGTTTTACCTGAACTGGAAGGGGAGCAATATCCTGGCAGGCAGGTTTGCTAGTGCTGCAAGGGAGGATTTCAACTAGATTGGCTGGGGTTGGGGAAGGGTGGGATCGTCAACAGCAGGGAGGCAAGTGTGAGGCTGGAAGGAGATACAGTAATCAGAAACAGTAAAGTGGAGAGACAGGTCAGGCTGGAACACGACAGGGAGCAAGGAATGCCTGTTGGATTAAATCGCAACTGTTTCAATGCAAGATGGCTGACATGTAAGGCCGATAAACTTAGGGCATGGATAGGTACGTGGGACTGGGATATTATAACCATTACATATACATGGCTAAGGGAGGGATGGAATTGGCAGCTTAATGTACCAGTGTGCAGGTGCTATATGCGGGACAGAGATTGTGGAAGGAGGGAACCAGGAGTTTCATTTTTGATTAAGGCGAATATCACAGCAGTGAGCAGAGATAAAATAACTGATGAATCAACCTGTGAGGATTTGTCGGGGGAGCTAAGAAATAACAAGGGAATGCTGATAGTATTTGGCATGTACAATAGGCCCCCAAATAGTAAACGAGGAATTAGGGGAACAAAAATATGTAGACAGATTGAGGACATTTGCAGGCCAATAGGATTACATTAGTAGGAGATTTTAATTTTCCTAACATAGACTGGGAATGACATAGAATTAAGGACGGAGATGGGGTGTATCTATGAAGTGTGCCCAGAATAGTTTCCTCAGCAGTATGTAGAGGGTGAAACTCGGGAAGGGACGAAACTTGACCTACTCTAAGATCTAGGGCAGGACAGGTGACTGAGGTGACAGTGGGGGAGCACTCTGGGACCAGTGATCACAGTTCTATTAAGTTTTAAATAGTTATGGAGAAGGACAAAACTGGTCTACATGTTCAAGTTCAATATTGGAGCAAGACGAATTTTGATGAAATTGGACAGGATCTTGAAGGGGTTGGTTGGAGGAGTTTGTTTGCAGTCGAAGGGACCACCTGCAAGTGGGAGGACGTTGAAAGTGAAATGTACAGTGTTCAATGTCAAAATGTTCCTGTGAGGGTAAAAGGCAAGGTTAGCAAGAATAGGGAACCCTGGACGTCAGGAGATATTGAGGCTTTGATCAGCAAAAAGGCGGTGTGGCTCAGGTCCAGGCAGCTGGGATTGAGGGAATCCCTGGATGTGTACAGGGGATACAGGAGTTTACTGAAGAAGGAAATCAGAAAGGCGAAAAAGGGGCACAAGATAGCTTTGGCTAAGCAGATTAGGGGGAATCCAAATAGGTTCTTTGAGTATATTAAAGTAAAAAGAAAAGCTAAATGAGAATATGACCCCTCAAGGTCCAAAGTGGACATGTATGTCTAGAACCGTAGGAGATGAGTGAGATTCTCAATGAATATTTCTATCTGTCTGTACCGTAGAGAAATACATGAAGACTTGGTAGGTTAACAAAGGCCGTGGTGTTATCTTGGGGTGAGTCAATATCACAGGAGAAGACGTGCTGGATGCATTAGAATGTATGAAGGTGGATAAATCTCCTGGTCCTAAACAGATGCATCCAAGAACACTGCAAGAGGCTACAGATGAAACTACGGGGACACGAGTTGATATTTTTGCAAAATCGTTAGCGACACGTTAGGCTCCAGAATATTGGAGTGTATTAAATGTTGTGCCATTATTTAAGAAGGGAAGCAAAGAAAAATATGGAATCTAAAGAACAGGAAACCTAACATCTGTGGTAGGTAGGTTATTTGAGAAGACTCTGAGGGATGAGATATACATGCATTTGGAAACATAGGGTTGTTTAGAAATAGTTTATTTTTTCAGATTCCCTACAGTATCGAAACAGGTAATTTGGCCCAGCAACTCTCCAAACAGTAACCCACCCAGTCCCATTACCCTATCCTATATTTACCCCAGACGAATGCACAAAACACGATGGGTAACTTAGCATGGCCAATTCACCTGACCTATACATTTTTGATTGTGGAAGGAAATGGAACAGCCAGAGGAAACACACACAAAAGGAAACACACACAAACACAGTGAGAATGTGTAAACTCCACACAGAGAGTCACCCGAAGCTGGAACCAAACCTGGATCCATGGCACTATGAGGCAGCAGGACGAGCCACTGAACCACCATGCCACCCTTGCTTTTTTCAAAACAGTTCAATGACACCGGGGCAAAATCTATTCTGCCCTTCACCCATGTTGTATGTTCCAATATCACATATTTATTCTCCTCTGAAAATGTCATCTTATTATTATTTATTAGTTTCTTATTATTAATTTTAATAATTATTACTAATAGTTGTTTTAAGACTGGAAAGATTGCATGGCTTTATGAGTAAGAAAATCATGCCTTTCAAATTTGTTTGAGTTCATTGATGAAGTGACCAGGAATGTTGATGAGGGCAGGGCAGTAGGCATAATCTGTATGGTTTTCAGTCAGGCCTTTGACAAGGTTACCATTGATAGGCTGGTCTGGAAAGTTAGAATCACATGGAATCCAGAGGGAGCTGGCAAATTGGTCACACAATTGGCTTCATGGTATTTTGTAGAGGCTTATAGTGGAAGGATACTATCGGACTGGATGCCTGTGAGACATGAAGTGCCTCAGGGGTCGCTGCTGGACCCATTGCTGTTTATTTTCTGTATCAATGATATTCTTGCAAATGTACAAGGCATGTTTAGGAAACTTGAAAATGACACTAAAATAGGTGGTATCGTGGACAGTGAGGAAGTATATCAGAAATTTCAGCAGGACCTTCAAACTGGAGAAGTGGGCCGAGGAATATTTTGGCAAAGTTAGATCAAGGTAGGAGTTTCATGGTGATTGGTAGGACCTTAAATAGTATAGTTGAGCGGAGGGACCATGGCGTTTAGGTCCATCGTTCTCTGAAAGTAGGGTCATAGTTAGACATGGTAGTGAAGAAGGCTTTTGCCACACGAGCATGCATCGGTCAGGACATGGAGGAGAGCAGTTGGGAAGTTATCTTGCATTTATACAGGATGTTGGTGAGACTGCACTTGTAGTGTTGTGTTCAATTTTAGTCATATTGCCATTGGAAGAATGTTTTTAATTTGGAATGTGTGCAGACGGATTTGACAAAAATGTTGCCACGGCTCAACGATATGAATTATAGGGAGAGATTGGACAAGCGAGGACTTTTTTCTTTGGATCATAGCAGACTGAGAGGGATCTTATCGAAGTTTACATGGATAGGGTGAATGGACCCAGCCTTTTTTTCCTAGAGTTGGGGAATCGAGGAGGAGAGGACATCAGAGGGGAAAGAATAAAAGGGAAACTGATGGAAACTGTTTCACACAGAGAATGTTTTACACAAAGGGAATGAGCTGCCAACGGAAGTGGTTCAAACATTTATATTAACGATATTTATCCGGCATTTGGGCAAGTACATAGACAGGAAAGGACGAGAATGCTCTGGGCCAAGTGCTTGGAAATGAGGTTAGTGTGGTTGGATATTTGGGTCAGCATGGACGAGTTTGGGCCAAAGGGCCTCTCTGCCTCTCTCCATGTTGTAGGGCTTGATGACTCTACAATTAGAACAGCATTTGGGTCAAGCTCTCATTTTTCCTTTGGTCATGAGTTCAAATCATATTTGGACAGTATTCTTTCAAGTAAACCTTGCAGATATTTTGCTTTTCAGTTTGTTATCGAAAATACATGTGTGTGTATGTGTGCGTGTGTGTGTGTGTGTGTTTATGTGTGTTTGTGTGTTGCTTAGTACTTTTCAAAGGAAAATATCAATTTACATATTTGCAGTATCTTCTCGTCATTCCTCTTTCCATCATGGTTTGAGCAAATTTGTTTTGGTCGCAGACGTGTTATTTTAGCAGATTAAATAAATCTACCTGACTTGTTACTAACACTGACCCTGACACACTCTGAGAACTATATCATTGGCCATATCACCAACATAGTTAAAGCTATTTTTTTGTGGGCAGTGGAGGAATGGGGCTAGAAAAGGGAGCAGTAAGCCAAAACAACACAGGAAATTATCGACTCAATCAGCCAACGTTAGTGTCGAGGAGGTCATTGGAGGGGATTCTGAGGGATAGGATTTACATCTATTTAGAAAAACAAGGAGTGATTAGGGAGAGTCAATATGCTTTTGTGTGATGCAAATCATGTCTCATTAATATGATTGAGAATTATGAAGAAATGACAAAGAAAATTGAAGAAGACACTATGGTGTACATTGTTACACAGACTTCAGCAAGGCATTTAATAACGTTCCCCATCGTAGACAGATTGCTAAAATTAGGTTATATATAATCTTGGAAAAGCTAACCAATTGGATACCAAATTGGATTGAAGGTAATGGATTGTTTTCCAGACTGGAGACCCATGGCCAGCGGTGTGCTGAAAGAATCAGTGCTGAGCTCACTGCTTTTCATCACGGATATAAACAACTTTGATGTGATTATCGAAGGCATGGTTAGTAAGTTTACAGGTAACATCAACAAAGTGGTGCAGTGGACAGTCAAGAAGATTATCTCAGAATATAACGGGACCCTTGACCATCAATGAGCCAAGGACTGGCAGATGGTGTTTAGTTTAAATATTTGTGAGGTTTTGCATTTTGGTAAGTTAGAGCGGGTAGTGCCCTGGGGAATGTTGCTGAACAAAGAGACCTACGGGTGAAGATTCATAGTTCCTTGAAAGTGGAGTTTCGGTCGGTAGTGTGGTGAGGAACGTGGTTGGCATGCTTGCCTTAATCGGTCAGAACATTGAGTATAGGAGTTGGGGTAGCGTGTTGCGCTTGTACAGGATGGAGGTGAGGCCACTTTAAGAATACTGCGTACATGTCAGTTGACTCTGCTAATGGATGGATGTTGTTAAGCTTGAAAGGGTGCAAAAAAGATTTACAAGGATTTTCTGGAACCTGAGGGTTTGAGCTACCGGGAGATGATGAACAGGATGAGGCTTTTTCCCCTCGACTATCAGAGACCGACTGGTGACATGACAGAGGTTTAACAAGTCCTGAGGGACATGGATAGCCTGAATGGGCAAGATATATTTCCCAGTGTGGGGGTGTCCAGAACTAGACGGCATAGAGTGAAGGTGACAGGGCAAAGATTGAGAAGGGACCTGAGGGGAAACTTTTCATACAGAGGCTAGTGGGTGTACTGTCAGAGGAAGTGGTGAAAGCGGGAACAATTACATGTTTAAATAGGTACATGAATAGGAATAGTTCAGAGCGATTTGGGCCAAATCCTGGCCATTGGGACGAGATCAGATGAAGATGCCTGATTGGCATGGACAATTTGGACAAATGGATGTGTTTCCACGCTGTATGATTCGCTTATGTTAACAGAGGGATGAGGAAAAATTCTAAAAGGGCCTTTCGAATGGGAATTCTCTTCCCCAGACGTTTGTGGTTCCTCTATGATTACAAGCATTCACAGCTGAGTTAGTTAAAGATTTGACAGGGAAGTGAGTCATGGATAAAGGGATACAGACAGCAAAGTGAGGCTGAGACCCAAACCTGATCAGCCACAATCTTAATGCCTGGTGCAGAAGGCTCAAAGTCTCTAGTGACCCCGTCCTGCTCCTCAGTCCCACGTTTCTGTGTTCCATTCAACACCTCAAACCTGCTAGACAGGAGCAGTTGGAGTGCACTTACTGTTAAGCATGGTGCACAGAAACAGAGGAGACCATTCGATCCCTCAAGACTGTCGCACCTGGTCTGGGAGATTTGGAAAATGTAATTGGAAGACCCAGGCTGGATATGAAAGAGGTCGCTCATCTCTCTTTGCAGAGGTTCTCCTCTTTGTAACTTGTGCTTCATTTGTTGACAATGCTGTTGACCCAGATTCACTGTGAATACAGCTCCCAAAACTCAACCAGCGAAGGCCCACAAATTCCTCTGGTCTCCCTGATTGCAACATTCCATAAAAGACCGTCCAGGAAAATAACACATACTAACTTTCCAATAATAGAATGGGAGAGCATCAGAAACAGGGGCAGGTCATTCCCATCCCAAGCCTGCCTTGCCCTTCACTAAGATCAAGGCTGACGTGCTCCAAGTCTCAAATCTTCCTCAATGTCCAAGTCTTTTTCATCACTCCCATAGAACACAGAACAAAGAACAGGACTGATTTGGAGATGCTGGTGTTGGACTGGGGTGTACAAAGTTAAAAATCACACAACACCAGGTTATAGTCTAACAGGTTTAATTGGAAGCAAACTAGCTTTCGGAGTGATGCTCCTTCATCAGGTGATAGCGGAGGGCTCGATCCTAACACAGAATTTATAGCAAAGATTTACAGTGTGATGTAACTGAAATAATACATTGAAGAATTGATTGCCTGTTAAACCTTTCATCTGTTAGAATACGTTGATAGTTTCACTTCTTTCATGTGTAAATCACAAAATCTTTTATTTTAAAGTTGCATTCTCAGGTTAGCTGTGAACAATGGTGATAGCTAGACAATATGTTGAAGGCGTTGCCCCCCGTGTTCTCCAACTATGCCATGATGTTTAGATTGATTCTAATCTAAAAAGTGAGATAACGGAGTTTTTCATGAATTCATGCAGTTTTTGAGCTCAGAGGTCTACATGAATGCACGCAGTTAGGACCTTCAGCCCTCGACATTGTGCCGTTTGTCCTACTCTAAGGTCAGACTAACCTACATGCTTCCGTTCACTTTGGCGGTTCCATGTGCCTATCCAAGAGTCTCTTAAGTTTCCCTCACGTATTTGACTCTACTGCCACTGCTGGTAGTGCATTCGACACACCCTCCACTCTCTGTGTAAAGAATCTACCTCTGATATCTCCCATAAAACTTCCTCCAATTATCTTCAAATTATGCCACCTAGTCATAGACATTTCTGCCCTGGGAAAATGTCTCTGGCTATTCACTTTCTCTATGCCTCTCATCATCTTGTACACCTCTTATCAAGTCACCACTCATTTATTTTTTCTCCAATGAGAAAAGCCCTCGCTCCCTGACGGTTTCTTCAGAAGACCTGCCCTCCAGTCCAGGCAACATCCTGGTAAATCTCCTCTTTGCCCTCGCTAAAGCTTCCTTACCTTCCTATAATGAGGAGACCAGAACCAAACATAATATTCCCTGTGCGGTCTGAGCAGGGCTCTACCGAGCTGCAGCATAACCTCACGGCTCTTAATCTCAATCCCCCTGCAACTGATAGCCAACACACCATACACCTTCTTAACAACCCGATCAACTTGGGTGCAACTTTGAGGGATCTGTGGACACGGACCCCAAGATCCCTCTGTTCCTCCACACTGCCACGATTCCTGCCTTTAACCATTGCAAGGTGAATCACTTCAGTCTGAACTCCATCTGCCACTTCTCAGCCCAGCTCTGCATCCTGCCAATGTCCCGTTGCAACCTACAACAGCCGTCCACATTCTGTACCACTCCAACCACCTTTGTGTCATCGGCAAACTTACTAGCCCACTCTTCAACACCCAGATGCAAGTCATTTATAAAAGTAACAAAGAGCAGATGTCCCAAGACTGATCCCTACGGGATACCTCTTGCCCCTGTCAGTGATCTAGCTCCCTTAACTCTCTGTGTAAGAGAATTCCTGACATTTACTACCCTCTGTTTAACCAACCTAACATAATGGACAGGATATTGGTGTAAGCTAAGATGATGGAGAGTTTTGGATAAGCATTTGTCCTGCAGCTTTGTAACTGTGAGTAGGATCAGCAGAGTCTTCGACTCATTGGGCTGAGTCAAATAGTAATTTGTCTCAGTGCCATTTTCATTGAGTGTGACAGAGAGATTTTCTGCACGTGGCCGAGCTATTTTCCTGGTATTATCTTATCGAACTCACCTCATTAACTATCCACCCCACCCTATGGTGTCCCTCTCATTTAATGCCAGCCCGATTCTCCCACCCATCATGGCTGGAGGTACACACCATCTCCCTGATGCCCATGGATATTCAGTGATCTAAGGTACTGCTGCCATAATTAAAAAGCCAATGGGCACATGGTTGAGCTTTCTCAGTTTGGAGCTGCCCTGCATAGTTTACCCAAACTTGGCAGATAAGGGGAAATTACACCACAGCTTGCCGACAGGGGCACGGAGGTCCTGGTGAATGAGTTAATACCGAGGGGAACCATTCTCTTCCCAGAGCATGGTATAAGCACACCACCCAGGTCAGTGCTGTATCTGCGGTCCGAAGAAACGTCCAGCAATACTGGAAAAGCATCAATAACCTTCCCCGCTCTGTCAGGATAAGGCTCACCGTATTCTCTCCACTCTCGCACACTCACTGTATATCTGTTAGCGCTTTCCTCAGAATAAGGCTCCATCACCTTCACCACTGCAATGCAGCACCTTCTCTCTTTCTCTCTCTCACCTACGCAAAACCACCACATGGTTATAAAATGTTCGTATGAGTGCAGTTTCTAGAATTCTCTGGATGATGTCGTTTGTACAATGTTCCAGATAAATTTCAAAATAATTCAACTTTAGCAAAATGTTCATCCCCAAATACGTAACGCATCAGAGGAAGGAGCAGAGTTTTACTTCTTTTAAAATCACTCAGGATGACAGTGCATCATGAGGCCATTAAGCCTCTCAAATATGCTCCACTAATCAAGCAAAGGGAGCACCTAAACACTTGAAGACTCACTCTCTTCTTGAAGACAATCGCCTCTTTGAAATTTCGCCAGTTTCACTGGAACACTCCTGTAATCCCGAGAGTTATGGAATATTACACACAGTGCCACCAGTCACTCTGTAACCACTTCTATTAAAGCAAGCTATGAATTGCTGATGAGCTGTTTACCCTTGGTCTTTTCTGTTTGAGAAAAGTCTTGTTCGTTTTGTTAGAGACAGTGGAAAACTTTCATCTGACTACACTTTTGCTTATAATATTGAAACTCTTTATGCCTTCCCTGTGAGGAACGATGTAAAATGCTGTTCTAAATTCTCTGCCTGTTCCCTGAAACCAGTTCCCCAGTCACATCCTCCAGGTGTCCCACATATTCTTTCCTGCCTTTCTTCTAATGGTCATACACACATTATGAACGTTTTTATTCGATATGGGAAAACTCTTGCGGTTAGATTCTTTTCATATTTCTTACCAGTTTTGAAATGTTTTTCTTTGTATTTTGTTTTATACAATCTGCTTCTGGTTCCAAAAGTAAACTTCCCAAATGTGGCCGACGCTACAGCTCACCAATCTGAATTTTTTAGTTTGTAATTGATGAGTGTCCTTAACAGCCTTTGATCATGGGTGGTTCATCTTAACATCTTCATATCACCTTCCTTTTGACCAGAGTCAATCATTACTGCACGTTATTAAGCAGTACCTGCTTAAATATTTCCACACACACGCACCCCCACCCACACATCTGCTGACCTTCACCTATGTCTATTTTCACACTCTGTGTTTGACCAGATATATGGCATAAATCTGCATTTGAAATGCCTGGCTCTTTTCAATCATTGAGGGGGAACATACGTATGTGGCTGAACACATGATCAGCTGAGGGTGACTCCATTCTCCCTTTTTCCTGGCTCTGTCATTTCTATTCGATGATGCCACATTCCTTTGGGAAGCTTCCTTCATGTCATCCTTTTCTCTCAAACGAGAAATCCCCAAACTCTGATGGACTGAGCTTTCAGCGGTGTCTGTCCCATCTCCCTCGCTTCTGCCCTCACTCCGTCCCCTCCTTTCCAGAGCAACGATAAATCTGCCCTTGGCCTCACTTCCTACTGCACTAGAATCTGCATTCACAGAATCATCCTCCGCCACCTCCACCACCTCCAGCAAGACAGCACCATCAAACACATCTTCCCCTCCCGTCCACTGTCAGTATTTCACAGGGACCATTCCCTCTTTGACACCCTCCATCACCCCGAACACTTCCCCACATCCCCATGGCACCTTCCCATATAAATGCAGAAGCTGCAACATTTGCCCATTCATCTCTTCCCTCCTCACTGTCCAAGGCCCTAAAACACCTTTCAGGTAAAGCAGCATTTCACTTGTACACTTGCAATCCAGTCTCCTGTCATTGCTGCTCACAATGCCGTCTCCTTTACACGAGTGAGCCAAAGATAAACTGTTTTGAGGAACATCTCCACTCTGTCTCAGAAATGACCCTGGCCTTCTGATTGCTCCCCATTTCAATAAACTACATGGCTCTCAAGATAATGAGAATTCTTTAAGGAGGTAACGAGGGGTTGGACCAGAGAGAATTACCTATCTGAACTTCCAGAAGGCCTCTCATATAGTACCGCACAGGAGGCTGCAGAGTAAGATAAGGACCCATGGTGTCAGAGGCCAGGTACTAGCATGGATAAAAGGTTGGCTCTCTGGCAGGATGCAGAGTGAGGATAAAATTGTCCCTCTCAGGACGGCAGCCGGTGCCTAGCAGTATTCCACAAGGGTCAATGTTGAGACGACAGCATTTCACTTTATATGTTCTTGATCTGAGTGGCGGGACAGAAGACATTCTGGCGACGTTTGCAGATGAAGCAAAGATAGGTGAAGGGGCGTGTAGGATTGAGGAGGCAGGGAGCCTACAGAAAGATTTCGACAGTTTAGGAGAATGGGAAAAGGAGTGGCAGATGGAATACAATGTGGGAGAGTGTGAGGTCATGCACTTTGGTACGAAGAATACAGGCATGGACTATTTACTAAATGGGAAAAAAATCAGAAATCTGAGTCACAAAAGGACTTGGGATTCCAAGCGCAGTATTCACCTTAGATAAACCTGCAGGTTGAGTCAGTAGTTAAGAAGGCAGATACAATGTAGACATTCATCGCGAGAGGAGTAGGCGGCACGGTGGCACAGTGGTTAGCACTGCTTCCTCACAGCGCTAGAGACCCGTGTTCAGTTCCCGCCTCAGGCGACTGACTGGGTGGAGTTTGCACATTCTCCCCGTGTCTGCGTGGGTTTCCTCCGGGTGCTCCGGTTTCCTCCCACAGTCCAAAGATGTGCAGGTCAGGTGAATTGGTCATGCTAAATTGCCCGTAGTGTTAGGTGAGGGGTAAAGATAGGGGTATGGGTGGGTTGCGTTTCAGTGGGGCGGTGTGGACTTGTTGGGCCGAAGGGCCTGTTTCCACACTGTAAGTAGTCTAATCTAATCTGATAATGGTGGGGATTCTGAGGCTTTCTAAGGCTCTGGTCAGACCACATTTCCAGTATTTTATGCCTCATACCCCAGGAACGATATATTAGCCTTGGTGTGTGTCAAGAGAAGGTTCACCAGAAATGAAAAGCTTAACACATGAGGAACGTTGAAGAACTCTGGGTTTTTAATCGATGGAGATTAGAAGGATGACGGGGGGATCCAGTTGAAACCTACAGAATAATGAATGACTTGGATACATACAAAATTGGGAGGACGTTTGCACTGGCAGGCGGACACAGGCTTATAGCAAAGGGAAAACCCATTAGTACGGAGATAAGATGAAATGTCTTTAGCCAGAGAGTGGTGAAATTGTGGACTTCCTTAGCCCAGAAGGCTGTTGAAGCCAGATCATTTGACACCAACTATATAGCCAGAAAAGGGACTGAGGATCTGAAACGTGACGACTTAGAGTTAGTTTGGAAGCTGAAGAGCAGGACGAGTAGAGTCGTGATCTCAGGTTTGCTACCAGTGCCACGAGCTAGTGAGATGAGGAACAGTCAGCGAATGCAACTTTATACATGGCTGCGAGATTGGTGCAGGAGGGAGGGCTTCAGATACCCAGACCAACGGGATATCTTACGGGTAAGTCGGGACCTGTACATGAAGGACGGGTTGTACCTGAACTGGAGGGGCACAAGTGTCCTGTTTGGGAGGTTTGCTTGTGTGATTCTGGCGGGTTTAAAGTAGTTTGGCAGGGAGGGAGGAATAAGACCACATGTCTGAGAGGGGTTTAGTTGCAGACGGGACAGTGACAGGATATATTGAATTTATCAGGAAGGTTTCTCACGCGATGAAACAAAGGGATCAGTTAAAGTGCGCCTGTTTTAATGCAAGGAATGTCCGAAATAAGAGTGACAAACTTAGAGCATGGATCAGTACTTGGGGCTACGATGTCGTGGTTATAACAGAGACGTAGGTTTCATAGGGGCAGGGATAGTTGCTTGATGTTTCAGGGTTTAGAACGTTTAGAACGATTCCGGGGCGGAACGGTGGCACATTGGTCAGCACTGATGCCTCACAGCGCCAGAGACCTGGGTTCAGTTCCTATCTCAGGGAACTGTCTGTGTGGAGTTTGCAAATTTTCCCCGTGCTCCGGTTTCCTTCCATAATCCAAAGATGTGCAGGTTAGGTGAATTGGCCATGCTAAATTGCCCATAGTGTGAGATGAAGGGGTAAATGTAGGGGAATGGTTCTGGGTGGGTTGCTCCATGAAGGGTTGGTGTGGACTTGTTGGGCCGAAGGGCCTGTTTCCACACTGTAAGTAATCTAATCTAATCTAAAAAAAGAACAGGGTGGGTGGAAAATGAGGAGGAAGTATAGCATTGCTAATCAAAGAGTGCGTCACAGCTACAAAAATGAAGGTTGTTGAGGAAGGCTTGTCTACTGAGTCAGTATGGGTGGAAGTTACGAACAGCAAAGGAACAGCCACCGCATTTGGGGGTTTTCTACAAACAGTAGAATGGCAGTAGGCAGGCAGTAGAAAGATTGAAGATCTCATAGGCGGGCAGATTCTGGAAAGATGCAAAAGTAGCAGGGTTATTGCTATGGGTAATTTCAACTTTTCCAAGATCGACTGGAACCTCCTTAGTGCAGATGGTGTGGATGAAGCCGTTTTTGTCAGATGTGTTCAAGAGGCTTTCCTTGCTCAGTATGGAGACAGACTGACGAAGGGAGAGGCTATTTTGGATTTGGTGCTCGACAACGAGCCAGGACAGGTGTCAGAACTCACGGTGGGAGAGCACTTTGGTGAAAGTGATCACAACTGCCTCACATGTAGCATAGTCTGCGAGAGTGAAAGGAACAGTTTCCGAGAGAAGATATTTAATTGGGGAAAAGGAAATTATGATGCTATCAGACAGGAGCTGGGGAATACAGACTGGGAGCAATTGTTCCACAGAAAGGGCACAGCAGACATGTGGAGACTGTTTAAGGAGCAGTTGTTGCGAGTGATACACAAATTTGTTCCTCTGAGACTGGTAAGAAGGGGTAAGATTAAGGAACCTTAGATGACGAGAACAGAGGAACGTCTCGTCAAAAGGAAGCAGGCAGCTTACGTAAGACTGAGGAAGCAAGGTCTAGCACAGCTTCAGAGGATTACTGGCTTGCTAGAAAGGAGCTCAAAAATGGACTGAGGCGAGCAATGATGCAGCACGAAAAAAGCTTGGCAAGATGGATTAGGGAGAACCCAAATGCATTTTTCTCATACGTGAGGAATAAGAGAATAATCAGGGAGAAGGTAGGGCCGAACAGGGATAGGGTAGGGAACTTTTGCGTGGAGTCTGAGCAGGTAGGGGAAGCCCTAAATGACTACTTTGCTTCGATTTTCACCAAGGAAAGGGAACGTGATGTGAATTAAAATTTAGAGGAGCTGGGCCAGATCAGTCTTGACCAGATCAAGATTGATGAAGTTGATGTGCTAGACATTTTGGAAAACATTAAGGTGGCTAAGTCCCCAGGGCCAGATCAGATTTATCCTAGACTGCTCCGGGAAGCGGGAAAGGATGTTGCTAAGCCGCTGGTAAGGATATTTGCCTCCTCACTCTCCACAGGAGTCGTACCGGAGGATGGGAAGGAAATGAATGTTGTTTCTCATTTCAAGAAGTGTACTAGGGAAATCCCTGGCAATTAGAGACCAGTCAGTCTTACGTCTGTGGTCAGCAAAGTTTGGAAAAAAATCTGAGGGATAGGATTTATGACTATTTGGCAAAGCATAATGTGATTAAAGGCAGTCAGCATGGCTTTGTGAGGGGAAGGTCATGCCTCACAAATCTTATTGAGTTCTTTGAGAAGTTGACAATACAGGTCGACGACGGTCGAGCAGTGGATGTGGTGCATGTTAACTTCAGCAAGGCATTTGATAGGGTTCCCAATGGAAGGTTCATTCATAAAGTCAGGATGTAAGGGATACAGGAAGATTTGGCTATCTGAATTCAGAATTGGCTGGCTGACAGAAGGCACAGAGTGGTTGTAGATGGAAAATATTCTGCTTGGAGGACGGTGTTGAGTGGGATCCCAGAGGGCTCTGTTCTTGTGCCTCTGCTCTTTGTAGTTTTTATAAATGACTTGGATGAGTAGGTTGAGGGGTGGATTAGTAAATTTTCTGATGACACAAAGGTTGGAGGTGTCGTCGATAGTATATAGGGCTACTGTAGACTGCAACGCAACATAGACAGGATGCAGAGCTAGGCTGAGAAATGGCAGATGGAGGTCAAACTAGATAAATGCGAAGTGATGCATTTTGGAAGGTCAAACTCGAATACTGAATAGAGCATTAAAGACAGGATTCTTGGCAGTGTGGAGGAACAGAGGGATCTGAGTGTGTAAGTGCATAGATCAATCAAAGTTGCCACTAAATTGGATAAGGTGTCAAGGACGCATATGGTTCTTTTGGCTTTCATTCACAGGGGATCGAGTTTAAGAGCCGTGAGGTGTTTCTGCAGCTCTACAAGTCCCTGTTGAGACCACACTTGGAATATTGTGTCCTGTTGTGGTCGCCCTAACTTTAGGAAAGTTACAGAGGCTTTGGAGAGGGTGCCAAGAAGGTTTACCAGGATGCTGCCTGGACTGGAGGGCTTGCTTTATGAAGAAAGGTTTAACAATCTTGTACCTTTCTCTCTGGGGAGAAGGAGGACAGAGGAGAGCTGATCGAGGTGTACAAAATAATGAGAGGAATAGATAGAGTCAATACCCAGAGACATTTCCCCAGGGGAGAATTGACTGGCATGAGAAGTCATAGTTTGAAGATATTAGGAGGAAGGTATAAGGGAGACATCAGGGATGTTCTTTACGCAGAGAGTTGTGAATGCATGGAATGCGTTGCCAGCTCTGGTGGTGGAAGCAGAGTCATTGGGGACATTTAAGCGACAGCTGGACATGCACATTTATAGCAGTGAGTTGAGGGTTGCGTAGGTTAAGTTATTATGTTTTACGTTAGGATTAAATCTCAGGACAACATCGTGGGCCAAAGGGACTGTTCTGTGCTGTACCTTTCCATGTTCTATGTTCTATTTAGTATATTTAAACCAGAGACAGATAAGGTATTGATTGACAAGGGGATCAAAGGTTACTGAGAAGAAGCAGGGAAATAGGGTTGAAAATCTACCAGTCGTGATCGAATGGAGGAGCAGACTTGATGGTCTGAATGGCATCATTTCTGCTCGTATAGTCTTGTGGCCTTATAATATTTCGGTCCTGGATGGCACGATGGCTCAGTGGTTTGCACTGCTGCCTCACAGCATCAGGGAACTGGGTTCGATTTCATCTGGGTGCTCCGATTTCCGGCCACAGTTCAAAGTTATACAGGTTAGGTGAACTGTCCATGCTGAATTGCCGATGGTGTTCATGGATATTGAGGTTAGGTGTAATTGTCAAAGGTCTATGTATAGTATTAGGGTAGAAAATGGGATTGGTTCACATACTCTTTGGAGGGTCAGTATAGACCGGTTGTGCCGAAGGGCCTATTTCCACACCATACGGATTCTAAGAAAATGCAGGCTGCGGCAATGTTCCAATGAAACACAACCCTAGCTCGAGTAACACCCCACTTTACACTTTGGTACGTTACAGTCTGTAGGAGTTAATATTCAATTCCATAAATTCACAGCCTGAACCCATTGTGGCTGTTCTCCATTTTCCGTACACTCTCCCTCCTGGGCTCCCTAAGATCGTGTCTTTTTTATATTGCATTCAACAGAGAAAATCAATTTCTAATATTTACACATTAATTTCCACCCATTATATATCTGCGTCTCGTTCACCACAATTTAAAGTCTATTAGTCTTTCACACTTTGCCTCAAACACTCTTTTCCACCTCTGCCAAGATATTAAAACGCTCACTTTCCAATCCTTTACACTTCTGAAGAAGATTTACACTGGACTTGAAACTTTAACATTGTTTCTCTGTCTCTGCAGATGTTGCCAGACGCACTGAGTTCCTTCAAAAATGAAAAGTTACAGAACACATTTTCAATCTAGCAAAGATAATCGGATACAGGAAATCTGAAACAAAAAACAAAAATTATTGGACTTACTGAGTGCTTTGAGGAACAGTCACAGAACCCGAAAGATTAACTCTGCTTTCACTCCACAGATGCTGTCAGACTTGTCAGTGTCTTCAGCAATTTCTGTTTTTGAATAAGTTTCAAACATGTGTGTCAAAGCTGCTCACACACCTGACCAACATGGAGCGCCATACACCGGGAAGTGAATGATAATGCAAGGTATACAAATTCATTTGTTCTGAAACTACATAAGGCTGTCATCACCGACACTACAGAGCTCTTAATCATGGTCATGGAGAGAAGCAGAGGGAAACACATTCGCTTTAAACAGAAGATGGCATTTCTGGAGGGGAAAGGATTCAGATGAAAACGTTAAATGCGTTTCAGGAATGTGACAAATTGGAGGCATGGCATCATGAAGATACCCTAAAAGGATGAGAATTTTTAAAAAAGGAAGCGTGCCCACATCAGAAACCAGGATAGGGCACTGTGTACAGGGGACAAGGGTGACCGGGTCCCCGTGCGAATTGAGGACAGGCAGCAGAATTGTATTGCAGATATTGCAGCTCAAACTGGGCATTCATGTGATGCTGCAAATCCTAGCAACTGTAGTAGAAGCAGCAGCAGTAGAATTATATTCAACTACAATATAATCTCTCAGTCTACCATTACTATGAAGCCGATCTCCGGTTCAGTGATGAGTGTGGGTGAACCTGCCACGGTCAGGACCGTGTGTACCCAAACCTGATGACAACCCATTCAAGCTACCGCACTTACTGCTTACATTAACAAACAGCAGAACTAACATCTGATAGAGAGGGCGCCATGACCCCAAGACTGTGACCACTTCTTTTAAAACCAGCTATGAATTACTGCTGACCTGTCTACTCTTACTCTTATCTGTTAGAAAAATCATTGTTCCTTTTGTTAGAGACGGTTCAAGAAATTCCCTCCTATTAAACAGACACAAACAGGCCCTTTGGTCCAACTTGTCCATGCTGGCTAAACTAGTCACATCTGATGGCATTTTGTCCAAACGTCTCTAAACTTTTCCCATTCATATGTTTGTCCGAATAAGCTTTGAACGTTGTAGCTGTACTTGTATTTCCCACTCTTCCTCTGACAGCTCATTCCATACACATATATCACCCTCTGTGTGAAAACATTGACTCTTCGAACATTTAATGTCTTCCCTCTTTCACCTTAAACATATGCCTTCTATGGTTGAACTCCCCCATCCCGTGGAAAAGACCTTGGCTATTCACTCTATTCATACTTCTCATGAATTTGTAAACTTCTACAATGTCATCCCTCAACCTCCTACACGCTATCTGACACTAACTTTACGAACAAGCATTAAATGATAAGCACTGTAAATTTGAAACAGTAGTCAAATGACAGGTAAATAACACTCAGCCCAAGCTTCATACTGTGATTTGTTTTTCTCCATGTTACAGTACTAAGGCAGCAGGAAACTCTTACGAGTGCCAATAAGAGGTCAAACACCTGAATTGCTTTGTCCAACTGGGGTGATGACCTCTGCAGTGAAAGCGCATCTCTGACCTGAACCATATACGAAGGGGAACTCTTGTACCACACGGTCAGCGTCTACCTTTAGCAGAGTGAGATGAAGGCTAAGTATAATTGTTGAAATTTGGATCACAGTGTGAATTCAGTGCAAAGGGGGAGAGGTGTTTTCAATAAGGTTTATGCCAAGAAGGAAACTTTCCAGAATGAGATGCGAGTGGGAGGTGTAAACCAGCATGAATGGAGAGGCCGAGCCACACTGAGACCAGAGGAAGTGGCATCACAAAACGCAGCTTGATGCGACTGCAGAGTAGGTAGACTTGATCAAAGAGTTTCAGGTGAAGTGGGTAGGGACTGTGTGGAGTTTGCACGTTCTCCCCGTGTCTGCGTGGGTTTCCTCCAGGTGCTCCGGTTTCCTCCCACAGTCCAAAGATGTGCAGGTCAGATGAATTGGCCATGCTAAATTTCCCGTAGAGTAAGGTAAGGGGTAAATGTAGGGGTATGGGTGGGTTGCGCTTCAGTGGGGCGGTGTGGACTTGTTGGGCCGAAGGGCCTGTTTCCACACTGTACTGTAATCTAATCTAATCTTTAAAAAAAAAAACAGCAGGAAAGAGGATGGAGCAGCAATGGCAGTATTTTCTGCGGGGGAAATCAGGTAGCACAGTTGAAATTCATGCCTAACATCAGCTTATGGTCCCTGAAATAAACATTATAAATCTGGCCGTCCACTATTGCTCATCAATAGTATCCTTGAGAGCTTTTGTCAACCATGGGTGGTTCACCTGCTTATAGAATTCTTCTTTTGAACAGAAACAATAATTACTGAGCTGTTTAGGATAACTGCTTGAATGTCTGCTCACGTACACTCACTGGCCTCCCTCTGGGTCTATTTTCCCATTCCGCTTCAGACCAGATGTGAGGCAGAAATCCTCAATTTAGATGCATAGTTCTTTTCAATCATTCAGGGGGAACTTCTGCATGTGGTTGAACACATGATCAGCGGAGGCTGACTCCATTCTCCAAGTTTCTCCAACTCTGTTATTTCTGTTTGATGATGCCACTGGTGGATTCTAGTGCAGGAGAAAGTGTGGACAAGGAGGAATCTATCATTGCTCTGGGAACATTCCTGTGAACTGCGTCTAACGTGACCTCATCTTCCTTCAAACCAGAAATTCCCTAACTCTGGTGGTCAGGGCCTTCAGATGTCACTGTCCCATCTCCCACGGTGTTGCCCTCAATCCGTCCCCTCCATCCCAGAACAAGATAGATTCCTCCTTGTCCACACTTCCTCCTGCACTAGAGTCCACATTCACATAATCATCTTACGCGATTTCCACCATCTTCAGTAGGACAGCACCATCAAACACATCTACCCCTCCCGCCACTGTCTGTATTTGGCAGGGACGGTTCCCTCTGTGTCACCCTCCATCACCCTGAACACTTCCTCACTCCCCCATGGCAACTTCCCATGTAATTACAGAAGCTGCAACACTTGCTCATTCACCTCTTGCCTCCTAACTGTCCAAGGCACCAAACACACCTTCCAGGTGAAGCAGCATTTCACTTGTAAACTTTCAAACTGGTCTCCTATCATTGCTGCTCACAACGTAGTCTCTCTATATTGGCGAGACCAAACAGATTGCTTTGAGGAACACTCACACTCTTTTTGTAGAAATAACCCTGATCCTCTCATTGCTTCCCATTTCAATAACCTACTTGCTCTCATGCTAACATTTCGGCCCTGGGATGCTGCAATGTTCCAAGGAAGCACAACCCAAACTCGAGTAACAACTTACTATACACTTTCGCACGCTACATCCTGTAGGAGTTAATGTACAATTTCATAATTTCACAGTTTGACTCCATTATAACTATTCTCCAGTTTCCGTACATGCTCCCTCCTGGCCTCCCTATGACCTTGTGTGCTTGTATCTTCTTACCGTTCACTCAATAGAGAGAACTCCTTTTCCCCATTCACATTTTAATTATTAGGCTACTTCACATGATCTTCTCGTTCACGACGACTAAAAGCATGTTTATCTTTTGCCGCACCCTCTTTTACCCGTCAACCCACTCCCCACATCTGTCAAGGAATTATAAGGCTCATTTTCCAATCCTTTTCAGTTCTGAAAAAGTGTCATACTGGACTTGAAACGCTAACTCTGTTTCTCTGTCTCTGCAGATGATGCCAGACCTGTTGAGTTTCTCTAAAAATGAATAGGCTCAGAACAAATTTTCAATTAAACAAATAACAATGGATACTGGAAACGATAATACAAACATCGCTGGAGAAAATGGGAGCTTTGTAGAAGGGTCACTGCCCCTGAAAGATTCACTCTGCTTTCACTCCACGAGATGCTGCCAGACCTGCTGGGTATCGTCAGCAATTTCTGTTTTTGAACAAGTTCCACAGACGTGTGTTAAAACTGCTCAAACGCTCTGTCTCACACGGAATGAACTGGGATGTGACCGATAATGCAAGGTACACAAATTCCTTGATCTGAAACTGCATAAGGCTGGCATCACTGACACTGCAGAGCTCTTAATCATGCTCAGCGAGAGAAACAGAGGGGAACACATTCACATCAAACACAGAAGATGGCATTGGGGGAATGGAAAAGATTCAGATGCATATGTTGAGTGGTTTGAATTAAGTAACAAATTGGAGGCGTGACACCAGGGAGAGACCCGCAACAGAATGAGAATAGGAAAATGGAAGTGTTACCACATCAGAAACCAGGTTAAGACACTGAGTACAGGGCTGATGGGTGAATGGGTCTTGGTGTGAACTGGGGGGCAGTCAGTAGAATTGAATTGAACACATTGGAGCTCAAAGTGGGCATTCATGTGATGCGGTAGAATCACAGCAGCGGCAGAATTGTATTCAACTACAATCTGTAACATTTTCCCCAGGATAATCCCTCAGCCTACCATTACCATCAAGCTGATCTATGGTTCAGCGACGAGTGTGGGTGAACATGATAGGGTATGAAACATGTGTACCTAAACTTGATGAAAATCCATTAAAGCTACCGCACTTGACTGGTTACATTCGAAACAGCAGGACTAACATCTGATACAGAGGGTGAATTGATCCCAAGACTAACACATCATATCGAAGTTCTGCAGTGCTGCCACATCGAGACGTAAACGTCGATGGACTATTAAACAACTCACTGGAGGAGAGGACTCCATAAATATCGCCATCCTAAATAACGGGGCAGCCCTGTACATCAGTGTAAAAGACATGGCTGCATTATTTCCACCGTCCTCAGCCAGAAGTGTTGAGTTGATGATCCACTTCACCCTCGCCAGAATCACAGATGCCAGTCTTTAATCAATCTGATTCGCTGTATGTGACATGAAGAAACAGTTGAACACAATTGATACAACAAAGGCAATGGGCCCTGACACCATTCCTGCAATAGAACTGAAGACTTGTGCTGCACAACACGCCGTGTCTCTGGGGAAGCTGTTCCATTCCAGCTCCAACTCTGACATATCCCTGGAAAATTACTCATCTATGCGCAATCCCATAACAAGGAAATAACTACAGTCTGACCATTTACCACGCCCTGAGTCCCATCGCGATAGTCACATTCGTGGGAGGTCTATTTGACAGAGCTGTCAAGCAGCACAGAAATAACCAGCTCAGTGTGGTTTCAGATAGGTCCCCATTTGGAGATGGTGCTTTTGTGGAAATGTCACTGTATTACTAAATCCAGACCACGTAAAAACAATGACTGCAGATGCTGGAAACCAGATTCTGGATCAATGGTGCTGGAAGAGCACAGCAGTTTAGGCAGCATCGAAGAGCTTCAGCAAAATCGACGTTTCCTGATGATGGGCTTTTGCCCGAAACCTCGATTTTTCTGAAGCTCCTCGATGCTGCCTGAACTGCTGTGCTCTTCCAGCACCATTGATCCAGATACTAATCCAGACCAGGCGAATGCTCTGGAAGCTGGTGGAAGTTATAATTAATAAAATATCGAGATGTAAAGCCTGGAGTCATTAACAGTGACCTTGAAGCCAATGTCGATTGTAAACACCAATTTCCTTCCTTTCAGGAAGTGAATCTCCCGTGCTTTCCTGGTCTGGCCTAAACGTGACTCCAGGCACACAGACGGATGAAACACTCTTCAATGGTCTCGGAAACGGCCAAGCAAGACACTCTATTGGATTAAACTGTTCCGGGTTCTTAAAGGATTAAACCGTACAGATCACCCGTTACCAGCCTCAGTATTGGATCTGGAAACACTATCCTGTTGACCCTGTAGAGATCTCCTTCCTAACACCTGAGAGCTGGAGGCAACATTTACAGAGTTTTCCCACAGACTGCACAGAAACTTCGGGAATGGAGTAGGTCATTCAACACACTGAGCATCCTCTATTCTAGTTCATGGTGAAAATCTCTACAATTCTGTTTTCCCCACGCAGTGTTCATATCCTTTAGTATGTTTAAACATAGGAACATATAAAATAGGAATATTGTATTCGCTTTGGTCCATCAATTTTGTTCCTCCATGAAATATACAGGAAGTTATCCAATAAAGGTGTGTTTATTAAACGCAATTTCGCTGCAACACAATTATAGAACATAGAACATAGAAGAATACAGCGCAGTACCGGCCCTTTGGCCCTCGATGTTGCGCCGATCCAAGCCCACCTAACCTATACTAACCCACTATCCTCCATATACCTATCCAATGCCCGCTTAAATGCCCATAAAGAGGGAGAGTCCACCACTGCTACTGGCATGGCATTCCATGAACTTACGACTCGCTGAATGAAGAACCTACCCCTAACTTGAGTCCTATATCTACCCCCCTTAATTTAAAGCTATGCCCCCTTGTAATACCCGACTCCATACGCGGGAAAAGGTTCACACTGTCAACCCTATCTAACCCCCTAATCATCTTGTACACCTCAATCAAGTCACCCCTAAACCTTCTTTTCTCTTAGTGAATTGTGTCCCTTTCTTCATAAAGCGATCTCCCGTTCACTGTTATTGGAGACCGTCTCTGGCACCAGCTGAACAGCAAATCCCAGCCTCAGGATCGCTCTGTCTGCTAAATGCACCCTCAGTGTACTCAGCTAAAGCAGGAATGTAATCCGCTCTGCAAGCCTTGAAACTGAGCCTGAATGTACGATTTGTAGTCTACATTTAGAAAGAAATTAATTTCAAACCGGGAAGGGGAATATCTTGGAGAGAACTGGAATTCCGCATCGGCATCACGTGGTGAATCAGCTCGCTGGTGAAGATCTTGGTGACTGTAGTGTTCAAGTGTGACATTTGCTGTACTAATTCATTATAATATACGGTTTCAAGATTTATACAGCCTGTGCGACTGTTTTGCAGTCACAGGGAGAATGTGCAAACTCCACACAAACACTGACCAGAGACTGAAATTGAACCCAGATCTCTGGTACAGGGAGGCAGCAGTGCTAACCACTGAGCTACCCACTGTGTGAAACGCAACCTGCCTGCACAATTCAACACTCGAAATGTGGCAAAACAGCAGGGAGATTCCATAAGTGCCCAAACTTGTCATTGAGCAACAGGAGGTGGACATTGAGACCTTGAGCGGCTTGGTCAGGAACAGGTGCAGGACATGCAAGCCATCGAAACTATAGTGTAGGAACACCAGGAGGACATTCAGCCCATCGTGCCTGTAAAGCAGGAACAGAATGAGTCCATTCAGCCACCCATGCCTCTTACACAGCAATTGGAGCCGATCTTTTACAGCCGATATTTCACAGGAATTGAAACACACTGTCGAGGTTATGGAAAGGGAAGAACGTAGCATAACCAACTTCACTAGGGAATGGAAAGGTATGAGCAAAGGATTGGGACTGAACACAAATTGTTCGAATCTGTAATTAAGGAATTAACAACAGGAGACTTTGAAAGTCAAACCCCAATCCGCCAAAGTCGACATGATTTTATTAAGGATAAATCATGTTTGAATGATTTTCCTAACTCTTTTTTATTAAGAAGTGTGACAAACAATTTGAATACGGGGGATCTGAAAGATGTATTATATCTGGATTTCAAGAAGGCAATGCATAATATGCTTGACAAAAGATTAATGTGCAAGACAAGAGTACATGGGGTTAGGACAATTTATTTGCTTAGAGAGAAAATTGGCTAACCAATAAAAACCACGTTATGGAGGTGCTAACTTTGGACTGGCTTGAATAATGTCAATAATCACATGGCACCAGGTTGTAGTCTGATGGTTTTTTTTGAAAACACAAGCTTACATTGACCTGCTCCTTCGTCAGGTGTTAGAGAGAGAAGTCCTTAGGCAAAAAAACCTATAAGGAAAAGATGAAAGGGTTGTACAACACATGCACGTGAATTGAATACATCTAAGATGGCTGGTAAATCTTAAATCGGTTAGAATGGAGATGCAGGCTTTGATTGATGAATATGCAAATCAAGAGTTCCTTTCAAGTCCTGCCTGGAGATACCTTCAGGTATTATCGATGTCAAGGAGGTGACCCCTCCAGTCAGATAACATATTTTAGGCATGCGGTCTTGTTTGGAGTCTGTATATGTCTTCACCTGGAATCAGTTTGGTTTATTTCCAAAGTACGGGTTCATACAATATCGCATTGACTGACTGTCTACAAATTGCTTATTTTTTTGAGAAAAAATGATGCGTCTGGAAATACAAACCGGCAAATACAAATGCATCTTACAGATGGTGTGTGTTTGTGTGTGTGTGTGTGTGTGTGGTGTGTGTGTGTGTGTGTGTGTGTGTGTGTGTGTGTGTGTGTGTGTGTGTGTGTGTGTGTGTGTGTGTGTGTGTGTGTGTGTGTGTGTGTGTGTGTGTGTGTGTGTGTGTGTGTGTGTGTATGTATGTATGTATGTGTTGGTGGCAATAGATGTGAAAAGTACCATTTGCGAGAGAATAGACATAGAGGAAATCTGTTTAAATGTGAACAACTGACAGGGCTTTGTGGCATTAACAGAGGGAGACTGAGGACTGTGTCATAGAGAGAGGTGACGATGTGCTTGTGAATATTAAAGTAAAGGCATTGCCAGATCCAACAACAATATAAAGCAATCCGTACAGGAATGATGGGATTTTGGTCTGCGTTTAGTTACAAGCTATGGAATACGGACTCAGATTTGGTTAAGCAGCAGCAGATTATTGGCTTTATTAAGACTGTGTTTCATAGCTGAAGGTTCAAACAGCAGATAGGATAAACCGGTGAAGTATATTCTGCAGTTGTCAATAGTTAAAATTAGGAATGGCCAGGATATTGTGTCAGTTATCAGCTTGTGGCCAAAGAGACCACCATAGTTGTGACTCGTCTGTTTCAGCCTCAATTATTGGCCAGGGATGAGATGGAATCAGTAGAAGCAAATGAAGTTTGCATCCAGAACAGAAGACAGTGCCCTACAAGATTTCAATATTTAAATAGCAAGGGCAGTGATGCAATGAATCCTGGTTCATACCTGAAAGTGAGTAGGTTAACCAACAAGGCACTGTGCCAGAACTAAAGAATGCGAGAAAGAATGAAGAAGTTCACTGTTGTTTTTGTGGTTTGGAGCGTGAATACTTACAGAGTAGTGTAAATGAAAAGAACAGTAATACAGTCGCACATGGTTAATGCAAATAATAAATTGACAGTGAAACTTACCAGGGACACCAACAATAGCCAGAATAGGATAATAAAAATATTGAATAATGTAAAGTGCATATTTGATCCACGATGATAACGACCAAGAATACGTAGAAAGAATCCAAACATAATAGGGTAAACTCCTGTCCATTGTTGGAACATTCCAGTCTGTTGTTCTCAGATTCTTATCCATTGTTGGAACATTCCAGTATAACGTTCTCAGATTCTGATCCACTGTTGGAACTTTCCCGTCTAATGTTCTCAGTTTCTGATCCCTCCCTCTCTCTGGAGCAGCCGATCCCTGTTAGAGCTATCAGTGATTCTCCCGCCCATACTATGGGATAACATATTGAATGGAGCCCTTTTATCATTAAAAGATGGAAATCCTCTACAGGGATAATTAGAATCCATGGAGACTGAAATTAGTCACAGTCACCAAACAGACAGGTTCAGTTAACCAGTTCCTTATATCATTTTACATAACACAATGAACGGGAACATTTACTCTGTTTGTTTGGAATGGATGAGGGTTGCTGAGGGATAGACCATAAATCTTTCAATCTTCTTAATCAGCCTTCCCAATATATGGGAGTATTGTTGGAACACTGCACTGTTGTACATGTTTCACTCTGTTTATAAAAGGAGTCAGGAATCAAATAACAGACGAGCTGCATAAAATGTTTGATGGAGACGTTTCTAGATCCCTTTCTGTAATGCTGCTCCAAGTTTGAAATTCCCTGTTATCAAGTCCTTTCTTAACCTGGTGACATCATTCAGAGCATTGAAACTGCTGCTCAGGAACAGGGAGAAACAGGAGGCAGTCACTCATCTGCTCGAGACTGGGACACAGGGACAGGAGACAGTCTTTCAACTGTTCGAGACTGGGACACAGGAACAGGAGGCAGTCACTCAACTGCTCGATACTGGGATACAGGGAAATCTGGAGGCTCGTGAGGCCCCAGATTTCTGTTCCCCAGGAACAGGAGGAGGTGACTCACTACCCACCAGTCTGGGACACTGGGAGAAAAGGGAGATTGGCTTGTTACTAATAGAAATATCTGAATAAGTTGCATGAGTGAGCCATTCAATGCTGCTCCAACATTCTTCAAAACCATGGCTGATCTGATTGTAATTCCCTCGTTCCATTTTACAGAGATTCCCCTCTCTGCAGCCTCCTCTCCATTTGTTGGTCATGTTGCAGATCCAGATGCTGTAACTACAGTCACCATGTTTCATCCAGCGTTGGGTCACCAAAGCCTCTGGTCTTCCTGAATTTCCACAGCGGCCTAAGGCACAGCCTCCAGGAAACCATCCCCATCATTTCCACGAATGTACAAAAACTAGAGTTAAGTCAAATGTCAGTCAAATACAAGTGAGAAGCCTGGTCTGAATCATTAACAGTTGTGGGGATTCCTCATGTTACTGAGCACATGAGCAACAGAGAATGATTAACACAGGCGTTCAATGGATAGGCACAGAGCAAGTAACAAAGATGTTCCTCAAAACTGCTTAAACACCATTCTCCAACATGGAGCAAAGGGCAGGACACTGGGACACACACAGAGAAAACACATGCACACAGACACATTAGCGTCCTAAGTATATAACTAGATAAGTTATGCTTAAAGATGGGATCAAGGCTTGTTGTGAGAAGGCAGGAGAATTGACTTGAAAAAGCGTGTCAGCCATGATCAATAGACTGCATGGGCAAAATGGCCTTTTATTCTGCTCTAATGTTTTACGGTCTATGGTACATGCATTTGTCTGTGTTTGTGCATATACTTGTATGTGCATGTGTCGTGTTTTTGTGACTGTTTTTGTGTGTTTTTGTGTGTTTGAGTGTGTCTGTGAGTACATGTCTGTGTGTGTGTTTGGGTGTGTCTGAGTGTGCTTGTCTGTGTATGTATCTGCGTGTGTGTCTGTGTATGTTTGTGCTTCTCAGTATTTTTAGAAATGGAAATATCAATGTACATTTTTGTAATTTCTATTACATTCACCATTACATCATAGTTTGATGAACTTTGTTTTCGTCATGAATTTATTATTTTAACAAATGAAGGAAATCAACCTGACCACTTCCGAGGATGACCCTGACCCAATGTGAGACCTATATCATTGGCCATATCATCAACCTGGTTACACCGATAATTTGCTGTGACCAATGGAGGCATGGCAGTAGAAAAGACAACATTTACCCAACAACCCAAGGAACTCTGAACCAGTGAGCCTGACATCAGTGGTGGGTGAGATGTTTGAGGGGATTCTGAGGGATAACCAATTGCATGCATTTTCAAAGGCAAGGGCAGATTGGGGATAGTCACCATGGCTTTTTGCATGAGAAATCGTGTCATACTAATTTGACTGAGTTTGTTAAAGAGATGACAAAGCAGTTTGATGAAGGCAGTGTTGTAGATGTTTTCCTTTTATACTGGAACAAGTTGTTTGACAACATTCTGCATATTAGGCAAGTTTGTAAGGTTAGGTCACATGGGAACCAGCGCACCCAAGCCAATTGAATACAAAATTAGATTGAAGGGAGGAACAGAGGTCGGTAGAGGATTGCTTTTCAGACTGGTGGCCTGTTTTAAGGTACGAGGGGAAATATTTTAGGGGAACGTGGACGCAATATTTTCATACAGAGGGAGGTGTCCATATGGAATTATCTCCCAGAGGAAGTGGTGGAGTATGGCATCTTGATGGGTATCCGAATAAGGAGGTTTAGATGAATATGAGCCAAATACTCTCAAATCAGATTCGATCATAATGGGATATCTGGTCAGCACTTACACATTTGCTTGCTTTATGACTCTATAAGAGGGATGAGCAGAAATTCTAAACAGGCATTTCAAGTGGGAATTCTATTCCCCACAAGTTTGAGATGTCTCTTTGTTTATATTTATTCAATGCTGATTTAGTTAAGTATTGAACAGAGAAGTGATTCTTGGATAATGGCATACAGACAGGAAAGTGGAGCTGAGACCACAACCTGATCAGCCACAATCTTATTCCCTGGTAGAGAAGGCTCAAAGTGTCTAATGACCCACTCCTGCTCCTCAGTCCCATGTTTCTGTGTTCCATTCAGCCCATCAAACCTGCTAGAATGAACAATTAGATGCTACTTGCTCCTATCACAGAAACAAAGGAGAACATTCAGCCCCACAAAACTGTCAAACCCATTTTGGGCTGGTTTGGAAAGTGTAATTGGAAAACCCAGGCTGGGGTATGAGAGACGGTCCTCATCACTCCTAACTGAGCTTCCCCTTTCCGTAACATGTGCTTCGTTTGTTGGTCAAGTTGTTGATCCAGTTTCACTGTGAATACAGCCCCCATTCCTCACCCAGAGATGGTCCAGACAATCTGGTAATATTCAATAACAGAGCTTCCAGGAAAATAACAGCCTCTACTTTCCAATAATAGAATGTGAGAACGGCACAAACAGGGATATGTCATTCATCCACACGCCACCCACCCCCTCCCCCCTACAAGCAGGTCTTCATCCATAATAAGATCATAAGGTCTAATATCCTCTTTCATGTCCAATTCTTCACAGCCCTCACCTGTGACTGGTCAAAAAGCACTCCCTGCCCCCACACTGTGACCTATTGATATGAGCAAAAGACGTGAACACAAGGGCTCAGGGAAGAGTGGCCGGCCCTGTCATAAAGGCATCATTTAACTAAGGACAGTCTCAAGGAGCCTGAGCAGGATTGCACTTAATGGGAATGAGTTGTAAGCTTCCCTGGTTAGAGTGATTTAAAGCATAACGCACAATGATTGTGGTTTGTACACAAAAATCCATGCAGTCCTGGACATATCTGCAAATGTTCCTCAAGGTAGCTTCCTCAGCACAAACATCTTCAGCTGCTTCAAAAATGTCTCGCCCCCACAAAAAGATTAGAAGTGGGGGTTTTCACTGAAGGTCACAAAACATTCAGGAAAAATGTCCCCCTTCAGCTCCTGAACTAATCTGTGTCCATGTGCTGCAAGACTTGGACAGCATTCAGGCTTGTGCTGTTGGAAGTATCTGTAACATTCATGTAACAGTGCTGCTGGACACGGCACATTTCCACAGTTAAAAGGAGGAGATTATTCAGCGCCTCACGCTAGCTTCACAGGAATGTGAGGAAGTCAGGAAGTCAATGAAATTATTGGAGAAGTGTAGAGATAGCCCACTTAATGCCTCCAACCAATTACACAGGAAGAGAAGGAGTCACGTGTTATGGACGACAGCAGAGCTCCTCAAAAATATTTGAAGGCGTCGGCCTAGACTCTATTAATAATTAAGTGTTCTGATACATGTACTTGGCAAAAAGGAAAGATCAGACACAGATTCTCAGATGCAGTTCTACAATCGAGGAGGGAAAACAAATCAAGTGAAAATTTAGAGAGAGTTGCATGCAGGAGACGGCCTCTGAAGCTTCTAACTCTGTGGAGACCCCAATAGCTTCTGATGTTACTTAGAAACTAAAACACTTCCTGTAATGTGGGTGCCAAAACTGCACACAACATTCTATCTATGGCTTAACCAATGGCATGTTTAACTCATATTATATCGCCTCGATGAATAAACACTATGCCTACAGTTCCGTGTGATTTCTTAACTGACTATTACACTGTCCAGTCACATTCACGGATGTGTGGAGAAACACCCTCTGACGTCCCAGTGTTCCGCTATTCATTGAATCCTCCCCTGTCTGGTTACTTCTTCCAAAGTGCATCACCTCATATCTATCAGGGTTCCCTTCCATCGACCATTGATCTGACCATCTGACCATTCCACCTGCATTTTCCTGTAAAATAAGGCCTTCCTCCTCACTGCCAACCACCTGACCAATCTTTGTGTCAAACACAAAATTACTTATTGCGCTTAGCCCCCACCCCCACCACCCTCTCCACATTCACACTTAAATCATTTATGAATACCACAAATAATTTGATATACTGCACAGCTCGGTGTGGTACACCACGAAACACTGGCCTATCTCTATCACCTTTCCAGTAACTTGGGACCTCATAGCTGTTCTTCAGTCCTCTCGCACCTCCCTTGTGTGGTCAAATTCGACTGAAACATTTAGGTCAGGACATTTCCTCTCTTGTCTCCAACAGCATCTTGCGATACAACTCATCTGGACTTTCCATCATCCAAAACCATCAATCCCAACTTGCATCTTATATCAAACTGTTCGAAAGCTTCCCAGTCCATCTCCTTGAATTTGTGTACCTGCATCTTCCTTATCCCAATTAAAACAGATGTGAAGCTCTCGTGTCACAGTCTATTAATGTTCCCCAGTTTCACATACTGATTACCCCCTTGGTTTCAAAATGGGTCCTAATTTTTTCCCTGATTATTTTGTTCAGCTTGATGTTTTTGTAGAACATCTTGGGTTCCCCCAAACTTTGCCTGCGGCACTTCACCATGCCCCTGTATTAGTCAGTCTGCTGTGGGTGAATTTTCTAAGTTTCCCTCACATCACGTCTCAGTCTTTGAAACAGTACAGAACACAAGTATAATCTCATTCGCACTGCATGCAATCTGTGCAAAACGCCTTTACTTCGATATTCCAATTTCCTGTTAACTAAAGGCCAACTTCACTTTTACCTTTTCATTTCCAAAAGTCACCCCTGAACAATATTGGTTCAATTTCATTTACTATTCACTTTCTGAACTCTTAAACATACACCTGAATATCTAACTATATCACATCCTATAGTTCTCCATTGTCTCCCCCTACGAGAAACATCTTCAAACCATTTCAAAAAAAGTTTGTTCACAGTGATTATTCGGGTGAGATCCAAGATGGCGGCGATCCAGTAGGTCTGTCCTGCTGAGCTCCGCACCAGAACCCAGACAAAGTGATGCATTCACCCCCTCTTTCTTCCCTAATGTGGGAAAATCAGTCGTTTATGATCCCCAGGATTGCCCTCTGCCATTTTAAGCGAGTAAGGAAAATGACTAAGGAAAAATGACCACAAGGATCACAACCCGCAGGGCATTGCAGCAATGGATACGCCCGTGGCTGTGATGTCGGCCTCCCCGAGCACCCCAGGGAACTTATTTGTGGAGCAGAGCCTGGTCTCGGAGTGCAGGAGCCTGCGAGAGAAGATTGAGTCAGCAATGGAGGAGACCTGAACCATGCTGGAACTGATCTCAGCCATGCTGCAGAAGCTTGACCAGGAGATCCAGCGTCTTGGGCCACACGTCGTGGAGGTGGAGAGTGGACCGCGGCTTCGGAAAACATGGCAGAATCCTCAGCGGGTCGGGTCTAAGCGCTGGAATATTAGGTACAGGCTTAGTAGAGCAGGTCGAGGACCTCAAAAATCAGAGCCGTCAAAACATCAGCCTGGTCAGGCTGCCGGAACGGGAAAAAGAAAGCCAGCTCGTCAGCGTCTTGGAACAATGGCTCAGACAATTTTTGAAGCTGCATGTGAGGGCAGACTGAGTGCGGGACAACCGGACACATTGGGTCGCAGTGTGCAGGCCTGGATCGGACCAGCGCCTCGCCTGGTCCTTGTGCAACGCCAGCACGATAGAGAAAAACAGGTGCTGGAAGCTTCTCGAGCTCTGCGGAAGGATCCATAGGCTCTGATCTACAAAGGTTCACGAATTATCTTTTTTCCAAGACCTTTCTACGGCTGTGACTCGCAAGAGGCAAGCCTTTGAAAAGGCAAAAGGGAGACTGAGTGACATGAATATTCTGTACTTGGTAAGATATCCAGCAATATTACGTTTCAGTCATAGCGGGTCTGTGTTTAATTTTGCCTCAATAGAAAACGCAAAGGACTTCCTGTACACATTAAAATAGACTGGCTGGTTCAAATAATATGGACAATTGTGTTCCCTTTGTTTTCTCTGGGGTTTGCCTGGTTTACCTCGTTTTGGGTTTTTTTTTTAGTATGTGGAGGTCCCGTTTTTCCTTTTTCACTCTCCTCCTTTCTTCCTCCCATCCCATTATCCTTTGTTTTTTTCTATCATTTGCTTTTAGTTTCTCTCTCTTAGTACAGAATGGAAAAGGGGGTTGGGAGAGATGGGGGTAGTTACATTTTGTTTCATCTGGACTGCCTCCGGTGTAAGTATGGATGGGACAGGGTTGAATGCCCACTTTTAATTTTCTTGTTGTAAGACCTGTGTAACCTTTTTTAACTTTGTTTTGTCTGGGTTGAGAGCGGCTTCAGCTAGGAGGAGCCATGGGGGATTAATGGATAGTATGAGCGTCCCCTGTGGGCAAGGGGGAAAGTCTATGCTTACTTATGGTCTATATTGATTCATGGGAGAAATAGTTGTTAGAAGTTTTGATTTGGTTGTTTTTGTCGTAACATTTTCAAGTTTATACGAACTGTTTACAGCTTTCACGGGGCGCGCTATAAATGGGGTACTTCTCCCAGTGGGTCATGGGCTGCTTCGGATGGTTATAGATAACCGCTAGTTTAAATGGTGCACCTGGAATGTTAAAGGGAGCCATTCACTGATTAAGAGAAAAAATAGTGAAAAAAGGGAAATGGTTGATGTAGCCTTGCTGCAGGAAACACATCTAACCGATAAGGAGCATTTACACTTACAGCAGGGAAGGTTCAGATGGGTGTTTTCTCATCCTTTAATTCAACAAGTTGTGGAGTAGCTATACTCATTCATAAGAACCTTCCACATCAGTTGTTTGATCAAATTAAGAATGCATGTGGGTGGTCTCTGATCCTTAAAGCTTGAATACATCGAGAGGCATACTGGACCTTGATTAATATTGCCCCAGCACACCCCCACAAGTTTCAATTAGTTGCGCTCACAAGGTCGATGATCCTTGGGGCACGTCATACAATTAAGGGGAGACTTTAATTGATGTATGGACTCCGAGGTGGATAGGATGTCGAGGGGTCTCGCGGGTATTTCCCCGCCACCCAGGCAGCTGGTGGACCTGAACAGGTGGATGTGTGAGATTTCTTCACCCTGAAGATGGGACTTCATTTTTTTTCTAACCCACATAAATGCTATACTAGGATTGACATATTGTATGCCCCATTGGTCTTTTTAAATTCGGTGATGTCCTGAAGAATTGGGAACGTAGCCATTTCTGATCATGTGCCAGTGTACATGGAGGTCAAGGATGTTAGTGATGGGACAGGCTCACGGCACTGGCACGTGGATCCTTTCCTCCTGAAGGATAGCAAATTCATTGAGTATTTTTCAGGGGAATTTAATTTTTTTGGAACATGAACTTGTGTACGGCCCGTAATCCGACGGTGCTCTGGGAGACTGTCAAAGCATATATAAGGGATTTGATTATTTCTTACTCGGCGACTCAGAAGCGGCAGAAGGGAGAGCAGCAGCATATGCTTGAGGCTCGGCTGAAGAGAGCTGAGACACCATATTTTGTCAGACAGTCTGTAACTTAATTGCAGCAGATTACAGCCCTCTGGACTGCTCTGAATGCTGCACTCGCCTAGACAGCAAAGAGAGAGATTTCCTTTGCGAAACAGAAGTTATTCGAGCATGGTGATAACCAAGTAGGATATTAGGCATACTTGGCCAGAAAGAAGATTGCTGCTATTATCACCCATGATCCCAAAAAAAATTAATGCAGAGTTCAGGAAGTTCTACTCTGGGTTGTTCCAGTTAGCGGGCTGGAAGGACTGATTGGCGACGATAGAGTCCTTTATTAAGACCTTGGACCTCCCACGTGTAAGTTCAGAGCAGGCGTCTCTTTACATTTCCCCTCTGACAATCCGAGAGATGCAGGAGACAGTGAGACAGCTGCAGAGTGGTAAACCCCCAGCCCAGATGGATTTTCGGAGTGAGATTTAGAAGGAATTCATAGACATGCTGGCTGGGTCAATGTTGGTTACGTACAATTATTTGTACAGTTAGGACTGCCTCCCATCCTCTCTGACAAAGGGAAATATTTATCTTATTCACAAGAGAGGGAAAGTCCCAGAGGATTGCACTTTGTATATGCCTATATCATTATTAAACGTGGACTTTAACATTTTGTCGAAAATGCTGGCTTTGAAGGTCCATTGTGGAAGAGCTGAAAATGTGGTGCTGGAAAAACGCAGCAGGTCAGGCAGCATCCAAGGAGCAGGAGAATCGACGTTTCGGACATGAGCCCTTCTTCAGGAAGAGGGGCTCATGTCTGAAACGTCGATTCTTCCGCTCCTTGGATGCTGGCTGACCTGCTGTGCTTTTCCAGCAACACATTTTCAGCTCTGATCTCCAGCATCTGCAGTCCTCACTTTCTCTATTGTGAAAGAGGACCATTTTTATTAGCAGCCGTAGGTCCTCTGATAATATTAGAAGAGTGCTAAGTATGGTTCCAGTGTGACAGCAAAGTTCGATTCCAGGCTCGGTAGTCTCCCTGGATGCAGATAAAGCATTTTACCAGAGGGAGTAGATACGCAACTTTTATGTCCTTGAATTGTTTGTTATTGGAGGGATCTTCGCCAGGTGGGTGGCAGTGTTATATAGTGACCCGAAAGCAACGGATTTCACTAATGGTATAAGGTCTGCCAATTTTAGCATTGACAGCGGTAGCCAACAAAGTTGCCCCCTTTCACTGTTACCATTTACATTAATGATTGAGCCGCTGGCAGAAGCCATCTGGAGGGACGCCAATATCACTGCCATGGAGGTAGGATCAGGAAGGCATAAGATCACCCTTTAAGCAGATGTTGTTCCTCTCTTTCTAACTAACTCAATGATATCTGTGTCTTGTTTAGTATGAATGATTAATTTATTTGGATCTTTCTCAGGGTATAAAATCAATTTTATGAAATCGGAGGCCATCCCTGTTGGGGGTCTTATTAGAGTATCCGACCTTGGGTGGAATCTGATTCCCTTCCAGATGGTCACAAGGAAGTTTAGGTATTTTTATCATCCAAGCCTTCGATCAATTACATAAAGCTAACTTCGTGCAGTTGCTAGAGAAGATAAGACAGAATCTTCCAATATCCTGTTTGAGTTAGCTCTGGTTAAAAGGAATGTCCTTTCTTGTTTATGATACACCATGCCAATGTTCCCTTTGACGCTGCCCAGGCAGGCGCTACGGAGGCTTAACAGTTGGCTTTGATCTTTCATCCGCCGTCACAGATGGCCTCCTATTAACCTGGAACAAATTGCAGACACAGTGAATGGGGGGGCGTGTCGATTTTCAGAAATACCAACCAAGTTCCTTGCTTTCCGATGTGACTGATTGGGCTTGTCAGGACCCCTGGTCAATTTGGCAGGACATCGAAGCCTTCTAGGCAAATTGTCCTCTCATTAATCTGTTGTTCATCGACAAGATGAGGACTATTATGGAGAATTGCAGAAACCGATTGTCCTTAACACAGTGAAAGCATGGAGAATGATGGGAAAAGTTGAGAGCACTTTACAAAACAAAAACTTCTGCTTTCACTCTCATTGTAGTACTTGTAGGATTCCAGCCGGGATTTATGGATTCTGGCTTTAGGCTCTGGGAGTCCAGATGAATTTCCTGTTTGGGAGAATTTTTTGACAGGGAGGTCATGATGAATTTTGAGCAACTGAGCCAAGAATATGAGGTATCTGGGAGGGACCTCTTTTGTTACTTTCAGCTTCAGGACTTTATCCAGAAAAAACACAACATTAATGGTTCGTCTCTGTAAGTCAGATATGGAGACGAGAGTGCTTCAGAGTACGGGCACTCTCTCGTTCAGCACCTTCTGTCATTTATTAGGACGTAGTGTCTCGAAGGATATTGATCCTGTTACACCAGAACAGGAAGAGGCTATTCGGTCCATGGAGCCTGATATACAGTTACGGGAGGAGGCCAGTCAGCTCCTCGAGTCGATAACACTGGGCCCAGAGTAGGCCATGCAGCACAGTACCCTGTTATGTAGCAATAGGATCAATCTATTCAGCCTCCTCAAGTCTGTAACATAGGAAATGGAAGAGGTCACACAGGGACTGGAGATTGGTGTACTGGGATATCAGGAGGATATTCAGTCCCATCGAGCCTGTTGCACGGGAATTGGAGAAGGATGCAAACTATATGAGATTTCTTATGGGAAAGAAAGAAGAAGTTTACCTCACATGTCTGGTGTATGGGAACAGAAGAAGGCCAATCATTCCATCAGTCCTATATCAGGGATTCAGGAGAGACAGTTCAGTATCTCCATCCTGTGATGGAGGAATATGAGAAGTTTTTTCAGCCCCTCAAACTGTTACACAGCAACAGAAAGATTGCATAAGCCCTCACGACTCTTACGCATCAACAGGAGGTGGTCAGGCAGACTATCGAGATGGTGATGTGGAACACCAGAAAGACATCAGCCCATCGATTTTGTGCACAAGGAAGAGAATGACTCCATTCGGCGACTCAGACCTCTTACACAGTAATCAGAGCTGGTCATTTCACGCCATGTGCCAATTATACAGGATTGGAGCGAACAAAGAGATTATAGAAAGTTAAGAATTTAGAATTATCACCTTCTCGATGGAATATAAAGTAGTGAGAAAACTGTTGAAATATAAGAAATATTGTTAAAGTCGATTATTCAGGAACTAATGACAAGAAATTTGAAAAGTAAAACCACAATCCATCAGAATCAACATGATTTGGATCGTGGGGATCCGAGAGATGAAATATTTAGACTTCCAGAAGGCATTGAATAGCTCAGCACAAATGATTAATCTGCAGAATAAGATCGGTTACGATTAAAAGTAATTTATCAACTTGGACACAGGCTTGGCGAGGCAACAAAATGCAGTGAGATGGAAAAATATGGGTGATTTTCTGTTGGCAAAATTCAACTTTTGGGAAACCATATGTCTTGGTCCCCAGGCCCCAACTAGTTCCAATCTATAGTCTTTAGTAGTTGAGAGGATAGAACATGTTATAACCAAATTAACAGATGAGACTAACTTAGGTGAGAAATTGCAATGACGATGCAAGAAATTAGAAAATGTATATGGATAGGTTGGGGCAACATTTGACAGAAGAAACTGAACAACGAAAAGTATGAATGTTTCCGTTCGGATCAGTGTAGCAGAAAGGCAAATTATTATCAAAATGGAGAGAGACTTCAGAATGATCAAGTGCAGAGAGATCTGGCTGTCCGCGTCCATACTATAGAATACTCTGCTGTAGGTACAGCAGATAATGAGAAAGGCAAGTGCAACATTGGCATTTATTTCTAAAACAATGGATTATAAAGGGAGGGAGGTGTGAGATCACAACTGAGTTCTGTGTGCAGTCTTGGTGTCCTGACTATAGGAGGGATGAATTTGCCATGGAGGCAGTTCAGAAGTGGTTTACTCGATTTACTCCAGAGATGAGGAGATTGCCCTCTGAAGAGAGATTGAGCAGTTCAGGCCAACACTGCCTGGAGTCTAGAAAAATGAGAGGAGATATCGGAGGTCTGGACGATGTTAAAGGTGATTTACAATGTAGATGTGAAGTTGATATTTCCTCATGTGGTACAATCTCGAACGATCCGAAACCCATAGTTTTAGGATGAGGTGGGGGAGAATTTAAACAGGGGTGAGGAGAACGTACTTCTGTCACAGGGTTGGGAATCAGTGTAATTCACTGCCCCAGAGTGCAGTAGGTGCTGGGATATTGAGTAAGTGAAGGAATATGGAGAGCGGACAGGAACGTGGAACTGAGACCGCAATGACATCAGCTATGATTGTATTCAATGTCGGAAGAGGCCTGAGGGGCTGGATTGCCGAACTGATGCTCTTTGTTCTTATTCAGCGCTTTGAATGTGTTACACATAAATGAAGGAGGACTAGTTATCAGACAGGAAGCAGACACTCCGGATAAATCAGCCTTAGTCAGTTTGACAGAACGTCACAGTGGAGTCACACAGTGACCAGTGCAGTGTCCACACCTCCTTACAATCTGTATAAATGATCAGGAGGAGTGGAACAAATGTACTGAAACTATGTATGCCGATTAAACTAAGATAAACAGGAAACTAAATTATCAAGGGAAGGTGGAGAGTCTGTAATTGGATATGGACAGGTGAAAACAATGGATAAAAGTTTAGCAAATGGGATTAAAGATAATATATCGTCTGTCATTTTCTTTAGGAAGAATGGTAGGTAGTATGTTACCGAAACGGAAAAATACTACAGGACTTAGTGATGCAGTGTGTACTGGAGGGTTCATTCTGACCCGATCAGACACGGGAAGTGTTGATTTATCTTCCTGATGTTCCCAGGGACCCCATTGCTCTCAACCACCATATATATTCTATGTATCCAAATGGTGATGTTGACGTCGTCATACTGGGAATTGATGAATCTGTCACTCACTCCTGCCTGGAAAGTTCGGGATCATAGAAGCTGAGTGAAACAGTGAGCCTGGCTGCACCGTCCTCCCACTGCTGTGAAGATGCAGATCGTGTTGAAGGAAGTGCCACCACTCTGTGACCAGCTTCTTGTTCAATCAGGGTCCTCTCACACTCTGCTCCTGAGTTAAATGTAACTTGGGAAGCTGTTCCTGGAAAACCCGGTGTGGATACAGAAGATCCCTTTTCCCAAGGACACTCACTCCGTGGTTTCAGATCTTCCTCTCTGTGCAGCCTCTGCACCATTTGTTGTTCATCTTACAGGCGCAGGTGTTGAAACTACAGTCCGTATGCTCCAACCAGAGTTGGGTCGCCAAATTCTCATGTCTCCCTGAATGTCTGAGGCAGCTCACAGCAAAACCTGAGGCAAACCATCCCCAGCACCTCCACTAATTTTTCAATAACAGGAGTCAGTTAGAAGCCCCTCAGCTACAAGTTAGATGCCTGCTCTTTTAGCATTATACTCGAGAGGTTTCCTCGTGTTACTGACTACACAATCATCTGAGAGGGACAAGCACAGGGGTTCAGTGGACACGCACAGTCCAAGGTTCAAAGGCGTGTCTCAAGCTATTGGAACCCCTGTCCAACATGGAGCACCACATGGGGCACACCGGGAAGTGAACAATAATCCAGCACACACACAACCCTGTCCATGGATCACCACATGGGCCACACCGGGAAGTGAACAATAGCCCAGCACACACACCCCCTGCCCATGGAGCAGTACATGGGGCACACCGGGAAGTGAGTAACAGTCATACACATACACCCCTGTCTATGGAGTACCACATGGGGAACACCAGGAAGTGAGCAACAGTCAAACACATACACCCCTGTCTATGGAGTACCACATGGGGCACACCCAGAAGTGAACAACTGCCAAACACATACACCCCTATCTATGGAGTACCACATGGGACACATCGGGAAGTGAACAACAGCCCAGCACACACCTCCCTGTCCATGGAGGACGACATGGGACAAGCCGGGAAGTGAGCAACAGTCAAACACACACCCCTGTCCATGGAGCACCACATGAGACACACCAGGAAGTGAACAACAGCCCAGCACACACACCCCTGTCTATGGCGCACCACATGGAACTCACCGGGAAGTGAACAGCAGTCTGACACATACCATTTCATTGTTTCTGAGCTTCACAATGCCAGCTCTCGATACACTCGGGATCCAAATGGGACACACAGACGGGACGTCCAGGAGACCACGATCCATTCGTTTTGCACATTGTTTCTGAGTTTCATAATGATTTCCCAGGGATTCCAGGGATATGAGCACCAACGGCCAGATTAAGCTACAGAAGGACGGATATTCATGTTACATTGGATGATCGACAAGTTCAGTAAAGAGGCAAATGGGATAAACTGGATGAGTAGTATTTTCGTAGGTCCAATAACAAAAAATAAGAATATAAAGTAAATGTGCTGATAAATCAGCTGAAATCCATGTCACAGAATCAGACACCATAATCCAGATGATATATCTGTGCAGCATGTAGCAGTGTTCAGACCAGGCTAGTATACTGCTCAATACAACCCAGAAATCTGTGCAGACCACACCAGTCCAAGAACTGCCTCTCCAGCACTGGGAGCTATGCCGTGAACAGCAGTGAATTGTTATGTAAACCAGGAGCATTTATCCTCCGAGCATGTAGAGCTGTGTACACCACCCCAGTGCATTGAACTGTAAACCAGGAGGAGTTACCCTCTCAGCATGTGGAGCTGTGTACACTGCCCCTGTGCATTGTGCAGTAGCACTGTGTGAGATCACTGCCCAGTGTGGGGAAACCTGCAGCCAATGCTGGAAGTGACAGGATGTGCAGCTCCAATCCATTTGCAGCTCCATATCTCCATTGTATCAATGGATGTAGAATATCTCAAGAGGAAGGAGGAAAATGACTTAAGGTTAAGTAGGCAAGGATCAGACAAGGGTCTAGAGTGTTTCAAGGTAGTCAGGAAGAAAGTGAAGAATAATCTCAGGAGAGCGAGAAGCGGGCATGAAAAAGACTTGGTGAGTAGGATTAAGATAAAACTTAAGATGTTCTATACTTTTGTGAGGAACAAGATGATGGCTTTAGTGAGGGTAGGACTCATCAGGATAGTGGAGGGAACTTGCGCCAGGAGTCAGAGGAGGTAGGGGAACATAGAATATAGAACACTACAGCGCAGTACAGGCCCTTCGGCCGTCGATATTGAATCGACCTGTCATACCAATCTGAAGCCTATCTAACCGACACTATTCCATGGACGTCCATATGCTTGTCCAATGACGACTTAAATGTACTTAAAGTTGGCGAATCTACTACCGTTGCAGACAAAGCATTCCAAAGTTCTCTCTTTAGGTCTTTCCTGGCTACCTTGTAACCCTCAAGCACCCTAACTGAGCCTTCACATCGCATCCTAACAAAAGTCGCCGTGTTCCTCTTGACCAGAGATTCCACTTCATTCGTAAACCACGGCTCCCGCGCTGTACAGCTTCCTCCCTGCCTGACAGGTACATACATATCTAGGACACACAGTAGCTTTTCCTTGAATAAGCTCCACATTTCTAATGTGCCTATCCCCTGCAGTTTCGTTCCCCATCATATGCTTCCTAAATCTTGCCTAATGGCATCGTAATTGCCTTTCCCCCAGCTGTAACTCTTACCCTGTGGTATACACCTATCCCTTTCTATCACTAAAGTAAACATAATGGAATTGTGATTGCTATCATCAAAGTCCTCACCTACTTCCAAGTCTAACACCTCACCAGGCGCATTACCCATTATCAAAACTAATGTGGCTTCGCCCCTTGTTGGCCAGTCTATATACTGTGTCAGGAAGCCCACCTGCACACACTGGACAAAATCTGACCCCTCTATAGTACTCGTACTATAGTGTTCCCATTCAATATTTCAAAAGTTGAAGTTCCCCATTACATCTACCCTGTCTCTGTCACTCCTATCGAGAATCATCTTTGCTATTCTTCCCTCTACATCTCTAGAACTATTCGGAGGCCTATAGAAAACTCCCAACGGGGTGACCTCCCCTTTTCTCTTGCTAACTTCAGCCCATACCACCTCAGTTGATGAGTCCTCAAACATCCTTTCTGCAACTGCAATACTGTCCTTGACCAACAATGTAATGCCTCCCCCTCTTTTAACATCTTCTCTGTTCTTACTGAAACATCTAAATCCTGGAACCTGCAACAACTATTCCTGTCCGTGCTCTAACCATGTCTCCAACATGGCCACAACATTGAAGTCCCAGGTATCAAACCATGCTGCAAGTTCACCCACCTTATTCCGGGTGCTCCTGGCGTTGAAATGGACACACTTCAAACCACCCTCTTGCTTGCCAGTGCTATCTTGCATCTCTGAAACTTGATTTTGGACCTCCCTACTCTCAACCCTTTCTATACTCTAACTAAAATTTTGGCTCCCATCCCCTTGCTGGATTAGTTTAAACCCACCCCAATAGCCTGAGTGATTTCCACCCCCCCCCAAGGATATTGGTACCCCTCTGGTTCAGATGAAGCCCATCCTGCTTGTAGACGTCCCACCTACCCCAGAAAGAGCCCCAATTATCCAAGAATCCAAAACCCTCCCTCCTGCACCATTCCTGTAGCCACGTGTTCACCTTCTCTCTCTCCCTATTCCTTGCCTCACTAGCATGTGGCGCGGGCAAGAAACCAGAGGCAACAACTCTGTTCATCCTAGCTCAAAGCTTGCATCCTAGCTCCCTGAATTTCTGCCTTAAATCCCCATCTCGCTTCCTACCTATGTCGTTGGTGCCTATGTGGACCACGACCTGGGGCTGTTCCGTCTCCCCCTTAAGTATCCCAAAAACACGATTCGAGACATCACAAACTCTGGCACCTGGGAGGCAACACACCAACCGTGAGTCTCTCTCGTCCCTACAGAACCTCCTATCTGACCCACTAACTATAGAGTCCCCAATCACTACTGCTCTGCTCCTCTTCCCCTTTCCCTTCTGAGCAGCAGGGACAGACGCTGCGCCAGAGCCGTCTACCCACTGCTCTACCCTTGTAAGTCCACCCCCCCCCCCCGATATATCCAAAAGGGTATATTTATTGTTGAGGTGAATGGCCACAAGGGATCTCTGCACTGCCGGTTCCCTTTCCGTCCCCTGACTGTAACCCATTTGCCTTTTTCTTGTACCTTAGGTGTGACTACCTCCCTGTAACTCCTCTCAATAATCCCCTCTGCCACCCAAATGATTCGAAGTTCATCCAGCTCCAGCTCCAGTTCCCTAACGCGGTTTTCAAGGAGCTGGAATCAGTTGCAATTCCAGGAGATGTAGTCAGCAATGACGCTGGTGGTGACCCTTACCTCCCACATTCTGCAGGAGGAATATTCAACTGCCCTAACCTCCATCCCCACTAGTCTAAACTCCCAAAGAGACGGCTGGAAAAAAATAAGGAATAGAAAAACTCGTTAACTTTCCATGCTGTGGCACAGAGGTTCTTTGATTTTGGTTAGAGGAGAAGGATGGGTGCTTTAACAGATTATAAGGCAAGGTAAGCTTTTCTGGGTGTTTGGTTTAATTCAGAAACGGGTTCATTGTTGTGTCGTAACAGCACACTTGGAACATTGTGTTTGGTTCTCGTCGCCTTGTTATAGGAAAGATATAGAAGCTATAGTGAGGGTGCAGAGGAATCCCTAGGGATCAACGGAAATATTGGCACACACCACACGATCGAGTGAAATATTGAGGAAGTCACCACGCGAAAAATAAATACTGGCAGATTCTGCATGTCTGTATAAACGTCAGTGTGTCAGTGTTTGTGGTGTGTCTGTACTGATGCCTGTATATCTGTGTGTGCACGTGCATCAGTGTATCGGGATTTGTCTCTGTGTGCTTTAGTATCTGTGTGACCGCACCAGTCTCTATGTGTGCCTGCTTATCTATATGCATATCTTTATATATCTGCGTGTCTCTGAGCGTATCTGAGCGCACAGCGGATCTGGCAGACTCTGTGGTGTTTAAAGTGATGCAATGTCCACCTCTGCTGGCCTTCACACTCCACTGCATTGATGGCAGTGGAGGGAGAAAACCATAAGGGATTCAGTCTAGGAGGTGCAGAGAGGGGGGTAGATCATAGCACCATTCAAACTGACAGCACCAGCTGCACAGAGGCACACACACACACACATACACACACACACACACACACACACACACACACACACACACACACACACACACACACACACACACACACACACACACACAGTTGGGTATAGCGAGGATCATAATTGTACTGAGGACACTCAGAGTGGCGAATGCTCCTGAGTAATATCTGTGCCCGCTCTGTAATGTGAAAGTGATTTGTCTTTGAAGATTATTCGTTACACAAAGTGTACACCTTCAAGAGTAGTTTCACTGCAACTGCATCCAAGCAACTTTGACCAAATCATCTGTAAGGTGATGTGATGAATTTATGACACGTTCTTTAAATTGAAATATTTTATAATTCACCCCTACAAGGTGTAAGTGAGAAAGGATTGAAAAGTCCTGAAACTGGCCCAGTGGAGGTGGTAATATATCTAGGTGTCAGACAAAATTGTTCTGTGCATCCAGAGAATTTTGCAAAACCAAACAGCCGTGCAATGTGAGAGATTCACAGTATTTGATGTCATCACATAGAAAAAAACTGACACTTGTGCAGTGGCATGGGGAGACCAGCAGAGGGTGGCATATTATGACGAGAACCTGAACAGGGACAGACGCAGAGGTGGACGATGGGAGTAAGGGTTTATCTCAATTTCAATGGATTTACCCCCAAAATCACAGAGCCATCATTTCACAGAGATGCACACAAACATACATAGACACATTCAACACACAACACGTATACATACAGATATGGACACTTACACACAAACACATGCACACGCCCGCACACACAGTGGTTTCTTTAAGATAGAGATAAGTATGTTTTTCATGAATAAGGGAATCAATGGTCAGTTGGTGAAGGCAGGAAAATGTGTCTGAGAAACATTTTAGCTGTGACCAACCCACACAGCAGATCCAAGGATCTAAATGGCGTAATTCTGTTCCAATTTCCTATTTTGTGAAGGGATTCATTTTGGAAGTCGAATTTGAATGCAGATTACTGGGTCAAATGTAGGATTCATCGCAGTTTGGAGTAACAAAAAATCTTGGGGTCCATGTCTGCAGGTCTCTCATTTGCCACTTAAGTTGATAGGGTTGTTAAGAAGGCGCATGGTGTGTTGGTTTTCATTAGCAGGGGGACTGTGTTGAAGAGCCGCGAGATTATGTTGCAGGTCTGTAAAGCTCTGGTGAGGCCACAATGAAGTGTTTTGGTCGCCTCATTATAGAAAGGATATGGAGGCTTTAGAACGGGTGTAGAGGAGATTTACCAGAATGCTGCCTGGACTAGAGAGCTTGTCTTATGAAAAAAGGTTGAGGGAGCTATGGCTTTTCTCATTGGAGTAAAGAAGGATGAGAGGTAACTTGATAGAGCTGAACAAGATGGTGAGAGTTACAGACAGCGTAAATAGCCAGAGACTTCTTCCCAGGGTGGAAATGATTGTCACGAGGTGAGCATAATTTTAAGGTGTTTGGAGAAAGGTTTTGGAAGATGTCAAAGGCAGTGAGAAACAGCCCCACTCCCTCTCCCCACAAACCAGATCCCAGGTACTGTGAGACAGCCGTACTAACCACTGAGACACCAGCACCCCTCCCCCTCCCCCAAAACCGGGTCCCTGGTACTATGAGACAGCCGTACTAACCACTGAGACACCATGTACCCCCTCCCACTCCTAACCAAACCGGGTCCCAGGTACTGTGAGACAGCCGTGCTAACCACTGAAACATCATGCCCCTCTCCCCCTCGCCCCAAAACGGAGCCCTGGTACTGTGAGACAGCCGTGCTAACCACTGAGACACCATTCCCCCGTCCCTGCCCCTCCCCCTAAACGGAGTCACTGTGCTCGGTAATACTGGGAAAAATGTAATTAAAAGTGATGAGCTGAGATCTATGATGTTGTAGCCATAACAGAGACATGGGTTTCTCAGGGGCAGGAATGGTTGCTGGATGTTCCTGGGTTTAGAACATTTAAAAAGAATGGAGAGGAAGTAAAAAGAGGAGGGGGTGTAGCACTGCTAATCAGACAGGGTATCACAGCTACAGGAGTTACCATTGTCGAGGAGTGTCTGCCTACTGAGGCAGTATGGGTGGAAATTAGGAACAGTAAGGCAGCAATCACCTCATTAGAGGTTTACTACAGGCCCCCCAATAGAAGCAGGGAGATTGAAGAAAGCATAGGTCGGCAGATTTTGGAAAAGTGTGAATGGAATAGGGTAGTTGTAATGGGTGACTAGCTTTCCCAATATTGATTGGAAACTCGTTCCAGCAGGTGGTTTGGAAGGAGCTGTTTTTGTAAGGTGTTTTCAGCAGGGTTTCCTAACTCAGTACGCTGACAGGCCGACAAAGGGAAAGGACATTTTGGATTTGGTGCTCGGCAATGAGCTGGGGCAGATGTCAGATCTTGCGGTGGGAGAGCATTTTGGTGATAGTGATCACAACTGCCTCACATTCTATATAGCTATGGAGAAGGCGAGAAGCAAGCACAATGGGAGGATATTTAATTGGGGAAAAGGAAACTATGATACTATCATACAGCGTTGCGAAGCATGGACTGGGAGCAATTGTTCCATGGAAAGGGCACTATAGACATGTGGAGACTGTTTAAGGAACAGTTGTTGCGAGTGATGCATAAATGTGTTTCTTTGAGACAGGCAAGAAGTGGTAAGATAAAGGAACCTTGGATGTCGAGAGCGGAGGAGCTTCTCGTCAAAAGAAAGAAGGCAGCTTATGTAAGGTGGAGGAAGCAAGGGTCTTGCTCAGCTCTAGAGGATTACAGGCAGGCGAGGAAGGTGCTCAAAAATGGTCTGAGGAGAGACAGGAGGGGCAGGAAAAAGGTTTGGCAGGAAGGACTAGGGAGAATCTAAAGGCGTTTTGCACATATGTGAGGAATAAGAGAATGGTCACAGAAAGAGTAGGGCCGATCAGGGATAGCATAGGGAACTTGTGTATAGAGCCTGAGGAGGTAGGGGAAGCCCTAAATGAGTTTTTAGCTTCTGTCTTTACAAAAGAAAAGGACCTTGTAGTGAATGAAACCATTGAGGAGCAGGTAATCATGCTGCAACAGATAGATTGAGGAAGCTGATGTGTTGAAAATTTTGACAAACATTAATATTGACAATATTAATCCCAGACCAGATTTGTCCTTGGCTGCTATGGGAAGCGAGAAACGTGATTGCTTCGCCGCTTGCGAAGATCTTTGCATCCTCGCTCTCCACCGGAGTCGTACCAGAGGACTGGAGGGAGACAAATGTAATTCCTCTCTTCAAGAAAGGAAATAGGGAAATCCCCGGCAATTACAGACCAGTCAGTCTCACATCTGTCATCTGCAAGGTGTAAGAAAGGATTCTGAGGGATAGGGCTTATGACCATCTGGAAGAGCATGGCTTGATTAAAGGCAGTCAGCACGACTTTGTGAGGGGCAGGCCATGCCTCACAAATCTTATTGAGTTCTTTGACCATGTTACTCGCCACGTTGATGAGGTTCGAGCGGTGGATGTTGTATATCTGGACTTCAGTTAGGCATTTGATAAGGTTCCCCATGGTAGGCTCGTTCAGAAGGTCAGGAGGAATGGGATACAGGGAAAGTTAGCTGTCTGGATACAGAATTGGCTGGTCGACAGAAGGCATCGAGTGGTAGTGGAAGGAAAATATTCTGCCTGGAAGTCAGTGATGAATGTCTACACTTTGTAATTTTTATTAATAACTTGGATAAGGAGATTGAAGGATAGGTTAGCAAGTTTGCAGAGGACACAAAGGTTGGAGGTATCATTGACAGTATACAGGACTGTTGTAGGCTGCAGCATCACATTGCCAGGATGCAGATATAGGCTGAGAGGTGGTAGATGGAATTCAAACTGGATAAATGCGAGGTGATGCATCTTGGAAGATCGAACTTGAAAGTTGAGTACAGGATTGTTGGCAGTGTGGAGAAACAGAGGGATCTTGGTGTGCAGGTACAAAGATCCCTTAAAATTTCCACCCAGGTGGACAGGGTTGTTAAGAAAGCATATGGTGTTTTGGCTTTCATTAACAGGGGGATTGTGTTTATGAGCCGTGAGATCTTGTTGCAGCTCTATAAAACTTTGGTTAGAACGCACTTGGAATACTGTGTCCAGTTCTGGTCGCCCTACTATAGGAAAGATGTGGATGCTTTGGAGAGGGTTCAGGGGAGGTTTACCAGGATGCTGCCTGGACTGGAGGGCTTAGCTTACGAGTTGACTGAGCTCGGACTTTTTTTGTTGGAAAAAAGAAGGAAGAGAGGGGTCCTAATTGAAGTGTACAAGATATTGAGAGGCACAGATAGAGTTGATAGCCAGAAACCTTTTCCCAGGGCAGCAATTGTTAACACGAGGGGTCATAGTTTTACGCTGTTTGGCGGAAAGTATAGAGCAGATGTCAGAGGCAGGTTCTTTACGCAGAGAGTTGTGAGAGCATGGAATGCGTTGCCAGCAGCAGTTGTGGAAGCAAGGTCATTGGGGATATTTAACAGACTGCTGAACATGCATATGGTCACAGAAATTTGAGAGTTCGTACATTAGGTTTACCTCACATGAGGATCAATGGTCGGGGCACAACACCGTGGGCTGAAGGGCCTGTTCTGTGCTGTACTGTTCTATGTTCTAAACAGTAAACAGTGACAATACGCCACAAATGAGTCAGGATCTGGAGGTAGAGACAGAGGCAGCATATTGAGTCTGATATGATCCTCTTCTGAAAAACTGATATTGGAATCAAAAAGTTAATTGTGTTTCTATCTGCTTAGAACCTGCAAATGTTTTTAGATTAGATTAGATTACATTACAGCGTGGAAACAGGCCCTTCGGCCCAACAAATCCACACCGACCCGCCGGAGTGTTACCCACCCATACCCGTACATTTACCCCTTACCTCACATTACGGGCAATTTAGCATGGCCAATTCACCTGACCTGCACATCCTTGGAATGTGGGAGGAAACCGGAGCACCCGGAGGAAACACACGCAGATACGGGGCGAACGTGCAAACTCCACACAGTCGCCTGAGGCAGGAATTGAACCCAGGTGTCTGGCGCTGTGAAGCAGCAGTGCTAACCACTGTGCCACCGTGTCGCCCACTACCGATGCACTTTCCTGCACTTTCAATTTAGCTACTCTTTTGGACAGTGGATATTTGTCTGATCTGAAAAGGAAAAGCGAAGCTGCCATTTCTATTGCCGCTCAAGAATTTGGTTATGGTTTTTGAATGAAAAATGAAAAACTATGTGCCTGACAGCTCCCCAAATACCGATAGTTTATTGCCATTGTCATAATGCATTATGAAAATGTGAACTCGGTGGTCATGATATCACATGATCAATCCTCTGAAAGTAACTGATTGAAGTACTGATCCCAATTGTTAACAATGTCTTAACATGCTCCTGATGTCACTGGCATTGTACTGATCCAGCAAGATCTTACCTTTCCGAGATTTTCCATATATCTATGAAAACATAAAATATCTTTGTATTTTTTAACAAGACATATTCGTCCAGGGTTTTGGAAGGCACTAGCAAAGGCAGAGTTTATTTGTCATCCTCAATGGCTCTGGAATAAGTGACACAGTGTTGCCCTGTTTTACCTCTTCAATCCAAAATGATGCAAATCCAGACAGAGCTGTTTGTAGGGGCATTCCAAGATTTTTTACAAATACTTGTGAAGGATCAGCAAATTAGTCCCTAGTCAGGATGACATGCAACTTGGAAGATAACTTTCAGAGACTGATTTTTCTCTTGTTCCCATTTCCAGTGCAGAATGTTCTCTAATTCCCATTAATCACAGTTTTTCTCAGGGTCCTTGATTCCACCTTCAGCCAAGTCCTGCTTCGATTGAAAGGGAAGTCACTCTGATCTTACCTCAAATTACACGGGCAAATCAGTTGAAAGAATAAGGAGCAAAAGACAAGAGCACTGTTTGGTTGAACAATGTCCTCGTAATATTCAAAAGAAAATTAATGCACGGTCTTCCTTTATGCATTATGTCAACATGACATCACTTCTCAAACAATATTCTGAACCGTGGGTGTTTGTTCTTTTAATTTGCTTCCAATTCAGTGTAGAAATGAGAACGTGAATTGATCTTCTATGGTGTGTTTATAATCCAGAATTTAATTCAATCTTTATCATCATTGCTCTAGCTCTTTGAAACAAAAATAATGAATGAGTCTGTGTCCATCCTGCAGATGAAAAAGTTCTTTCAGTTCTGACAATTGCAGTGAATGTTGTAACGAATAAGCTGCAGGCCCACGTAAAATGAAAATGATGTAAGGCAAGGTGCCAAACGCTATTCCAAGATTAATTATGTCCAAGCATTATGAATAATACATGCAGAGGGGCGGAGTATAAAAGCAGAATTCAGCTCCATGTCCAAAATACTGTTTGTGGCTCCCTCACAAAAGACCACAACTGATTCACGGAGGAAATGCACCAAAATAGGAAAAACAAGAGACTGGAATTCCCAATTCTGCAACCACATCGGTAGAACAGGAAGAAAATCAAGGTTTGTTTCTGAAATTCATAAATTGTGATTATATGAATGTGGTATATGTGGGGGGGGGGGGGGATGTTGGAGGTTGATAAACAATGTTGGACGATGATAAACAATGTTGTAGAAGACAAAATGATTATCCAGGTGGGTCACAGTGAGCAGGAACGTGTTGGTTACAGGAGGGTACAACAGATTTTCAGATGGCCAGATCAATGTCTGATAAAAGGTAACACTGAAATGTGTGAGATGCACTTTGGAAGACGTAACAAGATAAGCGAGAACACAAACCATGAAGATAGTTTAGATTTGCTTTTGGAGCAGAGAAAGGTGAGGGGTGAACCTGACAGAGGTGTATTATAGCATGAGAGGTATGGGACCAGTGAACAGACAACAAGTGTTCCCCTTTGTCAAAGGGTCAAAAACAATGAGAAATACGTTTGAAGTCAAAGATAATATACCAACAGAGGATTTGTGAAATCTGTTTCGAACCCAGAGCATGATATGTGTCAAAAATGCATTGCCTGGGAGGGTGGTTCAGGAAGGTAACCTCACAAACATTATAAAACACTTGTATCAGCACTGGGTGGTGCAGACTCGACGGGCAGTGTCTTTATTACATGATTCCATGTGGTGGCAGCCATGAAATGTCTGATATATTCTGAAGCAGCAACCAATTGGACTTGGTTTGTTCCAATGAACTGTGCTCAGTAAGTGGTGAGATTACAAACAAGCATCATCCCATGGAGTATCAACACTTACTCAACCTAGGACAGCCCAGCCATCTCTGAAATCATCCAGGATAATTCACATGCTCAGTGTAAGAATCGTCCAACAACAGCATCAACATTATTCCAGCTGTTTGACACCATTATTTTAAGTTCACCAATAACATAGAAACAGACTTTGTTTCATTATTATATAGACTTCTCCTGTAAGGTTGCTAGTTCTCTGAAGACTAATAAATTCCTTCCCATATATTCGTATTGACAAAGAGTCTGTTAACGTGCGAGCTGTTCCTCACCAGTAATATTTACTCACAGTTAAACCAGCACATGAGATGTAGTGCTGGTACTCCCTCTCAACAGCCACTTGGATGGATCAACATCAACTGGACTGGAACTTCTCAAGGGCGATTAATGCTGATCTAGCTCCATTAAAATCCCAAATGAACTACGAAGACTATCCGATTTTCTAATAATTATTAAACAACAAGGGCATTTTGTTGATCTGAAGAGTTTGTCGCTGTCTTTGAAATTGTGAGAACTGTGTTATTTTATTTTCAGTATCTAAAGACAAGAAAAATGTAAAACCTAGCATCAGGAGTAAGGAATCAAAATAACTCCATCATGTGATAAGGTCGTGGATGATCTGATTGTGACCTCAATCGCACATTCCTCATTTGTCTTTACAATGTTCGTGCATCATTCTTAGTCAAGAATCTGCCTGCCTCTGCCTGAGGAATATTCAATGCCTTATCCTCCATCGCTGTCTGGGAAGAGAATTGTACAAAGACTCAACACTCTGAGAGGATGACACCAAATCACCATCTTCTTAATAGAGACATTTTTCTGTTTTACTCTCCATCCACTCATGGTAATCTCTCACACAAGCTAAAATATTGTTTTAGAATTCAACTTGAAAGACTACTTGGAATATTTTGAGGTTAAGCAAGACCACATGTTGTTCGCCTAAACCCCAGCAGATCCAGAGCCAGTCATTTCAAGATTTCCTCCTGAAATGAACGCTCCTCCCAGGAGTCAGCTGAGTGAATCTTCTCTGGATTGCATTTCATATCATTGTGGCCATCGCTCTCTCGATGTGGTTACACCACTACATTGTAAATCTGTACAAAATCGTCCCAACTGTATTCTGTTTCAGAAAGTTTCAACATTTGTCTTACCTCCCTAAAAATTTGCTGTACACGTAAAATGTTTATTTTGTAATCCAAGTGCCCGGTTCCGGTTCCTCTGTGCCTAAAGCCAATCTCTCCACTGAAATAATACACTACGTTTCCATTCAACCCGCCAATATCTTTTAGCACAGACACATTTGTCCTACGATGTTCCATACACCAATATTTGCCTGTTCACTTGACCCACCTTAATCTCCTTATAGACTCATGTCCTCTTCATATGTTCCTTCTCGAACAGTTTCAAGTTTTTTTTTAGATTAGTTACAGTGTGAAGACAGGCCCTTCGGCCCAACAAGTCCACACCGACCCGCTGAAGCGCAACTCATCCATTCTCCTCCATTTACCCCTTCACCTAACACTACGGGCAATTTAGCTTGGCCAATTCATCTAACCTGCACATTTTTGGACTGTGGGAGGAAACCGGAGCACCCGGAGGAAACCCACGCTGAATTTTGTATTCTTCCATAATAAAGACAGAATATTTAGCCAAAGAAATACACTGTGGCCATATTGCAAAGTAATTGACAATGAAACATTATTACTGCATGTCTAAACTATAAATTTGAGACAATGCTAAAGTGTTTTGCAGTCGCATCACTCAGTTCCATTACTTAAAATAGAGTCAGATGGTGTGGAATGTGTGTGGGTAAAATTGAAGAACCGTAAAGGTGAAAACCCGTGGTTGGAGTTATGTACAGGTCGACAAATCGTAGTCAGAAGCTGGGGCGCATGATAGATGAGGAGATAGAAACGATATGTAGGAAAGGCAAAGTTACAGTGACTGGGGGGATTTCAATATGCAGGTGGACTGGGAAAATCAGTGGTAGTGGTTTGCAAGGAAAGTAACTTGTGGAATGTCTACAAGATGGCTTTTTGGAGCAGCCTATGGTGCAGGTAACGAGCGAATGGGCAATCATGGATTTAGAGCTGTGCAGTGAGTCAGACGTGATAAGGAAGCTGAAGATAAAGGAACCTTCGGAGGCAGTGATCATACCATGATTGAACCTCCTCTTCAATTTGAGAGGGAGAAAGTAGAATCGGAGTTAATATTACAGCTAACTAAAGACATCTTCAAAGACACAAGGGAGGAGCTGGATAGAATTGACTGGGAGAGGAGCCGAGCAGGAAAGACAGTGGAACAATAATGGCGGGAGTTTCTCCGAGCAATTTAGGAGTCACAGTAGAGATTTATCCACAGGTAAAAGATGCATTGCACAGCGAGGATGAGGCAACAATGGATGACTGGGACAGTCATGGCTGGCGTAAAAGGAAAATAGAAAGTAGATAACATAGCAAATAGCAGTGTGAAACCAGAAGATTTGGAAGCTTCAAAGATGAACAGATGGCAACAAAATAAGAAATAAGGACGGAGAAGATTAAATATAAGGTTAAGCTATCCAGTGATATAAAGGACAATTGTAAGAGTTTCTTTAGACATATAAAAGGCAAAAGAGAAGCAGAAGTGGATATTGGGGCATTGGAAAATGACGCTGGAGAGATAGTCGTGTGGAACAAATAATAGATGAGAAACTGAATAACTATTACGAGAGTGGGCAAAGAAGTGGCAGATGGAGTACAACTTGGGAAAGTGTGAGATGATGCACATTAGTAGGAAGAATACAGTCACAGACTACTTTGTAAGTGTAGAGAAACATCAGGAGTCTGAAGTACAAAGAGAGTTGCGAGTTCCAGTTCAGGATTGTATCTATGTAAACTTGTAGGTTGAGTGAGCAATTAGGAAGGTGTTGTATCTGGTGCACAGTGTGATTGAAATCTTATATTCAGCAAAAGAACAGAGTTAACTCTTACAAACAATATTTGTTTATTGATCACAATTAATATAGAACAATAAAACGTACTATAACGCAATGATAAACTTTACACGATATCTTATGCTTTAACTTAACTTTGGATGATCACAAACCACCCCACTAGAAGTTGACCGGGCTCTACTTGATGATGTCTTCTTGTACTTCTGATGATCTTGGAGGTGTCTTCTCTTTCCCTGGTTATTCTCCAGTTACTGCACTGTGTGGGGATTTGTGGGGATTCTTATCCTTCCAAGTCTTCACGCCCTTTTTGGAAGGTAAGGAGGATCTGCCAATGGAATGATCAGGTTCATTTACCCTGATCAATCAGACTCAACCATGGGTTGGCTCAAGGGCAACATTTCATTGTCCCATTCACCAAGGAGAGGGACATGCTGGATGTTGAGGTTCGGGATAGATCTTTGCGTACTCTGGGTCAAGTCGACATAAAGAGGGAGGAAGTTTTGGATATTCTAAAAGGTAGAAATGTAGACAAGCTCCCAGGTCTGGATGAGATCTACCACAGGTTTCTGAGGGATGTGAGTGAGGAAATAACTGGGGCTTTAACAAATATTTTTGCAGGACCCTTGTACATGGGTGAGGTCCCGGAGGACTGGAGCATTGCTAATGCTGTCTCCTTGTTTAAGAAGGATAGCGGGAATTATCCAGGTATTGATAGACTGGCGAGCCTCAGATCAATGGTAGGGAAGCTTCTGGAGAAGATACTGAGGGACTTGAGTAAGGTGTTTTATTAGGTTCTCCAGGGTTGGCTGATGGAGAAGGTGATGCCGTATGGGGTCCAGGATGTTTTATCTCGATGGATAGAGAACTGGCTGGCCAACAGGAGATAAAGTGTAGTAGTGGAAGAGGATTTCTAAAAATGGAGACCTATGACCAGTAGTATGCAACAGCGATCTGCACTGGGACCACTGTTGTTTGTGATATATGTTAATGATTTGGAGGAAGGCATCGGTTGCCTGATTAGCAAGTTTGCAGATGACACCAAGATTGGTGGAGTAGCAGATAGTGAAGGGGAATGTCAGAGAATGCAGCAGAATATAGATAGATTGGAGAGATGGGCACAGAAATGGCAGATGGAGTTCAAACTGTGCAAATGTGAGGCGGCGCATTTTGGAAGATCCAGTTCAAGAGCAACAATACAGTAAACGGAAAATTGTTGGGAAAAATTGACATATAGTGAGACCTGGGTCCATTGTTTCCTGAAGGTGGCAACGCAGGTCAGTAAACTGGTCAAGGCAACATATGTCATGCTTTCCTTCATTGGATCAGCTGTTGATTCCAAACGTTGGCAGGTCATATTACAGTTGCATAGGACTTTGGTTTCACCGCATTTGAAATACTGCATATATTTCTGGTCACCACGTTACCAAAAGGATGTGGATGCTTTGAATAGAGTGCAGAGTAGGTTCACCAGGATGTTGCCTGGTATGGAGGGTGCTGGTTATGAAGAAAGATTGAGCAGATTAGAATTATTTTAATTATAAAGACAAAGGTTGAGGGGGACCTGATTGAGGTCTACAAAATCAAGAGAGATATAGACAGGATGGATAGCAAGAAGCTTTTTCCCCAGATTTTGGAACTCAATTACTAGGCGTCATGAGTTCAAAGTGAGAGGGGAAGGGTTTAGGGTAGATATATGTGGGAAGTTCTTTACACATACGGTGCTGGCAGCCTGGAACGTGTTACCAGCAGAGGAGATCGGGGCAGGTACAATAGCGTTATCTAAGATGTATCTGACAGATATATGAATGGGCAGGCAACATTCTCTTAGAAAATAGGTGGCATGTTTAGAAAATAGGAGGATCTGGATCTGCACAGGCTAGGAGGGCCGAATGGTCTGTTCCTGTGCTGGAATGTTCTTTGTTCTTTATCATTCATTCTAAAACAGCAAGATTTCAACTATTGTATGCTACAATTTAATGATATAAGCCATTTATTTGACAGTACATATCAAATTATTGTCATTTCTAAATTACAGTCACAGATTCAAAGAGATGTACAGCGTGGAAAAAGTTCCTTCAGTCCAACCCATCCATGCCGAAAGATAACACAAACCAATCGAGTTCCACCTGCCAGCACTCACCCCATATCCCTCTAAATCCTTTCTATTCATATACCTATCCAGACACCATCTAAATATTGCAATTGTACTAACTTCCACCACTTCCTCTGGCAGCTCATTCCATAACAAAACACCCTCTGTGTGAAAAGGTTGCACCTTGCATATCTTTTATATTTTTCCTTCCCAACCTAAACCTATGCCCTCGAGTTCTGGACTCCCCCCACACCAGGGAAAAGACCTTGTCTATCTCCCAATTCATGGCCCTCATGATTTTATAAACCTCTTTAAGGTCACCCCTCAGTCTCCAACGTTCCAAGGAAAATAGCCATAGCCCATTCAACCACCAGCTATAGCTCAAACCCTCCAACCTTGGCAACATCCTTGTAAATCTTCGTAGAACACTTTCAAGATTCACAACATCCTACCGATATGAAAGGGAACAGAATTGCGCGCAATATTCCAAAAGTCGCCTAACCAATGTCCTGTACAGCTGCAACATGACCTCGCAACTCCTGTACTCAATGCTCTGACCAATTAAGGAAAGCATACCAAATGCCTTCTTCACAAACCTACCTATCTGTTCCTCTACTTTCAAGGAACAATGAACCTGCACTCCAAAGTCTCTTTGTTCAGCAACACTCCATTGGACCTCACCATTAAGAGTATTAGTCCTGCTAAGATTTGCTTTCCCAAAATGCAGCATCTCATATTTATCTAAATTAAACTCCATCTGCCACTCCTCAGCCCATTGGCCCATATGATCAAGATCCTCTTGTAATCTGAGGTAACCTTCTTCAATGTCCAGTATACCTCCAATTTTGGTGTCATCATCAAATTTGCTAACTATACCTCTTATACTCACATGCAAATCACTTATATAAATGACAAAAAGTAGTGGACCCAGCACCGATCCTTGTGATATTCCACTGGTCACATGCCTCCAATCTGAAAAACAACACTCCACCACCAGCCTCTATCTTCTACCTTTCGCTAGTTCTGTATCCAACTGGCTAGTTCTCCCTGTACTCCAATGAAATCTAACCTTGCTAACCAGTCTCCCATGGGGAACCTTCTCGAATGCCTGACTGAAGTCCACATAGATCACGTCCACCGCTCTGCTCTCATCAATCCTCTTTGTTACTTCTGCAAAAAATTCAATCAAGTTAGTGAGACATCATTTTCCACACACAAAACCATGTTGACTATCTCTAATCAGTCTTTGCCTTTCCAAATACATGTTCATCCTGTCCCCCAGGATTCCCTGCAACAACATGCCCTCCACTGACGTCAGTCTCACTGGTCTATCGTTCCCTGACTTGTCCGTACCACTTTTCTTAAACACTGGCACCACGTTCGCCAACCTCCAGTCTTCTGGCACGTTACTTGTGGCTATCAATGGTACAAGTATCTCAGCAAGAGTCCCAGCAATCAGTTCTCTAGCTTCCTACAGAGTTCTAGGCTACACCTGATCGATCGGGTCCTGGGGATTTATTCACTTTTATGCATTTCAAGACATCAGCACTTCCTCCTCTGTAATATGTACATTTTTTCAGATGTCACCATCTATTTCTCTGTATATCTACATCGCCCATGTCCTTCTCCTGAGTAAACACTGATACAAAATACTCATTTAGTATCTCCCCTAACTCCTGCAGCTCCACACAAAGGCTGTCTTGCTGAACTTTGAGAGCTCTATTCTCTCCCTATTTACCCTTTTGTCCTCAATGTATTTGTAAAGTCCTTTTGGATTCTCCCTAAATCTATTTTCCAAAACTATCTCATGTCCCCTTTTTGATTTCCTGACTTCCCTCTGTAGTAAACTCCTCCTGCCGTTATACTCTTGTAAGGATTCACTCGAACTATCCTGCCTGTACCTGTCATATGCTTCCTCTTTTTTCTTAACCAGGCCCTCAATTAAGTTAGTCATTCAGCACTCTCTACACCTACCAGCCTTTCCTTTCAGCCTAACAGGAATATATTGTCTCTGGACTCTTGTTATCTCATTTCTCAAGGCTTTCCATTTTCCAGCCATCCCTTTCCCGGCGAACATCTGCTGCCATCAGCTTTTGAAAGTTATTGCCTAATACCATCAAAATTGGCATTTCTACAATTTAGAACATTAACATTTACATCTCGTCTATCTTTTTCCATCATTATTTTAAAACGAATAGAATTGTTGGCAAATAGCTGAAGCTCACATATTTCAGGTGTGAAATTAAATCGATTGATTATATTTAAATGTGTAAGAGTTGTAAGTCTATTTGATTTTTCAATTATTTGTTCAATCTGAATATGTAATCAGTTAGAGGTCAGCCACTTTGTAACTGATAGAGCGACAATGTATGTATTTGAATACTGAGATTCAATGTGTAATTGTGATCACCAAAATAGCCAGACATGTTAGTTTTCGATACAAAACAAAATGTCATTCCTTCCTTTTGTATAATAAAGGGTTTTTCGTGTTTATATTTTAATTCCGTCACTATAGAATCAACTTAATTGTTTTCAGAGATGATGCAGTTATTGCTCAGTTGAATAATTGTAGCTTATACCTTATTATTGCCCAATTCACAAACATGGCAAACTCCTGATCATTATTCAGGTCAGTAAACCCATCACTTTACATCATGAACAACATTAAAAGTGGATTCCAAAAGTCCTGAATTCGGGTACAGTGCTAGTGGACCTCACAGCTGCCTGTGGCACTGAGTGAGACACTGGCCTGCTCCTGAATCTGACCAGACAGTTTCCAACCTGGGTCAGGGCAGTCATTCAAACATTTTCTGACAGAGATTCATTTGGATCCGCCTTGAGCAGGAGGAAACTAACCAACAGCCTATCACTGCTCTCAGTGTAGGTACAAATGCTGTCTAAATTAGTTACCAATGACTGACCAGGAACCATGCCTTATAAATTCATCATCAGTCAGACCCTGGCCCAGGGAGCAGATGTATGGGCATGGAGTGTCATAATCACATCGCACACGTTACTTATGGTGATGACATCTGGCATGACCTCCAGATTCCATACATCTGCCCCCTGGACCAGACACTGGGTGAAAACGGTCAAAACGGACAGTCTATTGTCTCACAGTGAACCCTCTGAAACTATATCCACTAAATTAACCAGGATCAAAATAAAATTGTACATGCCTGTGGATGCTCAGATACTAATTCATAGGTCATCCAACAGAATGTATCTGAAGGAACTAGGAGCAAACGGCAAGCCAAGAATCGTTTTAATAACTGAACTTGGTGAGTTTTGTCTGGTTTTGGAAACCTCACATATTGTGCTGACATTCAGGTGAATGTAACAAATCACATCAAAACTGGAAGTCTTGCTCTAACGCCCCACCCCAGATTCCTGACCTCACACACCTCACTCCCTCACCCGCCTCACTCCCTCACCCGCCTCACTTCCTCCCACATTCACCCACTGACGAGAATCCACAAACTGAGTGAAACTTGGAACATAGAACAGTACAGCACAGTGCAGGCGCTTCAGCTCTCAATGTTTTGGCAGCCTTTTATCCTACTCTAAGATCAGACTAACCTACATAACCGTCAATGTACTAACTTCCATGTGCTTATCCAAAAGTCTTCTTAAATATCTCTAATGTATCTGACTCTACTACCACCACTGGCGGTGCATTCTGCCCCCACCACTTTCTGTGTAAAGAACCTATCTCTGACAGCCCCCGAAACCTTTCTCCAATCACATTAAAATTACGGCCCTTGTTGATAGCCACTTCTGCCATGGGAAGAGACTTTGGCCATCCAATCTATCTATGTCTCTCAACATCTTGTATACCCCTATCAAGTCACCTCGCATCCTTCTTCGCTCCAGGGAGAAAAGCACCAGCCCCCTCAAACTTTCTCCCTATGCCGGGTCCTCCAGTCCTGGAAGCATATTGGTAAATCTCCTCCACACACTGTCTGAGGCTTCCACATGTTTCCTATACTGAGGCAACCAGATATGAACACAATACTCCTAGTGTGGTTGAACCTCAGCTTTATTGACCTAAGCATTCACCTCGCCGCTCTTAAACGCAATCCCCCATAATGAAAGCCAACACATCATACATCTCCTTAACAACCTTATCAACGTCGGTGGCAACACTGAGGAAACTATGGGCATGAACCCCAAGATCCCTCTGTTGCTCCTCACTGCCAAGTATTCTGCCTTTAACCCTGTATCCTGTATGTAAATGCAACCTTTCCAAATTAAATTAATTCACACTTTTAACGGTTAAACTCTATCTGCCACTTATCAGCCCAGCTCTGTATCCTGTCAATGTCCTGTTGCAAACTACAACAACCCACCACACTACCCACAACTCCATCAACCCTCATGTTACCGGCAAACTTTCTAACCCACCATTCCACTTCCTCATCAAAGTCATTTATAAAAATCACAAAGAGCACAGGCCCCAGAACCGATCCCTGTGGAAAGCCACTGCTCACTGACCTCCAGGCTGAATATTTTCCATCTGCTACCACCCTCTGTCTTCTATGGGCCAGCCACGCCCGTATCCAGAGAGCCAAATTTCCCTGCGTCCCATGCCTCCTTACGTTCTGAATGAGCTCACAACGGGGAACCTTATCAAACGCCTTCTGAAATCCGTCTTCACCACATCTACTGGTCTAACTTCATCAACATGTTTTTTTCACATCTTCAAAGAATTCAATAAGGTTTGTGAGGCATGATCTGCTCTTCAAAAAGCCATGCTGACTACCTCTGATCAGACTATGTTTTTTTTAAGTAATTGTAAATCCTGTCTCTCAGAATCGTCTCCAATACTTTGCCCTCCACTGGTGTAAGACTGACTGTTCTATCATTCCCAGGGCTATCCCTATTCCCTTCCCTGAACAAGGGGATAACATTTGCCACCCTCCAAACATCTGGCACTATTCCAGTGAACAGTGAAGACGCATATATTATTACCAAAGTCACACCAATCTCTTCCATCACTTCCTGGAGGAACCTTGTGTATATCCCATCTGGCCCAGGGGATTTATCCATCCTTATGTTTGTACGTCAATCAGTCTGTATTTCCCCTCAACCTGTCTACACCCTGTCCAACCAATTGATTGACTGCTTTCCTTTTCAGTGCTATATACAGTGCTGCCTTGCTGAGCAGTGCTGCAAATCACGGAATCAAAGAAAAAGGAATGCACCAATGCCTTCCTGATAAAGAGCTCATGCGCGAACTATCGACTATCCTGCTACTCCGATGCTGCCTGACATGCTGTGCTTTTCCAATTCAACACTTTTCGACTCTGATCTCCATCAACTGCAATCCTCACATTCTCCATTACTGAGGGCTGTCCCCGCTGCACACTGAGGGGGGGAATTAACCATCAGAAACTCATTGTATGTGGAGCTGACTGCTCAGTTCTGGAAAGTTGCACTTGATGAATACATTCTTTTTTTAAAAAAAAAATTACAATTTAACAAATATTCATTCAGTCCCAGAGTTACAATTTTGGTTCATGGTTTGGCAGCCTGATAACAAATAGTGAATGATTGAGGAACTCCGATACACAGAGTATTCCAGGTGTTATATTCCAGCTTACATTAATGCTAGGAGTATTATCAGACAGACTGTTGTGACAATGGCATGTGTCGACATGTGGAGGTGGAATATTTTTGCCATCACAGAGACGTGTTTGAGGGAGGTCAGGGCTAACAACTCAGTATTCTGTTGTACTGGAACTATAGTCAGGACAGGAGAGGGTGTTAAAGAGGATGTGGTGTTGCATTATTAATTAAAGAACAGTTACTGCAGTAAGGAGAGACAATATCTTGGACGTGTCTTTAAATGAGGCATTATGGGTCGAGGTGAGGTTCCAAACGATGACAGGCACACTGCTGGGGATATTTTATAGAGCCCCAGAAAGATGGAAATGCAGGAGCAAATATATAACCAATTCACTGAGGTGCGTAAAAACCAATTCACTGAGGTCTGAAGGAAACCAAGCTGGAGCTGTTACAGAGATAGAAAAGCAAAGCTGGAGATGTTACAGGGAGAGAGGAAAGAAAGGTTGGAGGTGTTACAGGGAGCGGGTAAAGTAAGGCTGGAGATGTTACTGAGAAAGGAAAGTAAGGCTGGAGATGTTACGGAGGAAGGAAAGCAAGGCTGGAGATGTTACAGTGATAGGAAAGCAAGGCCGGCGATGTTACAGAGAGCGAGGATAGCAAGGCCAGAGATGTGACAGAGAGATAGGAAAACAATGTTGGAGATGTTACAGAGAGAGGAAAACAAGGCTGGAGATGTTACATAGAGAGAGGAAAGCAAGGCTGGAGATGTTACAGAGAGAGGAGGGCAAGGCTGGAGATGTTACAGAGAGAGGAAAGCAAGGCAGGAGATGTTACAGGGACAGAGGAAAGCAAGGCTGGAGATGTTATAGATAGAGAGGAACGCAAGGCTGCATATGTTACAATGATAGGAAAGCAAGGCAGGAGATGTTACAGAGAGAGAGGAAAGCAAGTTTGGAGATGTTACAGAGAGAAGAAACAGGGCTGGCGATGTTACAGTGATAGGAAAGCAAGGCTGGAGATGTTTCAGAGAGAAAGGATAGCAAGGCAAGAGATGTTACAGAGAGAGAGGAAAGCAATGTTGGAGATGTTACAGGGAGAGGAAAACAAGGCTGGAGATGTTCCATCGAGAGAGGAAAGCAAGACTGGAGATGTTACAGAGAGAGAGGAAAGCAAGGCAGGAGATGTTACAGAGATGCGAAAGCAAGGCTGGCGATGTTACAGTGATAGAAAAGCAAGCCTGGAGATGTTACAGAGAGAGGAAAGCAAGGCTGGAGGTGGTCGAGAGATAGCGTGGCCTGTGCATGCTAGAACATGTTATTGAGATATTTTATAATTCATTCACAGGATATGGGGAGAAGTGTAACAGCTGGATATTAGAGAGATAGGGAGGCGTGCAGGGGCTGGCGGAATTTACAGTATGAGATAACGATTGTGGAGGTATGGAGGGTTACTGAGATACAAATGGATGTCGCGGCTAGAGGAGATGGCAGGGAAAGATACAGAGATACACGTAGATAGTTTAAAAATGGAATTGTGCAATGTCTTTTTCGAGAAAATATTGTAGAAATCTGTGGAATAGACAAGGCACTTGGAGGATCTGAAGGACTGAGACCTGGACTGTCCAATCACATGACTCATAGACTGAGTGTCATACAGTACAGAAGAGGCCATTCGATTGATAGTGACAAAAATTAAAAGCAGTGCAGACACTGGAAATCCCTCTTTCCTAATGTCTGGGGACAAGGGCGAGATGTGGGAAAGGCATTCAACAGACTCCTCAAGCAACAATGTGACATAACGAAACCTCATGGTGTCAGATCAAACACTGAAATGGAAACCTCCTGATGACTCCACTGCCTGAGCGGTGGAACAGTGTACCACTACATTGAAAAACACTTGGAGGACGCACTGACAGAGTGAATGAGCTGGGGAATGTATACTGGGTGGGCCATTTCAAACCCCACCACCAAGAGGGGCTCAGCAGCAGCATTGCTGATCGAGATGGTCGGGTCCAAAAGGACATAGCTGCTGGACTGGGGCTGCACCGAACCGGGAGGAAACGACTGACAGGCAGAAACATACTTGACCTCATCCTCACCAAACTACCGGCTGCAGACACATTGATCGAGGACCATATTGGGAATGGTGACAGGGCATACAGTATTTCCACAGAGAAAGTCCCACTTTTACATTGTCAATAGTGTGTGTGCGTGTGTGTGTACACACATGCATGAGCACACATGTGAGAAATACTATCACCATGCTAAATGGTAAAGATTTCAAAGAGATCTAGAACACAGCACTGGCCTGTGTGAGGGGATTCTGGTCATTACCAACAACAACAGAATTGTACTCTAGCACAATTGTCACTGTCACTGCCTGGCATATGCTCCACTTTACCCTGACCATCAGGCCAGGGGTTAAACCCTTGTTCTATGAGGAATACAGGAGGACCGGTCAAGAGCAGAACCAGGCATACCTCACAATGAAGTGACGCTACCAAACAGGACCACTTACTTACCAAATAGCGTAAAAATCCAGTGACAGACAGATCTAACCAACAAATCATACCTCATTTCTGCAATCCTGACGCATGCAATCAGCGTGAATTGTGTGGTCAATCAAACAACTAACTGGAGGAGTAGGATCCACAAATATCACCCTCCTCAATGATGAAAGGGCCCAGTACAACAATAGAAAAGCTAAGGCTGAAACATTCACAAAAATGTTCAGACCAAAGTGTCGATGGGATGATCTATTTTAGTCTTCTCCAGATAGCAGTCATCAGCTAAGTCTATTCACTGTGTGGGGTAACTCCAAACGGCTGAGGAGATGGGGAATGCAAAGGCTGTGGGCCCTGAGAACATTCCATTCAAGCTTTTCCTGCTTGATATAGCACTGGCACCTGCCTGACAATGTGGGAAACTATCAGGGTGTGTCCTGTACACACACAGACAAAACTTCAGACAATCAATGACTGCCCCATTGCTCTAATTCCCAACATTAATGTTGTGGTTCTGTTCGTTTATTATCACATTAATAAAGTGATGGAAGATGTCATCTACAGTGGGATCAAGCAGCACTGCCTCAACACCAACCTGCCCGCTGAAGCTCAGTTTGGGCTCTCATCCCTTTGGCACATTGAAGCCTTGGTTTAACGATGTACAACAAGAGAACACACAGCTGAATTCTCGAGTTGAGGTGACAGTGACTGCACTTAACATCATTATAACTGCATTTGACCAAGTGTCATATCCTGGATTAACAGCAAAATTGGAATCTCCTCCACTGGCTGAAGTCATACCTGGTACAAAGGAAGGTGGCTGGGGTTGGTGGGGAGCAGCCATCTCAGCTCCGCCGCAGGTCCCCGGGGAGGGGTTTCCGAGTAAACCTGTAGACCAGAAATGGAAAGGCAAGGCACCATACACCAACAGGATGATAGGGCTGTTCTCTTGTTAGATAGATGCGACTAGCGGCAGTTTAACTGAATATTCAACATGACTCAAGCAAGGGAGAGGGTGAGTAAGACAGCCCTTTTCAGGCACCTCCTTCAGTGCTGGAACTGAACCCACACTGTTGGCATTAATCTGCATTACAAACCAGCCGTCCAACTGATTGAGCTAACCAAGTCCTCACTCAGCACCTTGGGGAAGATACTGCAACATTATTCTGTTCACATATGTTGTTAGACACCTCTGGAGCAGGTGGAGCTAGAAGCAAGCTTCCTAGCTCAGAGAGAGGGACAGCATCAGTGAGCTTTAAGTGATCTCTCTGCCCAAGGCCCAATAATTTTCAGCTGCTTCATAAATGACCACCCCTACTCAAGTAAAGTCACAACTGGGGATGTTTGCCAATGATTGGACAATGTTCAACACCATTCGTGATTTACTCAGATACTGGAGCAGTTCTTGTCCAAATGCAACAGGTCCTGGATGTATGCAGGTATGTGCTTAACAGTGACAAGTACCATTTCCATTACACACATGCCAGACAACAATTACCTCTGACAATAGAAAAGGGTACCATTTCATTTAATGTTCAATGCACCACCATCACTGAACACCCACCTAGCAATATCCCGGGGATTACCGTTAACCAGAACTGGACTGACCATATAATTTCATTACCCATTCCTGTGAAGGGCTAATGCTAAAACGTCGACTCTCCTGTACCTCAGGTACTGCCTGACCTGTTGTGCTTTTCCAGCGCCACACTTTGACACATATTAATACATTGGCTACAAGAATATATCAGGGGCAAGAAATCCTACAGGAATGATCACCTCAAAATTTCGGAAAGCCTGTCTCCCATCAAATAGAGTCATGTTGAATGTGTGTGTGTAATTAAATACCTCCATTTGCCTGTGTGAGTGCAGCTTCACCCCTCATCCACTGACACTCAGAAGCAGCAATGTCTGCCATCTACACGGTGCTCTGCAGAAATTTCCTAAGGCTCCTTACAACGTATCTCTGACCCCCCGACCATCAAGAAGGACAAGGAAAGCAGATACATGGGACGACCATGTTCGCGTTCCAATCCAAGCCATTTACCGAGCTGATTGGGAAGCATATTGCCATTTTTTCAGTGTCACTAGTTCAAATTCCTCCCTAATGGTATTGTAAGTCTACGTACAGCACATGGGCTGCAGCGGGTCAATGTGACAGCTCACGCCCACCTTCTCAAGGGCAACAAGAGACAGGCAATAAGTACTGGTCTTATCATATTCCATGAATAAATTAGCATGTAAAATATTGTTCAGACCTGCCCAATTCTGGACACTGCACTTTGGGTTTTGTGAGCTCTGGCTGGTTGGGTCCAGGAAAGTGAGGACTGCAGATGCTGGAGATCAGAGTCAAAAAGTATGGTTCTGAAAAAAGCACAGCCGTTCAGACAGCATCTGAGGAGCAAGAGAGTCGACTATTAGTTCAAAATATTGATACAAGAGAAAATAATTGTATATTTTCAAAGTCCTTGTACTTAATAATAATTTGGTCTTGGGTGTGGGAATGAGATTTATCATTTCAATGCTCCTTACTGTGAGTTGTGCACTGTTTTCATCATAATGTTGTTATAAAAGTGAACGGAATAAATGGGTGGATTTTAGATTACATTACATTACAGTGTGGAAACATAATCTAATCTAAAATCCACCCATTTATTCCGTTCACTTTTATAACAACATTATGATGAAAACAGTGCACAACTCACAGTAAGGAGCATTGAAATGATAAATCTCATTCCCACACCCAAGACCAAATTATTATTAAGTACAAGGACGTTTGTGCTTATTGGACAATCTAAAAGTTGGTATTATGAAAGGCTATCGTAACTTCAGTAAAGACACTTTGCTGTTAACGGTTAGAACAATGCTGCAAACATTTACACAGAGATTTCCAACTCAATTCACACACAAGATCATTGGGCTGGGATGATGCTGGCCATCAATGGAGCTGTACAATTCTGTTTGGATACTGACATTGTTGGGGCTAACATACACTGGATATGGTTTATGAGGGATTCAATGTAAGATGCCATGTGCTGCAGGAGCCCATCACCTTTATAACACCTTCATTCAGGATCAGGTCCAAGGTACAGAATTACAGAGTTTAGGTGCTATACCAGAAGAGATATACTTGCAGGACATGGCTGTTTACAGGTTATTGTTACAAATGTTGAACTGCGTCTGGATCAGAGCCATGTGCTAGTCCATTGACCAGTTTTCCTCACTCACATCTCTCCGTTGTTCAGTTATGTCTCTAACTAGTTCTATTGTGAGGGATTATGTCAGTAACTGCCCAGCTCCAGTTTGGAAACTCACTGGACAGATTCTGGAGATGGCCAATGTTGTGGAGGTCATGGTGAGGGCCAGTAACACTGTGTCAGAATTCAGGCTTTTCCTCAAAGTCATTTTCAACAGCTTTGCTGCCTGCAAGATGGTGTGTTCATTCATCTGAACATCAATCAGCTGTTTACTAAAGTCACTGAATGTGTAATCGTTAGCTGTGTGCTCTGGTAATTCAATTATTGTTCACTTAAATGGTTTTCAACTAAAAAAAAATGATGTTTGTTTCTTACATATTTTAAAATAAACCAAAGTGATATTAACTCTTCATTATACAAAATGTAAAAGTGACCTGTTGTATATCAAGCAACAGTCAGATATTATCTGTAAAGCAGGAGTCTGTGAACAGGACTAATACCAGGCAACATCGCCATCCTCTCTTTTAGGGTATGTCACACTGACAGGACAAGCCAGGCAGAGGGGGACAGCTCCATGGTATATAGTCAGTATCGTGCTCAGCATTGATGCTGAATCATGTGGCTGCTGGACTGCTCTGTGGCAGGTTATGGTGGAATCAATAAAAGGGAAACATATAATTGACCACATCATCACCGATCTGCCTACTGCAGATACACCTCTCCATTTCATATATCGCTAAGAATGGTCACTGCACAGTCCTTATGGGGAACAGGGGCGACCTTCACATTTTACAGACTGCCCTCACCATGATATGCAGCCCGCTGGGCTTTAAACAGATTGAGAAACTAATGATGATGCATCCATGAGGTGCAGTGGGCCACAGTCAGGAGCAGAATCATACTCTGTACAACTCATACAGTCTGCAACCTCACAGCCCAACATAACTCCCACAGTACAATAACCATCACGGTCCGACACACCTCCCACTGTACAGTAACCATCACGGCCCGACATACCTCCCACTGTACAGTAACCATAACGGCCCGACATACCTCCCACTGTACAGTGACCATCACGGCCCGACATACCTCCCACTGTACAGTAACCATAACGGCCCGACATACCTCCCACTGTACAGTAACCATCACGGCTCGACATACCTCCCACTGTACAGTAACCATCACGGCCCGACATACTTCCCACTGTACAGTAACCATCACACCCCGACATACCTCCCACTGTACAGTAACTATCACGGCTCGACATACCTCCCACTGTACAGTAACCATCACGGCCCGACATACCTCCCACTGGACAGTAACCATCACGGCCCGACATACCTCCCACTGTACAGTAATCATCACAGCCTGACATACCTCCCACTGTACAGTAACCATCACGGCTCGACATACCTCCCACTGTACAGTAACCATCACGGCCCGACATACTTCCCACTGTACAGTAACCATCACGGCCCGACATACTTCCCACTGTACAGTAACCATCACGGCCCGACATACTTCCCACTGTACAGTAACCATCACGGTCCGACATACCTCCCACTGTACAGTAATCATCACGGTCCGACATACTTCCCACTGTACAGTAACCGTCACGGCCCGATTTACCTCCCACTGTACAGTAACCATCACGGCCCGACTTACCTCCCACTGTACAGTAACCATCACGGCCCGACATACCTCCCACTGTACAGTAACCATCACGGCCCGACATACCTCCCACTGTACAGTAACCATCACGGCCCGACATCCCTCCCACTGTACAGTAATCATCACGGTCCGACATACTTCCCACTGTACAGTAACCATCACGGCCCGACTTACCTCCCACTGTACAGTAACCATCACGGCCCGACATACCTCCCACTGTACTGTAACCATCACGGCTCGACATACCTCCCACTGTACAGTAATCATCACGGCTCGACATACCTCCCACTGTACAGTAACCATCACGGCCCGACATACCTCCCACTGTACAGTAACCATCACGGCCCGACATACTTCCCACTGTACAGTAACCATCACGGTCCGACATACCTCCCACTGTACAGTCACCATCATACCCCGACACATCCTCCACTGTACAGTAACCGTCAACAGTGGTACTGTGGCTCAGTGGTTAGCACTGCTGTATCACAGCGCCGGCCTCATGTGACAGTCTGTGTGGAGTTTGCACATTCCCCACATGTCTGTGTGAGTTTCCTCCAGGTGCTCCGATTTCCTTCCAAAGTCCAACAGTGGATTGGCCATACTAAATTGCCCATAGTGTTATGTGCTTTAGTCAGAGGAACATGGGTCTGGGTAGGTTACTCTTCGGAGGGTTGGTGTGGACTGGTTGGGCCAGACGGCATGTTTCCATACTGTAGGGAATCTAATCTAACCTCCAAGGTTCAAGTCACAGTTATGATGGAATAAACAAACTTGATTGATTATTTTGAGGACGTGACAAAATTGAATGATGAGGGCACGGGGCTGGATGCTGGCCGTCTGGACCTTAGCAAGGCCGTTGATATGGTTCCTTATGGCAGGCTCATACGGAAGGTGAAGGGAAATGGGATCCGCCGTCAGTTAGTAAGATGGATAGAGAACTGCTCGGTCATAGAAGACAGAGTAGTGGTGGAACAGTGTTTTTGTGATTGGAAATCTGTAAATAGATTGGCGGACTTGCAGATTGTGAGGACGATTGCCAGAAACTACAGCAGGACAGAGAAAACACAGATGTAACTTTATCTGGACAATTGTGACGTGATGCATTTTAGAGGGTCTAATGCAGGAGAGAAATATACAGTAGATGGAAAAACTACTGATTGCATCAACATCCAAAGAGATCTAGGTGTACAGCTCCACAGTTCCCTGAAAGTGACAACACGGGTGGATAGGGTGATCAAGAAGACTGACGGCAAACTTGCAGACAGGCATCAGAGCATGCAGTATGAAAATTAGCAGGCCGTATTGCAGCTGGAGAGAAACTTAGTTCGGCACATTTGGAATATTTTTTTACAGTACTGATTGCCACACGATGTGGAAGTGTTGGAGAGGGTATGGAAAAGGTTGACCAGAATGTTGTCTGGTTTGGAGGGTATTAGCCAGAAGGAGAAATTGAACACACATGGTTTGTTTGCACTTGGGCATCATTGACTATGGGGCTCCCTGATAGATATTTACAAAACTGTCAGAGGCATAGTTAGAAGGACATTTCGAGGCTTTTTCCCAGAGTAGAAATATCAATTATAGGGATCATAGGTTTTAGGTAAAAGGGAGAAAGTATGATAGGTAATTTTTTTTTGATTTTCCAGACAGAATGTGAAAGTGCCTGGAATATACTGATAGAGGGGAAAAGCTAATATAGCAAGGTTAAAGAGGGATCTTGGCACAGGGACGAGACAGCAGCGAACAGAATGACATAGAATGTGTAGAAGCATAAACTTTCGTTTTAACTTTCAAAGGGCATCATGTGTCAGTGCGGACTTGCTGGGCTGAAGGGCCTGTTCCTGTGCCGGACTGTTCTTTAAGACAAGATTTGAGCGCAGCAGTGGCGAGATGCTGAATGAATGATTCCTGATGATCAGCAACAACATTCATGGAGGTCGCTCCTCATCAATTTTCAGCTTCATAGCCTCCCTCCCACAGGAGGGAATCTCAATATGGAGAATTTGACATGAAAGTCAGAGCTGTATGGGAGGACAGGCTCATGGCCATACAGATTGCAGGAGTATCTGAGAATGTTGAATGATCAATAATGACTGCATATCGAATGTATTTTCCAAAACATCATGCCAGCATGCTAATGCTCAGGTCACTGATACTAATTATTATGTAATCAATATCACAGCAAATCCGTTTGGAAATATTGAATCACTTAATGTGTCAGTGTTCTAAAATAGATTACCAATTCATTGTTAGTCCAACAATCACACAGTAATTCAAGTTTAGGTTTTGTAACAATATCGTGAGATTCACATTTCAATTTAAATCATTATTTCTTAGTGCCAATTGCACAAAGAAAAATTGATCTTTTATTCCATGTCAACACAACCACAAACCAAGCAATGATTCCTCATCCAACACTGACAGGAAATATCTGATATCTCCTCATTTGAATGTTCACAGAAATAATTGGATTAATATTCGGCCATACAAATGAAGATACGTCTGATTGTTTTAGACTCCAATAATTAATGTTCAACTCTACATGTTATGGATAGTAATATGACATTTCTAGTCATTTTAAGTTTACAGTGACCAGTTTTAACACTAAATGTTACTTACATCTAATACATAATCACTGATCAAATACAATATAGTCGGCTTTAAGTGTGGAATTATGTCTCAGTGACGTAAGCATATTGCATGGTACTGTTTCCTGATGGTAGCGAATGCTGATTTTTATTTTAGTGCTGAAATCCTTATTGATTTGCTGCTGTAGGGATGCCCCGATCAGCCTGGCTTGGAATTAAAACACAAATGGTGGAGGTGAGATAAATAAGACTAACAGTCTGTGTCAGTCTTAAGTAAAAAAGAGAACATTTTGTGCAATCCTACTCCAAGTCCATAAGTATGCCATTCCAAACAGTCATATTCCAGGTAGTGATAAGACAATGCCAGCATACAGAAAAATGACCCACCCTGACTTTCATTAATGAAAGAATAATTGTCCCAGTGAATGAATAAACACCAGTTGTAGGATAGAGCCCAGCTAACTTCCACAGCTGCAATCACGGAAACAGACAGGGTTTGATTGTCAGAAATCGTTACTATTTTAAAGTTGCTCAGAACATTTAAAACGTTTCTAATTACATATTCTTGAGAATCGTAAATAATGCAGAGTGAGAGGCCCAAAGGACTGCAGCAATTAATTTTGTAATCTGAGGAAATAAAATGCACAGAGAGATCCCAAGGCCTGATTATAGCACCTGTAAAATACCTTGAAACAACAGGAAGCTGGGGATATCCATAGCAATGTCCATTTGAGATTAGGTGTTCTACTGGATCGGGTGCCTGTATAAGGAGGGAAGGACTGTAACCACATTTCATGTGGCCATTATAATATAGAACGTGTATAAAAATACTGCTTTTTACTGTACATGTTACAGTGTGTCATGGATCTCCCTTCCGAGGTTGGCCTCTTGGGATGATCCCTGCATTAACTGATTGCAGCATAAGTAGCCATATTCCACTTGCCTGAGTTCTGCCTATCTCCTCAGTCTTCATACCCTGTCAGGGGAAACCATTCCTTCAGCTATGGTGACATTTAAATTCAATGCAAACACTTATTATCAGTGAAATGATTACTTGCAGAGCGATATCATTTCTATGTTATTTTATTTTTAGATTTTTTTGCGTGCAAGATAACAATGTAGGTACATCCATTTGTCATTTAGTTTAACTAATACTAAATTTTAAATTATTGAGAAGACTACGCGGAGGGGGGGGGGGGGGGCGTGCGAGGGAAGAACGATTCTTCAGCTCAAATGTCACATTAAGTGACAATTTCCGTTTTTCAAATCATGTGACCTCCAAAATGATATTTATTTTAATTTCATTTTGAGATAGCTTTATTTTCTTCCAACATTAGTTGCCAATGAGCAATAATCACACAATTATTAGTCATTTCCTACAAAATGACTTCCTGTGCCAAATGTCATTAACTTGATGTTTTGTTCATAATAATACTCACTTTCCCGGCCTAATTATTTTCTTCCCAGTTCTGATATTTGTTTAACCATTTATCATGATTAAAGTTACATTAATAAAATAGACATGAACCGACCAAAAAAAATGTTGAACTGCGTACAACTGTTGCTGAGATTTTTTAATTATTAAAGTCACGTTTTATATTTTAATTTTCAGTTTATTAATCTTAATGAATATACAATCGTCATCAGAAAAGTGCATTCAAAATATTAAGTCAATTTATTTATCAGGATTTTAGAAACAATTATCAGTTACAATAATTATGCAATACTTCAACTTAGGCTTTCTCACAAGCACAATGTGCATTTTATATCTTCCATGTTTCTTAGTGTTTGCTACAATATTAAAACCTGTTTCATAAGGCCAATACACCCACAAAAGATCAATAATTGCCATTGCAGCATCATTTGTAAATATCTGACTTTTGCTCATTTGAAAGATCACAGTCATTTCAGCCATTGAAATTCAGAGAATACCAGTTAATTTACACTGCAATATTTCTCTTCATTTTTGAACATTATTCAGTTGAATAATAAGAGGAGATACCTCATTATTCTTAACTTCATTAATAAAAGTTTTGAAATCGATTTGTTGCCAATACCTAATAATTGTTCAAATCGGTAAGGGGTGTACATGTGAAACTATGTTTTGTTATAATAACTAATGCAAGGACATTGCAACGTACAATCTCTAAATCATTCTGAATATTGCTTTTCATTTTAAACCTGGAAACACTTTTGAATTGGTATGATTGGAAATCACTTCAATGTTATCATTTATTGTGTTTTTTATCACAACAACAATTGAATATTTTTCATGTGCAAAATCATTTAAATCCCCATGAATTTTTTGAAGCACACAAACAAGGACTGGCATCGCTCTTGTTTCATTAAACAACCACAGGAAATGGTGACTTCTTACAAATCGTACATTTTCAGAAGGAATGAAAGTTGTCTTCAGCTGAATAGGCACATTGACTGACCAACTCATCATTTTGTTTCAATTTCCGTGTAGATCAAAAACATTTTAATTTGCATTTCAGGAAACGAGAAACTTATGAACATATAGAACAATTGTATTCATTTTTATTTATAATGCACAGTAATCACACAATTCTGTCAATGTGTCGTTCCACACGTGATCGTAAAAATCATGTTTAATTAAGACATTTGTAAACTCCCATCATTATGGTAAATTGCTACTGAATTTTCAGTAGATGACACACAGTATCTAACCATTTAATTTCAATCCAATCATCACAATAAACATCTGGTTAGTTTTCAGCCCTGCCCAGCTTTGTTGGTAATGTTATGAATGAATCTTTTGCAACTATGGTAGTGTCTCTGTTCCCAGATCAGCGGGTACAATTTCTATTCCCACCTTGCATAGGGCTGTGCCAGAGCAGCTCTGAATGTTGATTAGAAAATATCTAAGAATCGAAAGAGCTGCCTTTCAATTCAACATTAGATTTGCTTCCATTTGTTGTTCATTCCAATAAGCACAGTATCTCCTATATATTTTCTTCAATTCGCTAATAAAAGAATGTATCTAATTCCTCACAATCAATATTCTTTCCAAAATATTTGATAATGTTGCACTCACGAAGATGAAATATGCAAAGTAAATATATTCCTTGATTTTCTTTTGTTCTGAAGAGCCGAGTTCAGATTGCACATTGAACTTGATGCTTCAAAAGTATAAATATGAGAAAAAAATCAAGTTCTTCAGTAAAATAAACAAATGCCACTTCCTACTATATATCATTTTTTGTTATTGATCTGTTTATGAACTGTTTGAAATTTGTTTTTAGTTTTCCACTCACCTATTTATATTGAATTTAAGATTGAAATGCTGTGAAATTATCCGAGTGCATTCATTTGAAAATTGAATTTGCATATTTCTCTCTAATCTCATTTATTGCATGATGTTTTAAGTGTGTTTTGTTCAATAAATCTAGTGAGGACTAAAAATTGCCTAATCTTAAATAAGATCTTTCACACCCAGTTATCAGTCTGTTCCTAATTCATGTAAATATCTAAATTTATTGAAATCAATGTTCACACAAAACAGTGCACATAAAGCGACACAAAAATATTCATCGTCAGCTGATTACTATTCAGTGGAATAACCTGAGGAAGTATCTTATTGTTTCTCGGACAAATGACAACAGTAAGCATTTACTTACTATTCTATGCAGTTAATGCAATTGATGTGATATATTTCAGTTCAGTCGTAAATGTTGATTTATATTGTTTAAACCAATAATTCTACTTTATCACGGATATTGACTGTACTACAATAGCATTGTGAAGCAAATTGTTGTCATTCTGACAATTTTTAAGCTCCTTTTTTGTTGTGTGTGTACAAGAGACCATTCAAATTATAACCATTTTCATGACAAATTGAACAAACACTGCATTTTCAATTTGTGAAATTCCTACATTTTTGCAAAAAGGTTAATCTTCACTGTATATGTCACATTGAAAAACTGCTATTTCAAATCATGCATGCTACAAAATGATTATTGTTTTCATTTCATTGTAAGAAAAGAACTGCTTTGACGGTGTTGATTTTTTGTCATTTCTATTCCAACATTATTCATCATTGTACAATAATGACAATATTATTAAAATCGCTTATATACCACATGTCATTGACTACATTGTTTGTTTAGTTTCAGGCTCACTTTCATGATCTACTAATTCTCTTTCTAAATCTGACACAACTCTTTAAACAATGATCATAATATTAATCATAAAATCGATGTAACATATCTCTACAAGGAATCCAGTGGATGGAAATTCACAATTCTGCATTACGTACATTTTTGACTTTAAAAAGAAGAAGCATTTCGCTCAAAAGTCACTGAATGGCTCATTTTTCTTCAATCCATAAAGCTAGGTACGATGTTTTATTCCTCACTTTACTAATCTTAATAAATATCCAATCAACATCACAGCAAAGTGCTTTTGAAATATTTAATCATTTTAATTATTCAAAAGACAGCATTACTTATCAAGTCATTGCCATTACAATAATGGCACAATTATTTAAGAAAGTCTTTTGAACAAGTCTAGTGAGATTCACATTTAGATTTAATCCGTTATTTCTGAGTACTAATAGTACAGTATGAAAATGCATTTATTTTTCAGGTCAACTACCCCACATTGACTTCCCATCCAACGTCATTGTAAATATCTGATGTTTTGCTCATTTGAATGATCACGGTAATCTCAGCCTTAAAATTCAGGAAAATGTAATTACTTTTCACTGAATTAATTCCAGTTCATTTCCAGATATTGCTCAATCACTTGGAAAAATAGATTTTTCATTCTTCCTTAATGCATTGACAGATTTTGATAAATCAATTGTTGCTGATTTATAATAAAAATAATAATTATGCAATCTAATAGGTTGCGCAAATGTGGAATTATGGGACAGTACATGAACCACTGTGTAGATATTGCAGTGCACAATCTCTCAATCATTGTAAATATCAATTTTTACTTTACCGTTGAAACATAGTTGAATTCAATTAATTATTTGGCTTCAATGCTCACATTTATTGTGTTTGTAATCAAAATGCAACTTACGGATGTTCCATGCAACAAAATCAAATGAAAAAGAATTAGCACCTCTTTATTCTTTCATTCAACAATGGCAATAAATTTTGATTTTTTAAATTTTGAACATTTTTGGAAAGAAGGGATGTTGTCTTCAGTTGAATGCTTGCAATGACTCACTAATTCTCAGTGTCTTCTACTTACTCTCTTTGGGTTCCGATGAAAAGAAATTATCTTGTTGTTCTGGTTGTATATTCCTGTAAAATATTTGCGAATGTTGTGGTCTTAAAGGTGACAATGCTAAGTGATCGTAAGTCATTAGTTATTTTGTTACAAAGAACTTGATTCAAACATTTCGAACATACACATACACACATTGTTATTCTGCTGGGAAACAAGGGAAAATCAAGTCGCTTTCTTCAGCGTGAAGTAAATATATGACACTTCCAAATATTAATTAGATAGATAATTACCTACATTTGTTATTAAAAGTTGCAATTCGTCGAAATATTGTTATGACCTTTGATTAAATTATTGTTCGAAAATGAATTGGCGGGATTTTGTTTTTTTTTTGCTTTTCATTTGTATTGAATGCAAGATTGACATGCTTTGACAATGTCGGGAAAGGTAGTATTGTGAAACACTGCAGAAACGAACGACTTCCTTACTTTTGCTCTGACTGACCATACTCTGCGAAATTTTCCCAGATCCTCTGCTGAGAATTTTTGCTGCTGGAAGTTACCTCAGAAACCCTGTTAAATCGAAATGTATTGAGCGAATCGCAAAACAGAAAGCATTTAACACGGAACACAAACAAACTGGCATACCTCATGCATTTTCAGACACAGAGATGCATGAATGCTAAATGTGATACAGTCCGAGGGCATGAGTCATAAAGTAATCTCACAACTAACAACAGGGCATTTCCAAACGATGTGGTGAGCATGGACGAGGTCCACCGAAGTATCTTTTTCCACGATGTACCCCAATTACGTCATGTTGCTTCCACCGGCTTTAAAGGATTACTTTTTAGCCGAGTTTGCCATCGCAGTCTGTGGCACAAACATTTAGTCTGTTCGACTGCTCACGGGAAAGGTAGTATTGTGAAACACTGCAGAAACGAACGACTTCCTTACTTTAGCTCCGACTGACCATACTCTGCGAAATTTTCCCAGATCATCTGCTGAGAATTTTTGCTGCTGGAAGTTACCTCAGAAACCCTGTTAAATCGAAATGTATCGAGCGAATCGCAAAACAGAAAGCATTTAACACGGAACACAAACAAACTGGCATACCTCATGCATTTTCAGACACAGAGATGCATGAATGCTAAATGTGATACAGTCCGAGGGCATGAGTCATAAAGTAATCTCACAACTAACAACAGGGCATTTCCAAACGACTCTTTCAAACATACTGCAGCCTTAGTGCACCACCACTTTCCAGACAATGCTGAAAAGAGAGAAAGAAAGAACATAATAAGAATTGGCAGTAAAAAGTGAATTTCACCAATCACAGTCTCGATTAGATTACCTTTCCCTTCCGATGTTTCCAGGACGGAAATGGGAGAAATTCAATTATGTATGACATCGAAATTCATTGGAACGATTTTCCCATTAGCTAGAAACCCAAATAACAACGAGTAGAGTCACCGTAGGACTTCGTTTCACAACAGCGATGAAATAACAGTCTCCATTCGGTTCCAGTAAAAAGCTCAACTTGCCTGGGATGGCAGAACTGTTTGCGATTTTCCGAGCGGGAGGCGAACACGATCATGACAGTAGAGACATTTTGAAATATTTGGCAGTATCCCACACCACAGTTAGTTCCCTGGGAAGCAAACCCATTTTACTTTTGTTTTCAACATCAATATACAGTGGGCACCGAAACAGCATTTTAACAATGCTGCAGCGTTGGAGCTGATCAGCAGAAATGGCAGTGGTGGGATTCGAATCCGCGCCCCTTTCGAGACTGGAACCTGGATCCAGCGCCTTAGACCGCTCGGCCACACTACCAGCCGGCCACGCCCCCTCATTTTGTTGTATTTCCAATTGTGCTCCTGCAAAACAACAGATGCAAAGTCACATGATAAGGGTTCCATGATTCCTCTCGGACTCGCACAGCTGCTGGGATGTCCTCTCGGACTCGCACAGCTACAATGTCAATTTCGCAGCAGATATTGATAGCCCATCAATCCAGACAAAAATCAATGGTAAACTGAGTCTATCTTCTCAGACTCTTTTCAGCTACAAATGTATCTGTGAGTGCTTGAGAATATGGGTTCGCTTATGATTTGGTCAAATAACCATGAGCTGCTTGACATTACTGCAATTTCGAATCTCGCTTTGCTAAATGATTTCACCCATTGCTCGAAACAGGACGACTTTCACGTTTACACGGTACACGAAACACACCGGACTACAGGGATAATGCACAAACCTGAGCAGGCCGTAATCCACATCATACCGTGCAGCATAGTTTCAGTCACTGTGTCTGTTTTTTTTTTCAGAATAAGATTCCCAAAGAATGTTCTCCACCCTAAAACCGGAGGTAACATTACAATCCGAGAACGACAGATCACATTGTGAGAATGCTCTGACCTCGGAGACAGTTCTAGAAGCCACTTTCCTTGCCTTTTACCTTAACCGTGCAATGTGCTGCAGAGATGTTCACACCTGGACATGAGCCACATGGATACCAACTGCGTTGGAAATCTATGTGGGAATCGACGACAAGCGACTCAATAAATTTTGTTAAATTCCATGGTGCTTTTTAGAAATGCAGTTTCTGTTCACCTCAATCAAAACGGCAGTTTCTGAACATATTAACAGAAGTCAAAAGGTAATTACCTCACCCCACCCTCACTCCGGAAGAGGTGCTAACTGCCCTTGAGTGCTTTTTGTTCTCGATGTGAAGAGCTTTCACGCCTGAGTCACCTTCACGTCTCTGGTTGCTGAGTGAATCACAAAGAAGGAATTTCACCAGAGCTGCAACTGCCTCACTTCTCCACTCGCCCTCCCCGTTTACATTTTCCTGCTCGTCAGTGATTTAAAGAAAACCAAATGGATGCGATGTCATTCCGTAGCCTCTCTGTCGATTCCTCCGTTTCAGTTCCAACATGACTTAGATCTCGGGGCGGACCTTAATACTAGCGACGCTATGAATGCGCAAGTCGAAAGGTTCCTCTGAGAGTGCAATTTCTTTCATTGCTGTTGCTGATTGAATGAGCCACTAACGTGCGAATTGCTCCAAAACATGATTCAGGATATCTGGTGCCAATTCTCGCACGTTGAATCACGATTGACAGCTTCCAAATGAGGTCTTTCTGAGACGACCTTGGGGGACATTTGACAGACAGACAAGTTCAGGAATTCGTGGTGCGCTGTGACACCAGAGCATCTGCTTCTTTCCTGTCTTTGAGCCGAGCCGCCTGCGCAAGGAAGGCAAATGCGGTACTGCTTTTCGTGGAAGGATCTGAAGGCGGTAACTACACTCTCCAACAGAATGGCATATGATCAGAACCAGGTTGGAGAAAAACTTAACAACGCTTTGCACTGTAATTAAATGGAATTGCATTACATTTCACGACCAGAGCAGATTTGTTCAAGCAAATTCGAAGGCAGGTTTGCAGATGGGAAAGCATGCAAGAAAGCTCAGCTCTTGTCCATGTAAAAGGCTGCAGTTGAAGAACAAAGCAGTTTCTGCCCAGTTTCGAACTGGGGACCTTTCGCGTGTGAGGCGAACGTGATGACCATTACACTACAGAAACAAGCCGGAATCGGTAGTGCTGCGATTCAGTGGCGTCCAACACTGAAAGTTGAATCCGTTCTACGTTTCACCTTTTTGTTTCCAATAGCTCGTTGTTGTCCAGCGTAATTGACATCTTGAAAACGTTAAAAAAAGACACGTTAAATTGATGACAAAATATAGACAAAGCTGTCGTCGATGTTTGTACCGTAGGGCGAGGTGGAATAGGCTGGGACGACTTTCCCTGCAGCGTAACAGCTGCGACATGACCTTATGGAAGGGTGGTTAACTGAGTTTTACCCAAGTTGGTGTGAGTTGAAAACTCGAGAGCATAGCTTTAAGGTGAGTGGGCTGAAAGTGACAAAGGACCTGAGGCACATTTCCCACAAAGAAGGTTGTGCGTGGTTGGAATGATCTACCAGAGGAAGTGGAGGAGGCTATTACACTCAGAAAATTGCAAAGGTAATCGGGTGAGTTTCTGGATATGATGCGTTTAGAGGGATTGGGGCCAAATGCTGGGGAACGGGACTTGTTTAATTTTGGCGATGTGGTGAGCATGGACGAGGTCCACCGAAGTATCTTTTTCCACGATGTACCCCAATTACGTCATGTTGCTTCCACCGGCTTTAAAGGATTACTTTTTAGCCGAGTTTGCCATCGCAGTCTGTGGCACAAACATTTAGTCTGTTCGACTGCTCACGGGAAAGGTAGTATTGTGAAACACTGCAGAAACGAACGACTTCCTTACTTTAGCTCCGACTGACCATACTCTGCGAAATTTTCCCAGATCATCTGCTGAGAATTTTTGCTGCTGGAAGTTACCTCAGAAACCCTGTTAAATCGAAATGTATTGAGCGAATCGCAAAACAGAAAGCATTTAACACGGAACACAAACAAACTGGCATACCTCATGCATTTTCAGACACAGAGATGCATGAATGCTAAATGTGATACAGTCCGAGGGCATGAGTCATAAAGTAATCTCACAACTAACAACAGGGCATTTCCAAACGACTCTTTCAAACATACTGCAGCCTTAGTGCACCACCACTTTCCAGACAATGCTGAAAAGAGAGAAAGAAAGAACATAATAAGAATTGGCAGTAAAAAGTGAATTTCACCAATCACAGTCTCGATTAGATTACCTTTCCCTTCCGATGTTTCCAGGACGGAAATGGGAGAAATTCAATTATGTATGACATCGAAATTCATTGGAACGATTTTCCCATTAGCTAGAAACCCAAATAACAACGAGTAGAGTCACCGTAGGACTTCGTTTCACAACAGCGATGAAATAACAGTCTCCATTCGGTTCCAGTAAAAGCACAACTTGCCTGGGATGGCAGAACTGTTTGCGATTTTCCGAGCGGGAGGCGAACACGATCATGACAGTAGAGACATTTTGAAATATTTGGCAGTATCCCACACCACAGTTAGTTCCCTGGGAAGCAAACCCATTTTACTTTTGTTTTCAACATCAATATACAGTGGGCACCGAAACAGCATTTTAACAATGCTGCAGCGTTGGAGCTGATCAGCAGAAATGGCAGTGGTGGGATTCGAATCCGCGCCCCTTTCGAGACTGGAACCTGGATCCAGCGCCTTAGACCGCTCGGCCACACTACCAGCCGGCCACGCCCCCTCATTTTGTTGTATTTCCAATTGTGCTCCTGCAAAACAACAGATGCAAAGTCACATGATAAGGGTTCCATGATTCCTCTCGGACTCGCACAGCTGCTGGGATGTCCTCTCGGACTCGCACAGCTACAATGTCAATTTCGCAGCAGATATTGATAGCCCATCAATCCAGACAAAAATCAATGGTAAACTGAGTCTATCTTCTCAGACTCTTTTCAGCTACAAATGTATCTGTGAGTGCTTGAGAATATGGGTTCGCTTATGATTTGGTCAAATAACCATGAGCTGCTTGACATTACTGCAATTTCGAATCTCGCTTTGCTAAATGATTTCACCCATTGCTCGAAACAGGACGACTTTCACGTTTACACGGTACACGAAACACACCGGACTACAGGGATAATGCACAAACCTGAGCAGGCCGTAATCCACATCATACCGTGCAGCATAGTTTCAGTCACTGTGTCTGTTTTTTTTTTCAGAATAAGATTCCCAAAGAATGTTCTCCACCCTAAAACCGGAGGTAACATTACAATCCGAGAACGACAGATCACATTGTGAGAATGCTCTGACCTCGGAGACAGTTCTAGAAGCCACTTTCCTTGCCTTTTACCTTAACCGTGCAATGTGCTGCAGAGATGTTCACACCTGGACATGAGCCACATGGATACCAACTGCGTTGGAAATCTATGTGGGAATCGACGACAAGCGACTCAATAAATTTTGTTAAATTCCATGGTGCTTTTTAGAAATGCAGTTTCTGTTCACCTCAATCAAAACGGCAGTTTCTGAACATATTAACAGAAGTCAAAAGGTAATTACCTCACCCCACCCTCACTCCGGAAGAGGTGCTAACTGCCCTTGAGTGCTTTTTGTTCTCGATGTGAAGAGCTTTCACGCCTGAGTCACCTTCACGTCTCTGGTTGCTGAGTGAATCACAAAGAAGGAATTTCACCAGAGCTGCAACTGCCTCACTTCTCCACTCGCCCTCCCCGTTTACATTTTCCTGCTCGTCAGTGATTTAAAGAAAACCAAATGGATGCGATGTCATTCCGTAGCCTCTCTGTCGATTCCTCCGTTTCAGTTCCAACATGACTTAGATCTCGGGGCGGACCTTAATACTAGCGACGCTATGAATGCGCAAGTCGAAAGGTTCCTCTGAGAGTGCAATTTCTTTCATTGCTGTTGCTGATTGAATGAGCCACTAACGTGCGAATTGCTCCAAAACATGATTCAGGATATCTGGTGCCAATTCTCGCACGTTGAATCACGATTGACAGCTTCCAAATGAGGTCTTTCTGAGACGACCTTGGGGGACATTTGACAGACAGACAAGTTCAGGAATTCGTGGTGCGCTGTGACACCAGAGCATCTGCTTCTTTCCTGTCTTTGAACCGAGCCGCCTGCGCAAGGAAGGCAAATGCGGTACTGCTTTTCGTGGAAGGATCTGAAGGCGGTAACTACACTCTCCAACAGAATGGCATATGATCAGAACCAGGTTGGAGAAAAACTTAACAACGCTTTGCACTGTAATTAAATGGAATTGCATTACATTTCACGACCAGAGCAGATTTGTTCAAGCAAATTCGAAGGCAGGTTTGCAGATGGGAAAGCATGCAAGAAAGCTCAGCTCTTGTCCATGTAAAAGGCTGCAGTTGAAGAACAAAGCAGTTTCTGCCCAGTTTTGAACTGGGGACCTTTCGCGTGTGAGGCGAACGTGATGACCATTACACTACAGAAACAAGCCGGAATCGGTAGTGCTGCGACTCAGTGGCGTCCAACACTGAAAGTTGAATCCGTTCTACGTTTCACCTTTTTGTTTCCAATAGCTCGTTGTTGTCCAGCGTAATTGACATCTTGAAAACGTAAAAAAAAGACACGTTAAATTGATGACAAAATATAGACAAAGCTGTCGTCGATGTTTGTACCGTAGGGCGAGGTGGAATAGGCTGGGACGACTTTCCCTGCAGCGTAACAGCTGCGACATGACCTTATGGAAGGGTGGTTAACTGAGTTTTACCCAAGTTGGTGTGAGTTGAAAACTCGAGAGCATAGCTTTAAGGTGAGTGGGCTGAAAGTGACAAAGGACCTGAGGCACATTTCCCACAAAGAAGGTTGTGCGTGGTTGGAATGATCTACCAGAGGAAGTGGAGGAGGCTATTACACTCAGAAAATTGCAAAGGTAATCGGGTGAGTTTCTGGATATGATGCGTTTAGAGGGATTGGGGCCAAATGCTGGGGAGCGGGACTTGTTTAATTTTGGCGATGTGGTGAGCATGGACGAGGTCCACCGAAGTATCTTTTTCCACGATGTACCCCAGTTACGTCATGTTGCTTCCACCGGCTTTAAAGGATTACTTTTTAGCCGAGTTTGCCATCGCAGTCTGTGGCACAAACATTTAGTCTGTTCGACTGCTCACGGGAAAGGTAGTATTGTGAAACACTGCAGAAACGAACGACTTCCTTACTTTAGCTCCGACTGACCATACTCTGCGAAATTTTCCCAGATCATCTGCTGAGAATTTTTGCTGCTGGAAGTTACCTCAGAAACCCTGTTAAATCGAAATGTATTGAGCGAATCGCAAAACAGAAAGTATTTAACACGGAAGACAAACAAACTGGCATACTTCATGCATTTTCAGACACAGAGATGCATGAATGCTAAATGTGATACAGTCCGAGGGCATGAGTCATAAAGTAATTTCACAACTAACAACAGGGCATTTCCAAACGACTCTTTCAAACATACTGCAGCCTTAGTGCACCACCACTTTCCAGACAATGCTGAAAAGAGAGAAAGAAAGAACATAATAAGAATTGGCAGTAAAAAGTGAATTTCACCAATCACAGTCTCGATTAGATTACCTTTCCCTTCCGATGTTTCCAGGACGGAAATGGGAAAAATTCAATTATGTATGACATCGAAATTCATTGGAACGATTTTCCCATTAGCTAGAAACCCAAATAACAACGAGTAGAGTCACCGTAGGACTTCGTTTCACAACAGCGATGAAATAACAGTCTCCATTCGGTTCCAGTAAAAAGCTCAACTTGCCTGGGATGGCAGAACTGTTTGCGATTTTCCGAGCGGGAGGCGAACACGATCATGACAGTAGAGACATTTTGAAATATTTGGCAGTATCCCACACCACAGTTAGTTCCCTGGGAAGCAAACCCATTTTACTTTTGTTTTCAACATCAATATACAGTGGGCACCGAAACAGCATTTTAACAATGCTGCAGCGTTGGAGCTGATCAGCAGAAATGGCAGTGGTGGGATTCGAATCCGCGCCCCTTTCAAGACTGGAACCTGGATCCAGCGCCTTAGACCGCTCGGCCACACTACCAGCCGGCCACGCCCCCTCATTTTGTTGTATTTCCAATTGTGCTCCTGCAAAACAACAGATGCAAAGTCACATGATAAGGGTTCCATGATTCCTCTCGGACTCGCACAGCTGCTGGGATGTCCTCTCGGACTCGCACAGCTACAATGTCAATTTCGCAGCAGATATTGATAGCCCATCAATCCAGACAAAAATCAATGGTAAACTGAGTCTATCTTCTCAGACTCTTTTCAGCTACAAATGTATCTGTGAGTGCTTCAGAATATGGGTTCGCTTATGATTTGGTCAAATAACCATGAGCTGCTTGACATTACTGCAATTTCGAATCTCGCTTTGCTAAATGATTTCACCCATTGCTCGAAACAGGACGACTTTCACGTTTACACGGAACACGAAACACACCGGACTACAGGGATAATGCACAAACCTGAGCAGGCCGTAATCCACATCATACCGTGCAGCATAGTTTCAGTCACTGTGTCTTTTTTTTTCAGAATAAGATTCCCAAAGAATGTTCTCCACCCTAAAACCAGAGGTAACATTACAATCCGAGAACGACAGATCACATTGTGAGAATGCTCTGACCTCGGAGACAGTTCTAGAAGCCACTTTCCTTGCCTTTTACCTTAACCGTGCAATGTGCTGCAGAGATGTTCACACCTGGACATGAGCCACATGGATACCAACTGCGTTGGAAATCTATGTGGGAATCGACGACAAGCGACTCAATAAATTTTGTTAAATTCCATGGTGCTTTTTAGAAATGCAGTTTCTGTTCACCTCAATCAAAACGGCAGTTTCTGAACATATTAACAGAAGTCAAAAGGTAATTACCTCACCCCACCCTCACTCCGGAAGAGGTGCTAACTGCCCTTGAGCGCTTTTTGTTCTCGATGTGAAGAGCTTTCACGCCTGAGTCACCTACACGTCTCTGGTTGCTGAGTGAATCACAAAGAAGGAATTTCACCAGAGCTGCAACTGCCTCACTTCTCCACTCGCCCTCCCCGTTTACATTTTCCTGCTCGTCAGTGATTTAAAGAAAACCAAATGGATGCGATGTCATTCTGTAGCCTCTCTGTCGATTCCTCCGTTTCAGTTCCAACATGACTTAGATCTCGGGGCGGACCTTAATACTAGCGACGCTATGAATGCGCAAGTCGAAAGGTTCCTCTGAGAGTGCAATTTCTTTCATTGCTGTTGCTGATTGAATGAGCCACTAACGTGCGAATTGCTCCAAAACATGATTCAGGATATCTGGTGCCAATTCTCGCACGTTGAATCACGATTGACAGCTTCCAAATGAGGTCTTTCTGAGACGACCTTGGGGGACATTTGACAGACAGACAAGTTCAGGAATTCGTGGTGCGCTGTGACACCAGAGCATCTGCTTCTTTCCTGTCTTTGAACCGAGCCGCCTGCGCAAGGAAGGCAAATGCGGTACTGCTTTTCGTGGAAGGATCTGAAGGCGGTAACTACACTCTCCAACAGAATGGCATATGATCAGAACCAGTTTGGAGAAAAACTTAACAACGCTTTGCACTGTAATTAAATGGAATTGCATTACATTTCACGACCAGATCAGATTTGTTCAAGCAAATTCGAAGGCAGGTTTGCAGATGGGAAAGCATGCAAGAAAGCTCAGCTCTTGTCCATGTAAAAGGCGGCCGTTGAAGAACCAAGCAGTTTCTGCCCAGTTTCGAACTGGGGACCTTTCGCGTGTGAGGCGAACGTGATGACCATTACACTACAGAAACAAGCCGGAATCGGTAGTGCTGCGATTCAGTGGCGTCCAACACTGAAAGTTGAATCCGTTCTACGTTTCACCTTTTTGTTTCCAATAGCTCGTTGTTGTCCAGCGTAATTGACATCTTGAAAACGTAAAAAAAAGACACGTTAAATTGATGACAAAATATAGACAAAGCTGTCGTCGATGTTTGTACCGTAGGGCGAGGTGGAATAGGCTGGGACGACTTTCCCTGCAGCGTAACAGCTGCGACATGACCTTATGGAAGGGTGGTTAACTGAGTTTTACCCAAGTTGGTGTGAGTTGAAAACTCGAGAGCATAGCTTTAAGGTGAGTGGGCTGAAAGTGACAAAGGACCTGAGGCACATTTCCCACAAAGAAGGTTGTGCGTGGTTGGAATGATCTACCAGAGGAAGTGGAGGAGGCTATTACACTCAGAAAATTGCAAAGGTAATCGGGTGAGTTTCTGGATATGATGCGTTTAGAGGGATTGGGGCCAAATGCTGGGGAGCGGGACTTGTTTAATTTTGGCGATGTGGTGAGCATGGACGAGGTCCACCGAAGTATCTTTTTCCACGATGTACCCCAGTTACGTCATGTTGCTTCCACCGGCTTTAAAGGATTACTTTTTAGCCGAGTTTGCCATCGCAGTCTGTGGCACAAACATTTAGTCTGTTCGACTGCTCACGGGAAAGGTAGTATTGTGAAACACTGCAGAAACGAACGACTTCCTTACTTTAGCTCCGACTGACCATACTCTGCGAAATTTTCCCAGATCATCTGCTGAGAATTTTTGCTGCTGGAAGTTACCTCAGAAACCCTGTTAAATCGAAATGTATTGAGCGAATCGCAAAACAGAAAGTATTTAACACGGAAGACAAACAAACTGGCATACTTCATGCATTTTCAGACACAGAGATGCATGAATGCTAAATGTGATACAGTCCGAGGGCATGAGTCATAAAGTAATTTCACAACTAACAACAGGGCATTTCCAAACGACTCTTTCAAACATACTGCAGCCTTAGTGCACCACCACTTTCCAGACAATGCTGAAAAGAGAGAAAGAAAGAACATAATAAGAATTGGCAGTAAAAAGTGAATTTCACCAATCACAGTCTCGATTAGATTACCTTTCCCTTCCGATGTTTCCAGGACGGAAATGGGAAAAATTCAATTATGTATGACATCGAAATTCATTGGAACGATTTTCCCATTAGCTAGAAACCCAAATAACAACGAGTAGAGTCACCGTAGGACTTCGTTTCACAACAGCGATGAAATAACAGTCTCCATTCGGTTCCAGTAAAAAGCTCAACTTGCCTGGGATGGCAGAACTGTTTGCGATTTTCCGAGCGGGAGGCGAACACGATCATGACAGTAGAGACATTTTGAAATATTTGGCAGTATCCCACACCACAGTTAGTTCCCTGGGAAGCAAACCCATTTTACTTTTGTTTTCAACATCAATATACAGTGGGCACCGAAACAGCATTTTAACAATGCTGCAGCGTTGGAGCTGATCAGCAGAAATGGCAGTGGTGGGATTCGAATCCGCGCCCCTTTCAAGACTGGAACCTGGATCCAGCGCCTTAGACCGCTCGGCCACACTACCAGCCGGCCACGCCCCCTCATTTTGTTGTATTTCCAATTGTGCTCCTGCAAAACAACAGATGCAAAGTCACATGATAAGGGTTCCATGATTCCTCTCGGACTCGCACAGCTGCTGGGATGTCCTCTCGGACTCGCACAGCTACAATGTCAATTTCGCAGCAGATATTGATAGCCCATCAATCCAGACAAAAATCAATGGTAAACTGAGTCTATCTTCTCAGACTCTTTTCAGCTACAAATGTATCTGTGAGTGCTTCAGAATATGGGTTCGCTTATGATTTGGTCAAATAACCATGAGCTGCTTGACATTACTGCAATTTCGAATCTCGCTTTGCTAAATGATTTCACCCATTGCTCGAAACAGGACGACTTTCACGTTTACACGGAACACGAAACACACCGGACTACAGGGATAATGCACAAACCTGAGCAGGCCGTAATCCACATCATACCGTGCAGCATAGTTTCAGTCACTGTGTCTTTTTTTTTCAGAATAAGATTCCCAAAGAATGTTCTCCACCCTAAAACCAGAGGTAACATTACAATCCGAGAACGACAGATCACATTGTGAGAATGCTCTGACCTCGGAGACAGTTCTAGAAGCCACTTTCCTTGCCTTTTACCTTAACCGTGCAATGTGCTGCAGAGATGTTCACACCTGGACATGAGCCACATGGATACCAACTGCGTTGGAAATCTATGTGGGAATCGACGACAAGCGACTCAATAAATTTTGTTAAATTCCATGGTGCTTTTTAGAAATGCAGTTTCTGTTCACCTCAATCAAAACGGCAGTTTCTGAACATATTAACAGAAGTCAAAAGGTAATTACCTCACCCCACCCTCACTCCGGAAGAGGTGCTAACTGCCCTTGAGTGCTTTTTGTTCTCGATGTGAAGAGCTTTCACGCCTGAGTCACCTACACGTCTCTGGTTGCTGAGTGAATCACAAAGAAGGAATTTCACCAGAGCTGCAACTGCCTCACTTCTCCACTCGCCCTCCCCGTTTACATTTTCCTGCTCGTCAGTGATTTAAAGAAAACCAAATGGATGCGATGTCATTCTGTAGCCTCTCTGTCGATTCCTCCGTTTCAGTTCCAACATGACTTAGATCTCGGGGCGGACCTTAATACTAGCGACGCTATGAATGCGCAAGTCGAAAGGTTCCTCTGAGAGTGCAATTTCTTTCATTGCTGTTGCTGATTGAATGAGCCACTAACGTGCGAATTGCTCCAAAACATGATTCAGGATATCTGGTGCCAATTCTCGCACGTTGAATCACGATTGACAGCTTCCAAATGAGGTCTTTCTGAGACGACCTTGGGGGACATTTGACAGACAGACAAGTTCAGGAATTCGTGGTGCGCTGTGACACCAGAGCATCTGCTTCTTTCCTGTCTTTGAACCGAGCCGCCTGCGCAAGGAAGGCAAATGCGGTACTGCTTTTCGTGGAAGGATCTGAAGGCGGTAACTACACTCTCCAACAGAATGGCATATGATCAGAACCAGTTTGGAGAAAAACTTAACAACGCTTTGCACTGTAATTAAATGGAATTGCATTACATTTCACGACCAGATCAGATTTGTTCAAGCAAATTCGAAGGCAGGTTTGCAGATGGGAAAGCATGCAAGAAAGCTCAGCTCTTGTCCATGTAAAAGGCGGCCGTTGAAGAACCAAGCAGTTTCTGCCCAGTTTCGAACTGGGGACCTTTCGCGTGTGAGGCGAACGTGATGACCATTACACTACAGAAACAAGCCGGAATCGGTAGTGCTGCGATTCAGTGGCGTCCAACACTGAAAGTTGAATCCGTTCTACGTTTCACCTTTTTGTTTCCAATAGCTCGTTGTTGTCCAGCGTAATTGACATCTTGAAAACGTAAAAAAAAGACACGTTAAATTGATGACAAAATATAGACAAAGCTGTCGTCGATGTTTGTACCGTAGGGCGAGGTGGAATAGGCTGGGACGACTTTCCCTGCAGCGTAACAGCTGCGACATGACCTTATGGAAGGGTGGTTAACTGAGTTTTACCCAAGTTGGTGTGAGTTGAAAACTCGAGAGCATAGCTTTAAGGTGAGTGGGCTGAAAGTGACAAAGGACCTGAGGCACATTTCCCACAAAGAAGGTTGTGCGTGGTTGGAATGATCTACCAGAGGAAGTGGAGGAGGCTATTACACTCAGAAAATTGCAAAGGTAATCGGGTGAGTTTCTGGATATGATGCGTTTAGAGGGATTGGGGCCAAATGCTGGGGAGCGGGACTTGTTTAATTTTGGCGATGTGGTGAGCATGGACGAGGTCCACCGAAGTATCTTTTTCCACGATGTACCCCAGTTACGTCATGTTGCTTCCACCGGCTTTAAAGGATTACTTTTTAGCCGAGTTTGCCATCGCAGTCTGTGGCACAAACATTTAGTCTGTTCGACTGCTCACGGGAAAGGTAGTATTGTGAAACACTGCAGAAACGAACGACTTCCTTACTTTAGCTCCGACTGACCATACTCTGCGAAATTTTCCCAGATCATCTGCTGAGAATTTTTGCTGCTGGAAGTTACCTCAGAAACCCTGTTAAATCGAAATGTATTGAGCGAATCGCAAAACAGAAAGTATTTAACACGGAAGACAAACAAACTGGCATACTTCATGCATTTTCAGACACAGAGATGCATGAATGCTAAATGTGATACAGTCCGAGGGCATGAGTCATAAAGTAATTTCACAACTAACAACAGGGCATTTCCAAACGACTCTTTCAAACATACTGCAGCCTTAGTGCACCACCACTTTCCAGACAATGCTGAAAAGAGAGAAAGAAAGAACATAATAAGAATTGGCAGTAAAAAGTGAATTTCACCAATCACAGTCTCGATTAGATTACCTTTCCCTTCCGATGTTTCCAGGACGGAAATGGGAAAAATTCAATTATGTATGACATCGAAATTCATTGGAACGATTTTCCCATTAGCTAGAAACCCAAATAACAACGAGTAGAGTCACCGTAGGACTTCGTTTCACAACAGCGATGAAATAACAGTCTCCATTCGGTTCCAGTAAAAAGCTCAACTTGCCTGGGATGGCAGAACTGTTTGCGATTTTCCGAGCGGGAGGCGAACACGATCATGACAGTAGAGACATTTTGAAATATTTGGCAGTATCCCACACCACAGTTAGTTCCCTGGGAAGCAAACCCATTTTACTTTTGTTTTCAACATCAATATACAGTGGGCACCGAAACAGCATTTTAACAATGCTGCAGCGTTGGAGCTGATCAGCAGAAATGGCAGTGGTGGGATTCGAATCCGCGCCCCTTTCAAGACTGGAACCTGGATCCAGCGCCTTAGACCGCTCGGCCACACTACCAGCCGGCCACGCCCCCTCATTTTGTTGTATTTCCAATTGTGCTCCTGCAAAACAACAGATGCAAAGTCACATGATAAGGGTTCCATGATTCCTCTCGGACTCGCACAGCTGCTGGGATGTCCTCTCGGACTCGCACAGCTACAATGTCAATTTCGCAGCAGATATTGATAGCCCATCAATCCAGACAAAAATCAATGGTAAACTGAGTCTATCTTCTCAGACTCTTTTCAGCTACAAATGTATCTGTGAGTGCTTCAGAATATGGGTTCGCTTATGATTTGGTCAAATAACCATGAGCTGCTTGACATTACTGCAATTTCGAATCTCGCTTTGCTAAATGATTTCACCCATTGCTCGAAACAGGACGACTTTCACGTTTACACGGAACACGAAACACACCGGACTACAGGGATAATGCACAAACCTGAGCAGGCCGTAATCCACATCATACCGTGCAGCATAGTTTCAGTCACTGTGTCTTTTTTTTTCAGAATAAGATTCCCAAAGAATGTTCTCCACCCTAAAACCAGAGGTAACATTACAATCCGAGAACGACAGATCACATTGTGAGAATGCTCTGACCTCGGAGACAGTTCTAGAAGCCACTTTCCTTGCCTTTTACCTTAACCGTGCAATGTGCTGCAGAGATGTTCACACCTGGACATGAGCCACATGGATACCAACTGCGTTGGAAATCTATGTGGGAATCGACGACAAGCGACTCAATAAATTTTGTTAAATTCCATGGTGCTTTTTAGAAATGCAGTTTCTGTTCACCTCAATCAAAACGGCAGTTTCTGAACATATTAACAGAAGTCAAAAGGTAATTACCTCACCCCACCCTCACTCCGGAAGAGGTGCTAACTGCCCTTGAGTGCTTTTTGTTCTCGATGTGAAGAGCTTTCACGCCTGAGTCACCTACACGTCTCTGGTTGCTGAGTGAATCACAAAGAAGGAATTTCACCAGAGCTGCAACTGCCTCACTTCTCCACTCGCCCTCCCCGTTTACATTTTCCTGCTCGTCAGTGATTTAAAGAAAACCAAATGGATGCGATGTCATTCTGTAGCCTCTCTGTCGATTCCTCCGTTTCAGTTCCAACATGACTTAGATCTCGGGGCGGACCTTAATACTAGCGACGCTATGAATGCGCAAGTCGAAAGGTTCCTCTGAGAGTGCAATTTCTTTCATTGCTGTTGCTGATTGAATGAGCCACTAACGTGCGAATTGCTCCAAAACATGATTCAGGATATCTGGTGCCAATTCTCGCACGTTGAATCACGATTGACAGCTTCCAAATGAGGTCTTTCTGAGACGACCTTGGGGGACATTTGACAGACAGACAAGTTCAGGAATTCGTGGTGCGCTGTGACACCAGAGCATCTGCTTCTTTCCTGTCTTTGAACCGAGCCGCCTGCGCAAGGAAGGCAAATGCGGTACTGCTTTTCGTGGAAGGATCTGAAGGCGGTAACTACACTCTCCAACAGAATGGCATATGATCAGAACCAGTTTGGAGAAAAACTTAACAACGCTTTGCACTGTAATTAAATGGAATTGCATTACATTTCACGACCAGATCAGATTTGTTCAAGCAAATTCGAAGGCAGGTTTGCAGATGGGAAAGCATGCAAGAAAGCTCAGCTCTTGTCCATGTAAAAGGCGGCCGTTGAAGAACCAAGCAGTTTCTGCCCAGTTTCGAACTGGGGACCTTTCGCGTGTGAGGCGAACGTGATGACCATTACACTACAGAAACAAGCCGGAATCGGTAGTGCTGCGATTCAGTGGCGTCCAACACTGAAAGTTGAATCCGTTCTACGTTTCACCTTTTTGTTTCCAATAGCTCGTTGTTGTCCAGCGTAATTGACATCTTGAAAACGTAAAAAAAAGACACGTTAAATTGATGACAAAATATAGACAAAGCTGTCGTCGATGTTTGTACCGTAGGGCGAGGTGGAATAGGCTGGGACGACTTTCCCTGCAGCGTAACAGCTGCGACATGACCTTATGGAAGGGTGGTTAACTGAGTTTTACCCAAGTTGGTGTGAGTTGAAAACTCGAGAGCATAGCTTTAAGGTGAGTGGGCTGAAAGTGACAAAGGACCTGAGGCACATTTCCCACAAAGAAGGTTGTGCGTGGTTGGAATGATCTACCAGAGGAAGTGGAGGAGGCTATTACACTCAGAAAATTGCAAAGGTAATCGGGTGAGTTTCTGGATATGATGCGTTTAGAGGGATTGGGGCCAAATGCTGGGGAGCGGGACTTGTTTAATTTTGGCGATGTGGTGAGCATGGACGAGGTCCACCGAAGTATCTTTTTCCACGATGTACCCCAGTTACGTCATGTTGCTTCCACCGGCTTTAAAGGATTACTTTTTAGCCGAGTTTGCCATCGCAGTCTGTGGCACAAACATTTAGTCTGTTCGACTGCTCACGGGAAAGGTAGTATTGTGAAACACTGCAGAAACGAACGACTTCCTTACTTTAGCTCCGACTGACCATACTCTGCGAAATTTTCCCAGATCATCTGCTGAGAATTTTTGCTGCTGGAAGTTACCTCAGAAACCCTGTTAAATCGAAATGTATTGAGCGAATCGCAAAACAGAAAGTATTTAACACGGAAGACAAACAAACTGGCATACTTCATGCATTTTCAGACACAGAGATGCATGAATGCTAAATGTGATACAGTCCGAGGGCATGAGTCATAAAGTAATTTCACAACTAACAACAGGGCATTTCCAAACGACTCTTTCAAACATACTGCAGCCTTAGTGCACCACCACTTTCCAGACAATGCTGAAAAGAGAGAAAGAAAGAACATAATAAGAATTGGCAGTAAAAAGTGAATTTCACCAATCACAGTCTCGATTAGATTACCTTTCCCTTCCGATGTTTCCAGGACGGAAATGGGAAAAATTCAATTATGTATGACATCGAAATTCATTGGAACGATTTTCCCATTAGCTAGAAACCCAAATAACAACGAGTAGAGTCACCGTAGGACTTCGTTTCACAACAGCGATGAAATAACAGTCTCCATTCGGTTCCAGTAAAAAGCTCAACTTGCCTGGGATGGCAGAACTGTTTGCGATTTTCCGAGCGGGAGGCGAACACGATCATGACAGTAGAGACATTTTGAAATATTTGGCAGTATCCCACACCACAGTTAGTTCCCTGGGAAGCAAACCCATTTTACTTTTGTTTTCAACATCAATATACAGTGGGCACCGAAACAGCATTTTAACAATGCTGCAGCGTTGGAGCTGATCAGCAGAAATGGCAGTGGTGGGATTCGAATCCGCGCCCCTTTCAAGACTGGAACCTGGATCCAGCGCCTTAGACCGCTCGGCCACACTACCAGCCGGCCACGCCCCCTCATTTTGTTGTATTTCCAATTGTGCTCCTGCAAAACAACAGATGCAAAGTCACATGATAAGGGTTCCATGATTCCTCTCGGACTCGCACAGCTGCTGGGATGTCCTCTCGGACTCGCACAGCTACAATGTCAATTTCGCAGCAGATATTGATAGCCCATCAATCCAGACAAAAATCAATGGTAAACTGAGTCTATCTTCTCAGACTCTTTTCAGCTACAAATGTATCTGTGAGTGCTTCAGAATATGGGTTCGCTTATGATTTGGTCAAATAACCATGAGCTGCTTGACATTACTGCAATTTCGAATCTCGCTTTGCTAAATGATTTCACCCATTGCTCGAAACAGGACGACTTTCACGTTTACACGGAACACGAAACACACCGGACTACAGGGATAATGCACAAACCTGAGCAGGCCGTAATCCACATCATACCGTGCAGCATAGTTTCAGTCACTGTGTCTTTTTTTTTCAGAATAAGATTCCCAAAGAATGTTCTCCACCCTAAAACCAGAGGTAACATTACAATCCGAGAACGACAGATCACATTGTGAGAATGCTCTGACCTCGGAGACAGTTCTAGAAGCCACTTTCCTTGCCTTTTACCTTAACCGTGCAATGTGCTGCAGAGATGTTCACACCTGGACATGAGCCACATGGATACCAACTGCGTTGGAAATCTATGTGGGAATCGACGACAAGCGACTCAATAAATTTTGTTAAATTCCATGGTGCTTTTTAGAAATGCAGTTTCTGTTCACCTCAATCAAAACGGCAGTTTCTGAACATATTAACAGAAGTCAAAAGGTAATTACCTCACCCCACCCTCACTCCGGAAGAGGTGCTAACTGCCCTTGAGTGCTTTTTGTTCTCGATGTGAAGAGCTTTCACGCCTGAGTCACCTACACGTCTCTGGTTGCTGAGTGAATCACAAAGAAGGAATTTCACCAGAGCTGCAACTGCCTCACTTCTCCACTCGCCCTCCCCGTTTACATTTTCCTGCTCGTCAGTGATTTAAAGAAAACCAAATGGATGCGATGTCATTCTGTAGCCTCTCTGTCGATTCCTCCGTTTCAGTTCCAACATGACTTAGATCTCGGGGCGGACCTTAATACTAGCGACGCTATGAATGCGCAAGTCGAAAGGTTCCTCTGAGAGTGCAATTTCTTTCATTGCTGTTGCTGATTGAATGAGCCACTAACGTGCGAATTGCTCCAAAACATGATTCAGGATATCTGGTGCCAATTCTCGCACGTTGAATCACGATTGACAGCTTCCAAATGAGGTCTTTCTGAGACGACCTTGGGGGACATTTGACAGACAGACAAGTTCAGGAATTCGTGGTGCGCTGTGACACCAGAGCATCTGCTTCTTTCCTGTCTTTGAACCGAGCCGCCTGCGCAAGGAAGGCAAATGCGGTACTGCTTTTCGTGGAAGGATCTGAAGGCGGTAACTACACTCTCCAACAGAATGGCATATGATCAGAACCAGTTTGGAGAAAAACTTAACAACGCTTTGCACTGTAATTAAATGGAATTGCATTACATTTCACGACCAGATCAGATTTGTTCAAGCAAATTCGAAGGCAGGTTTGCAGATGGGAAAGCATGCAAGAAAGCTCAGCTCTTGTCCATGTAAAAGGCGGCCGTTGAAGAACCAAGCAGTTTCTGCCCAGTTTCGAACTGGGGACCTTTCGCGTGTGAGGCGAACGTGATGACCATTACACTACAGAAACAAGCCGGAATCGGTAGTGCTGCGATTCAGTGGCGTCCAACACTGAAAGTTGAATCCGTTCTACGTTTCACCTTTTTGTTTCCAATAGCTCGTTGTTGTCCAGCGTAATTGACATCTTGAAAACGTTAAAAAAAGACACGTTAAATTGATGACAAAATATAGACAAAGCTGTCGTCGATGTTTGTACCGTAGGGCGAGGTGGAATAGGCTGGGACGACTTTCCCTGCAGCGTAACAGCTGCGACATGACCTTATGGAAGGGTGGTTAACTGAGTTTTACCCAAGTTGGTGTGAGTTGAAAACTCGAGAGCATAGCTTTAAGGTGAGTGGGCTGAAAGTGACAAAGGACCTGAGGCACATTTCCCACAAAGAAGGTTGTGCGTGGTTGGAATGATCTACCAGAGGAAGTGGAGGAGGCTATTACACTCAGAAAATTGCAAAGGTAATCGGGTGAGTTTCTGGATCTGATGCGTTTAGAGGGATTGGGGCCAAATGCTGGGGAGCGGGACTTGTTTAATTTTGGCGATGTGGTGAGCATGGACGAGGTCCACCGAAGTATCTTTTTCCACGATGTACCCCAGTTACGTCATGTTGCTTCCACCGGCTTTAAAGGATTACTTTTTAGCGGAGTTTGCCATCGCAGTCTGTGGCACAATCATTTAGTCTGTTCGACTGCTCACGGGAAAGGTAGTATTGTGAAACACTGCAGACACGAACGACTTCCTTACTTTAGCTCCGACTGACCGTACTTCGTGAAATTTTCCCAGATCCTCAGCTGAGGATTTTTGCTGCTGGAAGTTACCTCAGAAACCCTGTTAAATCGAAATGTATTGAGCGAATCGCAAAGCAGAAAGCATTTAACACGGAACACAAACAAAACTGGCATACCTCATTCATTTTCAGACACAGAGATGCATGAGTGCTAAATGTGATACAGTCCGAGGGCATGAGTCATAAAGTAATCTCACAACTAACAACAGGGCATTTCCAAACTACTCTTTCAAACATACTGCAGCCTTAGTGCACCACCACTTTCCAGACAATGCTGAAAAGAGAGAAAGAAAGAACATAATAAGAATTGGCCGTAAAAAGTGAATTTCACCAATCACAGTCTCGATTAGATTACCTTTCCCTTCCGATGTTTCCAGGATGGAAATGAAGGAAATGGGAGAAATTCAATAAGGTATGACATCGAAATTCATTGGAACGATTTTCCCATTAGTTAGAAACCCAAATAACATCGAGTAGAGTCACCGGAGGACTTCGTTTCACAACAGCGATGAAATAACAGTCTCCATTCGGTTCCAGTAAAAGCACAACTGGCCTGGGACGGCAGAACTGTTTGCGATTTTCCGCGCGTGAGGCGAACACGATCATGACAGCAGAGACATTTTGAAATATTTGGCAGTATCCCACACCACAGTTAATTCCCTGGGAAGCAAACCAATTTTACTTTTGTTTTCAACATCAATATACAGTGGGCCCAAAACAGCATGTTAACAAGCTGCAGCGTTGGAGTTGATCAGCAGAAATGGCAGTGGTGGGATTCGAAACCACGCCCCTTTCGAGATTGGAACCTGGATCCAGGATCCAGCGCCTTAGACCGCTCGGCCACACTACCAGCCGGCCGGGCCGCCTCATTTTCTTGTATTTCCAATTGTGCTCGTGCATAAGCACAGATGCAAAGTCACATCAAAAGAGTTCCATGATTCCTCTCGAACTCGCACAGCTGCTGGGATGTGACCCGCTACAATGAAAATTTCGCAGCAGATATTGATCGCCCATCAATCCAGACAAAAATCAATGGTAAGCTGAGTCACTCTTCTCAGACTCTTTTCAGGTACAAATGTATCTGTGAGTGCTTCAGAATATGGGTTCGCTTATGATTTGGTCAAATAACCATGAGCTGCTTGACATTACTGCAATTTCGAATCTCGCTTTGCTAAATGATTTCACCCATTGCTCGAAACAGGACGACTTTCACGTTTACACGGAACACGAAACACACCGGACTACAGGGATAATGCACAAACCTGAGCAGGCCGTAATCCACATCATACCGTGCAGCATAGTTTCAGTCACTGTGTCTTTTTTTTTTTTCAGAATAAGATTCCCAAAGAATGTTCTCCACCCTAAAACCAGAGGTAACATTACAATCCGAGAACGACAGATCACATTGTGAGAATGCTCTGACCTCGGAGACAGTTCTAGAAGCCACTTTCCTTGCCTTTTACCTTAACCGTGCAATGTGCTGCAGAGATGTTCACACCTGGACATGAGCCACATGGATACCAACTGCGTTGGAAATCTATGTGGGAATCGACGACAAGCGACTCAATAAATTTTGTTAAATTCCATGGTGCTTTTTAGAAATGCAGTTTCTGTTCACCTCAATCAAAACGGCAGTTTCTGAACATATTAACAGAAGTCAAAAGGTAATTACCTCACCCCACCCTCACTCCGGAAGAGGTGCTAACTGCCCTTGAGTGCTTTTTGTTCTCGATGTGAAGAGCTTTCACGCCTGAGTCACCTTCACGTCTCTGGTTGCTGAGTGAATCACAAAGAAGGAATTTCACCAGAGCTGCAACTGCCTCACTTCTCCACTCGCCCTCCCCGTTTACATTTTCCTGCTCGTCAGTGATTTAAAGAAAACCAAATGGATGCGATGTCATTCTGTAGCCTCTCTGTCGATTCCTCCGTTTCAGTTCCAACATGACTTAGATCTCGGGGCGGACCTTAATACTAGCGACGCTATGAATGCGCAAGTCGAAAGGTTCCTCTGAGAGTGCAATTTCTTTCATTGCTGTTGCTGATTGAATGAGCCACTAACGTGCGAATTGCTCCAAAACATGATTCAGGATATCTGGTGCCAATTCTCGCACGTTGAATCACGATTGACAGCTTCCAAATGAGGTCTTTCTGAGACGACCTTGGGGGACATTTGACAGACAGACAAGTTCAGGAATTCGTGGTGCGCTGTGACACCAGAGCATCTGCTTCTTTCCTGTCTTTGAACCGAGCCGCCTGCGCAAGGAAGGCAAATGCGGTACTGCTTTTCGTGGAAGGATCTGAAGGCGGTAACTACACTCTCCAACAGAATGGCATATGATCAGAACCAGGTTGGAGAAAAACTTAACAACGCTTTGCACTGTAATTAAATGGAATTGCATTACATTTCACGACCAGAGCAGATTTGTTCAAGCAAATTCGAAGGCAGGTTTGCAGATGGGAAAGCATGCAAGAAAGCTCAGCTCTTGTCCATGTAAAAGGCTGCAGTTGAAGAACAAAGCAGTTTCTGCCCAGTTTTGAACTGGGGACCTTTCGCGTGTGAGGCGAACGTGATGACCATTACACTACAGAAACAAGCCGGAATCGGTAGTGCTGCGACTCAGTGGCGTCCAACACTGAAAGTTGAATCCGTTCTACGTTTCACCTTTTTGTTTCCAATAGCTCGTTGTTGTCCAGCGTAATTGACATCTTGAAAACGTAAAAAAAAGACACGTTAAATTGATGACAAAATATAGACAAAGCTGTCGTCGATGTTTGTACCGTAGGGCGAGGTGGAATAGGCTGGGACGACTTTCCCTGCAGCGTAACAGCTGCGACATGACCTTATGGAAGGGTGGTTAACTGAGTTTTACCCAAGTTGGTGTGAGTTGAAAACTCGAGAGCATAGCTTTAAGGTCCCTTTCGAGACTGGAACCTGGATGCAGCGCCTTAGACCGCTCGGCCACACTACCAGCCGGCCCGGCCGCCTCATTTTCTTGTATTTCCAATTGTGCTCGTGCATAAGCACAGATGCAAAGTCACATCAAAAGAGTTCCATGATTCCTCTCGAACTCGCACAGCTGCTGGGATGTGACCCGCTACAATGAAAATTTCGCAGCAGATATTGATCGCCCATCAATCCAGACAAAAATCAATGGTAAGCTGAGTCACTCTTCTCAGACTCTTTTCAGGTACAAATGTATCTGTGAGTGCGTGAGAATATGGGTTCGCTTATGATTTCGTCAAATAACCATGAGCTGCTTGACATTACTGGAATTTCCATTCTTGCTTTGCTAAATAATTTCACACATTGCTCGAAACAGGACGACTTTCACGTTTACACGGAACACGAAACACACCGGACTACAGGGAAAATGCACAAACCTGAGCAGGCCGTGTTCCACATCATACCGTGCAGCATAGTTTCAGTCACTGTGTCTGTTTTTTTTTTCAGAATAAGAGTCCCAAAGAATGTTCTCCACCCTAAAACCGGAGGTAGCATTACAATCCGAGAACGACAGATCACATTGTGAGGATGTTCTGACCTCGGAGACAGTTCGAGATGCCACTTTCATTGCCTTTTACCTTAACCGTGCAATTTGCTGCAGAGATGTTCACTCCTGGACATGAGCCACATGGATAAAAAACTGAGTTGGAAACCTGTGTGGGAATCGACGAGAAGAGACTCAATAAATTTTGTGAAATTCCATGGTGCTTTTTAGAAATGCAGTTTCTGTTCACCTCAATATAAAAGCCAGTTTCTGAACATAGTAACAGAAGTCACAAGGTAATTACCTCACCGCACACCCCACTCCAGAAGAGGTGCTAACTGCCCTTGAGTGCTTTTTGTTCTCGATGTGAAGAACTCTCACGCCTGAGTCACCTTCACGTCTCTGGCTGCTGAGTGAATCACAAAGAAGGAATTTCACTAGAGCTGCAACTGCCTCACTTCTCCACTCGCCCTCCCCGTTTACATTTTCCTGCTCGTCAGTGATTTAAAGAAAACCAAATGGATGCGATGTCATTCTGTCGCCTCTCTGTCGATTCCTCCGTTTCAGTTCCAACATGACTTAGATCTCGGGGCGGACCTTAATACTAGCGACGCTATGAATGCGCAAGTCGAAAGGTTCCTCTGAGAGTGGAATTTCTTTCATTGCTGTTGCTGATTGAATGAGCCACTAACGTGCGAATTGCTCCAAAACATGATTCAGGACATCTGGTGCCAATTCCCGCACGTCGAATAACGATTGACAGCTTCCAAATGAGGTCTTTCTGAGACGACCTTGGGGTACATTTGACAGACAGACAAGTTCAGGAATTCGTGGTGCGCTGTGACACCAAAGCATCTGCTTCTTTCCTGTCTTTGAACCGAGCCGCCTGCGCAAGGAATGCAAATGCGGTACTGCTTTTCGTGGAAGGATCAGAAGGCGGTAACTACACTCTCAAACAGAATGGCATATGATTAGAACCAGGTTGGAGAAAAACTTAACAATGCTTTGCACTGTAATGAAATGGAATTGCATTACATTTCACTACGAGAGTAGATTGGTTCAAGCAAATTCTAAGGCAGGTTTGCAGATGCCAAACCAAGCAAGAAAGCTCAGCTCCTGTCCATGAAAAAGGCTGCAGTTGAAGAACAAAGCAGTTTCTGCCCAGTTTCGAACTGGGGAACCTTTCGCGTGTTAGGCGAACGTGATGACCACGACACTTCAGAAACAAGCCGCAGCCGCCTGTGCGGCGGCTCCCTGGCGTCCAGCACTGGAAGTTGAATCCGTTCTACGTTTCACCTTTCTGTTTCCAATATCTCGTTGTTGTCCAGCGCAATTGACATCTTGAAAACGTAAAAAAAAGACACTTTAAATTGATGACAAAATATAGACAAAGATGTCGTCGATGTTTGTACCGTAGGGCGAGGTGGAATAGGTTGGGACGACTTTCCCTGCAGCGTAACAGCTGCGACATGACCTTATGGAAGGCTGGTAAACTGAGTATTTACGTGTTTTACCCAAGTTGGTGTGTTTTGAAAACTCGACAGCACAGCTTTAAGGTGAGTGGGCTGAAAGTGAGAAAGGACCTGAGGCACATTTCCCACAAAGAAGGTTGTGCGTGTTTGGAATGATCTACCAGAGGAAGTGGAGCAGGCTATTACACTCAGAAAATTGCAAAGGTAATCGGGTGAGTTTCTGGATAAGATGCGTTTAGAGGGATTGGGGCCAAATGCTGGGGAACGGGACTTGTTTAATTTTGGCTACAGGGTGAGCATGGACGAGGTCCACCGAAGTATCTTTTTCCACGGTGTACCCCAATAACGTCGTGTTGCTTCCACCGGCTTTAAAGGATTACTTTTTAGCGGAGTTTGCCATCGCAGTCTGTGGCACAATCATTTAGTCTGTTCGACTGCTCACGGGAAAGGTAGTATTGTGAAACACTGCAGACACGAACGACTTCCTTACTTTAGCTCCGACTGACCGTACTTCGTGAAATTTTCCCAGATCCTCAGCTGAGGATTTTTGCTGCTGGAAGTTACCTCAGAAACCCTGTTAAATCGAAATGTATTGAGCGAATCGCAAAGCAGAAAGCATTTAACACGGAACACAAACAAAACTGGCATACCTCATTCATTTTCAGACACAGAGATGCATGAGTGCTAAATGTGATACAGTCCGAGGGCATGAGTCATAAAGTAATCTCACAACTAACAACAGGGCATTTCCAAACTACTCTTTCAAACATACTGCAGCCTTAGTGCACCACCACTTTCCAGACAATGCTGAAAAGAGAGAAAGAAAGAACATAATAAGAATTGGCCGTAAAAAGTGAATTTCACCAATCACAGTCTCGATTAGATTACCTTTCCCTTCCGATGTTTCCAGGATGGAAATGAAGGAAATGGGAGAAATTCAATAAGGTATGACATCGAAATTCATTGGAACGATTTTCCCATTAGTTAGAAACCCAAATAACATCGAGTAGAGTCACCGGAGGACTTCGTTTCACAACAGCGATGAAATAACAGTCTCCATTCGGTTCCAGTAAAAGCACAACTGGCCTGGGACGGCAGAACTGTTTGCGATTTTCCGCGCGTGAGGCGAACACGATCATGACAGCAGAGACATTTTGAAATATTTGGCAGTATCCCACACCACAGTTAATTCCCTGGGAAGCAAACCAATTTTACTTTTGTTTTCAACATCAATATACAGTGGGCCCAAAACAGCATGTTAACAAGCTGCAGCGTTGGAGTTGATCAGCAGAAATGGCAGTGGTGGGATTCGAAACCACGCCCCTTTCGAGATTGGAACCTGGATCCAGGATCCAGCGCCTTAGACCGCTCGGCCACACTACCAGCCGGCCGGGCCGCCTCATTTTCTTGTATTTCCAATTGTGCTCGTGCATAAGCACAGATGCAAAGTCACATCAAAAGAGTTCCATGATTCCTCTCGAACTCGCACAGCTGCTGGGATGTGACCCGCTACAATGAAAATTTCGCAGCAGATATTGATCGCCCATCAATCCAGACAAAAATCAATGGTAAGCTGAGTCACTCTTCTCAGACTCTTTTCAGGTACAAATGTATCTGTGAGTGCGTGAGAATATGGGTTCGCTTATGATTTGGTCAAATAACCATGAGCTGCTTGACATTACTGCAATTTCGAATCTCGCTTTGCTAAATGATTTCACCCATTGCTCGAAACAGGACGACTTTCACGTTTACACGGAACACGAAACACACCGGACTACAGGGATAATGCACAAACCTGAGCAGGCCGTAATCCACATCATACCGTGCAGCATAGTTTCAGTCACTGTGTCTGGTTTTTTTTTTTTTCAGAATAAGATTCCCAAAGAATGTTCTCCACCCTAAAACCAGAGGTAACATTACAATCCGAGAACGACAGATCACATTGTGAGAATGCTCTGACCTCGGAGACAGTTCTAGAAGCCACTTTCCTTGCCTTTTACCTTAACCGTGCAATGTGCTGCAGAGATGTTCACACCTGGACATGAGCCACATGGATACCAACTGCGTTGGAAATCTATGTGGGAATCGACGACAAGCGACTCAATAAATTTTGTTAAATTCCATGGTGCTTTTTAGAAATGCAGTTTCTGTTCACCTCAATCAAAACGGCAGTTTCTGAACATATTAACAGAAGTCAAAAGGTAATTACCTCACCCCACCCTCACTCCGGAAGAGGTGCTAACTGCCCTTGAGTGCTTTTTGTTCTCGATGTGAAGAGCTTTCACGCCTGAGTCACCTTCACGTCTCTGGTTGCTGAGTGAATCACAAAGAAGGAATTTCACCAGAGCTGCAACTGCCTCACTTCTCCACTCGCCCTCCCCGTTTACATTTTCCTGCTCGTCAGTGATTTAAAGAAAACCAAATGGATGCGATGTCATTCTGTAGCCTCTCTGTCGATTCCTCCGTTTCAGTTCCAACATGACTTAGATCTCGGGGCGGACCTTAATACTAGCGACGCTATGAATGCGCAAGTCGAAAGGTTCCTCTGAGAGTGCAATTTCTTTCATTGCTGTTGCTGATTGAATGAGCCACTAACGTGCGAATTGCTCCAAAACATGATTCAGGATATCTGGTGCCAATTCTCGCACGTTGAATCACGATTGACAGCTTCCAAATGAGGTCTTTCTGAGACGACCTTGGGGGACATTTGACAGACAGACAAGTTCAGGAATTCGTGGTGCGCTGTGACACCAGAGCATCTGCTTCTTTCCTGTCTTTGAACCGAGCCGCCTGCGCAAGGAAGGCAAATGCGGTACTGCTTTTCGTGGAAGGATCTGAAGGCGGTAACTACACTCTCCAACAGAATGGCATATGATCAGAACCAGGTTGGAGAAAAACTTAACAACGCTTTGCACTGTAATTAAATGGAATTGCATTACATTTCACGACCAGAGCAGATTTGTTCAAGCAAATTCGAAGGCAGGTTTGCAGATGGGAAAGCATGCAAGAAAGCTCAGCTCTTGTCCATGTAAAAGGCTGCAGTTGAAGAACAAAGCAGTTTCTGCCCAGTTTTGAACTGGGGACCTTTCGCGTGTGAGGCGAACGTGATGACCATTACACTACAGAAACAAGCCGGAATCGGTAGTGCTGCGACTCAGTGGCGTCCAACACTGAAAGTTGAATCCGTTCTACGTTTCACCTTTTTGTTTCCAATAGCTCGTTGTTGTCCAGCGTAATTGACATCTTGAAAACGTAAAAAAAAGACACGTTAAATTGATGACAAAATATAGACAAAGCTGTCGTCGATGTTTGTACCGTAGGGCGAGGTGGAATAGGCTGGGACGACTTTCCCTGCAGCGTAACAGCTGCGACATGACCTTATGGAAGGGTGGTTAACTGAGTTTTACCCAAGTTGGTGTGAGTTGAAAACTCGAGAGCATAGCTTTAAGGTCCCTTTCGAGACTGGAACCTGGATGCAGCGCCTTAGACCGCTCGGCCACACTACCAGCCGGCCGGGCCGCCTCATTTTCTTGTATTTCCAATTGTGCTCGTGCATAAGCACAGATGCAAAGTCACATCAAAAGAGTTCCATGATTCCTCTCGAACTCGCACAGCTGCTGGGATGTGACCCGCTACAATGAAAATTTCGCAGCAGATATTGATCGCCCATCAATCCAGACAAAAATCAATGGTAAGCTGAGTCACTCTTCTCAGACTCTTTTCAGGTACAAATGTATCTGTGAGTGCGTGAGAATATGGGTTCGCTTATGATTTCGTCAAATAACCATGAGCTGCTTGACATTACTGGAATTTCCATTCTTGCTTTGCTAAATAATTTCACACATTGCTCGAAACAGGACGACTTTCACGTTTACACGGAACACGAAACACACCGGACTACAGGGAAAATGCACAAACCTGAGCAGGCCGTGTTCCACATCATACCGTGCAGCATAGTTTCAGTCACTGTGTCTGTTTTTTTTTCAGAATAAGAGTCCCAAAGAATGTTCTCCACCCTAAAACCGGAGGTAGCATTACAATCCGAGAACGACAGATCACATTGTGAGGATGTTCTGACCTCGGAGACAGTTCGAGATGCCACTTTCATTGCCTTTTACCTTAACCGTGCAATTTGCTGCAGAGATGTTCACTCCTGGACATGAGCCACATGGATAAAAAACTGAGTTGGAAACCTGTGTGGGAATCGACGAGAAGAGACTCAATAAATTTTGTGAAATTCCATGGTGCTTTTTAGAAATGCAGTTTCTGTTCACCTCAATATAAAAGCCAGTTTCTGAACATAGTAACAGAAGTCACAAGGTAATTACCTCACCGCACACCCCACTCCAGAAGAGGTGCTAACTGCCCTTGAGTGCTTTTTGTTCTCGATGTGAAGAACTCTCACGCCTGAGTCACCTTCACGTCTCTGGCTGCTGAGTGAATCACAAAGAAGGAATTTCACTAGAGCTGCAACTGCCTCACTTCTCCACTCGCCCTCCCCGTTTACATTTTCCTGCTCGTCAGTGATTTAAAGAAAACCAAATGGATGCGATGTCATTCTGTCGCCTCTCTGTCGATTCCTCCGTTTCAGTTCCAACATGACTTAGATCTCGGGGCGGACCTTAATACTAGCGACGCTATGAATGCGCAAGTCGAAAGGTTCCTCTGAGAGTGGAATTTCTTTCATTGCTGTTGCTGATTGAATGAGCCACTAACGTGCGAATTGCTCCAAAACATGATTCAGGACATCTGGTGCCAATTCCCGCACGTCGAATAACGATTGACAGCTTCCAAATGAGGTCTTTCTGAGACGACCTTGGGGTACATTTGACAGACAGACAAGTTCAGGAATTCGTGGTGCGCTGTGACACCAAAGCATCTGCTTCTTTCCTGTCTTTGAACCGAGCCGCCTGCGCAAGGAATGCAAATGCGGTACTGCTTTTCGTGGAAGGATCAGAAGGCGGGAAGTATCTTTTTCCACGGTGTACCCCAATAACGTCGTGTTGCTTCCACCGGCTTTAAAGGATTACTTTTTAGCGGAGTTTGCCATCGCAGTCTGTGGCACAATCATTTAGTCTGTTCGACTGCTCACGGGAAAGGTAGTATTGTGAAACACTGCAGACACGAACGACTTCCTTACTTTAGCTCCGACTGACCGTACTTCGTGAAATTTTCCCAGATCCTCAGCTGAGGATTTTTGCTGCTGGAAGTTACCTCAGAAACCCTGTTAAATCGAAATGTATTGAGCGAATCGCAAAGCAGAAAGCATTTAACACGGAACACAAACAAAACTGGCATACCTCATTCATTTTCAGACACAGAGATGCATGAGTGCTAAATGTGATACAGTCCGAGGGCATGAGTCATAAAGTAATCTCACAACTAACAACAGGGCATTTCCAAACTACTCTTTCAAACATACTGCAGCCTTAGTGCACCACCACTTTCCAGACAATGCTGAAAAGAGAGAAAGAAAGAACATAATAAGAATTGGCCGTAAAAAGTGAATTTCACCAATCACAGTCTCGATTAGATTACCTTTCCCTTCCGATGTTTCCAGGATGGAAATGAAGGAAATGGGAGAAATTCAATAAGGTATGACATCGAAATTCATTGGAACGATTTTCCCATTAGTTAGAAACCCAAATAACATCGAGTAGAGTCACCGGAGGACTTCGTTTCACAACAGCGATGAAATAACAGTCTCCATTCGGTTCCAGTAAAAGCACAACTGGCCTGGGACGGCAGAACTGTTTGCGATTTTCCGCGCGTGAGGCGAACACGATCATGACAGCAGAGACATTTTGAAATATTTGGCAGTATCCCACACCACAGTTAATTCCCTGGGAAGCAAACCAATTTTACTTTTGTTTTCAACATCAATATACAGTGGGCCCAAAACAGCATGTTAACAAGCTGCAGCGTTGGAGTTGATCAGCAGAAATGGCAGTGGTGGGATTCGAAACCACGCCCCTTTCGAGATTGGAACCTGGATCCAGGATCCAGCGCCTTAGACCGCTCGGCCACACTACCAGCCGGCCGGGCCGCCTCATTTTCTTGTATTTCCAATTGTGCTCGTGCATAAGCACAGATGCAAAGTCACATCAAAAGAGTTCCATGATTCCTCTCGAACTCGCACAGCTGCTGGGATGTGACCCGCTACAATGAAAATTTCGCAGCAGATATTGATCGCCCATCAATCCAGACAAAAATCAATGGTAAGCTGAGTCACTCTTCTCAGACTCTTTTCAGGTACAAATGTATCTGTGAGTGCGTGAGAATATGGGTTCGCTTATGATTTGGTCAAATAACCATGAGCTGCTTGACATTACTGCAATTTCGAATCTCGCTTTGCTAAATGATTTCACCCATTGCTCGAAACAGGACGACTTTCACGTTTACACGGAACACGAAACACACCGGACTACAGGGATAATGCACAAACCTGAGCAGGCCGTAATCCACATCATACCGTGCAGCATAGTTTCAGTCACTGTGTCTGGTTTTTTTTTTTTTCAGAATAAGATTCCCAAAGAATGTTCTCCACCCTAAAACCAGAGGTAACATTACAATCCGAGAACGACAGATCACATTGTGAGAATGCTCTGACCTCGGAGACAGTTCTAGAAGCCACTTTCCTTGCCTTTTACCTTAACCGTGCAATGTGCTGCAGAGATGTTCACACCTGGACATGAGCCACATGGATACCAACTGCGTTGGAAATCTATGTGGGAATCGACGACAAGCGACTCAATAAATTTTGTTAAATTCCATGGTGCTTTTTAGAAATGCAGTTTCTGTTCACCTCAATCAAAACGGCAGTTTCTGAACATATTAACAGAAGTCAAAAGGTAATTACCTCACCCCACCCTCACTCCGGAAGAGGTGCTAACTGCCCTTGAGTGCTTTTTGTTCTCGATGTGAAGAGCTTTCACGCCTGAGTCACCTTCACGTCTCTGGTTGCTGAGTGAATCACAAAGAAGGAATTTCACCAGAGCTGCAACTGCCTCACTTCTCCACTCGCCCTCCCCGTTTACATTTTCCTGCTCGTCAGTGATTTAAAGAAAACCAAATGGATGCGATGTCATTCTGTAGCCTCTCTGTCGATTCCTCCGTTTCAGTTCCAACATGACTTAGATCTCGGGGCGGACCTTAATACTAGCGACGCTATGAATGCGCAAGTCGAAAGGTTCCTCTGAGAGTGCAATTTCTTTCATTGCTGTTGCTGATTGAATGAGCCACTAACGTGCGAATTGCTCCAAAACATGATTCAGGATATCTGGTGCCAATTCTCGCACGTTGAATCACGATTGACAGCTTCCAAATGAGGTCTTTCTGAGACGACCTTGGGGGACATTTGACAGACAGACAAGTTCAGGAATTCGTGGTGCGCTGTGACACCAGAGCATCTGCTTCTTTCCTGTCTTTGAACCGAGCCGCCTGCGCAAGGAAGGCAAATGCGGTACTGCTTTTCGTGGAAGGATCTGAAGGCGGTAACTACACTCTCCAACAGAATGGCATATGATCAGAACCAGGTTGGAGAAAAACTTAACAACGCTTTGCACTGTAATTAAATGGAATTGCATTACATTTCACGACCAGAGCAGATTTGTTCAAGCAAATTCGAAGGCAGGTTTGCAGATGGGAAAGCATGCAAGAAAGCTCAGCTCTTGTCCATGTAAAAGGCTGCAGTTGAAGAACAAAGCAGTTTCTGCCCAGTTTTGAACTGGGGACCTTTCGCGTGTGAGGCGAACGTGATGACCATTACACTACAGAAACAAGCCGGAATCGGTAGTGCTGCGACTCAGTGGCGTCCAACACTGAAAGTTGAATCCGTTCTACGTTTCACCTTTTTGTTTCCAATAGCTCGTTGTTGTCCAGCGTAATTGACATCTTGAAAACGTAAAAAAAAGACACGTTAAATTGATGACAAAATATAGACAAAGCTGTCGTCGATGTTTGTACCGTAGGGCGAGGTGGAATAGGCTGGGACGACTTTCCCTGCAGCGTAACAGCTGCGACATGACCTTATGGAAGGGTGGTTAACTGAGTTTTACCCAAGTTGGTGTGAGTTGAAAACTCGAGAGCATAGCTTTAAGGTCCCTTTCGAGACTGGAACCTGGATGCAGCGCCTTAGACCGCTCGGCCACACTACCAGCCGGCCGGGCCGCCTCATTTTCTTGTATTTCCAATTGTGCTCGTGCATAAGCACAGATGCAAAGTCACATCAAAAGAGTTCCATGATTCCTCTCGAACTCGCACAGCTGCTGGGATGTGACCCGCTACAATGAAAATTTCGCAGCAGATATTGATCGCCCATCAATCCAGACAAAAATCAATGGTAAGCTGAGTCACTCTTCTCAGACTCTTTTCAGGTACAAATGTATCTGTGAGTGCGTGAGAATATGGGTTCGCTTATGATTTCGTCAAATAACCATGAGCTGCTTGACATTACTGGAATTTCCATTCTTGCTTTGCTAAATAATTTCACACATTGCTCGAAACAGGACGACTTTCACGTTTACACGGAACACGAAACACACCGGACTACAGGGAAAATGCACAAACCTGAGCAGGCCGTGTTCCACATCATACCGTGCAGCATAGTTTCAGTCACTGTGTCTGTTTTTTTTTCAGAATAAGAGTCCCAAAGAATGTTCTCCACCCTAAAACCGGAGGTAGCATTACAATCCGAGAACGACAGATCACATTGTGAGGATGTTCTGACCTCGGAGACAGTTCGAGATGCCACTTTCATTGCCTTTTACCTTAACCGTGCAATTTGCTGCAGAGATGTTCACTCCTGGACATGAGCCACATGGATAAAAAACTGAGTTGGAAACCTGTGTGGGAATCGACGAGAAGAGACTCAATAAATTTTGTGAAATTCCATGGTGCTTTTTAGAAATGCAGTTTCTGTTCACCTCAATATAAAAGCCAGTTTCTGAACATAGTAACAGAAGTCACAAGGTAATTACCTCACCGCACACCCCACTCCAGAAGAGGTGCTAACTGCCCTTGAGTGCTTTTTGTTCTCGATGTGAAGAACTCTCACGCCTGAGTCACCTTCACGTCTCTGGCTGCTGAGTGAATCACAAAGAAGGAATTTCACTAGAGCTGCAACTGCCTCACTTCTCCACTCGCCCTCCCCGTTTACATTTTCCTGCTCGTCAGTGATTTAAAGAAAACCAAATGGATGCGATGTCATTCTGTCGCCTCTCTGTCGATTCCTCCGTTTCAGTTCCAACATGACTTAGATCTCGGGGCGGACCTTAATACTAGCGACGCTATGAATGCGCAAGTCGAAAGGTTCCTCTGAGAGTGGAATTTCTTTCATTGCTGTTGCTGATTGAATGAGCCACTAACGTGCGAATTGCTCCAAAACATGATTCAGGACATCTGGTGCCAATTCCCGCACGTCGAATAACGATTGACAGCTTCCAAATGAGGTCTTTCTGAGACGACCTTGGGGTACATTTGACAGACAGACAAGTTCAGGAATTCGTGGTGCGCTGTGACACCAAAGCATCTGCTTCTTTCCTGTCTTTGAACCGAGCCGCCTGCGCAAGGAATGCAAATGCGGTACTGCTTTTCGTGGAAGGATCAGAAGGCGGGAAGTATCTTTTTCCACGGTGTACCCCAATAACGTCGTGTTGCTTCCACCGGCTTTAAAGGATTACTTTTTAGCGGAGTTTGCCATCGCAGTCTGTGGCACAATCATTTAGTCTGTTCGACTGCTCACGGGAAAGGTAGTATTGTGAAACACTGCAGACACGAACGACTTCCTTACTTTAGCTCCGACTGACCGTACTTCGTGAAATTTTCCCAGATCCTCAGCTGAGGATTTTTGCTGCTGGAAGTTACCTCAGAAACCCTGTTAAATCGAAATGTATTGAGCGAATCGCAAAGCAGAAAGCATTTAACACGGAACACAAACAAAACTGGCATACCTCATTCATTTTCAGACACAGAGATGCATGAGTGCTAAATGTGATACAGTCCGAGGGCATGAGTCATAAAGTAATCTCACAACTAACAACAGGGCATTTCCAAACTACTCTTTCAAACATACTGCAGCCTTAGTGCACCACCACTTTCCAGACAATGCTGAAAAGAGAGAAAGAAAGAACATAATAAGAATTGGCCGTAAAAAGTGAATTTCACCAATCACAGTCTCGATTAGATTACCTTTCCCTTCCGATGTTTCCAGGATGGAAATGAAGGAAATGGGAGAAATTCAATAAGGTATGACATCGAAATTCATTGGAACGATTTTCCCATTAGTTAGAAACCCAAATAACATCGAGTAGAGTCACCGGAGGACTTCGTTTCACAACAGCGATGAAATAACAGTCTCCATTCGGTTCCAGTAAAAGCACAACTGGCCTGGGACGGCAGAACTGTTTGCGATTTTCCGCGCGTGAGGCGAACACGATCATGACAGCAGAGACATTTTGAAATATTTGGCAGTATCCCACACCACAGTTAATTCCCTGGGAAGCAAACCAATTTTACTTTTGTTTTCAACATCAATATACAGTGGGCCCAAAACAGCATGTTAACAAGCTGCAGCGTTGGAGTTGATCAGCAGAAATGGCAGTGGTGGGATTCGAAACCACGCCCCTTTCGAGATTGGAACCTGGATCCAGGATCCAGCGCCTTAGACCGCTCGGCCACACTACCAGCCGGCCGGGCCGCCTCATTTTCTTGTATTTCCAATTGTGCTCGTGCATAAGCACAGATGCAAAGTCACATCAAAAGAGTTCCATGATTCCTCTCGAACTCGCACAGCTGCTGGGATGTGACCCGCTACAATGAAAATTTCGCAGCAGATATTGATCGCCCATCAATCCAGACAAAAATCAATGGTAAGCTGAGTCACTCTTCTCAGACTCTTTTCAGGTACAAATGTATCTGTGAGTGCTTCAGAATATGGGTTCGCTTATGATTTGGTCAAATAACCATGAGCTGCTTGACATTACTGCAATTTCGAATCTCGCTTTGCTAAATGATTTCACCCATTGCTCGAAACAGGACGACTTTCACGTTTACACGGAACACGAAACACACCGGACTACAGGGATAATGCACAAACCTGAGCAGGCCGTAATCCACATCATACCGTGCAGCATAGTTTCAGTCACTGTGTCTTTTTTTTTCAGAATAAGATTCCCAAAGAATGTTCTCCACCCTAAAACCAGAGGTAACATTACAATCCGAGAACGACAGATCACATTGTGAGAATGCTCTGACCTCGGAGACAGTTCTAGAAGCCACTTTCCTTGCCTTTTACCTTAACCGTGCAATGTGCTGCAGAGATGTTCACACCTGGACATGAGCCACATGGATACCAACTGCGTTGGAAATCTATGTGGGAATCGACGACAAGCGACTCAATAAATTTTGTTAAATTCCATGGTGCTTTTTAGAAATGCAGTTTCTGTTCACCTCAATCAAAACGGCAGTTTCTGAACATATTAACAGAAGTCAAAAGGTAATTACCTCACCCCACCCTCACTCCGGAAGAGGTGCTAACTGCCCTTGAGTGCTTTTTGTTCTCGATGTGAAGAGCTTTCACGCCTGAGTCACCTTCACGTCTCTGGTTGCTGAGTGAATCACAAAGAAGGAATTTCACCAGAGCTGCAACTGCCTCACTTCTCCACTCGCCCTCCCCGTTTACATTTTCCTGCTCGTCAGTGATTTAAAGAAAACCAAATGGATGCGATGTCATTCTGTAGCCTCTCTGTCGATTCCTCCGTTTCAGTTCCAACATGACTTAGATCTCGGGGCGGACCTTAATACTAGCGACGCTATGAATGCGCAAGTCGAAAGGTTCCTCTGAGAGTGCAATTTCTTTCATTGCTGTTGCTGATTGAATGAGCCACTAACGTGCGAATTGCTCCAAAACATGATTCAGGATATCTGGTGCCAATTCTCGCACGTTGAATCACGATTGACAGCTTCCAAATGAGGTCTTTCTGAGACGACCTTGGGGGACATTTGACAGACAGACAAGTTCAGGAATTCGTGGTGCGCTGTGACACCAGAGCATCTGCTTCTTTCCTGTCTTTGAACCGAGCCGCCTGCGCAAGGAAGGCAAATGCGGTACTGCTTTTCGTGGAAGGATCTGAAGGCGGTAACTACACTCTCCAACAGAATGGCATATGATCAGAACCAGGTTGGAGAAAAACTTAACAACGCTTTGCACTGTAATTAAATGGAATTGCATTACATTTCACGACCAGAGCAGATTTGTTCAAGCAAATTCGAAGGCAGGTTTGCAGATGGGAAAGCATGCAAGAAAGCTCAGCTCTTGTCCATGTAAAAGGCTGCAGTTGAAGAACAAAGCAGTTTCTGCCCAGTTTTGAACTGGGGACCTTTCGCGTGTGAGGCGAACGTGATGACCATTACACTACAGAAACAAGCCGGAATCGGTAGTGCTGCGACTCAGTGGCGTCCAACACTGAAAGTTGAATCCGTTCTACGTTTCACCTTTTTGTTTCCAATAGCTCGTTGTTGTCCAGCGTAATTGACATCTTGAAAACGTAAAAAAAAGACACGTTAAATTGATGACAAAATATAGACAAAGCTGTCGTCGATGTTTGTACCGTAGGGCGAGGTGGAATAGGCTGGGACGACTTTCCCTGCAGCGTAACAGCTGCGACATGACCTTATGGAAGGGTGGTTAACTGAGTTTTACCCAAGTTGGTGTGAGTTGAAAACTCGAGAGCATAGCTTTAAGGTCCCTTTCGAGACTGGAACCTGGATGCAGCGCCTTAGACCGCTCGGCCACACTACCAGCCGGCCCGGCCGCCTCATTTTCTTGTATTTCCAATTGTGCTCGTGCATAAGCACAGATGCAAAGTCACATCAAAAGAGTTCCATGATTCCTCTCGAACTCGCACAGCTGCTGGGATGTGACCCGCTACAATGAAAATTTCGCAGCAGATATTGATCGCCCATCAATCCAGACAAAAATCAATGGTAAGCTGAGTCACTCTTCTCAGACTCTTTTCAGGTACAAATGTATCTGTGAGTGCGTGAGAATATGGGTTCGCTTATGATTTCGTCAAATAACCATGAGCTGCTTGACATTACTGGAATTTCCATTCTTGCTTTGCTAAATAATTTCACACATTGCTCGAAACAGGACGACTTTCACGTTTACACGGAACACGAAACACACCGGACTACAGGGAAAATGCACAAACCTGAGCAGGCCGTGTTCCACATCATACCGTGCAGCATAGTTTCAGTCACTGTGTCTGTTTTTTTTTTCAGAATAAGAGTCCCAAAGAATGTTCTCCACCCTAAAACCGGAGGTAGCATTACAATCCGAGAACGACAGATCACATTGTGAGGATGTTCTGACCTCGGAGACAGTTCGAGATGCCACTTTCATTGCCTTTTACCTTAACCGTGCAATTTGCTGCAGAGATGTTCACTCCTGGACATGAGCCACATGGATAAAAAACTGAGTTGGAAACCTGTGTGGGAATCGACGAGAAGAGACTCAATAAATTTTGTGAAATTCCATGGTGCTTTTTAGAAATGCAGTTTCTGTTCACCTCAATATAAAAGCCAGTTTCTGAACATAGTAACAGAAGTCACAAGGTAATTACCTCACCGCACACCCCACTCCAGAAGAGGTGCTAACTGCCCTTGAGTGCTTTTTGTTCTCGATGTGAAGAACCCTCACGCCTGAGTCACCTTCACGTCTCTGGCTGCTGAGTGAATCACAAAGAAGGAATTTCACTAGAGCTGCAACTGCCTCACTTCTCCACTCGCCCTCCCCGTTTACATTTTCCTGCTCGTCAGTGATTTAAAGAAAACCAAATGGATGCGATGTCATTCTGTCGCCTCTCTGTCGATTCCTCCGTTTCAGTTCCAACATGACTTAGATCTCGGGGCGGACCTTAATACTAGCGACGCTATGAATGCGCAAGTCGAAAGGTTCCTCTGAGAGTGGAATTTCTTTCATTGCTGTTGCTGATTGAATGAGCCACTAACGTGCGAATTGCTCCAAAACATGATTCAGGACATCTGGTGCCAATTCCCGCACGTCGAATAACGATTGACAGCTTCCAAATGAGGTCTTTCTGAGACGACCTTGGGGTACATTTGACAGACAGACAAGTTCAGGAATTCGTGGTGCGCTGTGACACCAAAGCATCTGCTTCTTTCCTGTCTTTGAACCGAGCCGCCTGCGCAAGGAATGCAAATGCGGTACTGCTTTTCGTGGAAGGATCAGAAGGCGGTAACTACACTCTCAAACAGAATGGCATATGATTAGAACCAGGTTGGAGAAAAACTTAACAATGCTTTGCACTGTAATGAAATGGAATTGCATTACATTTCACTACGAGAGTAGATTGGTTCAAGCAAATTCTAAGGCAGGTTTGCAGATGCCAAACCAAGCAAGAAAGCTCAGCTCCTGTCCATGAAAAAGGCTGCAGTTGAAGAACAAAGCAGTTTCTGCCCAGTTTCGAACTGGGGAACCTTTCGCGTGTTAGGCGAACGTGATGACCACGACACTTCAGAAACAAGCCGCAGCCGCCTGTGCGGCGGCTCCCTGGCGTCCAGCACTGGAAGTTGAATCCGTTCTACGTTTCACCTTTCTGTTTCCAATATCTCGTTGTTGTCCAGCGCAATTGACATCTTGAAAACGTAAAAAAAAGACACTTTAAATTGATGACAAAATATAGACAAAGATGTCGTCGATGTTTGTACCGTAGGGCGAGGTGGAATAGGTTGGGACGACTTTCCCTGCAGCGTAACAGCTGCGACATGACCTTATGGAAGGCTGGTAAACTGAGTATTTACGTGTTTTACCCAAGTTGGTGTGTTTTGAAAACTCGACAGCACAGCTTTAAGGTGAGTGGGCTGAAAGTGAGAAAGGACCTGAGGCACATTTCCCACAAAGAAGGTTGTGCGTGTTTGGAATGATCTACCAGAGGAAGTGGAGCAGGCTATTACACTCAGAAAATTGCAAAGGTAATCGGGTGAGTTTCTGGATAAGATGCGTTTAGAGGGATTGGGGCCAAATGCTGGGGAACGGGACTTGTTTAATTTTGGCTACAGGGTGAGCATGGACGAGGTCCACCGAAGTATCTTTTTCCACGGTGTACCCCAATAACGTCGTGTTGCTTCCACCGGCTTTAAAGGATTACTTTTTAGCGGAGTTTGCCATCGCAGTCTGTGGCACAATCATTTAGTCTGTTCGACTGCTCACGGGAAAGGTAGTATTGTGAAACACTGCAGACACGAACGACTTCCTTACTTTAGCTCCGACTGACCGTACTTCGTGAAATTTTCCCAGATCCTCAGCTGAGGATTTTTGCTGCTGGAAGTTACCTCAGAAACCCTGTTAAATCGAAATGTATTGAGCGAATCGCAAAGCAGAAAGCATTTAACACGGAACACAAACAAAACTGGCATACCTCATTCATTTTCAGACACAGAGATGCATGAGTGCTAAATGTGATACAGTCCGAGGGCATGAGTCATAAAGTAATCTCACAACTAACAACAGGGCATTTCCAAACTACTCTTTCAAACATACTGCAGCCTTAGTGCACCACCACTTTCCAGACAATGCTGAAAAGAGAGAAAGAAAGAACATAATAAGAATTGGCCGTAAAAAGTGAATTTCACCAATCACAGTCTCGATTAGATTACCTTTCCCTTCCGATGTTTCCAGGATGGAAATGAAGGAAATGGGAGAAATTCAATAAGGTATGACATCGAAATTCATTGGAACGATTTTCCCATTAGTTAGAAACCCAAATAACATCGAGTAGAGTCACCGGAGGACTTCGTTTCACAACAGCGATGAAATAACAGTCTCCATTCGGTTCCAGTAAAAGCACAACTGGCCTGGGACGGCAGAACTGTTTGCGATTTTCCGCGCGTGAGGCGAACACGATCATGACAGCAGAGACATTTTGAAATATTTGGCAGTATCCCACACCACAGTTAATTCCCTGGGAAGCAAACCAATTTTACTTTTGTTTTCAACATCAATATACAGTGGGCCCAAAACAGCATGTTAACAAGCTGCAGCGTTGGAGTTGATCAGCAGAAATGGCAGTGGTGGGATTCGAAACCACGCCCCTTTCGAGATTGGAACCTGGATCCAGGATCCAGCGCCTTAGACCGCTCGGCCACACTACCAGCCGGCCGGGCCGCCTCATTTTCTTGTATTTCCAATTGTGCTCGTGCATAAGCACAGATGCAAAGTCACATCAAAAGAGTTCCATGATTCCTCTCGAACTCGCACAGCTGCTGGGATGTGACCCGCTACAATGAAAATTTCGCAGCAGATATTGATCGCCCATCAATCCAGACAAAAATCAATGGTAAGCTGAGTCACTCTTCTCAGACTCTTTTCAGGTACAAATGTATCTGTGAGTGCTTCAGAATATGGGTTCGCTTATGATTTGGTCAAATAACCATGAGCTGCTTGACATTACTGCAATTTCGAATCTCGCTTTGCTAAATGATTTCACCCATTGCTCGAAACAGGACGACTTTCACGTTTACACGGAACACGAAACACACCGGACTACAGGGATAATGCACAAACCTGAGCAGGCCGTAATCCACATCATACCGTGCAGCATAGTTTCAGTCACTGTGTCTTTTTTTTTCAGAATAAGATTCCCAAAGAATGTTCTCCACCCTAAAACCAGAGGTAACATTACAATCCGAGAACGACAGATCACATTGTGAGAATGCTCTGACCTCGGAGACAGTTCTAGAAGCCACTTTCCTTGCCTTTTACCTTAACCGTGCAATGTGCTGCAGAGATGTTCACACCTGGACATGAGCCACATGGATACCAACTGCGTTGGAAATCTATGTGGGAATCGACGACAAGCGACTCAATAAATTTTGTTAAATTCCATGGTGCTTTTTAGAAATGCAGTTTCTGTTCACCTCAATCAAAACGGCAGTTTCTGAACATATTAACAGAAGTCAAAAGGTAATTACCTCACCCCACCCTCACTCCGGAAGAGGTGCTAACTGCCCTTGAGTGCTTTTTGTTCTCGATGTGAAGAGCTTTCACGCCTGAGTCACCTTCACGTCTCTGGTTGCTGAGTGAATCACAAAGAAGGAATTTCACCAGAGCTGCAACTGCCTCACTTCTCCACTCGCCCTCCCCGTTTACATTTTCCTGCTCGTCAGTGATTTAAAGAAAACCAAATGGATGCGATGTCATTCTGTAGCCTCTCTGTCGATTCCTCCGTTTCAGTTCCAACATGACTTAGATCTCGGGGCGGACCTTAATACTAGCGACGCTATGAATGCGCAAGTCGAAAGGTTCCTCTGAGAGTGCAATTTCTTTCATTGCTGTTGCTGATTGAATGAGCCACTAACGTGCGAATTGCTCCAAAACATGATTCAGGATATCTGGTGCCAATTCTCGCACGTTGAATCACGATTGACAGCTTCCAAATGAGGTCTTTCTGAGACGACCTTGGGGGACATTTGACAGACAGACAAGTTCAGGAATTCGTGGTGCGCTGTGACACCAGAGCATCTGCTTCTTTCCTGTCTTTGAACCGAGCCGCCTGCGCAAGGAAGGCAAATGCGGTACTGCTTTTCGTGGAAGGATCTGAAGGCGGTAACTACACTCTCCAACAGAATGGCATATGATCAGAACCAGGTTGGAGAAAAACTTAACAACGCTTTGCACTGTAATTAAATGGAATTGCATTACATTTCACGACCAGAGCAGATTTGTTCAAGCAAATTCGAAGGCAGGTTTGCAGATGGGAAAGCATGCAAGAAAGCTCAGCTCTTGTCCATGTAAAAGGCTGCAGTTGAAGAACAAAGCAGTTTCTGCCCAGTTTTGAACTGGGGACCTTTCGCGTGTGAGGCGAACGTGATGACCATTACACTACAGAAACAAGCCGGAATCGGTAGTGCTGCGACTCAGTGGCGTCCAACACTGAAAGTTGAATCCGTTCTACGTTTCACCTTTTTGTTTCCAATAGCTCGTTGTTGTCCAGCGTAATTGACATCTTGAAAACGTAAAAAAAAGACACGTTAAATTGATGACAAAATATAGACAAAGCTGTCGTCGATGTTTGTACCGTAGGGCGAGGTGGAATAGGCTGGGACGACTTTCCCTGCAGCGTAACAGCTGCGACATGACCTTATGGAAGGGTGGTTAACTGAGTTTTACCCAAGTTGGTGTGAGTTGAAAACTCGAGAGCATAGCTTTAAGGTCCCTTTCGAGACTGGAACCTGGATGCAGCGCCTTAGACCGCTCGGCCACACTACCAGCCGGCCCGGCCGCCTCATTTTCTTGTATTTCCAATTGTGCTCGTGCATAAGCACAGATGCAAAGTCACATCAAAAGAGTTCCATGATTCCTCTCGAACTCGCACAGCTGCTGGGATGTGACCCGCTACAATGAAAATTTCGCAGCAGATATTGATCGCCCATCAATCCAGACAAAAATCAATGGTAAGCTGAGTCACTCTTCTCAGACTCTTTTCAGGTACAAATGTATCTGTGAGTGCGTGAGAATATGGGTTCGCTTATGATTTCGTCAAATAACCATGAGCTGCTTGACATTACTGGAATTTCCATTCTTGCTTTGCTAAATAATTTCACACATTGCTCGAAACAGGACGACTTTCACGTTTACACGGAACACGAAACACACCGGACTACAGGGAAAATGCACAAACCTGAGCAGGCCGTGTTCCACATCATACCGTGCAGCATAGTTTCAGTCACTGTGTCTGTTTTTTTTTTCAGAATAAGAGTCCCAAAGAATGTTCTCCACCCTAAAACCGGAGGTAGCATTACAATCCGAGAACGACAGATCACATTGTGAGGATGTTCTGACCTCGGAGACAGTTCGAGATGCCACTTTCATTGCCTTTTACCTTAACCGTGCAATTTGCTGCAGAGATGTTCACTCCTGGACATGAGCCACATGGATAAAAAACTGAGTTGGAAACCTGTGTGGGAATCGACGAGAAGAGACTCAATAAATTTTGTGAAATTCCATGGTGCTTTTTAGAAATGCAGTTTCTGTTCACCTCAATATAAAAGCCAGTTTCTGAACATAGTAACAGAAGTCACAAGGTAATTACCTCACCGCACACCCCACTCCAGAAGAGGTGCTAACTGCCCTTGAGTGCTTTTTGTTCTCGATGTGAAGAACCCTCACGCCTGAGTCACCTTCACGTCTCTGGCTGCTGAGTGAATCACAAAGAAGGAATTTCACTAGAGCTGCAACTGCCTCACTTCTCCACTCGCCCTCCCCGTTTACATTTTCCTGCTCGTCAGTGATTTAAAGAAAACCAAATGGATGCGATGTCATTCTGTCGCCTCTCTGTCGATTCCTCCGTTTCAGTTCCAACATGACTTAGATCTCGGGGCGGACCTTAATACTAGCGACGCTATGAATGCGCAAGTCGAAAGGTTCCTCTGAGAGTGGAATTTCTTTCATTGCTGTTGCTGATTGAATGAGCCACTAACGTGCGAATTGCTCCAAAACATGATTCAGGACATCTGGTGCCAATTCCCGCACGTCGAATAACGATTGACAGCTTCCAAATGAGGTCTTTCTGAGACGACCTTGGGGTACATTTGACAGACAGACAAGTTCAGGAATTCGTGGTGCGCTGTGACACCAAAGCATCTGCTTCTTTCCTGTCTTTGAACCGAGCCGCCTGCGCAAGGAATGCAAATGCGGTACTGCTTTTCGTGGAAGGATCAGAAGGCGGTAACTACACTCTCAAACAGAATGGCATATGATTAGAACCAGGTTGGAGAAAAACTTAACAATGCTTTGCACTGTAATGAAATGGAATTGCATTACATTTCACTACGAGAGTAGATTGGTTCAAGCAAATTCTAAGGCAGGTTTGCAGATGCCAAACCAAGCAAGAAAGCTCAGCTCCTGTCCATGAAAAAGGCTGCAGTTGAAGAACAAAGCAGTTTCTGCCCAGTTTCGAACTGGGGAACCTTTCGCGTGTTAGGCGAACGTGATGACCACGACACTTCAGAAACAAGCCGCAGCCGCCTGTGCGGCGGCTCCCTGGCGTCCAGCACTGGAAGTTGAATCCGTTCTACGTTTCACCTTTCTGTTTCCAATATCTCGTTGTTGTCCAGCGCAATTGACATCTTGAAAACGTAAAAAAAAGACACTTTAAATTGATGACAAAATATAGACAAAGATGTCGTCGATGTTTGTACCGTAGGGCGAGGTGGAATAGGTTGGGACGACTTTCCCTGCAGCGTAACAGCTGCGACATGACCTTATGGAAGGCTGGTAAACTGAGTATTTACGTGTTTTACCCAAGTTGGTGTGTTTTGAAAACTCGACAGCACAGCTTTAAGGTGAGTGGGCTGAAAGTGAGAAAGGACCTGAGGCACATTTCCCACAAAGAAGGTTGTGCGTGTTTGGAATGATCTACCAGAGGAAGTGGAGCAGGCTATTACACTCAGAAAATTGCAAAGGTAATCGGGTGAGTTTCTGGATAAGATGCGTTTAGAGGGATTGGGGCCAAATGCTGGGGAACGGGACTTGTTTAATTTTGGCTACAGGGTGAGCATGGACGAGGTCCACCGAAGTATCTTTTTCCACGGTGTACCCCAATAACGTCGTGTTGCTTCCACCGGCTTTAAAGGATTACTTTTTAGCGGAGTTTGCCATCGCAGTCTGTGGCACAATCATTTAGTCTGTTCGACTGCTCACGGGAAAGGTAGTATTGTGAAACACTGCAGACACGAACGACTTCCTTACTTTAGCTCCGACTGACCGTACTTCGTGAAATTTTCCCAGATCCTCAGCTGAGGATTTTTGCTGCTGGAAGTTACCTCAGAAACCCTGTTAAATCGAAATGTATTGAGCGAATCGCAAAGCAGAAAGCATTTAACACGGAACACAAACAAAACTGGCATACCTCATTCATTTTCAGACACAGAGATGCATGAGTGCTAAATGTGATACAGTCCGAGGGCATGAGTCATAAAGTAATCTCACAACTAACAACAGGGCATTTCCAAACTACTCTTTCAAACATACTGCAGCCTTAGTGCACCACCACTTTCCAGACAATGCTGAAAAGAGAGAAAGAAAGAACATAATAAGAATTGGCCGTAAAAAGTGAATTTCACCAATCACAGTCTCGATTAGATTACCTTTCCCTTCCGATGTTTCCAGGATGGAAATGAAGGAAATGGGAGAAATTCAATAAGGTATGACATCGAAATTCATTGGAACGATTTTCCCATTAGTTAGAAACCCAAATAACATCGAGTAGAGTCACCGGAGGACTTCGTTTCACAACAGCGATGAAATAACAGTCTCCATTCGGTTCCAGTAAAAGCACAACTGGCCTGGGACGGCAGAACTGTTTGCGATTTTCCGCGCGTGAGGCGAACACGATCATGACAGCAGAGACATTTTGAAATATTTGGCAGTATCCCACACCACAGTTAATTCCCTGGGAAGCAAACCAATTTTACTTTTGTTTTCAACATCAATATACAGTGGGCCCAAAACAGCATGTTAACAAGCTGCAGCGTTGGAGTTGATCAGCAGAAATGGCAGTGGTGGGATTCGAAACCACGCCCCTTTCGAGATTGGAACCTGGATCCAGGATCCAGCGCCTTAGACCGCTCGGCCACACTACCAGCCGGCCGGGCCGCCTCATTTTCTTGTATTTCCAATTGTGCTCGTGCATAAGCACAGATGCAAAGTCACATCAAAAGAGTTCCATGATTCCTCTCGAACTCGCACAGCTGCTGGGATGTGACCCGCTACAATGAAAATTTCGCAGCAGATATTGATCGCCCATCAATCCAGACAAAAATCAATGGTAAGCTGAGTCACTCTTCTCAGACTCTTTTCAGGTACAAATGTATCTGTGAGTGCTTCAGAATATGGGTTCGCTTATGATTTGGTCAAATAACCATGAGCTGCTTGACATTACTGCAATTTCGAATCTCGCTTTGCTAAATGATTTCACCCATTGCTCGAAACAGGACGACTTTCACGTTTACACGGAACACGAAACACACCGGACTACAGGGATAATGCACAAACCTGAGCAGGCCGTAATCCACATCATACCGTGCAGCATAGTTTCAGTCACTGTGTCTTTTTTTTTCAGAATAAGATTCCCAAAGAATGTTCTCCACCCTAAAACCAGAGGTAACATTACAATCCGAGAACGACAGATCACATTGTGAGAATGCTCTGACCTCGGAGACAGTTCTAGAAGCCACTTTCCTTGCCTTTTACCTTAACCGTGCAATGTGCTGCAGAGATGTTCACACCTGGACATGAGCCACATGGATACCAACTGCGTTGGAAATCTATGTGGGAATCGACGACAAGCGACTCAATAAATTTTGTTAAATTCCATGGTGCTTTTTAGAAATGCAGTTTCTGTTCACCTCAATCAAAACGGCAGTTTCTGAACATATTAACAGAAGTCAAAAGGTAATTACCTCACCCCACCCTCACTCCGGAAGAGGTGCTAACTGCCCTTGAGTGCTTTTTGTTCTCGATGTGAAGAGCTTTCACGCCTGAGTCACCTTCACGTCTCTGGTTGCTGAGTGAATCACAAAGAAGGAATTTCACCAGAGCTGCAACTGCCTCACTTCTCCACTCGCCCTCCCCGTTTACATTTTCCTGCTCGTCAGTGATTTAAAGAAAACCAAATGGATGCGATGTCATTCTGTAGCCTCTCTGTCGATTCCTCCGTTTCAGTTCCAACATGACTTAGATCTCGGGGCGGACCTTAATACTAGCGACGCTATGAATGCGCAAGTCGAAAGGTTCCTCTGAGAGTGCAATTTCTTTCATTGCTGTTGCTGATTGAATGAGCCACTAACGTGCGAATTGCTCCAAAACATGATTCAGGATATCTGGTGCCAATTCTCGCACGTTGAATCACGATTGACAGCTTCCAAATGAGGTCTTTCTGAGACGACCTTGGGGGACATTTGACAGACAGACAAGTTCAGGAATTCGTGGTGCGCTGTGACACCAGAGCATCTGCTTCTTTCCTGTCTTTGAACCGAGCCGCCTGCGCAAGGAAGGCAAATGCGGTACTGCTTTTCGTGGAAGGATCTGAAGGCGGTAACTACACTCTCCAACAGAATGGCATATGATCAGAACCAGGTTGGAGAAAAACTTAACAACGCTTTGCACTGTAATTAAATGGAATTGCATTACATTTCACGACCAGAGCAGATTTGTTCAAGCAAATTCGAAGGCAGGTTTGCAGATGGGAAAGCATGCAAGAAAGCTCAGCTCTTGTCCATGTAAAAGGCTGCAGTTGAAGAACAAAGCAGTTTCTGCCCAGTTTTGAACTGGGGACCTTTCGCGTGCGAGGCGAACGTGATGACCATTACACTACAGAAACAAGCCGGAATCGGTAGTGCTGCGACTCAGTGGCGTCCAACACTGAAAGTTGAATCCGTTCTACGTTTCACCTTTTTGTTTCCAATAGCTCGTTGTTGTCCAGCGTAATTGACATCTTGAAAACGTAAAAAAAAGACACGTTAAATTGATGACAAAATATAGACAAAGCTGTCGTCGATGTTTGTACCGTAGGGCGAGGTGGAATAGGCTGGGACGACTTTCCCTGCAGCGTAACAGCTGCGACATGACCTTATGGAAGGGTGGTTAACTGAGTTTTACCCAAGTTGGTGTGAGTTGAAAACTCGAGAGCATAGCTTTAAGGTCCCTTTCGAGACTGGAACCTGGATGCAGCGCCTTAGACCGCTCGGCCACACTACCAGCCGGCCCGGCCGCCTCATTTTCTTGTATTTCCAATTGTGCTCGTGCATAAGCACAGATGCAAAGTCACATCAAAAGAGTTCCATGATTCCTCTCGAACTCGCACAGCTGCTGGGATGTGACCCGCTACAATGAAAATTTCGCAGCAGATATTGATCGCCCATCAATCCAGACAAAAATCAATGGTAAGCTGAGTCACTCTTCTCAGACTCTTTTCAGGTACAAATGTATCTGTGAGTGCTTCAGAATATGGGTTCGCTTATGATTTGGTCAAATAACCATGAGCTGCTTGACATTACTGCAATTTCGAATCTCGCTTTGCTAAATGATTTCACCCATTGCTCGAAACAGGACGACTTTCACGTTTACACGGAACACGAAACACACCGGACTACAGGGATAATGCACAAACCTGAGCAGGCCGTAATCCACATCATACCGTGCAGCATAGTTTCAGTCACTGTGTCTTTTTTTTTTTCAGAATAAGATTCCCAAAGAATGTTCTCCACCCTAAAACCAGAGGTAACATTACAATCCGAGAACGACAGATCACATTGTGAGAATGCTCTGACCTCGGAGACAGTTCTAGAAGCCACTTTCCTTGCCTTTTACCTTAACCGTGCAATGTGCTGCAGAGATGTTCACACCTGGACATGAGCCACATGGATACCAACTGCGTTGGAAATCTATGTGGGAATCGACGACAAGCGACTCAATAAATTTTGTTAAATTCCATGGTGCTTTTTAGAAATGCAGTTTCTGTTCACCTCAATCAAAACGGCAGTTTCTGAACATATTAACAGAAGTCAAAAGGTAATTACCTCACCCCACCCTCACTCCGGAAGAGGTGCTAACTGCCCTTGAGTGCTTTTTGTTCTCGATGTGAAGAGCTTTCACGCCTGAGTCACCTTCACGTCTCTGGTTGCTGAGTGAATCACAAAGAAGGAATTTCACCAGAGCTGCAACTGCCTCACTTCTCCACTCGCCCTCCCCGTTTACATTTTCCTGCTCGTCAGTGATTTAAAGAAAACCAAATGGATGCGATGTCATTCTGTAGCCTCTCTGTCGATTCCTCCGTTTCAGTTCCAACATGACTTAGATCTCGGGGCGGACCTTAATACTAGCGACGCTATGAATGCGCAAGTCGAAAGGTTCCTCTGAGAGTGCAATTTCTTTCATTGCTGTTGCTGATTGAATGAGCCACTAACGTGCGAATTGCTCCAAAACATGATTCAGGATATCTGGTGCCAATTCTCGCACGTTGAATCACGATTGACAGCTTCCAAATGAGGTCTTTCTGAGACGACCTTGGGGGACATTTGACAGACAGACAAGTTCAGGAATTCGTGGTGCGCTGTGACACCAGAGCATCTGCTTCTTTCCTGTCTTTGAACCGAGCCGCCTGCGCAAGGAAGGCAAATGCGGTACTGCTTTTCGTGGAAGGATCTGAAGGCGGTAACTACACTCTCCAACAGAATGGCATATGATCAGAACCAGGTTGGAGAAAAACTTAACAACGCTTTGCACTGTAATTAAATGGAATTGCATTACATTTCACGACCAGAGCAGATTTGTTCAAGCAAATTCGAAGGCAGGTTTGCAGATGGGAAAGCATGCAAGAAAGCTCAGCTCTTGTCCATGTAAAAGGCTGCAGTTGAAGAACAAAGCAGTTTCTGCCCAGTTTTGAACTGGGGACCTTTCGCGTGTGAGGCGAACGTGATGACCATTACACTACAGAAACAAGCCGGAATCGGTAGTGCTGCGACTCAGTGGCGTCCAACACTGAAAGTTGAATCCGTTCTACGTTTCACCTTTTTGTTTCCAATAGCTCGTTGTTGTCCAGCGTAATTGACATCTTGAAAACGTAAAAAAAAGACACGTTAAATTGATGACAAAATATAGACAAAGCTGTCGTCGATGTTTGTACCGTAGGGCGAGGTGGAATAGGCTGGGACGACTTTCCCTGCAGCGTAACAGCTGCGACATGACCTTATGGAAGGGTGGTTAACTGAGTTTTACCCAAGTTGGTGTGAGTTGAAAACTCGAGAGCATAGCTTTAAGGTCCCTTTCGAGACTGGAACCTGGATGCAGCGCCTTAGACCGCTCGGCCACACTACCAGCCGGCCCGGCCGCCTCATTTTCTTGTATTTCCAATTGTGCTCGTGCATAAGCACAGATGCAAAGTCACATCAAAAGAGTTCCATGATTCCTCTCGAACTCGCACAGCTGCTGGGATGTGACCCGCTACAATGAAAATTTCGCAGCAGATATTGATCGCCCATCAATCCAGACAAAAATCAATGGTAAGCTGAGTCACTCTTCTCAGACTCTTTTCAGGTACAAATGTATCTGTGAGTGCGTGAGAATATGGGTTCGCTTATGATTTCGTCAAATAACCATGAGCTGCTTGACATTACTGGAATTTCCATTCTTGCTTTGCTAAATAATTTCACACATTGCTCGAAACAGGACGACTTTCACGTTTACACGGAACACGAAACACACCGGACTACAGGGAAAATGCACAAACCTGAGCAGGCCGTGTTCCACATCATACTGTGCAGCATAGTTTCAGTCACTGTGTCTGTTTTTTTTTTTCAGAATAAGAGTCCCAAAGAATGTTCTCCACCCTAAAACCGGAGGTAGCATTACAATCCGAGAACGACAGATCACATTGTGAGGATGTTCTGACCTCGGAGACAGTTCGAGATGCCACTTTCATTGCCTTTTACCTTAACCGTGCAATTTGCTGCAGAGATGTTCACTCCTGGACATGAGCCACATGGATAAAAAACTGAGTTGGAAACCTGTGTGGGAATCGACGAGAAGAGACTCAATAAATTTTGTGAAATTCCATGGTGCTTTTTAGAAATGCAGTTTCTGTTCACCTCAATATAAAAGCCAGTTTCTGAACATAGTAACAGAAGTCACAAGGTAATTACCTCACCGCACACCCCACTCCAGAAGAGGTGCTAACTGCCCTTGAGTGCTTTTTGTTCTCGATGTGAAGAACTCTCACGCCTGAGTCACCTTCACGTCTCTGGCTGCTGAGTGAATCACAAAGAAGGAATTTCACTAGAGCTGCAACTGCCTCACTTCTCCACTCGCCCTCCCCGTTTACATTTTCCTGCTCGTCAGTGATTTAAAGAAAACCAAATGGATGCGATGTCATTCTGTCGCCTCTCTGTCGATTCCTCCGTTTCAGTTCCAACATGACTTAGATCTCGGGGCGGACCTTAATACTAGCGACGCTATGAATGCGCAAGTCGAAAGGTTCCTCTGAGAGTGGAATTTCTTTCATTGCTGTTGCTGATTGAATGAGCCACTAACGTGCGAATTGCTCCAAAACATGATTCAGGACATCTGGTGCCAATTCCCGCACGTCGAATAACGATTGACAGCTTCCAAATGAGGTCTTTCTGAGACGACCTTGGGGTACATTTGACAGACAGACAAGTTCAGGAATTCGTGGTGCGCTGTGACACCAAAGCATCTGCTTCTTTCCTGTCTTTGAACCGAGCCGCCTGCGCAAGGAATGCAAATGCGGTACTGCTTTTCGTGGAAGGATCAGAAGGCGGTAACTACACTCTCAAACAGAATGGCATATGATTAGAACCAGGTTGGAGAAAAACTTAACAATGCTTTGCACTGTAATGAAATGGAATTGCATTACATTTCACTACGAGAGTAGATTGGTTCAAGCAAATTCTAAGGCAGGTTTGCAGATGCCAAACCAAGCAAGAAAGCTCAGCTCCTGTCCATGAAAAAGGCTGCAGTTGAAGAACAAAGCAGTTTCTGCCCAGTTTCGAACTGGGGAACCTTTCGCGTGTTAGGCGAACGTGATGACCACGACACTTCAGAAACAAGCCGCAGCCGCCTGTGCGGCGGCTCCCTGGCGTCCAGCACTGGAAGTTGAATCCGTTCTACGTTTCACCTTTCTGTTTCCAATATCTCGTTGTTGTCCAGCGCAATTGACATCTTGAAAACGTAAAAAAAAGACACTTTAAATTGATGACAAAATATAGACAAAGATGTCGTCGATGTTTGTACCGTAGGGCGAGGTGGAATAGGTTGGGACGACTTTCCCTGCAGCGTAACAGCTGCGACATGACCTTATGGAAGGCTGGTAAACTGAGTATTTACGTGTTTTACCCAAGTTGGTGTGTTTTGAAAACTCGACAGCACAGCTTTAAGGTGAGTGGGCTGAAAGTGAGAAAGGACCTGAGGCACATTTCCCACAAAGAAGGTTGTGCGTGTTTGGAATGATCTACCAGAGGAAGTGGAGCAGGCTATTACACTCAGAAAATTGCAAAGGTAATCGGGTGAGTTTCTGGATAAGATGCGTTTAGAGGGATTGGGGCCAAATGCTGGGGAACGGGACTTGTTTAATTTTGGCTACAGGGTGAGCATGGACGAGGTCCACCGAAGTATCTTTTTCCACGGTGTACCCCAATAACGTCGTGTTGCTTCCACCGGCTTTAAAGGATTACTTTTTAGCGGAGTTTGCCATCGCAGTCTGTGGCACAATCATTTAGTCTGTTCGACTGCTCACGGGAAAGGTAGTATTGTGAAACACTGCAGACACGAACGACTTCCTTACTTTAGCTCCGACTGACCGTACTTCGTGAAATTTTCCCAGATCCTCAGCTGAGGATTTTTGCTGCTGGAAGTTACCTCAGAAACCCTGTTAAATCGAAATGTATTGAGCGAATCGCAAAGCAGAAAGCATTTAACACGGAACACAAACAAAACTGGCATACCTCATTCATTTTCAGACACAGAGATGCATGAGTGCTAAATGTGATACAGTCCGAGGGCATGAGTCATAAAGTAATCTCACAACTAACAACAGGGCATTTCCAAACTACTCTTTCAAACATACTGCAGCCTTAGTGCACCACCACTTTCCAGACAATGCTGAAAAGAGAGAAAGAAAGAACATAATAAGAATTGGCCGTAAAAAGTGAATTTCACCAATCACAGTCTCGATTAGATTACCTTTCCCTTCCGATGTTTCCAGGATGGAAATGAAGGAAATGGGAGAAATTCAATAAGGTATGACATCGAAATTCATTGGAACGATTTTCCCATTAGTTAGAAACCCAAATAACATCGAGTAGAGTCACCGGAGGACTTCGTTTCACAACAGCGATGAAATAACAGTCTCCATTCGGTTCCAGTAAAAGCACAACTGGCCTGGGACGGCAGAACTGTTTGCGATTTTCCGCGCGTGAGGCGAACACGATCATGACAGCAGAGACATTTTGAAATATTTGGCAGTATCCCACACCACAGTTAATTCCCTGGGAAGCAAACCAATTTTACTTTTGTTTTCAACATCAATATACAGTGGGCCCAAAACAGCATGTTAACAAGCTGCAGCGTTGGAGTTGATCAGCAGAAATGGCAGTGGTGGGATTCGAAACCACGCCCCTTTCGAGATTGGAACCTGGATCCAGGATCCAGCGCCTTAGACCGCTCGGCCACACTACCAGCCGGCCGGGCCGCCTCATTTTCTTGTATTTCCAATTGTGCTCGTGCATAAGCACAGATGCAAAGTCACATCAAAAGAGTTCCATGATTCCTCTCGAACTCGCACAGCTGCTGGGATGTGACCCGCTACAATGAAAATTTCGCAGCAGATATTGATCGCCCATCAATCCAGACAAAAATCAATGGTAAGCTGAGTCACTCTTCTCAGACTCTTTTCAGGTACAAATGTATCTGTGAGTGCTTCAGAATATGGGTTCGCTTATGATTTGGTCAAATAACCATGAGCTGCTTGACATTACTGCAATTTCGAATCTCGCTTTGCTAAATGATTTCACCCATTGCTCGAAACAGGACGACTTTCACGTTTACACGGAACACGAAACACACCGGACTACAGGGATAATGCACAAACCTGAGCAGGCCGTAATCCACATCATACCGTGCAGCATAGTTTCAGTCACTGTGTCTTTTTTTTTCAGAATAAGATTCCCAAAGAATGTTCTCCACCCTAAAACCAGAGGTAACATTACAATCCGAGAACGACAGATCACATTGTGAGAATGCTCTGACCTCGGAGACAGTTCTAGAAGCCACTTTCCTTGCCTTTTACCTTAACCGTGCAATGTGCTGCAGAGATGTTCACACCTGGACATGAGCCACATGGATACCAACTGCGTTGGAAATCTATGTGGGAATCGACGACAAGCGACTCAATAAATTTTGTTAAATTCCATGGTGCTTTTTAGAAATGCAGTTTCTGTTCACCTCAATCAAAACGGCAGTTTCTGAACATATTAACAGAAGTCAAAAGGTAATTACCTCACCCCACCCTCACTCCGGAAGAGGTGCTAACTGCCCTTGAGTGCTTTTTGTTCTCGATGTGAAGAGCTTTCACGCCTGAGTCACCTTCACGTCTCTGGTTGCTGAGTGAATCACAAAGAAGGAATTTCACCAGAGCTGCAACTGCCTCACTTCTCCACTCGCCCTCCCCGTTTACATTTTCCTGCTCGTCAGTGATTTAAAGAAAACCAAATGGATGCGATGTCATTCTGTAGCCTCTCTGTCGATTCCTCCGTTTCAGTTCCAACATGACTTAGATCTCGGGGCGGACCTTAATACTAGCGACGCTATGAATGCGCAAGTCGAAAGGTTCCTCTGAGAGTGCAATTTCTTTCATTGCTGTTGCTGATTGAATGAGCCACTAACGTGCGAATTGCTCCAAAACATGATTCAGGATATCTGGTGCCAATTCTCGCACGTTGAATCACGATTGACAGCTTCCAAATGAGGTCTTTCTGAGACGACCTTGGGGGACATTTGACAGACAGACAAGTTCAGGAATTCGTGGTGCGCTGTGACACCAGAGCATCTGCTTCTTTCCTGTCTTTGAACCGAGCCGCCTGCGCAAGGAAGGCAAATGCGGTACTGCTTTTCGTGGAAGGATCTGAAGGCGGTAACTACACTCTCCAACAGAATGGCATATGATCAGAACCAGGTTGGAGAAAAACTTAACAACGCTTTGCACTGTAATTAAATGGAATTGCATTACATTTCACGACCAGAGCAGATTTGTTCAAGCAAATTCGAAGGCAGGTTTGCAGATGGGAAAGCATGCAAGAAAGCTCAGCTCTTGTCCATGTAAAAGGCTGCAGTTGAAGAACAAAGCAGTTTCTGCCCAGTTTTGAACTGGGGACCTTTCGCGTGTGAGGCGAACGTGATGACCATTACACTACAGAAACAAGCCGGAATCGGTAGTGCTGCGACTCAGTGGCGTCCAACACTGAAAGTTGAATCCGTTCTACGTTTCACCTTTTTGTTTCCAATAGCTCGTTGTTGTCCAGCGTAATTGACATCTTGAAAACGTAAAAAAAAGACACGTTAAATTGATGACAAAATATAGACAAAGCTGTCGTCGATGTTTGTACCGTAGGGCGAGGTGGAATAGGCTGGGACGACTTTCCCTGCAGCGTAACAGCTGCGACATGACCTTATGGAAGGGTGGTTAACTGAGTTTTACCCAAGTTGGTGTGAGTTGAAAACTCGAGAGCATAGCTTTAAGGTCCCTTTCGAGACTGGAACCTGGATGCAGCGCCTTAGACCGCTCGGCCACACTACCAGCCGGCCCGGCCGCCTCATTTTCTTGTATTTCCAATTGTGCTCGTGCATAAGCACAGATGCAAAGTCACATCAAAAGAGTTCCATGATTCCTCTCGAACTCGCACAGCTGCTGGGATGTGACCCGCTACAATGAAAATTTCGCAGCAGATATTGATCGCCCATCAATCCAGACAAAAATCAATGGTAAGCTGAGTCACTCTTCTCAGACTCTTTTCAGGTACAAATGTATCTGTGAGTGCTTCAGAATATGGGTTCGCTTATGATTTGGTCAAATAACCATGAGCTGCTTGACATTACTGCAATTTCGAATCTCGCTTTGCTAAATGATTTCACCCATTGCTCGAAACAGGACGACTTTCACGTTTACACGGAACACGAAACACACCGGACTACAGGGATAATGCACAAACCTGAGCAGGCCGTAATCCACATCATACCGTGCAGCATAGTTTCAGTCACTGTGTCTTTTTTTTTTTCAGAATAAGATTCCCAAAGAATGTTCTCCACCCTAAAACCAGAGGTAACATTACAATCCGAGAACGACAGATCACATTGTGAGAATGCTCTGACCTCGGAGACAGTTCTAGAAGCCACTTTCCTTGCCTTTTACCTTAACCGTGCAATGTGCTGCAGAGATGTTCACACCTGGACATGAGCCACATGGATACCAACTGCGTTGGAAATCTATGTGGGAATCGACGACAAGCGACTCAATAAATTTTGTTAAATTCCATGGTGCTTTTTAGAAATGCAGTTTCTGTTCACCTCAATCAAAACGGCAGTTTCTGAACATATTAACAGAAGTCAAAAGGTAATTACCTCACCCCACCCTCACTCCGGAAGAGGTGCTAACTGCCCTTGAGTGCTTTTTGTTCTCGATGTGAAGAGCTTTCACGCCTGAGTCACCTTCACGTCTCTGGTTGCTGAGTGAATCACAAAGAAGGAATTTCACCAGAGCTGCAACTGCCTCACTTCTCCACTCGCCCTCCCCGTTTACATTTTCCTGCTCGTCAGTGATTTAAAGAAAACCAAATGGATGCGATGTCATTCTGTAGCCTCTCTGTCGATTCCTCCGTTTCAGTTCCAACATGACTTAGATCTCGGGGCGGACCTTAATACTAGCGACGCTATGAATGCGCAAGTCGAAAGGTTCCTCTGAGAGTGCAATTTCTTTCATTGCTGTTGCTGATTGAATGAGCCACTAACGTGCGAATTGCTCCAAAACATGATTCAGGATATCTGGTGCCAATTCTCGCACGTTGAATCACGATTGACAGCTTCCAAATGAGGTCTTTCTGAGACGACCTTGGGGGACATTTGACAGACAGACAAGTTCAGGAATTCGTGGTGCGCTGTGACACCAGAGCATCTGCTTCTTTCCTGTCTTTGAACCGAGCCGCCTGCGCAAGGAAGGCAAATGCGGTACTGCTTTTCGTGGAAGGATCTGAAGGCGGTAACTACACTCTCCAACAGAATGGCATATGATCAGAACCAGGTTGGAGAAAAACTTAACAACGCTTTGCACTGTAATTAAATGGAATTGCATTACATTTCACGACCAGAGCAGATTTGTTCAAGCAAATTCGAAGGCAGGTTTGCAGATGGGAAAGCATGCAAGAAAGCTCAGCTCTTGTCCATGTAAAAGGCTGCAGTTGAAGAACAAAGCAGTTTCTGCCCAGTTTTGAACTGGGGACCTTTCGCGTGTGAGGCGAACGTGATGACCATTACACTACAGAAACAAGCCGGAATCGGTAGTGCTGCGACTCAGTGGCGTCCAACACTGAAAGTTGAATCCGTTCTACGTTTCACCTTTTTGTTTCCAATAGCTCGTTGTTGTCCAGCGTAATTGACATCTTGAAAACGTAAAAAAAAGACACGTTAAATTGATGACAAAATATAGACAAAGCTGTCGTCGATGTTTGTACCGTAGGGCGAGGTGGAATAGGCTGGGACGACTTTCCCTGCAGCGTAACAGCTGCGACATGACCTTATGGAAGGGTGGTTAACTGAGTTTTACCCAAGTTGGTGTGAGTTGAAAACTCGAGAGCATAGCTTTAAGGTCCCTTTCGAGACTGGAACCTGGATGCAGCGCCTTAGACCGCTCGGCCACACTACCAGCCGGCCCGGCCGCCTCATTTTCTTGTATTTCCAATTGTGCTCGTGCATAAGCACAGATGCAAAGTCACATCAAAAGAGTTCCATGATTCCTCTCGAACTCGCACAGCTGCTGGGATGTGACCCGCTACAATGAAAATTTCGCAGCAGATATTGATCGCCCATCAATCCAGACAAAAATCAATGGTAAGCTGAGTCACTCTTCTCAGACTCTTTTCAGGTACAAATGTATCTGTGAGTGCGTGAGAATATGGGTTCGCTTATGATTTCGTCAAATAACCATGAGCTGCTTGACATTACTGGAATTTCCATTCTTGCTTTGCTAAATAATTTCACACATTGCTCGAAACAGGACGACTTTCACGTTTACACGGAACACGAAACACACCGGACTACAGGGAAAATGCACAAACCTGAGCAGGCCGTGTTCCACATCATACTGTGCAGCATAGTTTCAGTCACTGTGTCTGTTTTTTTTTTCAGAATAAGAGTCCCAAAGAATGTTCTCCACCCTAAAACCGGAGGTAGCATTACAATCCGAGAACGACAGATCACATTGTGAGGATGTTCTGACCTCGGAGACAGTTCGAGATGCCACTTTCATTGCCTTTTACCTTAACCGTGCAATTTGCTGCAGAGATGTTCACTCCTGGACATGAGCCACATGGATAAAAAACTGAGTTGGAAACCTGTGTGGGAATCGACGAGAAGAGACTCAATAAATTTTGTGAAATTCCATGGTGCTTTTTAGAAATGCAGTTTCTGTTCACCTCAATATAAAAGCCAGTTTCTGAACATAGTAACAGAAGTCACAAGGTAATTACCTCACCGCACACCCCACTCCAGAAGAGGTGCTAACTGCCCTTGAGTGCTTTTTGTTCTCGATGTGAAGAACTCTCACGCCTGAGTCACCTTCACGTCTCTGGCTGCTGAGTGAATCACAAAGAAGGAATTTCACTAGAGCTGCAACTGCCTCACTTCTCCACTCGCCCTCCCCGTTTACATTTTCCTGCTCGTCAGTGATTTAAAGAAAACCAAATGGATGCGATGTCATTCTGTCGCCTCTCTGTCGATTCCTCCGTTTCAGTTCCAACATGACTTAGATCTCGGGGCGGACCTTAATACTAGCGACGCTATGAATGCGCAAGTCGAAAGGTTCCTCTGAGAGTGGAATTTCTTTCATTGCTGTTGCTGATTGAATGAGCCACTAACGTGCGAATTGCTCCAAAACATGATTCAGGACATCTGGTGCCAATTCCCGCACGTCGAATAACGATTGACAGCTTCCAAATGAGGTCTTTCTGAGACGACCTTGGGGTACATTTGACAGACAGACAAGTTCAGGAATTCGTGGTGCGCTGTGACACCAAAGCATCTGCTTCTTTCCTGTCTTTGAACCGAGCCGCCTGCGCAAGGAATGCAAATGCGGTACTGCTTTTCGTGGAAGGATCAGAAGGCGGTAACTACACTCTCAAACAGAATGGCATATGATTAGAACCAGGTTGGAGAAAAACTTAACAATGCTTTGCACTGTAATGAAATGGAATTGCATTACATTTCACTACGAGAGTAGATTGGTTCAAGCAAATTCTAAGGCAGGTTTGCAGATGCCAAACCAAGCAAGAAAGCTCAGCTCCTGTCCATGAAAAAGGCTGCAGTTGAAGAACAAAGCAGTTTCTGCCCAGTTTCGAACTGGGGAACCTTTCGCGTGTTAGGCGAACGTGATGACCACGACACTTCAGAAACAAGCCGCAGCCGCCTGTGCGGCGGCTCCCTGGCGTCCAGCACTGGAAGTTGAATCCGTTCTACGTTTCACCTTTCTGTTTCCAATATCTCGTTGTTGTCCAGCGCAATTGACATCTTGAAAACGTAAAAAAAAGACACTTTAAATTGATGACAAAATATAGACAAAGATGTCGTCGATGTTTGTACCGTAGGGCGAGGTGGAATAGGTTGGGACGACTTTCCCTGCAGCGTAACAGCTGCGACATGACCTTATGGAAGGCTGGTAAACTGAGTATTTACGTGTTTTACCCAAGTTGGTGTGTTTTGAAAACTCGACAGCACAGCTTTAAGGTGAGTGGGCTGAAAGTGAGAAAGGACCTGAGGCACATTTCCCACAAAGAAGGTTGTGCGTGTTTGGAATGATCTACCAGAGGAAGTGGAGCAGGCTATTACACTCAGAAAATTGCAAAGGTAATCGGGTGAGTTTCTGGATAAGATGCGTTTAGAGGGATTGGGGCCAAATGCTGGGGAACGGGACTTGTTTAATTTTGGCTACAGGGTGAGCATGGACGAGGTCCACCGAAGTATCTTTTTCCACGGTGTACCCCAATAACGTCGTGTTGCTTCCACCGGCTTTAAAGGATTACTTTTTAGCGGAGTTTGCCATCGCAGTCTGTGGCACAATCATTTAGTCTGTTCGACTGCTCACGGGAAAGGTAGTATTGTGAAACACTGCAGACACGAACGACTTCCTTACTTTAGCTCCGACTGACCGTACTTCGTGAAATTTTCCCAGATCCTCAGCTGAGGATTTTTGCTGCTGGAAGTTACCTCAGAAACCCTGTTAAATCGAAATGTATTGAGCGAATCGCAAAGCAGAAAGCATTTAACACGGAACACAAACAAAACTGGCATACCTCATTCATTTTCAGACACAGAGATGCATGAGTGCTAAATGTGATACAGTCCGAGGGCATGAGTCATAAAGTAATCTCACAACTAACAACAGGGCATTTCCAAACTACTCTTTCAAACATACTGCAGCCTTAGTGCACCACCACTTTCCAGACAATGCTGAAAAGAGAGAAAGAAAGAACATAATAAGAATTGGCCGTAAAAAGTGAATTTCACCAATCACAGTCTCGATTAGATTACCTTTCCCTTCCGATGTTTCCAGGATGGAAATGAAGGAAATGGGAGAAATTCAATAAGGTATGACATCGAAATTCATTGGAACGATTTTCCCATTAGTTAGAAACCCAAATAACATCGAGTAGAGTCACCGGAGGACTTCGTTTCACAACAGCGATGAAATAACAGTCTCCATTCGGTTCCAGTAAAAGCACAACTGGCCTGGGACGGCAGAACTGTTTGCGATTTTCCGCGCGTGAGGCGAACACGATCATGACAGCAGAGACATTTTGAAATATTTGGCAGTATCCCACACCACAGTTAATTCCCTGGGAAGCAAACCAATTTTACTTTTGTTTTCAACATCAATATACAGTGGGCCCAAAACAGCATGTTAACAAGCTGCAGCGTTGGAGTTGATCAGCAGAAATGGCAGTGGTGGGATTCGAAACCACGCCCCTTTCGAGATTGGAACCTGGATCCAGGATCCAGCGCCTTAGACCGCTCGGCCACACTACCAGCCGGCCGGGCCGCCTCATTTTCTTGTATTTCCAATTGTGCTCGTGCATAAGCACAGATGCAAAGTCACATCAAAAGAGTTCCATGATTCCTCTCGAACTCGCACAGCTGCTGGGATGTGACCCGCTACAATGAAAATTTCGCAGCAGATATTGATCGCCCATCAATCCAGACAAAAATCAATGGTAAGCTGAGTCACTCTTCTCAGACTCTTTTCAGGTACAAATGTATCTGTGAGTGCTTCAGAATATGGGTTCGCTTATGATTTGGTCAAATAACCATGAGCTGCTTGACATTACTGCAATTTCGAATCTCGCTTTGCTAAATGATTTCACCCATTGCTCGAAACAGGACGACTTTCACGTTTACACGGAACACGAAACACACCGGACTACAGGGATAATGCACAAACCTGAGCAGGCCGTAATCCACATCATACCGTGCAGCATAGTTTCAGTCACTGTGTCTTTTTTTTTTTTCAGAATAAGATTCCCAAAGAATGTTCTCCACCCTAAAACCAGAGGTAACATTACAATCCGAGAACGACAGATCACATTGTGAGAATGCTCTGACCCCGGAGACAGTTCTAGAAGCCACTTTCCTTGCCTTTTACCTTAACCGTGCAATGTGCTGCAGAGATGTTCACACCTGGACATGAGCCACATGGATACCAACTGCGTTGGAAATCTATGTGGGAATCGACGACAAGCGACTCAATAAATTTTGTTAAATTCCATGGTGCTTTTTAGAAATGCAGTTTCTGTTCACCTCAATCAAAACGGCAGTTTCTGAACATATTAACAGAAGTCAAAAGGTAATTACCTCACCCCACCCTCACTCCGGAAGAGGTGCTAACTGCCCTTGAGTGCTTTTTGTTCTCGATGTGAAGAGCTTTCACGCCTGAGTCACCTTCACGTCTCTGGTTGCTGAGTGAATCACAAAGAAGGAATTTCACCAGAGCTGCAACTGCCTCACTTCTCCACTCGCCCTCCCCGTTTACATTTTCCTGCTCGTCAGTGATTTAAAGAAAACCAAATGGATGCGATGTCATTCTGTAGCCTCTCTGTCGATTCCTCCGTTTCAGTTCCAACATGACTTAGATCTCGGGGCGGACCTTAATACTAGCGACGCTATGAATGCGCAAGTCGAAAGGTTCCTCTGAGAGTGCAATTTCTTTCATTGCTGTTGCTGATTGAATGAGCCACTAACGTGCGAATTGCTCCAAAACATGATTCAGGATATCTGGTGCCAATTCTCGCACGTTGAATCACGATTGACAGCTTCCAAATGAGGTCTTTCTGAGACGACCTTGGGGGACATTTGACAGACAGACAAGTTCAGGAATTCGTGGTGCGCTGTGACACCAGAGCATCTGCTTCTTTCCTGTCTTTGAACCGAGCCGCCTGCGCAAGGAAGGCAAATGCGGTACTGCTTTTCGTGGAAGGATCTGAAGGCGGTAACTACACTCTCCAACAGAATGGCATATGATCAGAACCAGGTTGGAGAAAAACTTAACAACGCTTTGCACTGTAATTAAATGGAATTGCATTACATTTCACGACCAGAGCAGATTTGTTCAAGCAAATTCGAAGGCAGGTTTGCAGATGGGAAAGCATGCAAGAAAGCTCAGCTCTTGTCCATGTAAAAGGCTGCAGTTGAAGAACAAAGCAGTTTCTGCCCAGTTTTGAACTGGGGACCTTTCGCGTGTGAGGCGAACGTGATGACCATTACACTACAGAAACAAGCCGGAATCGGTAGTGCTGCGACTCAGTGGCGTCCAACACTGAAAGTTGAATCCGTTCTACGTTTCACCTTTTTGTTTCCAATAGCTCGTTGTTGTCCAGCGTAATTGACATCTTGAAAACGTAAAAAAAAGACACGTTAAATTGATGACAAAATATAGACAAAGCTGTCGTCGATGTTTGTACCGTAGGGCGAGGTGGAATAGGCTGGGACGACTTTCCCTGCAGCGTAACAGCTGCGACATGACCTTATGGAAGGGTGGTTAACTGAGTTTTACCCAAGTTGGTGTGAGTTGAAAACTCGAGAGCATAGCTTTAAGGTCCCTTTCGAGACTGGAACCTGGATGCAGCGCCTTAGACCGCTCGGCCACACTACCAGCCGGCCCGGCCGCCTCATTTTCTTGTATTTCCAATTGTGCTCGTGCATAAGCACAGATGCAAAGTCACATCAAAAGAGTTCCATGATTCCTCTCGAACTCGCACAGCTGCTGGGATGTGACCCGCTACAATGAAAATTTCGCAGCAGATATTGATCGCCCATCAATCCAGACAAAAATCAATGGTAAGCTGAGTCACTCTTCTCAGACTCTTTTCAGGTACAAATGTATCTGTGAGTGCTTCAGAATATGGGTTCGCTTATGATTTGGTCAAATAACCATGAGCTGCTTGACATTACTGCAATTTCGAATCTCGCTTTGCTAAATGATTTCACCCATTGCTCGAAACAGGACGACTTTCACGTTTACACGGAACACGAAACACACCGGACTACAGGGATAATGCACAAACCTGAGCAGGCCGTAATCCACATCATACCGTGCAGCATAGTTTCAGTCACTGTGTCTTTTTTTTTTTCAGAATAAGATTCCCAAAGAATGTTCTCCACCCTAAAACCAGAGGTAACATTACAATCCGAGAACGACAGATCACATTGTGAGAATGCTCTGACCTCGGAGACAGTTCTAGAAGCCACTTTCCTTGCCTTTTACCTTAACCGTGCAATGTGCTGCAGAGATGTTCACACCTGGACATGAGCCACATGGATACCAACTGCGTTGGAAATCTATGTGGGAATCGACGACAAGCGACTCAATAAATTTTGTTAAATTCCATGGTGCTTTTTAGAAATGCAGTTTCTGTTCACCTCAATCAAAACGGCAGTTTCTGAACATATTAACAGAAGTCAAAAGGTAATTACCTCACCCCACCCTCACTCCGGAAGAGGTGCTAACTGCCCTTGAGTGCTTTTTGTTCTCGATGTGAAGAGCTTTCACGCCTGAGTCACCTTCACGTCTCTGGTTGCTGAGTGAATCACAAAGAAGGAATTTCACCAGAGCTGCAACTGCCTCACTTCTCCACTCGCCCTCCCCGTTTACATTTTCCTGCTCGTCAGTGATTTAAAGAAAACCAAATGGATGCGATGTCATTCTGTAGCCTCTCTGTCGATTCCTCCGTTTCAGTTCCAACATGACTTAGATCTCGGGGCGGACCTTAATACTAGCGACGCTATGAATGCGCAAGTCGAAAGGTTCCTCTGAGAGTGCAATTTCTTTCATTGCTGTTGCTGATTGAATGAGCCACTAACGTGCGAATTGCTCCAAAACATGATTCAGGATATCTGGTGCCAATTCTCGCACGTTGAATCACGATTGACAGCTTCCAAATGAGGTCTTTCTGAGACGACCTTGGGGGACATTTGACAGACAGACAAGTTCAGGAATTCGTGGTGCGCTGTGACACCAGAGCATCTGCTTCTTTCCTGTCTTTGAACCGAGCCGCCTGCGCAAGGAAGGCAAATGCGGTACTGCTTTTCGTGGAAGGATCTGAAGGCGGTAACTACACTCTCCAACAGAATGGCATATGATCAGAACCAGGTTGGAGAAAAACTTAACAACGCTTTGCACTGTAATTAAATGGAATTGCATTACATTTCACGACCAGAGCAGATTTGTTCAAGCAAATTCGAAGGCAGGTTTGCAGATGGGAAAGCATGCAAGAAAGCTCAGCTCTTGTCCATGTAAAAGGCTGCAGTTGAAGAACAAAGCAGTTTCTGCCCAGTTTTGAACTGGGGACCTTTCGCGTGTGAGGCGAACGTGATGACCATTACACTACAGAAACAAGCCGGAATCGGTAGTGCTGCGACTCAGTGGCGTCCAACACTGAAAGTTGAATCCGTTCTACGTTTCACCTTTTTGTTTCCAATAGCTCGTTGTTGTCCAGCGTAATTGACATCTTGAAAACGTAAAAAAAAGACACGTTAAATTGATGACAAAATATAGACAAAGCTGTCGTCGATGTTTGTACCGTAGGGCGAGGTGGAATAGGCTGGGACGACTTTCCCTGCAGCGTAACAGCTGCGACATGACCTTATGGAAGGGTGGTTAACTGAGTTTTACCCAAGTTGGTGTGAGTTGAAAACTCGAGAGCATAGCTTTAAGGTCCCTTTCGAGACTGGAACCTGGATGCAGCGCCTTAGACCGCTCGGCCACACTACCAGCCGGCCCGGCCGCCTCATTTTCTTGTATTTCCAATTGTGCTCGTGCATAAGCACAGATGCAAAGTCACATCAAAAGAGTTCCATGATTCCTCTCGAACTCGCACAGCTGCTGGGATGTGACCCGCTACAATGAAAATTTCGCAGCAGATATTGATCGCCCATCAATCCAGACAAAAATCAATGGTAAGCTGAGTCACTCTTCTCAGACTCTTTTCAGGTACAAATGTATCTGTGAGTGCGTGAGAATATGGGTTCGCTTATGATTTCGTCAAATAACCATGAGCTGCTTGACATTACTGGAATTTCCATTCTTGCTTTGCTAAATAATTTCACACATTGCTCGAAACAGGACGACTTTCACGTTTACACGGAACACGAAACACACCGGACTACAGGGAAAATGCACAAACCTGAGCAGGCCGTGTTCCACATCATACTGTGCAGCATAGTTTCAGTCACTGTGTCTGTTTTTTTTTTCAGAATAAGAGTCCCAAAGAATGTTCTCCACCCTAAAACCGGAGGTAGCATTACAATCCGAGAACGACAGATCACATTGTGAGGATGTTCTGACCTCGGAGACAGTTCGAGATGCCACTTTCATTGCCTTTTACCTTAACCGTGCAATTTGCTGCAGAGATGTTCACTCCTGGACATGAGCCACATGGATAAAAAACTGAGTTGGAAACCTGTGTGGGAATCGACGAGAAGAGACTCAATAAATTTTGTGAAATTCCATGGTGCTTTTTAGAAATGCAGTTTCTGTTCACCTCAATATAAAAGCCAGTTTCTGAACATAGTAACAGAAGTCACAAGGTAATTACCTCACCGCACACCCCACTCCAGAAGAGGTGCTAACTGCCCTTGAGTGCTTTTTGTTCTCGATGTGAAGAACTCTCACGCCTGAGTCACCTTCACGTCTCTGGCTGCTGAGTGAATCACAAAGAAGGAATTTCACTAGAGCTGCAACTGCCTCACTTCTCCACTCGCCCTCCCCGTTTACATTTTCCTGCTCGTCAGTGATTTAAAGAAAACCAAATGGATGCGATGTCATTCTGTCGCCTCTCTGTCGATTCCTCCGTTTCAGTTCCAACATGACTTAGATCTCGGGGCGGACCTTAATACTAGCGACGCTATGAATGCGCAAGTCGAAAGGTTCCTCTGAGAGTGGAATTTCTTTCATTGCTGTTGCTGATTGAATGAGCCACTAACGTGCGAATTGCTCCAAAACATGATTCAGGACATCTGGTGCCAATTCCCGCACGTCGAATAACGATTGACAGCTTCCAAATGAGGTCTTTCTGAGACGACCTTGGGGTACATTTGACAGACAGACAAGTTCAGGAATTCGTGGTGCGCTGTGACACCAAAGCATCTGCTTCTTTCCTGTCTTTGAACCGAGCCGCCTGCGCAAGGAATGCAAATGCGGTACTGCTTTTCGTGGAAGGATCAGAAGGCGGTAACTACACTCTCAAACAGAATGGCATATGATTAGAACCAGGTTGGAGAAAAACTTAACAATGCTTTGCACTGTAATGAAATGGAATTGCATTACATTTCACTACGAGAGTAGATTGGTTCAAGCAAATTCTAAGGCAGGTTTGCAGATGCCAAACCAAGCAAGAAAGCTCAGCTCCTGTCCATGAAAAAGGCTGCAGTTGAAGAACAAAGCAGTTTCTGCCCAGTTTCGAACTGGGGAACCTTTCGCGTGTTAGGCGAACGTGATGACCACGACACTTCAGAAACAAGCCGCAGCCGCCTGTGCGGCGGCTCCCTGGCGTCCAGCACTGGAAGTTGAATCCGTTCTACGTTTCACCTTTCTGTTTCCAATATCTCGTTGTTGTCCAGCGCAATTGACATCTTGAAAACGTAAAAAAAAGACACTTTAAATTGATGACAAAATATAGACAAAGATGTCGTCGATGTTTGTACCGTAGGGCGAGGTGGAATAGGTTGGGACGACTTTCCCTGCAGCGTAACAGCTGCGACATGACCTTATGGAAGGCTGGTAAACTGAGTATTTACGTGTTTTACCCAAGTTGGTGTGTTTTGAAAACTCGACAGCACAGCTTTAAGGTGAGTGGGCTGAAAGTGAGAAAGGACCTGAGGCACATTTCCCACAAAGAAGGTTGTGCGTGTTTGGAATGATCTACCAGAGGAAGTGGAGCAGGCTATTACACTCAGAAAATTGCAAAGGTAATCGGGTGAGTTTCTGGATAAGATGCGTTTAGAGGGATTGGGGCCAAATGCTGGGGAACGGGACTTGTTTAATTTTGGCTACAGGGTGAGCATGGACGAGGTCCACCGAAGTATCTTTTTCCACGGTGTACCCCAATAACGTCGTGTTGCTTCCACCGGCTTTAAAGGATTACTTTTTAGCGGAGTTTGCCATCGCAGTCTGTGGCACAATCATTTAGTCTGTTCGACTGCTCACGGGAAAGGTAGTATTGTGAAACACTGCAGACACGAACGACTTCCTTACTTTAGCTCCGACTGACCGTACTTCGTGAAATTTTCCCAGATCCTCAGCTGAGGATTTTTGCTGCTGGAAGTTACCTCAGAAACCCTGTTAAATCGAAATGTATTGAGCGAATCGCAAAGCAGAAAGCATTTAACACGGAACACAAACAAAACTGGCATACCTCATTCATTTTCAGACACAGAGATGCATGAGTGCTAAATGTGATACAGTCCGAGGGCATGAGTCATAAAGTAATCTCACAACTAACAACAGGGCATTTCCAAACTACTCTTTCAAACATACTGCAGCCTTAGTGCACCACCACTTTCCAGACAATGCTGAAAAGAGAGAAAGAAAGAACATAATAAGAATTGGCCGTAAAAAGTGAATTTCACCAATCACAGTCTCGATTAGATTACCTTTCCCTTCCGATGTTTCCAGGATGGAAATGAAGGAAATGGGAGAAATTCAATAAGGTATGACATCGAAATTCATTGGAACGATTTTCCCATTAGTTAGAAACCCAAATAACATCGAGTAGAGTCACCGGAGGACTTCGTTTCACAACAGCGATGAAATAACAGTCTCCATTCGGTTCCAGTAAAAGCACAACTGGCCTGGGACGGCAGAACTGTTTGCGATTTTCCGCGCGTGAGGCGAACACGATCATGACAGCAGAGACATTTTGAAATATTTGGCAGTATCCCACACCACAGTTAATTCCCTGGGAAGCAAACCAATTTTACTTTTGTTTTCAACATCAATATACAGTGGGCCCAAAACAGCATGTTAACAAGCTGCAGCGTTGGAGTTGATCAGCAGAAATGGCAGTGGTGGGATTCGAAACCACGCCCCTTTCGAGATTGGAACCTGGATCCAGGATCCAGCGCCTTAGACCGCTCGGCCACACTACCAGCCGGCCGGGCCGCCTCATTTTCTTGTATTTCCAATTGTGCTCGTGCATAAGCACAGATGCAAAGTCACATCAAAAGAGTTCCATGATTCCTCTCGAACTCGCACAGCTGCTGGGATGTGACCCGCTACAATGAAAATTTCGCAGCAGATATTGATCGCCCATCAATCCAGACAAAAATCAATGGTAAGCTGAGTCACTCTTCTCAGACTCTTTTCAGGTACAAATGTATCTGTGAGTGCTTCAGAATATGGGTTCGCTTATGATTTGGTCAAATAACCATGAGCTGCTTGACATTACTGCAATTTCGAATCTCGCTTTGCTAAATGATTTCACCCATTGCTCGAAACAGGACGACTTTCACGTTTACACGGAACACGAAACACACCGGACTACAGGGATAATGCACAAACCTGAGCAGGCCGTAATCCACATCATACCGTGCAGCATAGTTTCAGTCACTGTGTCTTTTTTTTTTTTCAGAATAAGATTCCCAAAGAATGTTCTCCACCCTAAAACCAGAGGTAACATTACAATCCGAGAACGACAGATCACATTGTGAGAATGCTCTGACCCCGGAGACAGTTCTAGAAGCCACTTTCCTTGCCTTTTACCTTAACCGTGCAATGTGCTGCAGAGATGTTCACACCTGGACATGAGCCACATGGATACCAACTGCGTTGGAAATCTATGTGGGAATCGACGACAAGCGACTCAATAAATTTTGTTAAATTCCATGGTGCTTTTTAGAAATGCAGTTTCTGTTCACCTCAATCAAAACGGCAGTTTCTGAACATATTAACAGAAGTCAAAAGGTAATTACCTCACCCCACCCTCACTCCGGAAGAGGTGCTAACTGCCCTTGAGTGCTTTTTGTTCTCGATGTGAAGAGCTTTCACGCCTGAGTCACCTTCACGTCTCTGGTTGCTGAGTGAATCACAAAGAAGGAATTTCACCAGAGCTGCAACTGCCTCACTTCTCCACTCGCCCTCCCCGTTTACATTTTCCTGCTCGTCAGTGATTTAAAGAAAACCAAATGGATGCGATGTCATTCTGTAGCCTCTCTGTCGATTCCTCCGTTTCAGTTCCAACATGACTTAGATCTCGGGGCGGACCTTAATACTAGCGACGCTATGAATGCGCAAGTCGAAAGGTTCCTCTGAGAGTGCAATTTCTTTCATTGCTGTTGCTGATTGAATGAGCCACTAACGTGCGAATTGCTCCAAAACATGATTCAGGATATCTGGTGCCAATTCTCGCACGTTGAATCACGATTGACAGCTTCCAAATGAGGTCTTTCTGAGACGACCTTGGGGGACATTTGACAGACAGACAAGTTCAGGAATTCGTGGTGCGCTGTGACACCAGAGCATCTGCTTCTTTCCTGTCTTTGAACCGAGCCGCCTGCGCAAGGAAGGCAAATGCGGTACTGCTTTTCGTGGAAGGATCTGAAGGCGGTAACTACACTCTCCAACAGAATGGCATATGATCAGAACCAGGTTGGAGAAAAACTTAACAACGCTTTGCACTGTAATTAAATGGAATTGCATTACATTTCACGACCAGAGCAGATTTGTTCAAGCAAATTCGAAGGCAGGTTTGCAGATGGGAAAGCATGCAAGAAAGCTCAGCTCTTGTCCATGTAAAAGGCTGCAGTTGAAGAACAAAGCAGTTTCTGCCCAGTTTTGAACTGGGGACCTTTCGCGTGTGAGGCGAACGTGATGACCATTACACTACAGAAACAAGCCGGAATCGGTAGTGCTGCGACTCAGTGGCGTCCAACACTGAAAGTTGAATCCGTTCTACGTTTCACCTTTTTGTTTCCAATAGCTCGTTGTTGTCCAGCGTAATTGACATCTTGAAAACGTAAAAAAAAGACACGTTAAATTGATGACAAAATATAGACAAAGCTGTCGTCGATGTTTGTACCGTAGGGCGAGGTGGAATAGGCTGGGACGACTTTCCCTGCAGCGTAACAGCTGCGACATGACCTTATGGAAGGGTGGTTAACTGAGTTTTACCCAAGTTGGTGTGAGTTGAAAACTCGAGAGCATAGCTTTAAGGTCCCTTTCGAGACTGGAACCTGGATGCAGCGCCTTAGACCGCTCGGCCACACTACCAGCCGGCCCGGCCGCCTCATTTTCTTGTATTTCCAATTGTGCTCGTGCATAAGCACAGATGCAAAGTCACATCAAAAGAGTTCCATGATTCCTCTCGAACTCGCACAGCTGCTGGGATGTGACCCGCTACAATGAAAATTTCGCAGCAGATATTGATCGCCCATCAATCCAGACAAAAATCAATGGTAAGCTGAGTCACTCTTCTCAGACTCTTTTCAGGTACAAATGTATCTGTGAGTGCGTGAGAATATGGGTTCGCTTATGATTTCGTCAAATAACCATGAGCTGCTTGACATTACTGGAATTTCCATTCTTGCTTTGCTAAATAATTTCACACATTGCTCGAAACAGGACGACTTTCACGTTTACACGGAACACGAAACACACCGGACTACAGGGAAAATGCACAAACCTGAGCAGGCCGTGTTCCACATCATACCGTGCAGCATAGTTTCAGTCACTGTGTCTGTTTTTTTTTTCAGAATAAGAGTCCCAAAGAATGTTCTCCACCCTAAAACCGGAGGTAGCATTACAATCCGAGAACGACAGATCACATTGTGAGGATGTTCTGACCTCGGAGACAGTTCGAGATGCCACTTTCATTGCCTTTTACCTTAACCGTGCAATTTGCTGCAGAGATGTTCACTCCTGGACATGAGCCACATGGATAAAAAACTGAGTTGGAAACCTGTGTGGGAATCGACGAGAAGAGACTCAATAAATTTTGTGAAATTCCATGGTGCTTTTTAGAAATGCAGTTTCTGTTCACCTCAATATAAAAGCCAGTTTCTGAACATAGTAACAGAAGTCACAAGGTAATTACCTCACCGCACACCCCACTCCAGAAGAGGTGCTAACTGCCCTTGAGTGCTTTTTGTTCTCGATGTGAAGAACTCTCACGCCTGAGTCACCTTCACGTCTCTGGCTGCTGAGTGAATCACAAAGAAGGAATTTCACTAGAGCTGCAACTGCCTCACTTCTCCACTCGCCCTCCCCGTTTACATTTTCCTGCTCGTCAGTGATTTAAAGAAAACCAAATGGATGCGATGTCATTCTGTCGCCTCTCTGTCGATTCCTCCGTTTCAGTTCCAACATGACTTAGATCTCGGGGCGGACCTTAATACTAGCGACGCTATGAATGCGCAAGTCGAAAGGTTCCTCTGAGAGTGGAATTTCTTTCATTGCTGTTGCTGATTGAATGAGCCACTAACGTGCGAATTGCTCCAAAACATGATTCAGGACATCTGGTGCCAATTCCCGCACGTCGAATAACGATTGACAGCTTCCAAATGAGGTCTTTCTGAGACGACCTTGGGGTACATTTGACAGACAGACAAGTTCAGGAATTCGTGGTGCGCTGTGACACCAAAGCATCTGCTTCTTTCCTGTCTTTGAACCGAGCCGCCTGCGCAAGGAATGCAAATGCGGTACTGCTTTTCGTGGAAGGATCAGAAGGCGGTAACTACACTCTCAAACAGAATGGCATATGATTAGAACCAGGTTGGAGAAAAACTTAACAATGCTTTGCACTGTAATGAAATGGAATTGCATTACATTTCACTACGAGAGTAGATTGGTTCAAGCAAATTCTAAGGCAGGTTTGCAGATGCCAAACCAAGCAAGAAAGCTCAGCTCCTGTCCATGAAAAAGGCTGCAGTTGAAGAACAAAGCAGTTTCTGCCCAGTTTCGAACTGGGGAACCTTTCGCGTGTTAGGCGAACGTGATGACCACGACACTTCAGAAACAAGCCGCAGCCGCCTGTGCGGCGGCTCCCTGGCGTCCAGCACTGGAAGTTGAATCCGTTCTACGTTTCACCTTTCTGTTTCCAATATCTCGTTGTTGTCCAGCGCAATTGACATCTTGAAAACGTAAAAAAAAGACACTTTAAATTGATGACAAAATATAGACAAAGATGTCGTCGATGTTTGTACCGTAGGGCGAGGTGGAATAGGTTGGGACGACTTTCCCTGCAGCGTAACAGCTGCGACATGACCTTATGGAAGGCTGGTAAACTGAGTATTTACGTGTTTTACCCAAGTTGGTGTGTTTTGAAAACTCGACAGCACAGCTTTAAGGTGAGTGGGCTGAAAGTGAGAAAGGACCTGAGGCACATTTCCCACAAAGAAGGTTGTGCGTGTTTGGAATGATCTACCAGAGGAAGTGGAGCAGGCTATTACACTCAGAAAATTGCAAAGGTAATCGGGTGAGTTTCTGGATAAGATGCGTTTAGAGGGATTGGGGCCAAATGCTGGGGAACGGGACTTGTTTAATTTTGGCTACAGGGTGAGCATGGACGAGGTCCACCGAAGTATCTTTTTCCACGGTGTACCCCAATAACGTCGTGTTGCTTCCACCGGCTTTAAAGGATTACTTTTTAGCGGAGTTTGCCATCGCAGTCTGTGGCACAATCATTTAGTCTGTTCGACTGCTCACGGGAAAGGTAGTATTGTGAAACACTGCAGACACGAACGACTTCCTTACTTTAGCTCCGACTGACCGTACTTCGTGAAATTTTCCCAGATCCTCAGCTGAGGATTTTTGCTGCTGGAAGTTACCTCAGAAACCCTGTTAAATCGAAATGTATTGAGCGAATCGCAAAGCAGAAAGCATTTAACACGGAACACAAACAAAACTGGCATACCTCATTCATTTTCAGACACAGAGATGCATGAGTGCTAAATGTGATACAGTCCGAGGGCATGAGTCATAAAGTAATCTCACAACTAACAACAGGGCATTTCCAAACTACTCTTTCAAACATACTGCAGCCTTAGTGCACCACCACTTTCCAGACAATGCTGAAAAGAGAGAAAGAAAGAACATAATAAGAATTGGCCGTAAAAAGTGAATTTCACCAATCACAGTCTCGATTAGATTACCTTTCCCTTCCGATGTTTCCAGGATGGAAATGAAGGAAATGGGAGAAATTCAATAAGGTATGACATCGAAATTCATTGGAACGATTTTCCCATTAGTTAGAAACCCAAATAACATCGAGTAGAGTCACCGGAGGACTTCGTTTCACAACAGCGATGAAATAACAGTCTCCATTCGGTTCCAGTAAAAGCACAACTGGCCTGGGACGGCAGAACTGTTTGCGATTTTCCGCGCGTGAGGCGAACACGATCATGACAGCAGAGACATTTTGAAATATTTGGCAGTATCCCACACCACAGTTAATTCCCTGGGAAGCAAACCAATTTTACTTTTGTTTTCAACATCAATATACAGTGGGCCCAAAACAGCATGTTAACAAGCTGCAGCGTTGGAGTTGATCAGCAGAAATGGCAGTGGTGGGATTCGAAACCACGCCCCTTTCGAGATTGGAACCTGGATCCAGGATCCAGCGCCTTAGACCGCTCGGCCACACTACCAGCCGGCCGGGCCGCCTCATTTTCTTGTATTTCCAATTGTGCTCGTGCATAAGCACAGATGCAAAGTCACATCAAAAGAGTTCCATGATTCCTCTCGAACTCGCACAGCTGCTGGGATGTGACCCGCTACAATGAAAATTTCGCAGCAGATATTGATCGCCCATCAATCCAGACAAAAATCAATGGTAAGCTGAGTCACTCTTCTCAGACTCTTTTCAGGTACAAATGTATCTGTGAGTGCTTCAGAATATGGGTTCGCTTATGATTTGGTCAAATAACCATGAGCTGCTTGACATTACTGCAATTTCGAATCTCGCTTTGCTAAATGATTTCACCCATTGCTCGAAACAGGACGACTTTCACGTTTACACGGAACACGAAACACACCGGACTACAGGGATAATGCACAAACCTGAGCAGGCCGTAATCCACATCATACCGTGCAGCATAGTTTCAGTCACTGTGTCTTTTTTTTTCAGAATAAGATTCCCAAAGAATGTTCTCCACCCTAAAACCAGAGGTAACATTACAATCCGAGAACGACAGATCACATTGTGAGAATGCTCTGACCTCGGAGACAGTTCTAGAAGCCACTTTCCTTGCCTTTTACCTTAACCGTGCAATGTGCTGCAGAGATGTTCACACCTGGACATGAGCCACATGGATACCAACTGCGTTGGAAATCTATGTGGGAATCGACGACAAGCGACTCAATAAATTTTGTTAAATTCCATGGTGCTTTTTAGAAATGCAGTTTCTGTTCACCTCAATCAAAACGGCAGTTTCTGAACATATTAACAGAAGTCAAAAGGTAATTACCTCACCCCACCCTCACTCCGGAAGAGGTGCTAACTGCCCTTGAGTGCTTTTTGTTCTCGATGTGAAGAGCTTTCACGCCTGAGTCACCTTCACGTCTCTGGTTGCTGAGTGAATCACAAAGAAGGAATTTCACCAGAGCTGCAACTGCCTCACTTCTCCACTCGCCCTCCCCGTTTACATTTTCCTGCTCGTCAGTGATTTAAAGAAAACCAAATGGATGCGATGTCATTCTGTAGCCTCTCTGTCGATTCCTCCGTTTCAGTTCCAACATGACTTAGATCTCGGGGCGGACCTTAATACTAGCGACGCTATGAATGCGCAAGTCGAAAGGTTCCTCTGAGAGTGCAATTTCTTTCATTGCTGTTGCTGATTGAATGAGCCACTAACGTGCGAATTGCTCCAAAACATGATTCAGGATATCTGGTGCCAATTCTCGCACGTTGAATCACGATTGACAGCTTCCAAATGAGGTCTTTCTGAGACGACCTTGGGGGACATTTGACAGACAGACAAGTTCAGGAATTCGTGGTGCGCTGTGACACCAGAGCATCTGCTTCTTTCCTGTCTTTGAACCGAGCCGCCTGCGCAAGGAAGGCAAATGCGGTACTGCTTTTCGTGGAAGGATCTGAAGGCGGTAACTACACTCTCCAACAGAATGGCATATGATCAGAACCAGGTTGGAGAAAAACTTAACAACGCTTTGCACTGTAATTAAATGGAATTGCATTACATTTCACGACCAGAGCAGATTTGTTCAAGCAAATTCGAAGGCAGGTTTGCAGATGGGAAAGCATGCAAGAAAGCTCAGCTCTTGTCCATGTAAAAGGCTGCAGTTGAAGAACAAAGCAGTTTCTGCCCAGTTTTGAACTGGGGACCTTTCGCGTGTGAGGCGAACGTGATGACCATTACACTACAGAAACAAGCCGGAATCGGTAGTGCTGCGATTCAGTGGCGTCCAACACTGAAAGTTGAATCCGTTCTACGTTTCACCTTTTTGTTTCCAATAGCTCGTTGTTGTCCAGCGTAATTGACATCTTGAAAACGTAAAAAAAAGACACGTTAAATTGATGACAAAATATAGACAAAGCTGTCGTCGATGTTTGTACCGTAGGGCGAGGTGGAATAGGCTGGGACGACTTTCCCTGCAGCGTAACAGCTGCGACATGACCTTATGGAAGGGTGGTTAACTGAGTTTTACCCAAGTTGGTGTGAGTTGAAAACTCGAGAGCATAGCTTTAAGGTCCCTTTCGAGACTGGAACCTGGATGCAGCGCCTTAGACCGCTCGGCCACACTACCAGCCGGCCGGGCCGCCTCATTTTCTTGTATTTCCAATTGTGCTCGTGCATAAGCACAGATGCAAAGTCACATCAAAAGAGTTCCATGATTCCTCTCGAACTCGCACAGCTGCTGGGATGTGACCCGCTACAATGAAAATTTCGCAGCAGATATTGATCGCCCATCAATCCAGACAAAAATCAATGGTAAGCTGAGTCACTCTTCTCAGACTCTTTTCAGGTACAAATGTATCTGTGAGTGCGTGAGAATATGGGTTCGCTTATGATTTCGTCAAATAACCATGAGCTGCTTGACATTACTGGAATTTCCATTCTTGCTTTGCTAAATAATTTCACACATTGCTCGAAACAGGACGACTTTCACGTTTACACGGAACACGAAACACACCGGACTACAGGGAAAATGCACAAACCTGAGCAGGCCGTGTTCCACATCATACCGTGCAGCATAGTTTCAGTCACTGTGTCTGTTTTTTTTTCAGAATAAGAGTCCCAAAGAATGTTCTCCACCCTAAAACCGGAGGTAGCATTACAATCCGAGAACGACAGATCACATTGTGAGGATGTTCTGACCTCGGAGACAGTTCGAGATGCCACTTTCATTGCCTTTTACCTTAACCGTGCAATTTGCTGCAGAGATGTTCACTCCTGGACATGAGCCACATGGATAAAAAACTGAGTTGGAAACCTGTGTGGGAATCGACGAGAAGAGACTCAATAAATTTTGTGAAATTCCATGGTGCTTTTTAGAAATGCAGTTTCTGTTCACCTCAATATAAAAGCCAGTTTCTGAACATAGTAACAGAAGTCACAAGGTAATTACCTCACCGCACACCCCACTCCAGAAGAGGTGCTAACTGCCCTTGAGTGCTTTTTGTTCTCGATGTGAAGAACTCTCACGCCTGAGTCACCTTCACGTCTCTGGCTGCTGAGTGAATCACAAAGAAGGAATTTCACTAGAGCTGCAACTGCCTCACTTCTCCACTCGCCCTCCCCGTTTACATTTTCCTGCTCGTCAGTGATTTAAAGAAAACCAAATGGATGCGATGTCATTCTGTCGCCTCTCTGTCGATTCCTCCGTTTCAGTTCCAACATGACTTAGATCTCGGGGCGGACCTTAATACTAGCGACGCTATGAATGCGCAAGTCGAAAGGTTCCTCTGAGAGTGGAATTTCTTTCATTGCTGTTGCTGATTGAATGAGCCACTAACGTGCGAATTGCTCCAAAACATGATTCAGGACATCTGGTGCCAATTCCCGCACGTCGAATAACGATTGACAGCTTCCAAATGAGGTCTTTCTGAGACGACCTTGGGGTACATTTGACAGACAGACAAGTTCAGGAATTCGTGGTGCGCTGTGACACCAAAGCATCTGCTTCTTTCCTGTCTTTGAACCGAGCCGCCTGCGCAAGGAATGCAAATGCGGTACTGCTTTTCGTGGAAGGATCAGAAGGCGGTAACTACACTCTCAAACAGAATGGCATATGATTAGAACCAGGTTGGAGAAAAACTTAACAATGCTTTGCACTGTAATGAAATGGAATTGCATTACATTTCACTACGAGAGTAGATTGGTTCAAGCAAATTCTAAGGCAGGTTTGCAGATGCCAAACCAAGCAAGAAAGCTCAGCTCCTGTCCATGAAAAAGGCTGCAGTTGAAGAACAAAGCAGTTTCTGCCCAGTTTCGAACTGGGGAACCTTTCGCGTGTTAGGCGAACGTGATGACCACGACACTTCAGAAACAAGCCGCAGCCGCCTGTGCGGCGGCTCCCTGGCGTCCAGCACTGGAAGTTGAATCCGTTCTACGTTTCACCTTTCTGTTTCCAATATCTCGTTGTTGTCCAGCGCAATTGACATCTTGAAAACGTAAAAAAAAGACACTTTAAATTGATGACAAAATATAGACAAAGATGTCGTCGATGTTTGTACCGTAGGGCGAGGTGGAATAGGTTGGGACGACTTTCCCTGCAGCGTAACAGCTGCGACATGACCTTATGGAAGGCTGGTAAACTGAGTATTTACGTGTTTTACCCAAGTTGGTGTGTTTTGAAAACTCGACAGCACAGCTTTAAGGTGAGTGGGCTGAAAGTGAGAAAGGACCTGAGGCACATTTCCCACAAAGAAGGTTGTGCGTGTTTGGAATGATCTACCAGAGGAAGTGGAGCAGGCTATTACACTCAGAAAATTGCAAAGGTAATCGGGTGAGTTTCTGGATAAGATGCGTTTAGAGGGATTGGGGCCAAATGCTGGGGAACGGGACTTGTTTAATTTTGGCTACAGGGTGAGCATGGACGAGGTCCACCGAAGTATCTTTTTCCACGGTGTACCCCAATAACGTCGTGTTGCTTCCACCGGCTTTAAAGGATTACTTTTTAGCGGAGTTTGCCATCGCAGTCTGTGGCACAATCATTTAGTCTGTTCGACTGCTCACGGGAAAGGTAGTATTGTGAAACACTGCAGACACGAACGACTTCCTTACTTTAGCTCCGACTGACCGTACTTCGTGAAATTTTCCCAGATCCTCAGCTGAGGATTTTTGCTGCTGGAAGTTACCTCAGAAACCCTGTTAAATCGAAATGTATTGAGCGAATCGCAAAGCAGAAAGCATTTAACACGGAACACAAACAAAACTGGCATACCTCATTCATTTTCAGACACAGAGATGCATGAGTGCTAAATGTGATACAGTCCGAGGGCATGAGTCATAAAGTAATCTCACAACTAACAACAGGGCATTTCCAAACTACTCTTTCAAACATACTGCAGCCTTAGTGCACCACCACTTTCCAGACAATGCTGAAAAGAGAGAAAGAAAGAACATAATAAGAATTGGCCGTAAAAAGTGAATTTCACCAATCACAGTCTCGATTAGATTACCTTTCCCTTCCGATGTTTCCAGGATGGAAATGAAGGAAATGGGAGAAATTCAATAAGGTATGACATCGAAATTCATTGGAACGATTTTCCCATTAGTTAGAAACCCAAATAACATCGAGTAGAGTCACCGGAGGACTTCGTTTCACAACAGCGATGAAATAACAGTCTCCATTCGGTTCCAGTAAAAGCACAACTGGCCTGGGACGGCAGAACTGTTTGCGATTTTCCGCGCGTGAGGCGAACACGATCATGACAGCAGAGACATTTTGAAATATTTGGCAGTATCCCACACCACAGTTAATTCCCTGGGAAGCAAACCAATTTTACTTTTGTTTTCAACATCAATATACAGTGGGCCCAAAACAGCATGTTAACAAGCTGCAGCGTTGGAGTTGATCAGCAGAAATGGCAGTGGTGGGATTCGAAACCACGCCCCTTTCGAGATTGGAACCTGGATCCAGGATCCAGCGCCTTAGACCGCTCGGCCACACTACCAGCCGGCCGGGCCGCCTCATTTTCTTGTATTTCCAATTGTGCTCGTGCATAAGCACAGATGCAAAGTCACATCAAAAGAGTTCCATGATTCCTCTCGAACTCGCACAGCTGCTGGGATGTGACCCGCTACAATGAAAATTTCGCAGCAGATATTGATCGCCCATCAATCCAGACAAAAATCAATGGTAAGCTGAGTCACTCTTCTCAGACTCTTTTCAGGTACAAATGTATCTGTGAGTGCGTGAGAATATGGGTTCGCTTATGATTTCGTCAAATAACCATGAGCTGCTTGACATTACTGGAATTTCCATTCTTGCTTTGCTAAATAATTTCACACATTGCTCGAAACAGGACGACTTTCACGTTTACACGGAACACGAAACACACCGGACTACAGGGAAAATGCACAAACCTGAGCAGGCCGTGTTCCACATCATACCGTGCAGCATAGTTTCAGTCACTGTGTCTGTTTTTTTTTCAGAATAAGAGTCCCAAAGAATGTTCTCCACCCTAAAACCGGAGGTAGCATTACAATCCGAGAACGACAGATCACATTGTGAGGATGTTCTGACCTCGGAGACAGTTCGAGATGCCACTTTCATTGCCTTTTACCTTAACCGTGCAATTTGCTGCAGAGATGTTCACTCCTGGACATGAGCCACATGGATAAAAAACTGAGTTGGAAACCTGTGTGGGAATCGACGAGAAGAGACTCAATAAATTTTGTGAAATTCCATGGTGCTTTTTAGAAATGCAGTTTCTGTTCACCTCAATATAAAAGCCAGTTTCTGAACATAGTAACAGAAGTCACAAGGTAATTACCTCACCGCACACCCCACTCCAGAAGAGGTGCTAACTGCCCTTGAGTGCTTTTTGTTCTCGATGTGAAGAACTCTCACGCCTGAGTCACCTTCACGTCTCTGGCTGCTGAGTGAATCACAAAGAAGGAATTTCACTAGAGCTGCAACTGCCTCACTTCTCCACTCGCCCTCCCCGTTTACATTTTCCTGCTCGTCAGTGATTTAACGAAAACCAAATGGATGCGATGTCATTCTGTTGCCTCTCTGTCGATTCCTCCGTTTCAGTTCCAACATGACTTAGATCTCGGGGCGGGCCTTAATACTAGCGACGCTATGAAAGCACAGGTCCTGAGGTTCCTCTGAGAGTGTAATTTCTTTCATTGCTGTTGCTGATTGAATGAGCCACTAACGTGCGAACAGCTCCAAAACATGATCCAGGACGTCTGGTGCCAACTCTCGCACGTTGAATAACGACAGACAGCTTCCAAATGAGGTCTTTTTGAGACGACTTTGTGGGTACATTTGACAGACAGACTAGTTCAGGAATGCGTGGTGCGCTGTGACACCAGCGCATCAGCTTCTTCCCTGTCTTTGAACCGGGCCGCCTGCGCAAGGAATGCAAATGCGGTACTGCTTTTCGTGGAAGGATCAGAAGGCGGTAACTGCACTCTTAAAAGGAATGGCATCTGAACTGAACCAGGTTGGAGAAAAACTTTACAATGCTTTCACAGTAATTAAATGGAGTTGCATTACATTTCACTACGAGAGGAGATTTGTTCAATCAAATTCGAAGGCAGGTTTTCAGATGGGAAAGCAAGCAAGAAAGCTCAGCTCTTGTCCATGTAAAAGTCCGCAGTGGAAGAACAAAGCAGTTTCTGCCCTGTTTTGAACTGGGGTACTTTCTCGCGCAAGGCGAACGTAAAGACTACTACACAACAGAAACAAGCCCCAGCCGCCCGTGCTGCACCTCAGTGGCATTCAGCACTGACAGATGAAGCCATTCTACCTTTAACCTTTCTGTTTCCAATAGCTCGTTGTTTCATGGAACTTGTTTAATTTTAGCTATGTGGTGAGCATGGACGAGATACACCGAAGTATCTGTTTCCACGCGGTGTACCCCAATAACGTTGTGTTGGTTCCACCGGCTTTAAAGGATTACTTTTTAGCGGAGTTTGCCATCACAGTCTGTGGCACAATCATTTAGTCTGTTCGACTGCTCACGGAAAAGGTAGCATTGTGAAACACTGCAGAAATGAACGACTTCCTTACTTTTGCTCCGTGAAATTTTCCCAGATTCTCAGTTGAGGATTTTTGCAGCTGTAAGTTACCTCAGAAACCCTGCTTATTCGTAATGTATTGGGCGAATCGCAAAAAAGAAAGCATTTAACACGGAACACAAACTAAACAGGCAAACCAAATGCATTTTCAGACACAGCGAGCATGAATGCTAAATGTGAGACAGTCCGGGGGCATGAGCCATAAAGTAATCTCAAAACTAACAACAGGGCTATTCCGAACTACTCTTTCAAACATTTTGGAGACTCAGTGCACCACCACTTCCCAGACAATGCTGAAAAGAGAGAAAGAAAGAACATAATAAGAGTGGGCCATAAAAAGTGAATTTCACCAATCACAGTTTCGATTAGATTACCTTTCCCTTCCGATGTCTCCCGGACGGAGATGAAGGAAATGGGAGAAATTTAATAACAAATGACATCGAAATTCATTGGAACGATTTTCTCATTGGCCAGAAAATCAAATAACGACGAGTCGGGTCACCGAAGGACTTTGTTGCACAACAGTGATGACATAACAGTCTCCATTCGGTTCCAGTCAAAACTCAACTTGCCTGGAACGGAAAGCAACAATAGAGCTGCTTGCGTTTTTCCGGGCGGCAGACGAGCACGATCATCAGAGCATAGATACTTGGGAAAAATCGGCACTTTCCCACACCACAGTTAATTCTCTGGGAAGCAAACCCATTTTATTTTCGGGTTGAACAGCAACGCAGCCGAGGTCGAAACAGCATTAGTACAAGGGGCGTCGTTGGAGTTGATTAGCAGAAACGGCAGCGGTGGGAGTCGGATCGACGCCTCGGTCGAGACTGGACACTTAACCCAGCGCCTTCGACCGCACCGCCACACTACCAGCCGGCCGCGCACTCCGTTTTCTTGCACTTCCAATTGTGCTCATGCATAACAACAGATGCAAAGTCACGTGAAAAGGGTTCCCTGACCCCTCTCCGACTCGCACAGCTGCTGGGATGTGCCCGGCTACAATATCAATTTCGCAGCAGGTAATGACAGCCCATCAAACCAGACAAAAATCAATGGTAAGCTGAGTCTACCTTCTCAGACTCTTTTCAGCTAAAAATGTATCTGTCAGTGCGTGAGAACATATGATCGGTTTTGATTTGGTCAAATTACCATGAGCTGCTTGACATTACTGCAATTTCGATTCTTGCTTTGCTAAATGATTCCACCCATTGCTCGAAACTTTCTCGTTCACACGGAACATGAAACACACTGGACTACAGGGAAAATGCACAAACCTGAGCAGGCCGTGTTCCACATCATAGCGTGCAGCATAGATTCAGTCACTGTGTCTGTTTTGCAGAATTACAGTTCCAAAGAATGTTCTCCACCCTAAAACCGGAGGTAGCATTACAATCCAAGAAGGGCAGAGCACACTGTGAGGATGCTCAAACCTCGGTGCCAGTATGAGTTGTCACTTTCCTTGCCTTTAACCTTAACTGTGCAATTTGCTGCAGAGATGTTCAATTCTGGACATGAGCCATATGGATACCAACTGAATTGGAAACCTGTGTGGGAATCGACGATAAGCGACTCAATAAATTTTGCTAAATTCCATGGTGCTTTTTAGAAATGCAGTTTCTGTTCACCTCAATCTAATAGGCAGTTTCAGAACATAGTAACAGAAGTCAAAAGGTAATTACCTCACCCCACCCCCACTCCGGAAGAGGTGCTAACTGCCCTTGAGTGCTTTTTGTTCTCGATGTGAAGAACTCTCACGCCTGAGTCACCTTCACGTCTCTGGCTGCTGAGTGAATCAAAAAGAAGGAGCTGCAACTGCCTCACTTCCCCACTCGCCCTCCCCGTTTACATTTTCCTGCTCGTCAGTGATATCAAGAAAACCTTATGGATGCGATGTCATTCTATAGCCTCTCTGTCAATTCCTCTGTTTCAGTTCCACCGGGGTTTCGATCTCGTAGCGCACCTTAATACTAGCCACGCTATGAAAGCACAGGTCCTGAGGTTCCTCTGAGAGTGTAATTTCTTTCATTGCTGTTGCTGATTGAATGAGCCACTAACGTGCGAACTGCTCCAAAACATGATTTAGGACCTCTGGACCACTACACTACAGGATCAAGCCACTGGCCCCCTTGCTGCTGCTCAGTGGCATCCAGCACTGAATATTGAATCCATTCGACCTTTCAACTTTCTGTTTCCAAGAGCTCGTTGTTTCATGGGAGTTGTTTAATTTTGGCTTTCTGGTGAGCATGGACGAGATACACCGAAGTATCTGTTTCCACGCGGTGTACCGCAATAACGTTGTGTTGCTTACACCGGCTTTAAAGGATTACTTTTTAGCGGGGCTTGCCGTCGCAGTCTGTGGCACTATCATTTAGTCTGTTCGACTGCTTACGGGAAAGGTAGTATTGTGAAACTCTGCAGAAACGAACGACTTTCTGACTTTTGCTCCGACTGACCATACTCCGTGAAATTTTCCCAGATTCTCAGTTGAGGATTTTTGCTGCTGGAAGTTACCTCAGAAACCCTGTTACCTCGTAATGTTTTGAGCGAATCGCAAAACTGAAAGCATTTAACACGGAACACAAACAAAACTGGCATACCTCATGCATTTTCAGACACAGAGATGCATGAATGCTAAATGTGATACAGCCCGATGGCATGAGTTACAAAGTAATCTCACAACTAACAATAGGGCAATTCCAAACTACTCTTTCAAACATACTGCAGACTTCGTGCACCACCATTTCACAGACAATGCTGCAAAGAGAGAAAGAAAGAACTAATAAGAATGGGCCATTAAAAGTGAATTTCACCACTCACAGTCTCGATTAGATCACAGTCTTGACTGTCCCTTCCAGGATGGAAATGAAGGAAATGGGAGAAATTCCATAACATATAACACCGAAATTCTTCGGAACGATTTTTCCATTCGCCAGAAAACTAAATTAGGGCGAGTCGAGTCACCGCAGGACTTTGTTTCACAACACCGATGAAATAACAGTCTGCATTCGATTCCAGTACAAGCTGAACTTGCCTGGAACATAAAGCAGCAGTAGAGCTGCTTGCGGTTTTTGGGGTTGGAAGCGAGTACTACCATGACAGCACAGATACTTTGAGACAATCTGCACTCTCCCACACCACAGTTAACTCTCCAGGAATCGTACCCAATTTGTTAAAACTTCAACTTGCCAGGAACGTAAAGCAGCTTGAGCCCGCGATTTACCGTGTGGGAAGCGAACACGATCATGTCAAGATGCACACTGTGCCCCGTCTCCAAAAAGCAAACTCCCAGTCCTGCTTTTTATTTGAACACGCCACAGCCACAGAAATTGCAGTGGAGGTACTCGAGCCTAAGCTTCTTTAGTAATTGAGTTCTGAAGCAGGCGCCTCCGGCTCCTTTGCTCCCCTTCATCGGGCTGATTCGATTCGAATAGTGAAATTTCCTGTGTCTGATCCGCAGGACATCCTGCAGGACTTTCAGCCAGCGCCATCCTCCCTGTGCCATGTACGTGCTGGATAACCTTCTGTTGTGTCATGTGTCCCGGCTTTGCCAATATCACCGTTCTTTAACTCCCTACATCCTGTTGGTCGACCTGTGATTCCAGTCAGAATCACAAATGTGTCACAAAACACCTTAGCTGTGCTGGCTCTCTACAGAGATAAATGTGCTTTTCTTTTCGTATCATTCTCTTGCCTTCTCCCTGTAAATCTACACATTTTTACTTTCAACATGAACATTGAAATAGTTTTTCAAGAACTCGATTGAAACTGCGTCTTTGTCAATGTCAGACCCTAACCACTCCCGATGTGAAAACATTTCTCCTCATGTACATTTTCTTCTTTTACTAATATCTTTAAAACTCTGCCGAATCGTTCTCGATCCTTTCAAGCGTAGGGAGCATTCCCCCTTCCTTATTCCCTCTATCTAACCTACTCATGTCTTGGAAAGGTTGAACAATGCCAGCTTTTGGCCTTCTGCTCTCCAAGGAGTCCTGCCCCAACTTTCCAAATGACCTTTATTGTTGATATTCCTCATATACCACACCATTCTCATCAGCCTGTTTAGCGCTGTTTTCAATCATTTCACGTCCCCACTTCCTAAAGTTTCACACCCAGAACTATGCGAATATCCAGATGGTGGATTTATTCAGAGTGCGATTCTGTGGGTGAACATCCTCTAACACTTGTTTGACTTCCACCACATGTGGTACTGTGCCATGCCCACTACAATGACACTTCTGACCCCAAAACTCAAAGTTATTTCAAAGGGTGCAACTTAATGATTGACATCTTTTTATCAGACAGTTGATAGGACGACTGAGCAAAAGTGAAGTCAAACAACCAAGGCTCGATGGCAACTTGAAGTAAGACATTCTCCCATTAACACAAGCTGCTGAGAGAAGATCATGCATTAGACACTCTTACATTGCCAACACCAAACCAGCTGAGATTCGGTCGGTCCAACTACATCCTAATTTGTTCTCAGATTTTTAAGCATCAAAGTGTTTTCAGAATATCGCCTTGACATTTTGTCTCCTTGTTCACAGAACTGTTTATCCCTTCTGCTTGGACTAAGTTGTCTCCATCGGCAGAGTATTCAGCTATTTCCCTCCACCGGCAAGCAGTGTGAGGAGAGGCAAGTGTGGTTACACTCTAAAGCTCGCTGTCATCGGCACGGCCAGTTCCATCAAGTGCTGCGAATCAGCAAATTTGATTGGGAGCTTCCTGCAAATATCATTTATCTGAGCCAACGATAAAGATGTTGAGCTGGTGGGTAAGACACAAATGTACTCCGGACTCTCCACCCTCAGGTAAAGTCATGTGAGGGCATTTTTGTGCAGCCTGATTGCTGTTCAAAATCCATCTTCACACAGCAATCCTGCAGAAAGGCTTTTGTAACACTAACATTGGCTTCTTTGCTGCAATCGGGCAGCAGTGAACATCTGAACCCCAACTTTCCTAGATAAAGACAATTCGATTGAAAGTCTCACTCACTGAGAGCCATCCCCACGTCCCTGAGCTGCGGGCCTGCAGACAGTTTAACGCAGAAGATAGGGTTAACAATGAGACTTTGTTTCACCATCAGCCACTCTGTCCCAGAGACAGGAAGAGGGACAGCATCAATCCGTGGCGTCACTCACGCGCCGATAGAAGCTGTTTAGCCCATCGAGTCCATAGCGTCTCTCTGACGCTTATATATCCCTGTGGTTATTCATAGTTGGTGATGTATGTCCTAATAATGTGGAGATGTCCCTGTATCGCAATTCTGTCTCCAACAAATTGATTCAATTGTAATTCACAGCTTTTTATTTCACAGGAAGAACACTGCTGTGTGAAACGGCGTGGGGAATAACTGCAGGGCGTCATGCGCATAGAGCACTCTACAACTGATGTATCTCACCTTCACCAGTTTATTCCCAGCTCTGGCAAGAGATTTTGCGAATCAGATCAGAGCACACCGACAGAGAACAGGAAAAGATGTTCCAGAACTTCACAAGTGTGTTTCCTCATTTGTGTGAATTTCCCGTGTGTATCAGTATGAAATATTCATTTCTGATACATTGAATGAAAGGAAGCAGAAATGAAACAGCACGCAATGTGTAGAATGGAGATCTATTTTAGAGAAACACTGGAGGGGACAGTACACACACTGAAACATGGAATTGTCAACGAGTAGAGGATGTTTTCAATCCATTAGTTTCTTGGTTATGAGCCCAATACGCCCCACTGGGCCGCTCTGTTAGCGCTGACCACAGCAGTCTCACACAGTCTTCAGCTTTTCGTCTGGCGCGTGGCTTGTACCTCAGAGGATGATTTCAAAATGTCTTCACTATTATTGTGTGACACACTGTAGCACAGATGTGTCCCGGCTGTGTCAATATAACCTGTGACTAACTTGCCATATTCTGTTGGTTTAACTGTGATTTCACTCAGAATCACAAAATATGTCACAGTGCAAAGTGAGGCTATGCAGCCCCCAAACAATAAGGAAATGTCTATGTCGGTCGATTGATTGACCTTATTTGATTGATTGATTATAACATGAACCTCAGTACAGTGAAAACTTTTGTCTGCGATTGGTAAAGGCAGATCATACTAATCAAGGACATGCAGATCACAGCACAAGTAAAACAAAATTTTGGACTGATTAAGGCTTTCAGGTTACTCCACACAGGACGTGCACTCGGCAAAATCCACATTAACAGGATCAGCATCATGTGAAGTTAGGGAATCCATTTCTCAGTCTTGTAACGACCTCCAAGAAGTTGCTTTTGTGTGTCTTTCAGCTTAGGTGCCTTGTTCTGAACTCGAGCTCATCAAAATTATACCTTCTGAGTCAAAAATAGAACTATATGCAAAACTCCAGTGCTCAAGTGTGACTTCTCACACGAACATCACCCACCCGAGGCGATATCACAACCAAGACCAACAAGCCAGAACCGCAACAGAGGCATGATCCATAAATCAGGTGAGTTTCGTTGTTTAAAAAATAGGGTATTTCTGTTGTTTCGGAGGGAAGGCCGCACTGAGTTTTAGTAGCAGCTCCTTGCCATTCTGACTTCCGGTTCCCCGGAGGCTGTGCCAGCCACTTCCTTTGCAAGCGGGCTCCCATAATTGGCAGCTGGACGAACTCATCTTCAATTGGCAATTAGTGTTGTGGGAGAGAAACATGAACACGCTCTTCAGCCCACTATCAAACACGGGGTTGTGGAGCGCGGTAGGGGGTGAGAGGTAGAGGGAGTTATGGAAATTCTGGAAAGCTGCACAAAAGAGAGATCGCGCATGCACAGGTCTTAATATTCTTTAGGGAACCTTGTGCAAATAACGCCATCTGAGACAGATAGAAATGTGAAGAACTGCAGGGAAAGAGAGAATCTCTCCCAGTCATCTGTGTCTTTGTCCTTCTCGAAGTCACAGCGAGGGCCCTGCTGTCTGAATCAGCATGGGATGTCACTGCAGCGAGTCCTGTCGCTCAGACACGTTGCACCTGATGTGTATAAGTTTTATCACGTTACCGACAGCTCAGAGAACAGATTTCACAGCTCACATCATCCCAGAGTGACAGGGAACAGAAGAAAGCGATTCAGAGCATCATCTTACCACCTGCTGGGGAGAAAGCCGATGTGGGAGAGCAAACAGTCACGGCCAGTGCGTGTTACCAGCATTTATAATCTTGGTCTGTGTGACAACAAAAGCAGAACCAGGAACTGTTTATCTTGCTTCTTAAAACAGGCGTGAAAATGTTGCAGAGCATAGATACGTCTACCTGCTGTCAGTGAAATGATGAACAGCAGAGTACAGTTCACAGAGTATGGTCTAATCTCTGGGCTATGGGGTCAGCACGCTCCAACTGTGACCTTCCGCTCACCGGATTTGAGCACAAACAAAGAAATGACTCAGTGACAAATTCTGTTGAAACGGATTCTGTGAGGAATTGAAAGCGATGGAATGAAAAGCCCCTTGAGAGTGGGATGTAACATTAACTGTGTGGGGATCGTTCTCCAGACTGGAGGAGAGTGCGCAGTGCTGTTTCCATGGGTCAATAACACGATAGATAGATTGAATCAGCGTCGAATGTTATTGTAGGGATCCCTGTCGCTTGGACACACTGCACCTTTTGTACAATGGTGCAAAAGCACGGAGGTTTTGTGTAGAGGGGACAACGTCAAAATCGTTACTGAGACAAAATGCACAAATTAGCAAAACAACAAAGCAACCACAGAATCTGGTGTCACGTGACGGGGTAAACCCCCTCTGCTAATGTAAACCAGCAAAACAGAAAGGATTCACCCCTTGCTTTATTCCGTTAAAATTCCAGAGGCAAAGAACCAACCCAAAAATCACTACTTAAAGTTAAAAATAACAACTTTACTGCTTTTATAACAGAGAATAATCAACCTACAACTCTTTTCTCTAAACCTTCTGCTCTACAATACCTTCCCTCACTCCGACCCCAATAACTTTTACAAAAAAGTTTAAATTCACAAACCAGCTAGTTGCCGAATCTTCTCTTTGTATCTTCCTCTGTAGATGTTTTTCTCGAGGTCGGTGTTGATGCCTTTTTTCGATGCAATTTATATCTCCAGATAGTCACCTCTTGGAGATTTTACTAGTATCCTATATTCGTTGGTCTTTTAGCTGCTCTCTTGGCTGTTCTTTGCAGCTCTGGGTAACTGTTTAAAATGTCTGATATTTGTCCCACAAAACGTCGGATCGTTTCATTGGTTTTAACATTGTAAAATTACCAAATTTCAACTTGATTGGGACATAATTTAAACTGATTGGCCGAATTCAAATTTGATTTTTGTATCCATGTAACACAGTTCTTAGTTGTTTTGACCAAATGTTATGTTGTTGCCTTGTTCTGGACTCCTTGTGCTCGCCAGACATTTCAGCACCATTAAAATTACGTTACACCCACAACTTCATAACACTGGCATTTGCCAATCCAGTCTATTTCTCTCAACATCGCTCTCTATCAATCTCATGTGCCTGAGATTTGAACAATCTCTGGTCTATGTTAATCAAAACTGCCCTATTCTCCTAACCTCAGATTTAACACGCCTCCTTACTTATGTCTAACAATATTAATTTACTTTGCACTGTGTTACTTTAGCACACGTTGAGAAGAAATAAAAATGAGAACAACAGTCTCCTATGTGACTGCGATTTGACCCAATGTTGCTGCAACCAACAGATTCAGCTGTAAGTGAAATAGCCTTCATCTTTCCTGTACCAGTAATGAGATTGCATAGCATAGTGGTAAGTTTTCATGAGTTGAATTAGACCCAGCATCATTTCTCAGGGCGAGATTTACTGATGAAATACACGGGGGTTGGGGGGTTCAATTTGGTTCGGAAGGATATGGTCAGAGTTCCGTTGATACAAAATCGTTAGAGACGATGGAAATTAGATTTACTGGGAGGTATAGCCACAATAAAAGAAAAGAAGGGATTTAATAAGATGGTGGAATAGATGAAGATTCACGCGACAACAATCAGGAATGACTGAGTTGTGCCCTAATGGAGGTTTTCCAGCGGATGTGAGGTTGGTAAGGGTAAATAAGAGGGAAATTACCTCGTTCAGGTAAGTGTATTACGAAAGGTTAGAGCTTCAAAGCCAGCGAGGAAAGACAACGAAGTTTGCAGCAGGTACTTTTTATTCTGAGATTTTGAAATGGCAGATTACTTTTCAGACAGAAAAAAAAAAATTAGAAGATGATTCCAGCATATTTCAAAGGCCAGTTGCAGACACACAAAGAGCGAATTTAATAGGGGCAGGGATTCTGGGCTACCTGGATGGGGAGGCAAAAATGACACGCTCACAAATTGTTTAGCGTTCATCTGAAAGAAATTGCATCATACCTGCAACTGGACATGTTAAGTGTAAGAAGAGCTGGTGGTGTTGAAAGGTGTCGCAGCTGATTCGACGTGAACTACTACAAATTGTTAATGTACTGTGCTATTTGTTTTAGCTTTGCATTAATTGGAAGCCGGTTACCTCAGTCCACTGGCTAAATGGTTTATGGTATAGAGTGAGACTAAGAACGTGGGATTAATTGTCGCACTGTCTCAGGTTGCCATAATGATCATCATCTCCTCCGCTCACGTGATCTGTAATACAATTGTGACTCTAGTGAGTAGGAATGGACCTGTCAATGTCAAGCACAATTATCTTTGCCATCTGTTGCCTTGAACATTTGTTCACAATAACCAGGAACGGGACTGAGACCTTTTAAAACTCACTGATCTCCTCCCGAAAAATCCAGCGACAAGAATTATCCTTACTCCTGTTGGAACCCTCTGTTCTGCACAGCAGCAAAACTATTTGTCATGACTTTACCAGATTCGCTGACAACATTCAATCTACCCTAAGAGATAAATCGAATTCCTTTCGAACGGTTTCATGAGCTGTGTGAGTTTGCAGCAAACAGGATGATATGAAACGAGTTTAACAGCCTTTTCAAGAATGTAATCCATTGCAGTTTCAGAGATTTGAAAAACGTCATCAAGCTAAAATATCACCTCTGTTTCTTGATCCACTGATGGATAGTCACGTGGGGGATATGTGCAATTAATAATTGATACCTTTCCCAAAGACAGAACAATCCCACAAATCAGAAACTGGAGTTTTAGAATCAGGCTGCTATATTCGACATTATTCTTCAACTACGCTTCAGTCTGATGCTCCAATAATTCCTGATTAACGTCAGTAAAACCAGCGTTAGGTAAGGATTGAAATTACAACTGCGGCATTTTAACACACGATTCAGTGCCAAGAGCGGATCAGTTGATCCACTGGAGCCGCCGGCAGCAAGCCGACAAAGTGCCCTACTCGTACCTCTGGGACCTTTGACCCGCATGTTCTACTTTTGCTGTGGTTCTGAAATTAAAGCTAAGCAGTGGAGGAGGAACTGATATGGACCTGTGACTATTCGATCATCAGGTTCAGGAAATGGGACACAAGAAAATGTTGAGCAAAATAGACTTGATTGAAAATTGGGTTTCCGTGGGTCGCAGCGTTGTTTATAGAGAATGTTATATTGTCGCTGTCACAGGGCTTCTCATTCGTCTGCTTCAATTTAGCACAGAATTCGATTCAACCACACTTCATTAACTTCCTTCTGCAAGTTCCTACTGACAGCATGAAAGATACTGCACTCATCATCAATCTTCACCATGGCTACATCCAAGGACATGTTGCACGGTTTTCCTGAATACTGAAATTGTAACGTGTTAAGAATCCAGAGTGAGATACTGAATTTCCCAAATTCAGGATTATTACTGGGGCCAGAACTGTCCCTGAATCCCCAATATCCACACTGCCGTTGCTCCATGTGTCCAGTTGGAAACCTGTGTGAAGGGGCATGTAGTTTGACAGAGCGCCTGGAAAATCCTCAACTGTCTGATCTAAAGCTACAACAGGAGCTGTGTATTCCAGCTGTAAGAGCAGTGGGATAAAGGGGAGGTCCATGGCATTCCGTAGTGTAGATTCACAGGGTCCTCATCATATTATTGTTTAAAACCCTTTGTCAGAAACAGCACAGACAGAGAGGAATAGGAGGGGGGCATTTCGCTTGCCAGCGCTACTCCACCATTTGATGTCACCATGACTGACCAAACACATCTATGTCTTTTCCCAGAACATCCACATCAATATATCGCCCAAAGGGAAAAAAGGCACAGAATAAGCTGAAAAACTCTGTAACTGTGGGAGGGGGATGTCTTTATAGACAGTGGGCTTCCGCAGTAGGTTTTGCGAATGAGAAGTCGATTCTGGGGTGATCATGTTTCAAGTGATATGATTCCCTTAAAACTCACCACCCAGACAGTGAGGAATCTTCTCTGTTCAGTAGCAGGGAGAAGACCTCCAGACGACAGGAACTGATGGTGAATCAGTATTCATTCAGCAGAAATCTGAACTATACTCCGATTCTTATGTAACTCAAACCCACAAACTTTGAATCGCAATCTTAACAATTCAGTAGAAGTCCAACACGTCTTTTAATGTGCCACAGAGCTGTACTAGCCTCCATTTTACTGCACCCAAAGTTACGGTGCTCAAGTCTTTCATTAAGCATTTCTTTATTCTCGCCCCAGTTTACAGTACTTGGTCCTTATCCGTGTATGGTCTAACCCCTCAAGTGATCGGCTCAGTACTCCTGAAACATTTTAATGACCCTTCGCTTAGTGAGGGTCATTCAAATAGTGAGTTCCAGACAAACGACACTCTCAGGATGCAAACGTTCTTCCTAAATCTTCTCTGAACATCGTCTCTCGAGTGTTTCATCTATATCCCTGGTTATTAACCCTTCCCATAGAAGTTTATTCATGTATCACATATCTATCCCCTTTCTGTGCACGTTAAACAATTCCTCTCAGCTTTCTTCGCTCTCAGATAAAGAGTTCCAGTCGAGCGCATCTATCTTTGCAGTGGCGAGAATGTCGTGCTTTAATAGCACAACAGGTCAGGCAGCATCAGAGGAGCAGGAGAATCGATGTATCGGGCATACGCCCTTCATCAGGAATGAGAATTTTGAGTCGGTGTTGAGGGAGAGGAATGGGGTTGTTGGTCAGGTTGGTGAAAGCGATAGGTGGATGAAGGTGAGGGAGAAGGTGGTAGTTCCGGGGGGGAATTGATGGCCGGGTCCAGAGACCGGTGCCTAGTTGAGGGCTTTGGACTGGAATAATGGGGGGACGAGGTGAAATGATGAAGCTGATGAAATACACATTTATCCCGTGTGGTTGCAAGGTCCTAAGGTGGAATATGAGACGTTCTTCCTCCAGGCATCGGCTGGTAATGGAATGGTGGTGGCTTGTGCCCGAAGCAGCGATTCTCTTCTCCTCAGATGCTGTTTGACCTGCTGTGCTTTTCCAACACGACACTCTGGACACTGAGCTCCAGCACCTGCAGCCCTCACTTTCGCTTATCTTCGCAGCGGGAATAGTCGAGCTCGTGCACCACCTTGGTAAATCTCCTCTGACCAACCTCCCGTGCAAACACACGTTTCCTGTGGCTGGCGATCAGAACAGAACAAAATTATCCAAAGAAAAGCAGAAATATCTGAACAAAACCATCAGGTCTAGTGGATCTGGGGAGAGATTTTCGAGCCAAACGATCCGCCTTTGGAACGAATGATATGTGTAGGTGGGGCAGGAAGGTCAGAAAATGATTGAACTTGATGTTGGATATGAAGATTGCATGGTCTCTCAGTAGGAAATGACGTGCCGCTCTTCCAACTTGCGCTTTGCCATGCGGGAGCTCTGCAGCAGACCAAACTGAAATGGAGGCATGGGAACACAGTGGGATGTTGCAGTAACAGGAACCTTGAAGCTCAGTGTCTTTTCTTGCTTGCAGATAGAACGTATATTGTACTCACGTTTGTCACCCGCTCTGTTTTTCTCTCCCCAGTCTAGACGATATCACATTGTGAGCCGGAAATGCAGTTTGCTAAATTGAGTGATGGGCAGATAAATCACTGGAACCTTACACAGTGAGGAGAGACATCGTAATCGAGCAGCATTACACCTCCTGGGATTTCGTGGAATGGTGTCATGTGGGAAAGTGCTGGAGGGTCAAGGAGGATTGGACGAGGGTGTACAGAGAGAAATTGTCCTGCATAGTGCCGGTATTCAGCTGAATGGGTTAGTGAAGAAAGGGCAGTAGAATGCATATCATCCTGAGCTTCGTGTTATAAGAAAACACCTCACAATGGAGCAAAACTGCCAAATGATTTTCATTCCAATGCTGACACTAGGTGCAGCTTTCAGAAGTCACGTGTTTACACTGTCAGTCTGTCTCCCCGGGAGCAGTAGTACTCACCCACGTTGATTCAGACAGCACAGTTCTTCCTGTGACATATCCCTTCGAGAATGGAAGGACAGTTATTAATAACCCGTACTTGGAACAGAATATCTGTCTTACCCAATAAGAATTGCTTAACTCCTTTTTAAAATTCCTTGTATGTCTCCACTTTGTCCAATTCCTCTTCTTCAGCCCGTACAATATCCTGGCAAATCTCCCCTGCATTGTTTCCAGTGCTGTCGCATCCCTGCTATAATGTGAATTGCATAACTACACACAATAGTCTCGCTAGAGCCGAATGAACAAGTGAAATAAATGATGCGGAAGTCCACAGAAACTGTTGCTTTTTGAATAAAGTTTATTTTCCTCAATGTTGCCCTGTGCCCTTTTCCTGAGCCTGATGTTTCAATAATCGCTGGTCCATGTCAGTAAACGCTGCAACCTGAGGATTGATCTCACAACCGCGGTATCGAAATGGATCAACTGGTTTGAAGGTCCTGATGGTGAGACTTACGCATGGTCACCCCGCAACAGTGAGCGCAGGAACACAGGCTGAACGGGGTCAATGTGAAAGTGATTGTAAGGGAAATGGGAGGGGGAACTTAAAGGTGGTAAATGATTGCGGGAGGGAGGGAATTCTCTGAGAATGGGTGAGTCTGAATCCTTAAATATGAATCGCAGAGATGTGTGTGAGAGAGTGGGGTTTGATGGGGGAAAATCGTAATCTCTGAGAATGCTTTCATGTAAAATCAACTAATTCCTTTCCGTGTTTCTTCAGCATGAGTCACAAGGAGGAAAATGCAGTGACTCGGATTCTAACGAGCTGACTGCGGCCACAATGCAGAATCTTTTAACAATTAAACAATCACTGAGTCATGAGGAGACACGCTTTTAAAACAGTGATAATCAGAGTGACAGAGAATATGTTAGGAAGAGTAGCAGATGCACAACAAGAATATTAGGCGAGCGATAGCAGACATGTGGGAATTCAGAATTAGCTGAATCTTTAAATTCGATATCCCCAGACGCTGTGGTGGTTCCATCGAGGACAGCATGTTGATGACTGAGTTTGATAGATTTCTAGAAACAACAAGGTTCAGGGGGTAGTGCGGGATATTAGTGTAATGTATGTTTAAATAACAGTGTGTGAATAACAATGCGTTAATAACAGTTTTTTCACCAACTTCCACACACAAGGAGGTACCCATTGCTGTAGTCAGTCACATAACCCCAATTCTGAGAACCGGTATCAGACAAATTTCGTGGAGGAGCCACGAATGCCAAACCGGAAGTGGGGGCGGAAATGAGCACGTTAAGCTATTCTATGGCACCAGTGACATGACTGGTAAAGTTGCAGTCATAGAGTCATAGTTATAGAGATGTCCAGCATGGAAACAGACTCTTTGGTCCAACCCGTCCATGCTGATCAGATATCCCAACCCAATCTTGTCCCACCTGCCAGCACCCGGCCGATATCTCTCCAAACCCTTCTTATTCACATACCCATCCACATGCCTTTGAAATGTTGCAATTGTACCAGTCTCTACCATTTCCTCTGGCCGCTTATTCCATACACGCATCGCCCTCTGTGTGAAAAAGAAAACCTTTAGGTTTCTTTTATATGTTTCCATTCTCAACCTAAATCTATGCCCACTCGTTCTGGACTCCCTGAAACAGGTAAAAGACTTTTTCTATTTATACAAGCGCGTGAAATGTTTAGGCTGGGAGTGCTTCTGGTCAAAGGCGAGGTGGAAGGGCATATTAGTCTCAATTTATTATATTGTTAAAATTCAGCAGCAGCATTAACCCGCACTGAGGGTTGGCTCAGAGAAAGCGTGCTGGAGCCTTAAGAGAGAGGTCGATGTATTGAAAGCATTCTCAGAGATTTTCCTCAACAAAGCGGTATTTTGTTACTTTTACAGGAAGAACAGCTTTTGCTCACATCGTCTCTACACCATTCTCTTGCTCCAGTAAACACTCCTATCCAGCGTACATTGCTTCCATTCCAACACAGAAACGCGTCCTATTCTCTCTCCATTTGGAATAACCTGATTTGACAATGTCATTCTTTGAATGGAGAAATGCAGCATGGAGTTGTTAGTGCAGCGTCGATGTATTGGGCTAGTAATCTTTGGAGACTGGGATGCGGCAGCTGCTGTTACTTAAATTCGATAGTAAAATCTGGAAAATACACCTAATCTCAGCAACAGAGACAATAAATTTATATTGCTGAAAACTCATTTATTCATGTTCCTTCGAAAGGGAAATCTGCCGACCACAACGAGTCCTGTCAACATGTGACTCCAGACCCACAAAAATGTAGTCCACCCATGAATGCTCTCTGACTCAGTTCAAGGTGAATTAAGAATGAACAACAAATGATCTTCAGACCAAGGATAACAACATTCCGTGGGAGAATAAGGAAGAATAAAAATACATGGACAACAGGGAAAATGGGAATCGTGTCTGTGTGGAATCGAATTCAACTGCTTATCAAACTAAATAGACACAAGGATATCCACGGCGCCAAGAAGTTAGGGCCATGGGGTGACTGCAGGAAGGGATTCAATTATCTGCTCAGGTTAAACTCACTTGCTCAGTCACAATGCGCACAGGTCAATCACAACTTCCATATGTGAGAACTGATCCCTCAGGAGACCAATTGACAGAGTCAACAGTGAGTTGACAAATGACAGCAGGAGATCGAAACTGCTGTTATTGCAGCTGTTCATCCCAACCAGCAGTGAACCCTGTTTGGATGCGTGTTTCAAGTGGAGTTCCATTGTTTTCTGATGTAGATCAGTGATGTAGACTTAGTTGTAGGAGCCAAAATTCAGAAGTTTGCTGATGATGCAACGATTGATCGTGCAGTTGACTATGACGACGAATGTCAGAGATTGCAAGGAAGTATCAATCTGGTGGAAAGGAGAAGGGCGAATGGAATTGAATCCAGACCAAGGAGTGTTAATGAAATTAGGGAGAAGAAATAATAGCAGTGAGTATTCTGTGTGGTGCAGACAGACAAAGAGATCTTGGCGTGGACATTCATGATCGCTGAAGATCAATGGACAGGAGAATCAGTTGGATGGACGTGCGTACTGTAGATGCTGGAGATCAGAGTCAAGATTAGAGTGGTGCTGAAGAAGCACAGCAGGTCAGGCAGCATCTGAGTTGCAGACAAAAAAGACGGTTTGGGCAAAAGGCTTTCATCAGGAATAAGGCTGGGAGTCTCGAGGTTGGAGAGATAAATGGGAGGGGTGTGGCTTGGGAGAATTTAGCTGAGAGTGCAATAGGTGGATGGAGGTGGGGATAAGAGTGTTCGTTCGGAGAAGAGGATGGAGCGGATAGGTATGAAGGAAGATAGACAGGTGGGGCAGGTCAGTAGGACAGTGCCAAGCTGGAAGGTTGGAGCGAGTGTAAGGTGGGTGGCGGGGTGGGGGAATGAAGAAACAGGTGAAATCCACATTGATGCCATGGGGTTGAAGTGTCATGAGGCAGAAGATGAGACGTTCTTCCTCCAGGCGTTGGGTGGTGAGGAAGTGGCTGTGGAGGAGTCTGAAAACCTGCATGTCCTCAGGAAAGTGGCGGGGAGGAGTTGAAATGTTCGGTCACGGGGCGTTGGGATTGATTGTTGCCGGTCTCCTGGAGATGTTCTCTGAAGCGCTCTGTGAGAAGATGGCCGGTGGCCCCACTGTAGAGGAGACTGCATCAGGAGCAACGGATGCAATAGATGACATGTGTGGAAGTGCAGGTGAAACTTTGATGGATGTGAAAGGCTTCTTTGGGGGATTGGGCAGAGGTGGAGTGTGTGTGGGCGCAGGTTTTGCAATTCCTGTGGTGGCCGAGAAGGTGCCAGGAGGGGACGGTGGGTCATTGGAGGGCGGGGACTTGACGAGGTAGTCGTGGAGGGACCGGTCTTTGCGGAAAGTGGATAGGGGTGGGGAGGGAAAAAAAATCCCTGGAGGTCTGTGTTACTGATATTTTTAACAAACCCACTGACAACCACAGATATGTGGATTCCATCTCCTCCCACCCCACCTCCTGCACAAATGCTTTCCAATGTTCCTCACTCCTCTGCCTCCGCTGCATCTGCTCCCAGAGGACCAGTTTCACCACAGAACACACCAGAAGGCCTCCTTCATTTAAGATCGGAAATTCTCCTCTCATGTGTTTGAAGATGCTCTGTAATGCATCTCATCCATGTCCCACACTCCATCCATGAACCCCACATTTCCAAACACAACATGGACCGAACAAGGACAGAGGAAAGTCCACACCTTCCATTGCACCAACCTCTGCATAAATCACATCATCTGCCGACATTTTCGCCATCTCTAAATTGACCCCAGCACCAGGGATATATTTCCTTCCCCAAACCTATCCGATTTCCTCAAACACCTTTCCCTCCGCGACTACTTAGTCACGTCCACACCCTCAAATGACCCACCATTCGCTCCCTGCACCTTCCTCTGCCACCACAGGAATTGCAAATCCTGCACGAACATCTCCCCCCTCACCTCTATCCAAGGCTCCAATGGAGCCTTCCACATCCATCAAAGGTTCACCCGCACTCCCACACGTGTTATTTGTTGTATCTGCAGCTCCAGATGCGGTCGCCTCTAAATTGGGGATGTCTTCTGACAGAGCACTTCAGAGAACATCTCAGGACAACTGCAAGCTTCAACTCCACTGACGCATGGCCAAACATTTCGACTTCCTCTCCCACGGACATGTAGGCCCTGAGTCACCTTAATCATCACTCCCTTACCACCCGATGCCTGGAGGAAGAACGCCTCATCGTCTTTCTCGGGACCGTTCAACCCCATGACATCAATGTGGACTTCATCAGTTTCATCATCCCCATTCCCTCATCTTACACCAGTTCTAACCTTCCCGTTAGAACAAAAGAGGCGGAGGGGACCTGTATAATCACATAAAAACATTTATAAACGTTCATTATTCATGGGATCTTGACAGGGTAGGTACAGGCATGTGGTTTACCCTCTGGTATGAGGAGAGCACCAGAGTACATGAACTCAGAATTAGATATTGCCTATTTAATTCAGAAATTATGAGTCATTTCTTTGCTCAGGGACCAGTGAATCGGTGGAGCACTTTACTAAAACTGTTGTTGAGGCTGAGTTGTGTATTTTCAAACTGTGCCAGACTGATATTTAACGAGAAAGACGATGAAGCTCTGTCGGGGCAATGCAGGAGAATGGAGTTGAAGATTATCAGATCAGCCATGAGTTCGTTGAATGGTGGAGCAGACTCAATGGGCTGAATGGCCAACTTCCAATCCTATGTCATTTAGTCTAACTCAATATTTTATTGATAACTTTAGAATTCTGAGGGGATGGGATGATGTGATAGTAAAGTTTTATCAAACTGATCAGACAGATCAGGAACTCGGCTCATAAACTGAACAAGGAATGTGCTGTGGCCTGGAGACAACAACTGGCACTGGTCATACCACAGACGGATATGTGCAGAAGGTGTGATTGCTAAAGAAAATTCGTGTATCAAATGTTGTTGGCGACTTGGTGATCACGCTGGTTGATGGATTGCGGTATGATCCACACAGCAGTAGTTTGTGAAAGAATGAAAGGTTCGTTTCATAGGAGAAGTTTTCTGCAGTTCCAATTCCAATTGACTGTTTGAAATACTGATCAGAACTTTGTGTGGAGTGTTGCATTAAAATTCACCATCCCACTGGATAAGCTATTGCACCCGATCTCTTCTTATTTGTTTTGCTTTCATTCGATATAAATTCATAGAAAGTCAAGATGGAATGAAAGGAGGAAAGTAACGTTGCACTCCTTTTCATTATCCCAATTTAACTTACAACAGAAACAAATTGGTGTATTTCTACTTTGATATGGTATCGGTTTATCACCAATCTCTGGTGCAACGAAGGGCATGGGCAAGAATCTCCAACCAGTGTATACTAAAGATTCGAGGCACAAAGGGAAACCACAGCTGCGTTTGGTAGAAGCAACAGCCAGAGTAGGATTCAAATCCACATGTGCACAGTGACAGAGCCTTAACCTCTGGGCCGCGACAACCCATGGCAAAGGGTCTCACATGTGACCACATCAAGATTACATGTGGTGCACCTAGGGGATAAGACATTCCCTGAGCGGAATCGAATACACACCTTTATTTTTCTGCTTTCAGTGGAATAATATTACCAGCAAAATCCAAGGAATTGACCTCGTCCTTGTAAGGAATACCTGTCATTGATTCATTCCGAGTCGGAACTGTCTCAGAATGAACCAGCTAACATGAAATTCCCGTCACATTCACACGCACATTTAGTCTTGACGCATAATTTCTTCAGACAGTTTCTCTCTCACGTGAAGACTTATATATGGAGAGAGAAGTGAAGGTGATGTTTTAGCTCGATGGTCTTTCTCACATGGCTGAACCTGAACTGGGTAAAATTCCCGCAAATGCAGTTTTGTTTGTTTAATTTTATTAATTTTGCTGCAATTTCACTCTGTTCATTGCAATGATCGGAAGTGAATTTGATTTATGTGATTGGAACGTTGCATCCAATTTTGCTCAGAATTTATTTCAGCTCAAAGAAAATACTGATGAGAAAAGCAGAAGGTTAAACTACAAAGCAAGATGCCAGTTTTGATGCTCAGTTACTTTGTCAGATTTCATTGGGTATCAAAAGAACCCAACATCATGGCGATTGTCCTCCCACCTTTAAGCCATGGGATGAAAGCAGGAAATCGATCTCCAAGAGACGGGTCACTTCCTGTACATTATGGAATAGCTTTCCTTGACAATATACAAAATCTGGTCAGTTCCATTTATAATGCTTCATGTGGAATATTAATAGAAATCTTTCAAAACTCTGAGGTTTATTTTGCTGAATCTTACTCAGCTGCATACGTTCCGATATTTCTTTGCATCTGAAGTCGTCCAAAATAGACAATGTTTCCTCGCATCTTCTACCCCCCAGACCCCACTTTTACACTTTTACCTGGTCACAGGGTGTCTCTCTCCTGGTGAAACTCACTGCTTGTGTGTCTCTAAATGTCCCTTTCCAAGTATTTTGGAAACGGATTCTCTGAGTGACAGAAATTCTGCTCCCATCACTTCTTTGTCCGACATCGATGGTTTTGAAAGCCTGATGTTCAGAAATTTACGAACTTGAAAGAGTGAATTTACCACCTATTTACTCTCTCCAAACCTAAAATACTCAGGAAAACTTCCATTCGGTTTTCCTTGGTTCAGTGTCAAATTTTTCAACACACAAATAAATAAAATTCCATCCCCACTAAACGCCGTCAGCATCGTCTCTAATGTCTTAGCAGCCCAGTAAACGCTGGCAGTGTCCTCTCGGATAGAATCACAGATTCCCTACTATGCAGAAAGTACAGTTCAGCCAATCGAGTCTGTAGGGACACTCTGAACAGCATCTCAACCAGATCTAGCTCCCGTCTCTATCCCCGCAGGCCCCTGGCTTGTGATTTCAAATAAACCTGCTAGAATAAAACCTGACATCGTGTGACTGATGACCGTATCGCTGTGTTACCCATGGCTAACTCACTTAACTTACTGAATTCACTCTCTGGACACATCAGCGCAATTTAACATGACCAATCTACCTAACCTACAGACTTAACAGCAGTTCGAACCACTGAGCAAATGTACCATCACATTGAACACTATCTGTATCATTTACACACTGGTAACTCAGCCGAGTGAAAGCAAGCTGCGCCTATCAACCGGAATTCAATGCACTCGAACGTGGTTCTGCGCTGTACAACCTCATTCGTTCTGCTAGAAATATTTCTGCACTCAGGTCTGAATGGGTTTACTCTGTTTTCTGCCTCAGATTCCTGCTGTAAATAAACACATTAGTCAGGAACAACTCTATAGTAATGGTTTTCATTGCAACACAAACACAATGTGCAGTTTGCTGAAGTTACGTGTTTGCACTTTCACTGACACTCTCTCCCCAGGAGCTGCAGTCCTTCCCCAGCTGATTCAGACAGCACTGTCTTACCTGTGACATATCCAATCGAGAATGGAAGACCAAGCATGAGGGACACTAACCACGATACTACGGAGGACAACATCGAAGGAGGCCCTTCAGCCTGTTGTGGCTGCACTTGTCCAACGCAACTGCTTAACGACCTGAATCAAGTCTTCCATTGTTTAGCCCATAGTCTTATATGTTTGGGAATGGCAAATTAACATCTCAATTTTTTTCAGGTTGGAAGGGTTTCCACCTCTCTGACCATTTCCGCACATCTACTCAAAACTTTCTGCCTTTTCCCGAAATCTCTTGGCCCAGTGTTCGATCCCACCATCAATAACAAAAGCTTCATTCAGTCTATCCTATCCATATCCCTCATTATTTTGTACATTTCAGTCGTGTCTTCTCCAATCTCCTCTGCTCGGTGACAAACTACCCCAGTCTGTCCAATCTCTCCTCATAACTGAAACTCTTTAGCCCAGAAAATATCCCATTGAATCTGTCCTGCAATGTTTCCATTGCGATCACATCATTGCTATACTGTGAATTGTAGAACTGCACACAGTAATCTAGCTAGAGCCGAATTAACTTTTTTTTGCCCTATTCTGTTACAGTATGAGGGCGTCGCTGGCTCGGCAGTATTGATTGCGATCCCTAATTGCACAGCGGGCAGTTGAGACTCAACCATATTGCAGTGGGTCTGGAGTCACCTGGAGGCGCGAACAGGTAAAAATAGCATTTTCCTTCCTCAAAGGACGTCAGTAAACCCGATGGTTTTGTTTCCTCAACAATTGACCATGGATTTATAGGTGTTATTAGATTCGTAATTCCAGATATTTATTGAATCTCAATTCTAACACCTGGCATGGTTGGAGTCAAACCCGGGTCCCTACTCCATTTTCATGGTGTCTGAGTTAACAGTCCAGTGGTAATAGAGCTCAGCCATTGCAGAAAACCCGAGAAACGAATCTTTCTCAATGACTTCGCTTTTCCTCGATATCGTAATGTGTCATTTTCCTGAGCTTGACCCCCAATAATCGCAAGTCCATATCAGTACAAGCTGCTACCTGAGGATTGGCCTCACAACAGCGGTAAGCAAATGGATCAACTGGTCTGCAGGTCCCGATGGTGGGGTTGGGGCACGTTCACCCAGACACATTGACCACAGCAGCACAGAGTGAACAGTATCAAAGTGAGATTCAGTGTTAGATTCTGCAGTGCCTTAATGAAATAGGAAATGACTCCACAAGCACGTGATGAAAGAGCAGCGCTCCGAAACCTAGTGCTCAGTTAAACCTGTTAGAGTCTAACCTGGTGTTGTGTGATTTTTAACTTTGTACACCATAGTGCAACACCGGCATCCCTAAGTTAATGAAATGGGGATGTGGGACGGAAAGTTCAGTTAGTGATCGAAGGAGGGAGAGAAATCTCTGAGAACGGGTGGATTTGAATTCTGACATATGAAGCACAGAGATGTGAGCAAGCAGAATTTGAAGGGAAAAGATCATCACCTTGGAGAAAATTACCATGTTAAAACAACTGATTCCTTTGTGTTTCACAAAAACTGTGACACTTAGAGCGATTACTGCCGTGACTCGGATTCGAGCCGAGGTTGCTGCGGCCACAACGCAGAGTACTAACCACTATACGATCACGGCATTCCACAGACGCGCACATCGACTGCGTGCAATAAGTACAGTATTATAGGAAATGTTAGGTAGCGTACCAAATGCACAATATCAGTGCTTAGCGAACAGTGGCAGATCTGTGGGAACTCAGAATGGGCTGACCGTTTAATATCGGTTCCCCCACTGCCTGTGGTGATTCCATCATTAATATGGGGAAGGCTGAGATAAATAGATTTCTTGAACACACCAAAAACTCCGGGGACAGTGCAGGTGTGGCTGAAATGTATGCTTCAATAGTAATGCAGTTTAACATCGGCCACTTCACCAGTTTCCCCCAGACACACACACACAAGGCAGTAACCACTGCTGCCACATAGTCCCAATTCCCAGCCCCAGAATCAAAGGAACTGAGTGGCGCAGTCGCGAAGATCCAACTGGAAGTCGGGATGGGAATGAGGTCGCACAGATACTCGACGACTCCAGTGACAGAACCGGTGAATGCACAGCATTTCTATGACAGTTTAGAGGCGCAAGCAATTCCGAGGTTGGGAGTGCTCATGAGCAAAGGCGGGGCAGAAGGGAAAATGTGTTCCCGTTTCTAATAACAGCAATCTACAGTGCATCTTGCTGAGACAGCTGAGTGCCACAACTGGAGCGTGGGCGGCTGGTTTGAAGTTTCAACTTGCTTCACTATCACCAACTTACCTGGAATGAATTGCTTTCACTATCTTTCTTTCCAATTGTTTAATATCTCCCTGCAGTCTGCAGCTTTCTTCCTCATGGTTAATTGCATGACTAACTGTTGTATGATCTGCACACTGATAAATCACGGCCACTACAATTAAATATGAATCATTGATATTTATGAGAAAACAGTGGAACTCACTGCAGGCATGCTTTGTCGGTTTGCAGGCGACACCAGAATTGTAGACAATGAGGAAGATTATCTAAGTTTCAAAAGGATCTTAATCCAATGAGTCGTTGGACTGAAAAATGTAACATGGAGTTCAATCTGGATAGATGGAAGGTATTACATTTTGGTACAACAACAAGAGTAGGGCTTTGCGTAGTGTTGGAAAACACAGAAGCTAGGGGTGCAGGTGCATAATTCCTTGTAGTTTGCATCACCTACAGACAAGATGGTTCAAAGGCATTTAACATACTTCCATACTTAACATACTTAACATACAAGGCAGTGTTGTGTGATTTTTAACTTTGTACACCATAGTCCAACACCGGCATCTCTAAATTAATGAAATGGGGGTGTGGGACGGAACGTTCAGTTAGTGATCGAAGGATGGAGAGAAATTTCTGAGAACGGGTGGATTTGAATTCTGACATATGAAACACAGAGATGTGAGCAAGCAGAATTTGAAGGGAAAAGATCATCACCTTGGAGAAAATTACCATGTTAAAACAACTGATTCCTTTGTGTTTCACAAAAACTGTGACACTTAGAGCGATTACTGCCGTGACTCGGATTCGAGCCGAGGTTGCTGCGGCCACAACGCAGAGTACTAACCACTATACAATCACGGCGTCCCACAGACACGCACGCGTGCAGCTTGCAATAAGTACAGTATCATAGGAAATGTTAGGCAGCGCACCAAATGCACAATATCAGTGATGAGCGAACAGTGGCAGATCTGTGGGAACTCAGAATGGGCTGACCGTTTAATATCGGTTCCCCCAGTGGCTGTGGTGATTCCATTATTTATATGCTGTAGGCTGAGATAAATAGATTTCTCGAAAACATCAAAAACTCCGGGGACAGTGCAGGTGTTGTTGAAATGTATGCTTCAATAGTAATGCAGTTTAACATCGGCTACTTCACCAGTTTCCCCCAGACACACACACACAAGGCAGTAACCACTGCTGCCACATAGTCCCAATTCCCAGCCCCAGTGACACAACCGGTGAATGCAGGGTATTTCTATGACGGTTTAGAGGCGCAAGTAATTCCGAGGTTGGGAGTGCTCCTGGTCAAAGGCGGGACAGAAGGGAAATTACTTTCTCGTTTATAGCAATCTACAGTGCAGCTTGCTGAGACAGCTGAGTGCCACAACTGGAGCGTGGGCGGCTGGTTTGAAGTTTGAACTTGCTTCACTATCACCAACTTGCCTGGAATGAATTGCTTTCACCATTTTCATTTCCAATTGTTTGATATCTCCCTGCAGTCTGCGGCTTTCTTCCTCATTGTTAATTGCATGACTAACTGTTGTATGATCTGCACACTGCTGAATCACGGCCACTACAAGTAAATATGAATCATTGATCTATATGAGAAAACAGTGGAACTCACTGCAGGCATGATTCGTAGGTTTGCAGGCGACGCCAGAATTGTAGATAGTGAGGAAGATTATCGAAGTTTCAAAAGGATCTTCATCCAATGAGTCGTTGGACTGAAAAATGTAACATGTAGTTCAATCTATATAAATGGGAGGTATTGCATTTTGGTACAACAACAAGTTGCGTAGTGTTGGAGAACACGGAAGCTCGGGGTGCAGGTGCATAATTCCTTGTAGTTTTCATCACCTACAGATAAGGTGGTTGAAAGGCATTTAACATATTTCCCTTCGTTGTTCAGTCCTTTGTGTATAGGAGTCGGGACGTTATGTTGAAGCTTTGCAGGACATTGATGAGGCCTCTTCTGCAGTATTATGTCCAGTTCCGGTCGCCCAGTTGTAGGAATGATATTATTCAGCTGGAGCAGGTTCAAAAAAGTATGCACGCATGTTGCTGTGTGTGGAAGGTTTGAGTTATAATGAAAGGCTGGATAGGCTGAGACTATTTTCAGCTTCGAGATCGGGGTGCTGGAAAACCACAACAGGTAAGGCAACATCCCAGGAGCAGGAGAATAATTCATCAGGCTCTTCCCCGCTCCTCAAATGCTGCATGACCTGTTGTGCATCCCAGCACAACACTCTGGATTCTGATCTCTCATCTGCAGTTCTCACTGTCTCTTAGTTGAGACTGTTGTCACTCTAGGTTATGGGTTTGAACGGCGACCTGACAGAATTTGGGAGAAGATTTGTATCTCGGGTGCTCGTTGTTGTGGTTCTGTTCGCCGAGCTGGAAATTTTTGTTGCAGACGTTTCGTCCCCTGTCTAGGTGACATCCTCAGTGCTTGGGAGCCCCCTGTGAAGCGCTTCTGTGGCGTTTCCTCCGGCATTTATAGTGGCCTGTCCCTGCCACTTCCAGTTGTCAGTCCGGCACACTGCAGCACACCAGAACTGCAAAAAGAAGAAGAGGAACACATGTACAAGGTATTCGCCAAAAACGGATACCCGCGCAATTTCATCAACAGATGCCTAAGAGAAAGACAACGGAACGAGGACATGCCGCAACCCAAAGGACTAGCCACACTACCATACATCAGGAGCATTCCAGAACTGACAGCCAGACTACTGCGACCACTAGGACTTATAACAGCACACAAACCAACAGCCACCCTCAGACAACTCACCAGAACGAAGGACCCGATACCCAGCATGAGCAAAACTAATGTAGTGTACAAAATCCCATGCAAGGACTGCACAAAACACTATATAGGACAAACAGGAAGACAGCTAACGATCCGCATCCATGAACATCAACGAGCCACGAAACGACACGACCAGCTATCCTTAGTAGCCACACACGCAGACGACAAGCAACATGAATTCGACTGGGACAACACTACCATTATAGGGCAAGCCAAACAAAGAACAGCCAGGGAAATTCCTAGAAGCATGGCACTCATCCACAAACTCCATCAACAAACACATCGACCTGGACCCAATATACAGGCCACTCTACAGCGGACAGCTGAAACTGACAACCGGACGCGGCAGGGACAGGCCACTATAAATGCCGGAGGAAACACCACATAAGCGCTTCACAGGAGGCTCCGAAGCACTGAGGATGTCACCTAGACAGGGCACGAAACGTTTGCAACAAAAATTTCCAGCTCGGTGAACAGAACCACAACAACCTGACAGAAGTTTATGAATTATTGAGAGGCAAGTTAGAGTTAACGATAGCTGCCTTTTCTCAGGATGGGGATTTCAAGGTGAGAGGGCATATGTTTAAGATGAAAAGACAGAGTTTTTTTTTAAAAGTCATGTGAGGCTTTTTTTAAGGAAGGTGGTTTACGTGTGCAATTAACTTGCTGAGGAAGTGATGGTTGAGGGTGTGTTTGCAACATTTAATGGACAATTGATTCCAAATATGAATGGGAAAGTGGGATTTTTAAAATAAATGTATTCATGCCTAGTACATCAGTTATTTCCCAGAGGACATTTAAGAGTCAACCGCGGTATTATCCATCTGGAGTCTCCTGTGGGAAAGAGGACAATTTGCTTCCCGAACTGGCATGAGTGAATCAGATGGGATTTTCCATACAACTGATTTAGGTCATCACGAGATTCTTCAATTCCAGGTGCTTATTGAATTCAAACTCCACCATCTGTCATGCCAGGACCTTAACTCTTTGTCCTCAAAATATTACCTTGTTTTTTTGGATTAACAACACAGTAATAAAACTACAAGGGCATTATAACCACTCAATGGGTACAGGAGGAGGCAGATGGGAGTAGATTAGTTTGGCAGTATGTTCAGCATGGATTGGTTGCACTGACGGGCCTGTATGCCTTTATGCTGTATGACTCTATGATTGACGCTATGGAGCAAATATCTGGTTAGGATTAACAGCAGCACTGACAGCATAATCGAACACCTGATGGGATATGTAATCCTGCTGGAGTCTCGGAGGTTGTTTTGATCAGTGACCCCTTCCCACACACGGGACTGGTGTACGGCCTCACCCCAGTGTTACTGATTAAATGAGTTTCCATTTCTGTGGTTAATTGAATCTCTTCCAGCAGTTCCCACATTGCACTGCTTTCTCTGCGGTATCAGTGTCCTTTTTTCTACCCAGGGTGAACGATCCTTTCAAATTGTGTCCACACAGGTACAAATCCCGTTTTCCATGTTGTGAATGTGTTTTCATTCTTCCTTATTCACCCACAGGGTGTGAGTATCACTAGTCAGAACAACATTAATTTTTCGCCCTTCGTTCATTGCTATCTGGCTACACCACAAACCTGGGTGCGATCTAGCCTCGGGTTTCTGTCTGTGGGCAGTCTGCACATTCTCTGTGTGTTTGCATTTTTATTTCTCCCTCTGACCAAAGATGTGCCTGTTACAGTGATCAACAATGGGAAATGCAGGTTTATGGGGCAGGGAATACCCTGGGGTCTGGTGGGATGCGCTTCCGATGTACCGTGTGAACTGGAAGGGCCGACAAGCCTGCTTCCCCACATGATGGGGATTCATGAATTAAGGGTCAGCTCATGTTTTTTTTTTTCTGGTCCTGGAGTCTCTCGTAGGCCGGACTGGGTGAAGATGGTTGAATCCCCTGCATAAGGGACATGAATGAATGAGATTGCAGGAAATTAAAATCATGATCTCTGTTCCTGAGGTCAGGCTTGCATTTCAGGTTTTATTCGTCGAACGTAAACATCACTTTATTCGTGTTCCAGTCGCCAAGGATGACTAGTTTAAAATTTCACCCCAACACCACCTTCTCCAGGTTGAAGTCTTGACTGTGTGGAAGAAACTGATACTGAGCTGATGCAAGCAAATGTAGCTGCCACGCCAGCGTCGGAAACACAGATCCAAATAGCAAAATCATCTTTTAAACCCACCACTGCAAAGTTAAGGGCTCATCACGCTCCACTTGTGCCACTCAGCTGTCTTAGAAAGATGCACCGGAAATCGCTATGGTAGTATAAACGGGGACAACCATTCCCTTGAGCAGGAATACACTCAACCGAGGAATTTCTTGCGTCTCTGTACCATCACAGAAGGACAAGGCGCTCACCTATTGCATCACTGGAGCCAGAGAGTAACCCTGCGCACTCATTCCCATCCCCATTTCCAGTTGGATCTGGGCGGCTGTGCCGATGTTAAGCTAAAATGCTATTGAAGCAAACATTTCAACAATATCCTGTACTGTCTCCCGAGTCTTTGATGTTTTGTCGAAATCGATCAATCTCAGTTTTCAACTTTCTCATTCAAGGGATCTCCACAGCCTCTGAGGACATCGAACTGAAAGATTCAGCTCATTCTCAGTTCCCACATGTCTGTCACTGTTCGCTGGGTACCGATATTGTACATTTGCTGTTCTTCCGAACATTTCCTCTGCTAGTATACTCATTGCTGCTTGCAAGCATCCTGTTCTGTGGTTACTGTGATCGTGGTTGTCGGTATTTTGCATTGTGACCACAGCAACCTCGATTTGAAACCAAATCACGGCACTAAGTGTTCTCTCCGTTGTCCTTGTTGTGACACATGCTAAGAAATTAATTGTTTTACCTTCAAATTCCGCTCTCTCACATCTTTGCGTTTCATATATCAGGATTCAAACATACCCGTTGTCGGAGATTTCTCTCCTTCCCACGATCATTAAACCTCCTTTCCGTCCCTCCTCCCATTTCTCTGGGGCAATGCACAATCTATCACTCTCTTTCACATTCATACTGTTCTGTCTGTGCTGCTGCTGCGGTCACTGTTGTTGGGTGAACGTGCCCCAATACCACCATCGGGACCTTCAAACAAATCGATCCATTTGGATACCGGGGTTGTGAAATCAATCCCCATGTAGCAGCTTTTACTGACCAGAGACAATTGTAGCGTCAGGCTCATGGAAAATACCAGGGCAGTTTTGGTGAAAAGACATTTTATTGTTAAAGATCAGCTTTTATGGCTTTCTGCGTTGGTCTTGTGATAATTTCATAGGACTGATAATCCAGAGACCGAGGTAATAGTCTGGGTACTCGGGCTTGAATCCCACCATGCCATAATTGTCAAATGTGGATTAAAAAATAATCTGCAAGGAAGAATCTAATGACTACTATAGATCCATTGATAATTGTTGAAAAAAAATGTTTCACTGATGTCATTGCGGGATGGAATTTGCTATCCTTACATGGCCTGGGCTGCATGTGACTTCAGACCCATAGCAATATAGTTGAGTCTCAACTGCCCTCTGGGCAATTAGGAATGGGTAATAAATGCTGCTTAGCTAGAATCGCCCTCATACTAATCCAGAAATTTTAAAACAAATGCTCATTAGGCTCAAGCAAGAGTGTTGTGTGCAGTTTTGCAAGTCACATTATAGCAGGGATGTGATCACACTGAAAAATAACAGGAGATATTTACCGGATACTGTTTGGGTTGAAGAGTTTCAGTTCTGAAGAAAGACAGGACAGAGCGGAGTGTTTGTTGCAGTGCAAAGGAGATGTGTACAAGACATGATTGAGTTAGGGCACGGACAGGGTTGAAAAAACGAGTTTCCCATTGATGGAGGGATCGATCAGCAGGGGCCAGAGACTTAAGGAGAAAGACAGAAACGTTTGAAAGATGTGCGAAAAAGTTTTATCAGCTAGTGGGTGGTTGGAATTTGGAATACACTGTCTGCATTTTTCAGAGCGGCAGAAAGCTTCATAACCTGAATAAATATTCAGATGTGAACTTTTGATGCCAAGACATATAAGGCTGTGGGGTAACCATTCTGAAATGAGATTCAGTTCATTAGACAGTTGTTTTTGACATGTGTGGCCACATTTAGTTGAAGGGCCTCCTTTGACACTCTTTGTCCTCGGTCGTATAATGGTTAGTGTCCCCGCCTGTCACAGGGCTCACTTCTCCGCTGGGGACAATGTAAACGTTTTAAAACTGTCGCTCCATTCCCAAGTGCGGGTATTGATACCTGTCCTTCCTTTCTCGATGAGGCATATCACACGAAGGACAGTGCTGCCTGAATAAAGGTGGGGAAGGACTGCAACTCTCAGGGAGGCAGAGTGTCAGTGAACGGCCAAACACGTGACTTCTGCAAACTTCACCTTGTGACTGTGTTGGAATGAAAAGCATTTGACAGACTTGTTCCGGATTGAAGTGTTTACTAGAAGCAGGAAGCTGAGGATGAAACAACATAAACGCATTCAAGTATGAGTGCAGAAACATTTCCCGCATCACGAATTAAATTGTAAAGGACAGAGTGGCGTTTCGATACAGTGAATTTGGGTTCATTTATTTTGATGAGGCTATTACCAGGGTATAAAACCATTAAAATATGAAAAAGCATTTGCTCAGTATGATGGAATATTGTCTCAGTAATTCGCACTGCTGTTCAGAGGGAGGGTTAGGTTGATTGGCAAAGTTAAATTGCCCTCTCGTGTCCAGGGAGTGAATTAAGTAAGTTAGGTGAATTAGCCATGGGTAACGCGGGGATAAGGTCAGCAGTCACAGGACGTCAGGTTATACTTCAACAGGTTTAGTTAAAATCATAAGGGGGAGGGATTCCCCTTCTTCAGGTGAAATATAAGGAAATAGGGAGGGGAGCTAGATTTGGTTGAGATGCTCTTCAGAGAGTCAACACCGGCTAAATTGACTGAAATGCTCTTTCTGCACTGTAGAATTTTGTGATTCTATGAATTGTTAATAACGGTGTTGACTGAGGTGTAAAGCCATTAGATAAGATGCTGATGGGGGTGTACTGAGGATGAGATTTTATTCACTTGTCTTCTTTGAAAATTGAGAACAGTTATCCCTGAACCAAGGAAGACTTAATGGGGGTTTTCAGGTTATGAAATGTTTGGACAGAGTAAATAGGTGGAAAATTCCCTCTTTCAAGTAAGTAAACATCTAGATGTCAGGCATTCAATACCTTTGATAAACCCTTTGAAGGACAAAGCAGTGATGAGAACAGAATCGCTGTCACTCCGAGAATCTGTTTTTTCAAAATATTTGGATATTTGGTGACATACAAGGAATAAATTTCACAAGGAGAGAGACAGCGTGTGGCTAGGTAAAGATGTAGGGCTGGCGTGTAGTCGGTCGGAAGTTGCAGGGAAACAATGTCTCAGTTGGTTGACTTTAAATGTAAAGACATTGCTTTAATATGTGCAGCTGAATAAGATTCGGGTCCAAAACTCTGCATTTTGAAAGATTTGGCATAATATTTCACCTAAAGCATTGTAAATGGAACTGAGTGGATTTTTATTTATTGTGAAGAAGAATATGTTACATAATGAATGGGAAGTTACCAATTGCTTGGAGATCGACTTCCTGCTTTCATCACATGCGTTAAAGATGTGAGAACAAACACCATGATGTTTGGTCCATTTAATACTCAGTGAAATCTGCCAAAACAACGAGCAACGAAACTGGTGGGTTTTATTTTGCACTTTAACCCTCTGTTTTTCTAAGCAGTATTTTCCTTAAGCTGAAATAAAGTCAGAGCAAATTTGAATACAACATTAATCGTTCCAATGAGATATATCTAATTCACTTCTGATTATTACAATGAACATTGTGAGGTTTCAGCAAAATTAAAATGAAACGAACAAATCAGCATTTCTTGCGATTTAATCCAATTCAGGTTTAGCCATATGAGAAAGGCCATAGAGCGACAACGTCGCCTTTATTTCCCTTACCATGGCTGCTTCTTCAATTGAGAGAGAAAGTGACTGAAGAAATTATGTGTCAAATGTAGGTGTAAATATGACGGTAAATTTTGTCCTTTTTCATTCTGACTCAGTTATGACTCAGAATGTATCACTGACAGCTATTCATTCTGACCAGCATGGCTATTTATTGGAATTTCCTCTTACTATAATTCAAGTGAAAGCAGAAACACAATGGTGTGGATTCGATTCCGCTCTGGAACTTTCTCATCCATGACGTTCACCACATGTAACCTGATGAGGTCACATGTCATCCCTCTACAAAATGTGCTGAAGAGACCGAGAAATGATGGTGGTGGGTTATTATACCGCTGTGCTCCACATTCATTGGTTCGAGTCACACTCTGGTTGTTAATTTTACACACCGCTCTGGCAGTTTTTCTTTGCACCTCACACCTCTGGTATACACTGGATCTAGAATCTTGTTCTTGCCCTTCACTGCACGTGAGACACACAAATAATCTACTCCACATTAAAGTCGAAATGAAGAGTGAGAGCAGTCATTCTATTCAATTGTAGATGAAATTTGTGGAATGAGAAGGAACGCATTTTTCTTTCCGCCCTACATTCCATCTTGTCTTTCTCTGAATTTACATCGAAAGAAAGAGAAAAAAAAAACAAGAGATTGGGAGCACAAGTTTATCCATTGGGGTTGTTCATGTGTATTTTAACCTAACACTTCTCACAAAGATCTATCATTATTTCAAACAACAGTCACTCGGAATTGGAACCGCAGAAAATTTCTCCAATGGAAAAAAATTCTTTCTTTCACAAATTTCTGCTGTGTGTGAATCATACAACAATCCATCATCCAGCGTGATCCAACTGTATAAGATCTAGCAACTTCCTTCAGCAATCACAGCTTCTGTACACAGCCACCTGTGCTGTGCCCAGTGTCAGTTGTTGCCCCCAGGTCACAGCATATTTCTTCTTCCTGAGTTTATGAGCCTTGTTCCTGATCTGTCTGATCTGTTTAATAACCTTTTCTGTCACTTCATCACATCCCCTCATAATTCTGAACTCATGAATAAAATAAAGCGTTAGACGAAATGTTAAACCAAATGGAAGTATGCTATTCAGCCCAAGGAGTCTGCTCAACCATTCAACGAACTCATGGTTGATCTGTTTTGGAGATGCCGGTGTTGGACTGGGGTGTTCAAAGTTAAAAATTACACAACACCTGATAGTCACCTGACTATTACCTGATGAAGGAGTGATGCTCCGAAAGCTAGTGTGCTTCCAATTAAACCTGTTGGACTATAACCTGGTATTGTGTGATTTTTAACATAGTCGATCTGATAATCTTGAATTCCTTTCAGCTCACTTAGCTCGACAAAGTTTCATCATCTTTGTGATTAACTATCCGGCACAGTTTGAAAATACCCAACCACACAGTCTCAACAGCGGGTACTGGAAAATGCCACAGATTCTTTGACCCCTGAGCAAAGAAATTACTCCTCAATTCTGAATTAAATGGGCAATATCTAATTCTGAGATTATGTCCTCTGGTGCTCTCCTCAGAGCATAGGGCAAGCCACCTGCCCGTATCTACCCTGTCAAGATCCCACGAATATTGAACGTTTATAAATGTTATTATGTGATTATGAAGTTCCCCTCATCCTCCTTTGTTTGAAGGAGAATAATCCCAGCCTAACCAATCATTCCACGAAGTTCTACTGTATACAGAGTTAGCAACATGTTAGTAAGTCTGCGCTGTCCCTTATAGCGTCCTTATATATTATTAAGGCAGGTGGAGAAATTTCGGTGAGGAAACGGGTTGAAATTTCAGGCGCAGACGGGAATTTGAACTTGAAATCAGAAAGCGATTAGAATCGGATTGATCCACAGATGGACCAAATACAGCAATGATAACTCTGACAAATGAGAATCTAATCATATTCGATTGACATTCAATGGCTTCAATGTAACTGAATTCCTCCGTGTAATCGTCCTTGAAGCTAGTATTTAGGAAAAATGGAACCTGACCGCCCATATAAATAAATTGACGACAAACACCTGTCCGCGGGTCGACTTTGTTTGATTATTAACTCAACTCTTGTCTCCGTGAAGCCTACATCGTCCGCAACGCACAAATTAGATGCTTAACAGAACTCTCTCCATTTGCCTAGGTGGGTGCAGCTTCAATGCCACTGAAGGAACTGGGCATCCTCCACGACAATGCAGTCACTTAACTGTGTATTGTTCAACACCTGAATATTTATTCCCTTAACTGCTGAGGCACAATTGCAGCAGAGTGCACCACATAGAAGATTCACTGGAGTAAGTCATCCAGGCTTTGTTGACAGAACCTTCAAAGCTCAAAAATTGTACTGACTATAAGGACAAGTTTGAAGATGCACTGAAACGTCACCATTTGCAAATTACCCTCTGAGGCACATACCAGCATTACCTGGAGAGGAATCAGTGGTAAATTCATTGAGTGGTGAAGTAGTTTGATGGGCAAAGATTTATACTTCAGCCCTCTATCTTTCAACTTTCAATTTTTTGAAATGTAGATTATTGCATGGACCAGACTTGTGCTCATTCCTTTAGTTGTTTCCTAAACTGGCGGTTACTAAAGATCGAATATCATCCACAGTCTGTGGTCAACAATAGAAAATATCCAAAAACCTCTCGAACAACTGATCTACCTGTGCAACAATCTTCAGGGATCTGTGAATGTCCACTCCAAGATCTCTTTGTTCATGTACACCACTCAGAATCCTCACTGTTATTGTTACAACTCCCCAAATTCACTACCTCTCATTAGTCTGGATTCAATTCCATTCACCATTTTTCCTTTCCACCTGATGGATACATCCCTGCGGTCCCTGACATTATTCATCATAGTCAACTACACGACTATGTATTGTCAGTAAACTTCTAAATCATGACTCCTAATAAAAAAGTTTGAATTATTGATCTACATCAGGAAACAGTGGTACTTCACTGGGAACAAGCATCCAAACATGGTTCCTTGCTGCATGGGATGAACAACTGCCATGTTCCAATCTCCAAGGGTTGCTAGCCCAGTATCTCGCCACTACATTTGCAGATGACACAAAGATTGGTGGAGTAGCCAGAAACATAGGGGGCTGTCAAAGAATGAAGTGGAATATAGATCGACAGAAGAGTTGAGCGGAGAAGTGGCAAATGGTGTTCCATTCAAGCAAATGTGTGGTGATGATTTGGGGAAGTCTAATTCCAGAGCCAAGTATACAGTAAACGGAACAGCCTTGGGTAAACTTTATGAGAAGAGAGATCTGGGAGTTCAGGTCCTTTGTACCCTGCAGTTGACTGCACAGGTGGATAGAGTGGTCAAGAAGGCATATGGCATGCTTGCCTTCACCGGATAGGGCATTGAGTATAAGAGCAGGCAAGCCCTGCTAAAATTGTACAAGAGTTTGTTTCGGCCGCGTTTAGAATACTCTGTACAGTTCTGGTCGCCAAATTATCAAAATTATGTGGATGTTTAGGAGAGAATGCGGAGAAGGTTTACGCAGATGCTGCCTGGTATGGAAGATGCAAGCTCTGAAGAGAGGTTGAGTAGGTTACTTCTGCTTTCATTAGAAAAAACGAGATTGAGGGGACCTGATTGAGGTCTACAATATCATGAAGGGTACAGACAGGGTGGATAGAGATAAGCTTTTTCCCAAGATGAGGGATTCAATAATGAGAGATCACACGTTCAATGAGAGAGGTGAAACGTGTAAGGGAGATATACATGGAAAGTATTTTACACAGAGGGTGGTAGGTGCTGGAATGCGTTGCCAGCAGAGATAGTAGAGGCAGGCATGGTAGATTCATTTCAGGTGTGCCTGGACCGATGCATGAGTAAGTGAGGAGCAGAGGGATACGGATGCTTAGAAATTGGGCGACATGTTTAGATAGTTGATTTGGATCGGCTCAGGCTCGGTGTCCAAAGGGCGTGTTCCTGGGCTGCACATTTTCTGTATTCTTTGTTCTTCTTTGTTCACTGCACTACCAACTGTGGGTTACAGGTGAAGTTGTGTTACTTCTGCAATCATAATTACTTATGCAAGGTAAATGAACTCACACCAGTGTCCAATTGTTTCAACCAAGAGCTGAGTCAACAAGAATGTGAAGGAAATATACAATTGTTTTCATATTAGCTAAAATGTGCATACAAGAATGAAAGGTGTCTGCAGACAATGGTAGATGGTACAGACAAATAGATAAGGTGCTGTGAGGATGTCGGTTAAACTACAAATGCTTATACAAGCAGTAGTTATAAGCATTTGTTTCCCATTTCTGCAAAAATAAAAAACAAACCCCAATTAAAATGTCGTAAGGTTCAATATGGTTGGGGAAAGGGAGGAAATGTCATAAGTGGGGGAAATAGATCGCAGTGAAGGAGGACATACCTAACAGTTGACTACAGCCAAGATGTGGTGAAAAGGCCAAGTCAAACCTGTACTTTGTTATGCCCAAGGCCGGATAAGGCAAGAGAGAAACAATAGTAATGGGTACCGGGTTTGGAGTAGTGAATCCTATGTACTTGCTAAACTCTGCGAGTTGATTTCAGGAACCGCTTGCAAGCGTGTAATAAACATACTGATTGCTTCAGATCTTGTCTCGACACTGAAATTATTGAAGTGAGTGGGCTTAGTTTCATACAATTGGGGGATCGTCCGGGATATTCTTCCATCACCGGGGGGAGTGGCTGGCCCTGGACACTGGAAAGATGCCTCCCATTCACAAATGAGGAGCGGTTTCTTGTCCAGGTTTTGTCCGCTCCCTTGGGCGACTGGTACGAATCCCACAGGAGAGACATCTGAATCAGACAGTGAAAGAAGGTCAATAAAAAGTATAGAAAAAAAGGGGCCAAGCAACTCTGTGCACAGACCACCGTCAGAAAACTGACTTTAAAGTATTAACTTGGTGGCCAGGAAAAGGGATATTTAATCGCTGAGGGACTGGTGAGGGCACCGAGAAATGGGGGGGGGGGGGGGGGCGGGGTAGGCAGAGTAAGTCGAACTGTCACGGAGTAAAGAAAGAAAAAGTCCCTGGTAACATTCCTCCTGAAAGTCCGTCAGGAAGGAGGTTGAGAGAATGGAAAAAGGGAAAAAGATAAAAAGAAAATGATTGAATATTGTTGTTTGGTATGGACCAAAGAACCAATCCTTCATCCAGCTGTCTTCTGGCCAAAGTATGATTCGGATGAGGATTGGGTATGTCAATATTTAGATTTGTATGTGAATAAAAAACAAACTTTTAGTCAAGAAGAGGCGGACTATGCATCCTGTTGGAAGGGCAGTTTGGGAATGATGGTAGTAAAGACAAAGGATTCCCCCTCTACCCCACCCAGTCCCTGGGATCCTTTTGTCTGTTTGCACTCCAGACCCCTGTACCATAAAATCAGATTAGGTGAAAATGGGGGAGGAGGAGAGACAGACAGACAGGGACAGGGAACGGATGACCCACAAGAGGAGAACGAAGTGACGGTGGACGGGGATGTTGTTGTTCCCGACCCTCAATCCGCAACAAAAGGAAGGGGAGATCAAGTAGATGTAGAGGAGGCCTCTGGAGCATCTAAACGAAAGCCTAAGGGGGAAAAACAAAAACACAAAAGAGGAAGAATATTAAGACTTATCCCCTTCGGGAGGTACCAAAAGGGACAAAGAAATTGGGTTTGTAAGTGCCCCCCTCACCAATGGGGAGGTCAGAACATTTAAGAAGGAGATGAAGGTCCTGGTTGAGGATCCGATAGGGCTGTCTGAACAAATTGATCAATTCTTGGGGCCCAGTCTGTATACGTGGGCTGAGTTAATGTCTATTTTGAATGTACTATTTACTGGGGAAGAAAGGGGACTTATATCAGGAGCAGCCATTAAAATATGGGACAGGGAACTTCCCATTGGGAATGGGGATACTGGACAGGGAGAGACGGAGGTTCCCCTCAGAGACACACAGTGGTAAAATCAAAACCTGGAGCATAGGGAAGAAATGATGGAATTGAAAGACCTGATTCTAAAAGGAATAAGAGAGGTAGTTCCGAAGTCGCAGAATTTGACTAAAGCTTTTGAAGTTAAAGAGGAGAAAGATGAGACACACCCAGCTTTCTTGCAAAGATTAAGAGACTCAATGCGGAAATATTCTGGAATGAACCCTGAGGACCCAGTGGCACAGGGTCTTTTGAAAATATATTTTGTGAAAAATGCATGGCCAGACACAGAGAAAGATACTGAAGATAGAAGGGAGGAGTGAAACACCATTAGATGAATTGTTAAGAGAGGCACAGAAAGTGTTTGCAAAGAGAGAGGATGAAAGACAAAAACAGAAGGCAAAAATGATGGTAGCTACGATTGATGATGTAGTTAAGAAAAGAATGGAACCAATAGTGAGCAACCGGAGCAGCGGGTGGCAGCATGTAGGAGAGAGAGGGAGAGGGAGAGGGAGAAGACAAGGGGGAGCATTTGATAGAGGGTTCGGGCGACAGGGGCAGAGATGGAAGTCTCCATAGGCAGAATGATGTTATTGCAGAAACTCGGGCATTTTAAGCGGGAGTGTCCTGATCTACAAAGGGTAGAAACGGCAATTCCGCTTATGAATTTTGATGAAGAATAGGGGTGTCAGGGGTTCGTGCCCCCGGGGAGCCACGAGGAACTGTTGATAAACTTGAAAGTGGGACCCTGTGGGGAAGAGGTAGTCTTCATAGAAGATACGGGGGCAGCACGGTCATCACTGAATTTTAAACCAAAGACAATAGAAATGTCAACACGGTCAATTACTGTTTCCGGAGTAAAAGGGGAAGGATTTCCTGTTCCAGTATTTGAACCTATTATGATAGAAGGTCTGAAGGATACAGTCACAGGGGAACTGTTGTATATCCCTGATATAGGAAGTAACTAACTAGGCAGAGTTTTAATTACCCTCTTAGGACTGGAGATTTGAATTCAGGAAAAAGAATTAGTTGTACAAATGGCAATGTTGACAGAAGATGTGGAGAGAGAGGTAGACTCTTATATGGGCTAGAGAAGGGAATCGTGGAAAAATACAGATCCGTCCCCTAGAAATAAGTTTAAAAAGGAAAGGGGACGTTGTTTATGAGCGACAATATCTCATTTCCATAGAAGGTAAACGAGGACTGCAGCCAGTAATTGAGGGGCTAGAGATTGACTGTTGGAGCCATGTATGTCTCCTTATAATATCCTAATTCTACCAGTGCGAAATCCGATGGAACTTATCGATTGGTGCAGGATTTGAGAACATTGAATTGAATAGAACAGGTCAGGCACCCAGTGGTGCCAAATACGTTATTAAGTAAGATCCCTCATGACCACAAATGGTTTACTGTGATAGATTTAAAGGATGCCTTTTGGGCTTGTCCCTTGGCGGAGGAAAGTAGGAATTTTTTGCCTTTGAATGGGAAGATCCCAAGACAGAACGGAAACAGCAATACCGGTGGACTGTGCTCCCCCAGGGGTTTACGCAATCCCCGAATTTATTTGTACAGATGCTAGAACAAATATTGGAGAAATTTAGCAGCCCCAAGGGGACTACCCTGTTGCAGTATGTAGACGACCTCTTAGTATCAGGAATAAGAAGAGAAAGAGTAGTAGAAGCCACTAACAAATTATTGCATTTTCTGGGCCAGCAGGGCCTGCGAGTATCTAAAAACCAAATACAATATGTGGAGCGAGAAGTGAAATACTTGAGACATTTAGTTAGTGAGGGAAAGCGAATGGTAAGCCTGGAACAGTTAAAGGGAATAGTGGGGATTCCACTGCTCAGGACCAAACGGGAATTACGTAATGTTTTGGGTTTAACGAGATATTGCAGATTGTGGATTGATTCTTATGCTCAAAAGAGGAATAAATTATATCTCAAACTATTAGAGGAGGAACCAAAGTGTCTGAGTTGGGAAGAAGAGGAAAATGAAGTATTTAAGAATTCAAAAGTGATCTAATCCATGCCCCCATGTTAACCTTACCTTCTTGAGATAAACCTTACCATCTCTTTGCTACCGTAGATAAGGGAGCGGCTTTGGGAGTATTAATCCAGAGGTGGGGAGGAATGAGACAGCCAGTAGCATATCTTTCGAAGCTATTGGATCCAATATCCCGGAGGTGGCCTGAGTGTGTGCAGTCCGTGGCTGCCACTGCACTGTTGGTGGAGGAAAGCAGGAAGCTTACACTTGGGGGAGTCCCAATAGTAAGCACCCCACACCAAGTGAGAATGATCCTAAACCAAAAAGCTGGGCGATGGTTGACAGACTCGCGGGTTCAGAAATATGAGGCAATATTAATACAAAAGGATGATTTAGTGTTGGTCACGGACAATTGTTTAAATCCAGCTGCCTTTCTTTGGAAAGGGGAAGGAGAATCTCCTCAGAATCCAGAGCACGACTGCCTTGACATTATAGAATACCAAACTAAGGTCCGCATGGACCTGAGAGATGTTCCGCTTCATGTAGGAGCCTGACCTTTTTATAGACGGATCATCCCGGGTGACTGAAGGGAAAAGACATAATGGGTATGCAGTCGTAGACGGGACAAACGGTAGTGTGGTGGAGGCAGGAAGGTTGCCAAATGGGTGGTCAGCTCAGACCTGCGAACTCTATGCATTGGAAAGCGCCCTTAGGGCATTAGAAAATAAAGAGGGAGCAGCATACAGTGACTCTAAATATGCTTTTGGTGTTGTGCATACTTTTGGAAAGATATGGCAGGAAAGAGGACTGATCAATAGCCGGGGGAAGGAATTAGCAAATGAGGAGTTGATTAAACGGGTTTTGGAGTCCCTATTACTCCCCCCCCCCACCCGAGAAATAGCGGTAGTGCATGTAAATGGTCATCAGAAAGGAAATGAACCAGAAGTTAGGGGGAATAGATTGGCCGATGAAGTGGCTAGGGAAGACGCCCTGAACCCACAAGGGGTGCTGATTCATTCCCTAATACCTATTGTCCCTGATCCCCGGAAGCTCCTATATTTACTGAACGAGAAGAAAAATAATGGAAAGATTTTGGGGCTGCAAAAAACAGCAGACGGGCAATGGATGTTACCTGATGGACGGGAAATGTTAAGCAAAATGATGATGCGAGAGATTATGGCTGTCCTACATCAAGTCAGCCATTGGGGAGTACAAGCAGTATGTGATTTAGTTCTTAGGGAATACGGATGTAAAGGAATATATACAATTGCTAAACAAATATGTGAGGGATGTATAATATGCAGAAAGGTAAATAAGAAAGTCTTGAGACAATAGACCCCGGGAGGAAGAGACCCAGGATTCAGACCCTTCCAGAGTATACAAGTAGATTATACTGAACTACCCAGAGTAGGAAGACTAAAATATATGCTGGTCATAGTAGATCAACTATCTGGTTGGGTTGAGGGATACCCTCTAGCTACCGCCACTGCGAGTATGGTGTCTGAAACAATATTAGAGCACATAATTCCCCGATATGGGCCAGTGAACGGTATAGAATCTGACCAAGGAACTCATTTTGTCTCTAAAGTGTTACAGGAGATAATGAAAAGGTTGGGAATTTCCTGGGAGTTCCATGCTCCATGGAACCCACCATCATCAGGAAGGGTTGAGAGAATGAACCAAACACTCAAACGACAGCTCTCTAAATTGATAATAGAAACCAGACTCCCTTGGACCAAATGTTTACCGATAACTCTCTTGCGAGTAAGAACAGCCCCAAGGAAAGATTTGGGACTATCCCCTATGAAATCATATTTGGATTACCTTACCTGGGAACGAACGGAGAATTGACAATTCCCGAAACTAAAGACTTGTTCGAAATAAATATATACTGGGCTTGTCCGCCTCTTTGTCTCTCCTCAGGAAACAGAGTTTATTGGCACAGACTCCGCCCCTTGAATTCACCGTTCATCCCATGCGGCCAGGAGATTGGGTCGTGGCAAAATCATGGACAGAGACTAAATTGCAGCCGGACTGGGAAGGGCTGTATCAGGATCCTTTGATTACCGAAACGACAATAAGGACAGCGGAGAAAGGCTGGACTCACTACACTCGGGCCAGTGAAATCTCCAGTTGAGGAAGAAGTCTGGACAGCCGAATCAACGCAAGACGCGCTGAAACTCAGGCTGAAGAGACTTAGAGTAACTGATTATACAGTGGCGACGCGAGCGCGGGATTATTTCTGTAGGATTGTGTATTAAGTTTTTTTGTGCTTCGGCACAATTTTTAGAATGTTGGGGATGCTTAGAGTTATGATGCTAGCTCTCTTAGTAATGGGATTTTGTCAAATATTATTTTCATATGTGTTATTAACGGTCTCTGAGTCTGATAATCCGCAAGTAATAGACCTGATGCATGTAGTTTAGTAAATTGTGGGGATGTAGATAATCAGAGACAGTACCGCAGCTCAGAGATACATCTTAAGTCCTTTGGGGATGGTACTTGGTATAATAGTCTTGTCACAATACACAGGGCCATCTTCCGATCATCTCTCGATTGTCCCGATAAAGAGCGTAACCCAATATATCTAATGATAAAGAAAACCATATGGCACAAAGCAATTCTCGGGGTGGGGGTGGGGCACCTATGAGATACAATTAGATGAAACATTTGGGACAGAAATGTAAGCAAACGGGAAGGATTTCTAGGGCTGTTGTTTTCAAATTAGTGTAGGACAGGGAAAACGGGCAGAACTATTGGATACTGAGCTGAAAATGTGTTGCTGGAAAAGCGCAGCAGGTCAGGCAGCATCCAAGGAACGGGAGAATTGACGTTTCGGGCATAAGCCCTTCTTCAGGAATCGGGCATAAGCCCTTCTTCAGAACTATTGGATAATAAGGTACAACCTTTCACCCCTCCCGATGATCCTGAACTAGTAAAAATTATAGAGATAAAGGACTTGAAACAGACTATCGAAATAGAAACTGGGTATGGGGATGCAAACACCTGGTTTGAATGGGTAAAGTATACTGTAAAAAGTCTGAAGAAGAGCAATTGCTATGCATGTGCCTCCGGTAGGCCTGTGACCCAGGTGGTTCCCTTTCCGCTCGGGTGTAAGCGAGACAGGAAGGGCTTGAAATGTATAATAGCCCTGTAACAGGATAAGACTGTATGGAATGATAGGAATTGTACCTCCCTATCTCTGATGTTCGCTCCCTTGGAGAAGAAAGATTCAAAAGACCCCCTACTTTTTCAGCTGCAGTCGGAAATCACACGATGTGTGTGCATAGACGAGATACAAGTCAGTCTAGAGATTTGGGGGAGCTGAAAGTCTGTTCAGAGATTAAGAATGTTACCGAAACGGAGAAGGGAGGGAACTACTCAGCACCAAAGGTTCCCCGAGCGGGTCTGTGGTGGTACTGCGGAGGCAAAATATTGAGACCCACCCTACCACCGGATTGGAGACGGATATGTGCAATTGTACAATTGGTAATTCCATTTACCCTGGCATTTGAGAAGGAAAAGATAGTAGGGAAAAAGGGAAGGGATAAGAGATCACTGTTAGACACTTCATTCGATGACAGGATTTATCTCGATTCTGTAGGAGTCCCTAGGAGGGTACCTGATGAGTTCAAGGCTCGTAACCAGATTGCAGCAGGCTTTGAGTCAGCTCTCTTTTGGTAGGCAACAATTAATAAAAATGTACATTGGATAAATTACATTTTCTATAATCAACAGTGATTTATAAATTATACAAGAGATGCGGTTAAAGGAATATCAGAACAGCTTGATGCGACAAGTAGGATGGCATGGGAAAACAGAATGGCCCTTGATCTGATTTTAGCGGAAAAAGTGTGTGTGTGTGATGTTAGGAGGAAGCTGTTGTACCATTATTCCTAATAACACTGCACCTGATGGTTCAATTACTCGGGCCTTAAGGGGATTGACTACCTTAGCAGAGGAACTGGCTGAGAATTCAGGAGTAGATACATCTCTCACGGGATGGCGTGAATCATGGTTTGGAAAATGGAAGGGGGTGGTGGTTTCCATCCTAACTTCCCTGATAGTAGTAGCCGGGGTATTGGTAGCCATTGGCTGCTGTATCATGCCCTATATACGAGGACTCACCCAAAGACTGATTCAGACAGCCTTAGTAAAACAGATACCCCTAAAATGGAATCAGGCAGAGGAACTTTGTCGATTAAATAATGAGGGGATGAGTGAGACCAAGATGGATGAAATCTCCAGAATGATGCTTGCGAATTTTGGGGGCAATGCTTAAAAGAAAAATGCAGAAGATAACAAATGGTAATTAAAGAAAAAGGGGGAAATTTTGGGATTTAGGTAAAGTAGTGTCACTTCTGCAATCATAATTATTTATGCAAGGTTTATGCACTCACACCAGTGTATAATTGCTTCAACCAAGAGCTGAGTCAACAAGAATGAAAACTTTGTGAAGGAAATATATAATTGTTTTTGTATTAGCTAAAATGTGCTTACAAGAATGAAACGTGCCTGCAAGCAATGGTAGATGTTACAGACAAGGAGATAAGGTGCTGTGAGGATGTAGGTTAAGCCAGATATGCTTGTACAAGCAGTAATTATAAACATCTGTTTCCCACTTTTGCAAAAACACAAAAACAAACCTCAATTAAAAGGTCACAAGGATCAATATGGTTGGGGAAAGGGAGGAAATGTCACAGGTGGGGGATTTAGATAATAGTGATGGAGGATATACCTAACAATGGACCACAGCAGGATGTGGTGAAATGACCAAGTAAAACCTGTACGTTATTATGTACAAGGCCGGATAAGGCAACCGAGAAACAATAGTAATGGGCACCGGGTTTGGAATAGTGAGTCCTATATAAGGTATGTATTTGCTAAACTCTGTGTGCCTTATTCCAGGCACCACGCTTGCAAGCATCTAATAAACAAACTGATTGCTTCAGATCTTGTCTTGGGCTGAAATTATTGAAGTGAGTGAGCTTTGTTTCTCACAGTCTGTAATTTAAATTTACTGTGTTTTCTATTCTCTCAAGTTCTCATAATATTTGCTCCTCGTTTTCTTCATAACTTTGAGACAAATCTCAAAATTCCGGGCACAATAAAAGCGATATGAATTATAAATTAGTATCTGACAAGAGAACCAATGAACAGCTACATAGACCTCTTGAACATGGGGTTGGGCATTAAGAACAGAGGATCAGTGGTTAGCACACGTGTCTTACAATGTTATGCACTTGGGTTTGATTCCATCCTCGGCCACATGTTTGTGTGGAGTTTGCATGTTCTGGTTTTCTCCCACAATCCAAAAATGTGCAGGTTAGGTACATTGGCCATGCTAAGCTGCACGTTCTGTTCAGGGATGTGTAGGTTATGTGCATTAGTCAGGGGAAAATGTCCAGTAATCTGAGAGCAGAATGGTGCTGAGTGGATTATCCTTTGGAACGTCAGTGTAGACTTGTTGGGCCAAATGGCCTGTTTCCACACAGTAGGGATTCCATAAACATAGAATTGTGTTTCGCTAAACATAACTGATAATTTTTTTAATGTTGCATTTAAAACTTATCTTTAACTGTCAATTGTCAATCTTGTAAAATATCTCAATTCTACTGAAATCAATGTTCAAACAAAACACTGCACATAAAGCCACACAAAGATCTTCATGACCATCTAATTACTGTTCAGTGGAATAATCACAGTAAAATTTTATTGTTTCTGAGATCAATCACCACTATCACAGTAAGGATCTGGTTATCATTCCCTTCAATAAATGCAATCGTTGTCCTCTGGTATTTCAGTTCAGTCGTTATACACCACACTGGCTGTTCAAAGCATGGTTATTCTTTATTATGAAGGGCCAAGGGTTCTAACGGCAAGAGATGTTGTTTGATCTTATTTGTTGCACGTTCTCAAACAAGTTTTCACTATAAATATTGCAAAAAATGTGTTTATTTGGTCTTGTTCAACTGCTGATCCTAACATTTTCAGTTCATGTTCATTCAGCATATTTGGAGAAAGTGAGGAAAGCTGTGGTGTTGGAGAAGTGCAGGCACATTCCAAGAGCAGGAGTATCGAAAAGATTCCTGATGAAGGGCTTATGCCCAAAACGTCGATTCTGCTTCTCCTCGAATGCTGCATAACCTGCTGTGCTTTACTGGCACCACGCTCTTGCCATTAGAAATATTTGACTGAATATTCAGAGACAATACCAGAAGTTACCTCTGTCAATTTAATTTACTGTGCTTTCTATTCACTGAAGTTTTCATGTTAATTGCTCCTCTTTTTCTTCTTAAATCTGATACAAATTTCTAAATAAAGAACACATTAAAATTCACATGAATTATACATTTACATTCGCGACAAGAAAACCAATGGAAGGCGATATAGAATTCTTGAACAACCCACACATTTGAATGAAAAAGCAATTCCTTCTAAAAAATGTTTCCATGTCTATATCTTTTTCTCAATTCAATAATCCTGCAAATAGTTTATAATTGTCAGTTGATCTCTCTGAATGAGTACCTAATCAATGTCAATGTAACAGCTGAAACATTAATAACAGATTGATAACTGGGTGTTAAAGACCTTATTTGGAGCCAACAAATGTTTGGTATTTACTAGAATTCCACCAGAAAACATTCTTGAATCATAGTACAAGAAGTGAGATTTATGAGAGATGTGCAAACCTTATTTTTAAATGAACAAACTCCAATATTTTCAAAGCATTTCAATCTTACGGTCAAAATAAACAGGTGAATGGAAAAATAAAAACAAGTTTCTGACAATTCATAAACTGAACAACAATTACATATTCACTTTGATCAAAGGACAGAGGAATATTTAGATGAATCACAACATTTGGTGACAAAGTAGGTAATCAGCTGACTGACAAGTAATAGGTGGTAGCATTTGTTAGTTTACTGAAGAAGATATCAACTTTATTTCCAATTTATAGCACGAGAGAATAATGTTTAATGTGTTTCAATTTTTTGGACTTGCCCCTTTGCAACAAAAAAAAGATCAATCTCATTACTTAGACATCGTAATCTTTAATTCTGCAACATTTTCAAATATTCTCCAGGAACTTATAAGCAACAGAATTAGATACAGGTATCCCCACTATCCGAAAATAGAGCGTTATTATGAAACCTTACATAAACTGAAAAGGCGTAGATCGAAGAAGCATTAATTTATATGGGAAACACCTCCCCTTTTTTCGTAAAAGTGAAAATCCTCTTCAGATTTATTTCAGTTAGAAAAAACAGGGACAGATGTAAGTCTTTTGTAAAAGCAAAGTGGCTAAAGCGAATTTTCCAACACATATTTCTTGGTACCCTGACACAAGTAAGTATCAGATTTTGTGATTATTTATATAATAGATAAAAGCAGATCTAATGTTGGAGTGATTATTGATATAATAGATAAAAGCAGATCTAATGTTGGATTGAAAAGCAACTCAGTCTGTGCTTAGGTACTCTCTAATCACCATTCAGATAGCTCTTGATATATTTCTGGTGAAGGTGTGATTTGAAACCTTCCCTCGGGTCGAGTAATAGAGACAATGCCACAGCTCCACAGGCTCCTTTCATAATTTTCCCACTCAGGACGGCAGGACTGCAATATTATGTTTAAAGTGGTTACACAAATGAAAACTAATCAGCTGTTTATTGTAGTAATTCGAATGGCAATTAATTAGGTACTTTCTGTGTGTAATGGACTGGGAATTAAACAATATTTTACAATAACAATAGAATAAATGAATGATAGTCTTAAATGAAGAGGAATCTCATGGCAATTCTTTCATAGACACATTGACAACTCTGCGTGATCATTGTACTTTAATTTTAAAAATGCATCAGTCATTTAATGTGAATATTCAGCCGAAGACAAGTTCCCTTCCTTTCAACAATGTACAACTTCCACAATTTCAAAATGAACAGTCATTGATAAAGGAAGGAACAAGCAGATGTTAATTCTATTTTCTTCACATAAACGTGTGATTAATTTAAGTAAGTTTCATATATGGAAAAAGGAAACTCTTATTGTGGTTCAAAATACAATAAATGTGAGCATGAAGTGAAATGTAATCAAATCAATTCAACTGTGTTCTCTCAGTTAAAATACCGTTCAATATTCAAAGTAGTCGAGTGATTGTACACTCAATATCTTTACATTAATTCAGTGCTGAGACATAATTCCACATTTATACCCCTTATAGTGAAGCAAACTTGTGCTAGGAGTCAGACGAGGTCGGGGAGGTCCTTAATGAGTACTTTGCTTCAGTATTCACGAGTGAGTGGGACCTCGTTCCTTGTGAGGACAACATGAAACAGGCTGATATGGTCGAACAGGTTGATGCTAAGGCGGAGAATGTGCTGAAAATATTTAAAAATCATGGGGATAGATACGTCCCCTGGGCCAGAAAGGATATAACTTAGGTTGTTATGAGAAGGGAGGCAAGTGATTACTGTGTCTTGGCAATGATCTTTGCATCCTCACTGTCCACTGGAGTCGTACCAGATGATTGGAGAGTGGCAAACGTTATTCCCTTATTCAAGAAAGGCAATTGAGATAATCCTGGGAATCATTGATGAGTCAGTCTTACATCAGTTGTGGGCAAATGTTTGGAGAGAATTCTGAGAGACAGGATTTATGATTATTTGGAAAAGCATAGATTGATTAGAAATGGTCAGCATGGCTTTGTGAGCGGCAGGTTATGCCTCACAAGCCTCATTGAATTATTTGAGGTTGTGGCAAACACATTGGTGAGGACAGAGTAGTGGATGTGGTGTATAAGGACTTTAGCAAGGTGTTTGATATGGTTCCCCATGGTAGGCTCATTTAGAAAGTAATGAGGCATGGGATATAGGGAAACCCGCCTGGTTAGATAATAAATTGGCTGACCCATAGAAGACAGGGTGAGATTAAATGGATAGTTTTCAGCTTGGAGCACGGTGACCAATTGTGTTCTGAAGGGATTAGTTCTGGGACCTCTGCTCTTTGTGATTTGTGAAGTTATTCATTTTGGAATATCAAATTTGAATGCATATTTTCAGATTAAATGCAGGATTCTTGACAATATGGAGGAACAGAGGGATCGTGGGGTGCACATCCATACATCCCTCATAGCTGACATCCAAGGTGATAGGGTTATTAAGATGGTGCATAGTGTGTTGGCTTTCATTAGCGGGTAGATTGAGTTTAATAGCCACGAGGTTATGCTGCAGCTCGATGGATCCCTGGTGAGACTACACTTGGAATATTGTGTTCTGTTCTGATCACCTCATTAGACATAGGATGCAAAAGCTTTAGAGAAGGTGCAGATGAGATTTATCAAGATGTTGCCTGGACTGGAAGGCATGTCTTATGAATAAAGGTTGACAGAGCTGGGACTTTGTTCATTGCAGTGAAAGAGGATGATAGTTTACTTGATAGCTTTGTGTAAGATGATGAGAGGCATAGGTAGAGTGGACAATGAAAGACTTTTCCCCACAAAGTGGCATAATTTTAAGATGAATGGGGGAAGTTGTGGGGAGATGTCAGAGACAGTTTCTTTATCGATAGTGGTGAGTGTGTGGAATGCACTGCCAGTGGTGGTAGTAGACTCAGATCCATCAGGGACATCTAAGCGACTCTTGGATAGGCACATGGATGATAGTAAATGAAGGCCATGTTGGTTAGTTTGATCTTAGAGTAGGATAAAAGGTCGGAACAACATCGTGGCCAAAGGGCCCTGACTGTGCTGTACTGTTCTATATTCTATGGACTGAAATGAACAATTATTATATATTAGAAACAAATAGATTTTCAAAATTCTATTAGCATACTTAAGAATAATGATAAATTTCATCTTGCTATTTGACTGCTATCTGCAAAAACGAACAGGAATTGTTGCAGGGAAAGTAATTAGGTTTTTCTAAATTTATAAGGCTGGGATGACACAGATCATTCAAATGGGCAAAAGTCATATTTTTAACAGTGCGCGTTGCATCAGAAATAATGAATTCTTTTGTAGGTGTGTTGATTGGAAATAAAATGGATTTTTATATTACTGTATAGGTACTAGGGAATATTGGATTAAATTCAAATATAAACTTCACTGTAGTTGTTAGCAAGACTAAACTAAAATATACTATAATTATTGTCATGCAAATGCCTTAACAATTACTCTTAGATTCCTGAAAAAAGGATATATCGTACCATTTTCAAACAGTCAATAAATTAAATTGTGAACCTCAGTATACTTGTTACCCAGATCAATTATTATGCAATTATTGTAATGGTAGTGACTTGATAACTAATGCTAAAACCTAAACAGGTAAATTGGTTCAATACTTTGCCAGCATGTTACTCTGAAATTGATTGGATATTTATTAAGATCGGTAAACTGAGGGACAAACTATAATAGCTCGCTTGATAGAATTGAAGGAAAAAAATGAGACAGTGCTTATTGAACAGGATTGTTTTTGTTTAAAAATGCAGTTGATGCAAGAATAATATATTTTCCTCCATTGGTTTTCTTGTAGAGACATGTTTTTTTTTAATTGTCATGATTCAAGGTTGAGACACTTGCGTCAGAGTCTGCAAAGGGGAGAGTGAGAGAGAAATATTTTTTTTAAAAAGCAGAAAGGAAAGGAACTGGCGAGCAGAGGAGCTCCAACTGTAGTGTCTCACCCTGCCAACACCTTATTGGGTGAGCTGGAACGCAGACTAGTCAAGCAACAAGCTGACACAGTCATACACACAGAATTATAGCTTACAATGTCCTAGACACCATCGTCACCATCCCTGTATGTCCTGTCCAACCAGCAGGACATGGATGTAACTGAAATGCTGGAACATGCAGGTTTATGGACTAAGATCTGCAGAATGTGATCAATGTGATTTATTTGACACTTCTCTAGAATATTAAACTCCAGTCCAATTTGAAAAGTTACTATCGTCATCAGACTTGAACTACAAATGTCAGAAAAAAAATTATCAGAAAGTTACAGCACACTTGGCCAATCCTGGGTTGGCTGTAATAGAACTCCCCAGGCTTTACAGCTTCTTGTACTCACCATTGAGAGTAAAAATTTCAGACTGAACTCTGCCCTCTATGCTTTTATAATCTGTTTTTGAACATATTTCTTTGGCAGTTGCACACCTTCTTTCCTTGTTTCTTTCCCAGCTCAAACTCCATTCCCCATGGCCTTGATGGACTACCATTTCTGCTATTCAATTTCTCCTGCCAACCCCGTGTGACAGACTGTCTTTTTGTCCTTGTCTCACCCCCACCTTGCTCACAACCTGTTACATTTCTGATGGTTCCCAGACCTCTGTAACTTTCATTCCGCCCCCCCCCCCCCCGGGTCAATGGCGCGAGTTTTGAATTCTTTTCCTCCTGAGATAATCAGAAATTTTTCCGGTTGCAGTATCCCCCAGATTTTATTTTGAAAAGCAGAGCATTTGTGTCAGAGTCAAGTATTTGTGAGCCTTCATCCACAATTCCCAGCATTTGGGTGTAATTTGTGACCCTCCCACAGATGTGTAACGTTACTGGATTGGCTATGCTAACATGGCCTGCAGTGTGCAATTTAGGTGGGTTGGGCGAGCCATGGTTAATGTGGGATTATGGGGGTAGGGTGGGTGAGGAGGTCATTGCAGACTCGATGGGCCGAATAGACTCTTTCTGCACCCACTGGATTCTGTGATTCTAACTAGTTGTGACTGTTGTCATGTTTTCCTCATGCCAGTTTCATTCAACTCATACATATGATTCTGTGGGTGCTCACTCACTCATTTCCTTCAGTTTTACATCAATTTCACACTGAATGTGAGGGTGGGAATGGATTTGTAAATATAAATACTCCAACCAAAACCCCTCACAGGTCAGGAAATGTTTCTGCTACTTTCATCACTCACAAGGAACAGGAAAATAAAGGTTCAGTCACAAATCTTATAGGAACATAGCGGTTATAATCACCAGGAAAGGCTGAACAGCTCAAAACGCTTTTCTCAAGAAAAGAGGAGGCTCAGAGACAACCTGTTACAAGTAGAAAGCTTTGTGTCTGTGTTTTCAGAGATTTGAGGTTGAAATCATTAGGTTGGAAGCATGTTTCATTGCCCCAGATCATCAAAGGTGCTGTCTAAATGTGCATCTTTCTTTCAGTCAGTCTGAGTTAACAATCAGATGGACAGGTCAATGTCTCAGTGTCTTACCAAATCCCTGATTGAATCTGTCTCCGCCCACAAACTCAGGTGCCTCACCACTCACTGGGTCACGGAGAAACTCTGCTGGTACAATGAGAACTATCTTTGCTGTCAGCTCTCCTCGTACTTCCGCCTAATCCCCACTTCCCTTCATTAAATCCCAGCTGCATCTCGTCCACCCACATGGACATGTTGAAGAGCATGACAGGAGAAAGGATTGAAACCGAGAGTTCAATAGCCAGAATGAGAGAGGAAGAAGGAAATAAACGGTGATTGTGGATCCCAGGGGATACAGACTCCAGGATTAGTCCTTGTGGGCATTCCCGCAGTAATACAAGACAGCATTCCATGATGAGAGTTAAACCCGGGTGGCAGGAGAGGGAGCCACTGAACATTAGCAAGTTTATTTCAAACACAGGAGGTTTGTTCAGTCAGTAACAATGTGTTCGACATGGAGGTGAAGTGAGCAGTGAGGGGAAATGTTACCACAAGCTGACGATGGATAACTTTCATTGGAACAGGAGGACGCCATTCATCCCCTCAACTTTGCTCTGCCATTCATGATGATCATAGCTGATGTGTGACCTAACGTACAATTTTCAAAACACTCTAATTTCATCAATAAACTCCTCTGCAACAGACAAGATGAGTGTTGGAAAACTAAACATCTGCAAGTGCTGGGAAATCAGAAAAAAAACAGAAATTGCTGGAAAAATTCAGCAGATCTGGCAGCATCTGTGGAGAGTGAACTTTTCAGGACCAGTGACCGGTCAGGTGACCAGCTGCAGCTGTCCATTCTGCCTGTTCTGGAACACTCTCTGGAACAGGTTCTGGTGTGATATTGTCAATAATAACGGAGAGAAAACAGGAGGACGGGCTCAATTAGAATAAGGAATTCACTTAACCCTCCCAGTGGGACACTCACCAACACAGTCACACTGCAGAGAGGCTATTCACCTGCCCCACGTATGGGAAGGGATTTACTCGATCTTACAATCTGCTGAGGCACCAGAGATAGCACAGTGGTATTAGACCCTTCACCTGCTCCATGTGTGAGAAAGGATTCATTCAAATCTCTCACCTGCGGAGACATTAGTGCATTCCCACTGGGGAGAGGCCATTCACCTGCTCAGTGTGTGGGAAAGCATTCACTGAGTCCTCTGACCTGCTTAAACACCAGCGAGCTCACTCTGGGGAAAGATCATTCACTTGTCCCCAGTGTGGGGGGAGATTCACTCAAATCCAGCCCACACAGAGGGCGAGGCCATTCAGGTGCTCAGTGTGTGAGAGAGGATTCAGTGATTCATCCTCCCCCCCCCCCCCCCCCCACCCCGAGACCCCAGTGAGCCCACACAGGGGACAGCTCATTCAGATGCTCAGTGTGGGAGAGGGGATTCAGTGATTCATCCCCTCCAGGTGCTCTGGTTTCCTCCCACAGTCCAAAGATGTGCAGGTCAGGCGGATCAGTCGTGTTAAATTGTCCACAGGATCCAAGATTGTGCAGACTAGGTGGATCAGCCATGGGAAATGCAGTGTTACAGGGATGGAGTGCTCTGGGCGTGATGTTCTTCGGATGGTCGCAGGGGTTTGATGGGCCAATGCTCTCCTTCCACACTGTCGGGATTCTATTCTATGATTGAGGATAAAGGCTACACAGCAGGTGTCCTTGGAGAAGGAGCATGTGGTGTGCATCAATACTCTCGATGCCTTTAGATAGAGGTGGGCACCGTAGGGGATATAGTGCTTTATCTCCATCACTGCCCCCTCCGCACAACTCTACTTTGATTTAGTCCCTTCTCACTCTGTCACTTATAATGGTTTGCTTGGCCCATAATGGGCTTTGTTTGGAAATATTCAATTGGTTACACAAATGGTTTACTGCTGGTGATTATGTGTCTAGATTAGAGTGGTGCTGGAAAAGCACAGCAGGTCAGGCAGGATCCGAGGAGCTGGAAAATCAACGTTTTGGCAAAAGCCCTTTTCCAGCACCCCTCTAATCTAGGCTCTGGTTTCCAGCATCTGCAGTCCTCACTTTTGCACTGCTGGTGATTATATGTTAACCAAAAGCAAAATGGCGTAATGATGATTTTGATGGTGGGAAGTTTGCTGTGATCACATTTCTGGGTCGGAGAAATGGGGAAAAAGAACGCTTCACAGCTCATAGAACGAGAACTGAAAAGCAGTTAAATCAAACCAAAGGTTCAGACAGGGAGGGAATATTTCCCTGGAGTTTGAGTAGCTGGAAAGTGATAGTATCCGGGAATAGACAGGATTTTGTTTTACAAAGGTTGAAAGTTTTAAAACTGTTATAGTCAGTTATTTTCTTTAATTTTATTTGTTGTGCAAAAAACTTTTACAACATTTTAAAACCAAAATTTACAAACCTTGTGTTAAAGATAAATGTTAAATAAAATCCATCAAACCACCCCTCACTGAAAACTGTTGTGGAAGTGCAATCTCCTGGAGAATCCCTGCCCCCTTCTTCCTACCCGGGCTCCATGGCTATATACATACCTGGGAGATAGCAGCAGGAGGAGCCCATTCAGCCTTTCAATCCTGCTCCACCATTCAATGGGAAACAGCTGACCATCCAGCTCAGTCTCCTGTTCCTGCTGTGCTCCAATCCCCTTTCATGACTTTACCTCGAAGAACTATATCTAAGTCCTCCTTTGGTTTCACTGCCTTTTGTTCCAGTGGCGTTGCTATGTTACTGTGTGGGTGTAGGCAGGGTTAATGTGATGGTGCTGCCTCCTGGAGGATGCACTCAGCATTCCTTATCATCCTGCAGTAACATCAATTGGGTTTCAGCAACGAGAGATAGAAACCATTTCCAGGATATGGGCATCACTGGCTCAGCCAGCATTTATACCCCATCTCTCGTTACCCTTGAGAAGATGGTAGTGAGCTGCTGTCTTGACCCATTCGCAGTCCATTTGGCGCAGATAGACCGACAATGCTGGGAGGGCGAGTGTTGCAGGATTTTGGCTGAGTGATTCTCTATCTTTGGTTCTTCAAATGTTGTTTAACTTAATCACGATCTGCACATGATTTTGAGGTTTCAGTCTGCAAATCTTCACCATTTCACACCCTGTATAAAGGAATATGTACAGGTTAGAAATTCAGAGCAGACAATTCTCGTTTCTCTGGAATATCTTTTTCCCCTTTCTTCCCCCAAAGCTGTAACCCTCCAGCTCTTACTCTCTCCCACCATTCTGACTCTACTACCCCCTAATGTACACCCTCCCCATTCTCATGGAATTGTTGACAAACAGATCTATGCCACCACTTCCCGTCCCTGGTTAGACTCTGCACCCTTTCTGGGTTCACTTCCTTTCCCTCAGTTGCTGCAAGTCAATAATGTAACAGCAGAATGAAACAAAAGGAAAAAGACAGGGAGGTGACAGATCCTGGACAGAATAGGAAGCTGCAGTCTGGGAGAATGGGTCACATCCTTTGTTTCTCATTGGTTGATTCCAGTGTTATGACAAGTTGGGAATGTAACTTGGTCCCATGTCGGTGTGGTGACACTTTGAGCCTCCAACAGATCAATACTACAAGCAAATACGTTCCTCCTCCAGACAATCACAGTGTGAAATACTTTCCACTAGTTACCCAAAAGCACATGCTCCAAAACTCACCCACTTCTGGACTTATGCAGTGCCAGGTTTCCCCACAGACGTGTGGTCCCTGTCTTGGAATTTGGGAGTTGCAGTCCTCATTCAGCCATTGGAGCCCTGTCTCTGGAACGTGAATTAAAAGTGTGGGATGGAGGATGTTGTGTATCGGATCCCCATTCAGACACATGGGACATGTGGGCTGTCACTTGGATTTACTGAGACATCCGCTTAGACAACCTGATTTCTGACGTAAGGAAAATAGATTCAGCCAATTGGGGGATAGGGAGGTTATTAAGGCGCAGTAGGCTTTAAGAAGAGGTGGCTCAGTGGCTAGCACTGCTGCCTCACAGCGTCAGGGACCTTAGGCGACTGTGTGGAGTTTACACATTCTCCCCATGTTTGCATGGTTTCGTGCAGTTCTCCAGTTTCCTCACACAGTCCAAAGATGCGCAGGTTAGGTGGATTGCCCATGCTAAATTGCTGACAGTGTCCATGCATATGCCGGTTAGAGAATTAGCCATGGGAAATGCAATGTTACAGGGAATGAGTGGGTCTGAATGGGATGTTCATCATAGGGTTGGTGTGGACTCGATGGATGAATACCCTGTTTCTGCACTACAGAGACTCTATTCCTGCACTATAGAGACTCTATTCTATTCTCATGAGGAAGAATGTACTTGTCTCGATGTGTTGTGAATCTGTGGAATTCCCTATTCAAAATGCAGTGGATGCCAGGACAATGAGCCAATTTAATGAAGAGATACAGATGTTGAATTTGCAATGAGATGAAGGGTGAGAGAGAGCAGGCGGGAAAATCCAGCTGAGACCGATGTGAGCTCAATCATCACCATATTAAATAGTGGGGCTGGTTCTCCTGTGCCCAGTGCTTATCTTCTTACGGTAATAACTGGAAAGCTGAATCCAAAAATCACCACCTTCACCAAAGGAGATTTTCGGAAAATGACAGATAGTCAGGTGGATTAGCATTCCAAGCTTAGATAGTGAGGAAATGTGTAGGAGATAATGATTTTGAAATTTTAAACTGAGGGGAGACAGTGATTTATGGTTTTAGATTGCGTCGTACATTGGCAGCGTCCAGAGTATGCTGTTGTGAATATATACCCTGTACTTTATTACAAAGCCAAGGTCACTGACAATGAAAACCAAAACACCCAGGAAACATCGCCTCCCCTCGTAATCTGAGAAAAGACTTCTGATAAGTCTGATTGAACTTAGAACACTGATGGAAAGCTGGAAGGTTAGATCCGCTCCCAAGATCCTGTGCTTAAACAAAAGGAGACTACAATAGGATGAGGCAGGAGTTGGCTAATGTAGACTGGAAACAAAGACTTTACGGTGGGAAAGTTGACGGACTGTGGGGGAATATCAAAGCAATTTTTTGAAGTGCTCAGCAAAAGTATATATCAGGGAAAAAGAAGGACTGTAGGAAAAGGAATAATCTGCCAAGGGCGGCTCAGGAAATAAGAGAAGCTTCAGCAAAATCGACGTTTCAGGCAAAAGCCCTTCATGATTCCTGATGAAGGGCTTTTGCCCGAAACGTCGATTTTGCTGAAGCTCCTCGATGCTGCCTGAACTGGTGTGCTCTTCCAGCACCATTGATCCAGAATCTGGTTTCCAGCATCTGCAGTCATTGCTTTTACCCACGAAATAAGAGAGTCTATCAAACTGAAATAAAATGCATACAAATTGCCAAAGACCAAGGAGATTAGAAAAACTTTAAAGATCAACAGAAAGCGAGATGGGATTGGGGGAGAAAAGTGATTAATACCTATCCCCAGGGCCAGAATAGCAGTTTACACTGCTAGAGGGGAACCTATTGTGTGGGGAACATATGGCCTCTGCAATTGTTGAAGCACTTAACTGTTACCATAGAGATAATCCTGATCAAGTTACAAATCACAGCACACTCCAAAAGCTTGTTCTTCCAAATAAACCTGTTGGACTATAACCTGGTGTTGTGTGATTTATAAGTTTGTTCACCGCACCCCAACACCGGCTCCTCCACATGAGAATCCTGATAGATACCCCACTGAAACTGAAACGTCTGTCAGATACTTGAGGGAGCCACGGGGGCGTGGGGGAGGTGTGTGTGGTTTAACCACAAAGTGCTGAGCTGAACTCGACTTTCTAACTGCCGTTGCCATGGAGAGAATACTGAGAGACAGTCTCTATTCAAAGTCCCAAACCACAAAGGTATAAGAATGGGAACGGCACATCGGACAGGCAGGGAGTTACCTGATGCTGCCTGGAGGTGTTCTGCATGTACACTATCCAGGTAACTGCCATGTTTCATCAATAAAGACTCAAAGAAGACCTCTCAGACTTCTGTGCCCAGTTATTCCTACCCAGCAAGGTTCAGGAATACGAGTACACAGCAGTCAGTCTTCACAGTGGAGGATACGAAGAACATGCCAGTAATTGATAAGGAGACTGAGGAAGGTGAGGACCTAGAAGTTCAATTTGTATTTCTCATCCGCAAATCCACCCTTTCAGTACCATACAACAGAGCACACAAGTTACCACTGTTAATACAGGATGGAAATTCATAAGACAATTGTAGATTAAACTGTAGTTTCCTTGTTCCCCCAAAGCTTTAAACCTCAGTCTCACAATTTCTCTCTTCTGTGAACTGAAATCCAAACCAATCCCCCACTCCTTTCCTCCACACCCAGTTCTCACACACTCTCTCTTCGAATTCAGTTTCCTAGCTCCTGATGAGAACCATCCTGCAGACACTGCTTCCTGCACACTCTGGCCAAGACCCATCTTACTAAAATGAGCCAAATTAGAATTCTAATTGCAGGCCCATTCTTGTCCCTTTACATAACAACTCTGAATCTTCACAAAAGAGTTCTGATAACTTTCTGCAAAACGCTGCACCACTGATAGTCTGATCACATGTCAGGGTAGCAAGAAAAGGGCCATTCCTCTGGGTCCTGCTCCCAGAGGGATGAAGCTGCTAATGATAGATTAATCCCTCACACCCACAGCCTCCTTCCCAGGCACTGACCTATACTGCGCATACTCCCCTTCTGCATTGGTCTCCCCTCCTACAGCACGTGCTCCCGATCATACAGGAGTCCGGGTGATTGACAGCAGCTGCTGCCCAATATATCAGAATCCCTACAGTATGGAAACAGGTCCTTCGGCCAAACAAGTCCAGACCAACCCATTCCCCCTAACTAATGTAACTAATACTATGGGAAATTTAGAATGGCCAATTCACCTGACCCGGGCATCTTTGGATTGTGGGAGGAAACCGGAGCACCCGAGGGAAACCCGCTCAGACACGGGGAGAATGCGCAAACTCCACACAGACAGTCGCCGTGGCCGGAATCGAACCCGGGTACCTGGTGCTGTGAGGCAGCAGTGCTAACCACTGAGCCGTCTCTATCGACGGGAGGGGGCGGGGCTGGAGGACAGGGACAATGGGATTGTTAACAATGAATGAATGTGGAGGGACACTGGGGGATGGACAGGTCAGTGAGGGACAGGATCAGTGCAGCAGCAAGAGGGGATCATGGACAAACTGAGCAATGGGAGTCTGACAGGAGAGAAACTACAGGAAGGTTCTGTTTGGAGGCTCAGGCAGGGACAGCTGGGAGACAGCATGGCCTGGTGGCTTGGGCAGGTTTACTAATCAGCCTCTTCAAAGATGCTGTTACTCAACTCTGAGCCTGATCCTCCTAGTCCAGAGGTAAGGACACTTACATTTTTTTCCAGGTGGGCAAGAGACAGGCACTGCATTTCAAAAGGAACTCACCTGTATTGGTGACATTAACAAGACTCAATACAGAGTCACTGACAAAATGCTGGTGTACTTGAACTTCATCCAGAATATTAACACCTATAACTGGGCAACGCAGACCCCAATGTACAGAGATAAATCCTGGATACTAATAACAGCTTTGTGCATGGGAAATCATATCTCATGAATTTTACTCAGTTTTTTTGAAGAAGTATCAAAGAGGATTGCTGAGGTCAGAGCATGGACATGATCTACATAGACTTCAGTCACGTGTTTGACAAGGTTCCTCATGGGAGACTGGTCAGCAAGGTTAGATCGCATGGAGTACAGAACTGGCCCGAAGGTAGAAGGCAGAGGGTGCTTTTCAGGCTGGAGGCCTGTGACCAGTGGAGTGTCACAAGGATCGGTGCTGGATCCACTACTTTTCGCCATTTATATCCATGATTTGGATGTGAACATAAGAGGTATTGTAAGTACGTTTGCAGGTGACACCAAAATGGGAGGTGTAGTAGACAGTGAAAAGATTACCTCAGAGTACAAGAGGATCTGAATCAGAAGGGTGAATGGACTGAGGAGTTCAGTTTAGAAAAATGCAAGCTGCTGCATTTTGGAAAAGCAAACTTTAGCAGGATTTATACAGTTAATAGCAAGTTCCTGGGGAGTGCTGCTAAATAAAGAGTGCTTGGAGTGCAGGTTCATAGTTCCTTGACAGTAGAGTAGCAAGTAGATAGGATAGTGAAGGCAGCAGTTGGTCTGCTTGTCTTTACTGGTCAGAGCATGGAGTATAGGGGTTGGAAGGTCACATTGCGGCTGTACAGGACATTACAAAAGTTGCTGAATCAATATTCCATATCATTCTGTTCTCCTTCCTATCAGATGGATGTTCTTAAACTTTGAAGAGATCAGAAAAGAATTATAGCATGTTGCCAGGGTTGGATAGGCTGTTTTCCCTGGAGCGTCAGAGGCTGAATGGTGACCTGAAAGAAATTTTTAAAATCAGGCTGGGCATGGATACGGTAAATAGACAAGATATTTGCCCTGCAGTGGGGGGAGTACAGAACTAGGGGACTGGGAAGGAGGGTAGGCAGACGGGGGGGGGTGTGGATCGAGAGGGGTGAGACAGAAATGGCTGGGGAAAGAGGGGGGGTGACAGAGAGGGCGGCACAGAGACGGGTGGGGACAGAAAGTGGAATTAGAGAGGAGGGGAACAGACAGGGGGAACGGGGGAAGGCTGACAGGAAGGGGGAACAGGCCGAAGGGGGGGGTGGTAAAACAGGCCGACAGAGGGGAGGGACGGACAGAGTGGGGGGAGACGGAGGGGGGAGCAGACAGAGCGGGAGAGACGGGGGGAACAGAGGGGGAAGATGGAGAGTTATTTTATAGATCTAAAACTCAACCCTGTTCCTGTTTTCTCCTCCTCACCTTAATTCCCTCTGGAGGGCTCAGAACAACTGTATAGTTCTTGGAAAGTGGAGTTTCAGGGAGATCAGGTGCTGAAAGTGGCATTTGGGACAATAACATTGAATGGAATGTGCTGATTCGATTCGATTCCACTCTCTGTGTGGTGTTTGCACATTCTCCCTGTGTGTCTGCGTGGGCTTCCTCTGGGTGCTCTTAATTTCCGCCCACAAATCCAAAGACATGCAGGTTAGCTGGATTAGCTTTGGGTAATGGTAGGTTACAGAGTTAGGGTGGAATACTGTTCCGATGGTTGGTATGGTCTCATGGGCCGAAAGGCCTGCTTCCACACTGTGGGGATTCTGTCACTGAGTATAGGGGTTAGGAGGTCATGTTGTGGCTGAGTAGGGCATTGGTGAGGCCAGTTTTAGAATACTGCTTCCAATTGTGGGCTCCCTGATTTCAGAAAGATGTTACCAGAAGAGGACTAAACCTCTTAATGACAAGTTCTTGGGAAGTGTTGACAGACAAACAGACCATGCAGTGTGGGTGGATAGTTCCTTGAAAGTGTGGTTGAAGGTAGACAGGTCAGTGAAGGTGGTGTTTAGTATACTAGCTGTTATTTGGCAGTGCATTGAGTATAGGAGTTGGGAGATCATGTTTCGGTTGTACAGTTTATTGGCTCGGCCACTTTTGGAATCCCCAGACTGCTTTCAATTCCAGTCTCCCTGCTATAGGAAAGATGTTGGGAAACTTGCAAGAGTTCAGAAAAGTTTTTCCAGGGTGTTGCCAGTATTGGAACATTTGAACCATAGGGAGAGGCTGAATAAGCTGAGGCTATTTCCCTGCAGCACTGGACACTTTAGGTGGCTTTAACGAACTTTATAAAATTATGAGGAGCAATGATAGGGTGACTAGTCATGGTTTGTTTTTTCCCAGGTAGGGGAGACCAAACAAATATGAATCTTTTTTCCAAGGTGGAAATGACAAATTCTATAGGAGAGATGGCAAGTTTAAAGGATATGAAAACCGAAACAACTGAAGATGCTGTAAACCAGGAAGAGAAACAGAAGTTTCTGGAAAAGCTCAGCAGGTCTAGCAGCATCTGTGAAAAGAAATTAGAGTTAACGTATCTGAGGAAGGGTGACCAGACCCGAAACTTTAACTGATTTTTTCTTCACAGATGTTGCATGACCTGCTGAACATTTCCAACAACATCTGTCCAAGTTTAAACGGAGTTGTTTGGAGTATCTACCTGAGAGTAACTTTATAAAGTGCGAGTCAGACCACATCTGGAGTAATAACAGAAGTTTTGGTCCCTTTATTTAAGGAAATGTGTCATTTCATCAGAGGCATTTCACAGAAAACTGATTGGGATGAACCCTGGATTGCAGGGATTATCTTTTAAGAAAAGGCTGAAGGTATTGGGTCTCTACTTACTGGATTTGGGAAGAATGAGAGGTGATCGCATTGTAACATGTAGGATTCTTAAGGAGTTTGACAGGGTAAATACTGAGCGATGTTTCCCATCATGAGGGAGTCTGGAACCAGATTCTGGGTCACTCACGGAATCACGGGTTGTGTTTTGGATTCGTCAAGTTTAAGGCAATACTGACACAGGTCAGGGGTTTCAGTAGCAATGGAGCTGGGGTGAGGTGGAGATAAGCAACATTTTAAGAGTTTGAAATTCCTGGTGTTTGTGATTGTGTAGATGTCTGATCAGAAGGTCATCTTGGGGTCAGATATGAGAGCAATATTGTGAAGGGTGCGGTTCTGTCTCAGATAGTTCCCAGTGGGAGGGAGGGGCTCAGCAATAAGGGAAAGTAATTTGTAACAGCAACTGAAGACAATGGCTTTAACCATTGCAACGTTCCGTTGCAGGAAATTGCAGCCAATCGCGTAGTGGGAGCGTGATGAGCAGTTTGATAACTGAGTAATGGAGAGTGATGATGGTGAGGGAGAGCTGGGCATTGTCAGTGTACATGTGAAACCTAACACGGTGCTTTTGGACAATGTCACCTCCTGGAAGTATGTAAATGAGAAACAGGAGGGACCGAGGAGAGATCCTTAAGGGACACCAAATACAAGGAATTAAGAATGGAAAGGGAGAGTTGGGATGGAGCAGGTTTTTCCAACAACGGTGGGGTCAAATATTAGTTTGCAGCAGAATGGGAGAGAAGGACATAACCAGAAAAGACAGACAGATAGAACAAGGAACAATATCTGTGAATTGGGGAGGGGGAGTGATGAAGAGGAGGAGCAGCCCAACTCCAAAAGCACTATTCCTACATTAGTGACATCACCCAACTCCACCCTAGTCTCAGCTCATTTACTGAAATACTCGTCTATCCCTGTGTTATCTCCAGACTTCATTGTCCAAACACACTCCTGGCCAGCCTCCCACATTCAACTTACATGTAATCTCAAGAGTATCTAAAACCCTACTGCCCAAGTGCTCACTTGTACCAAAACTAGTTGATCCATCAAAAGGCTCCTATTAACAAGCAACAATTTAAAATTCTCACCCTTGATGTAAATCCTGGCTGTGAACATCCCCGTCTCCCTGCACCACACAACCTGTGAGACCCCGACAACTCATTTTCTTTCAGACTCCCAACGATGTGTTTATTCATTGCTTCACCTGTCTGGCTGTTTCTACTGTTACCAAGACAACACGGTCTGGAATTCCCACCCTAACCCTCTCAGACCTGGTTTCCTCCTTTAAAGTATTCCTGAAAACCTGTTTATTTGGCAATTCTTTTGATCACCTGACCTAATATTCCCATCAGTGGCCTTATGTCAGAAGTTCTCAATAGTATTTCTGTGGAATTATAAACATGATAAAAAAAAAACAAACTGTTGATGATTTGCACATACATTGTGAACTCTTCACTGTCGCTGAGTGAATAATCTAAAACAGCTCTTACCCAAACACATTGTGGGAGCACCTTCACCACACGAACTGCAGCTGTACAAGGAAGTCAAACATCACCTTCTCCACAGGCAATGGGGCTTTGGCATTGATCAATGGTATCTGTGGAGGGAGAAACACACAGTTGATATTTCAGGGAGTGCAAAATGCATTATAGGGAGGGAAAATGGTGCAGAATTTGGGATTTTCAAATTTGTGTTTTACAATGTGCACTAAGTTCTGTAAAACCTCTCATCCCATACCATGAAAACTTCCTCCTCTTCCTGGTCAATATGTCTTTCCTTTCCCCTGCCCTGCACCTTCACACATTTCCAATGCCTTGGCCACAACAACAGTGTGCTGTCAGTGAAGTTTATCATGTGGTTGAGTATTGTCCCGCCCCTCATTCACTCCGATTGGTTGAAGGCCCAACTAGCAACTCTCGCCCCCGTTCCCCCACTCTTATTGGTCCTGCGCTGACATCAATAATCCGAGGCCCATTGTGCGCTGGAGCATGCTCAGTGCTTCCTGCTTTTGCTGTTGTTCATCAGGTATGAAAGAGAGAGGGCTCATCCCTGTTTCTCCTGATGTCAGACAATAATAACAACAACTACCTGCATTGTATGGAGCCTTTCACACTGACAAATCTCCAAAAATGCTTCATGAATGATGGAAACGTTGATTAAAGAGAACGATTTTTAGATACATCTTTAAGGCGGACACAGGGGGTTCGGGAGGATATTCCAAAGGTTTGTGTCCTTGGCAGCTTCAATCGTGGAGTGATATAGGTGGGCAACAGCTTACAATGGAGACAGTGGCTAACCATAGGTTAACAACGTCATGTCGTAGCCCCCTACCCCACACACCAGTCCTTGTTCTCACAGCCTGCCATTACACACTACCTATGGTTAGCCATTAACAGTCTCCATTAACAACTAGTCACCCTCCCCCAGTGACACTGTACTTGCACAGCTCATGGACAGGTGTTGTCTTGCTGGCCACACCCCTCATTCAATCCCATTGGCTGCAGGACCACACAGACTCTTCTCCCATTGGTCTAGAGCTGCTGTCAATCAGCCGGGCCCGATTGTGATGAGAGTGGAGGGCTAATCCCTCTCTCTGCCCTGGGATAAGCTTCATAATTCACAGTGAATGGGGCAGTGTCACAGAGCACAGGGCCTAGGGGCTATTCAGCCCATTGGGGCTGTACTCTCTCCCTCTGGAGATGCTGCAAGTCTGTCCCAAGTCCCCTCCCATGTGCCCACAGCCCCCCAAATCTTTCCTTGAAAAGTAAATTCCAAGTCTGTTTCAGAATACCTGCTGAATCTGTGTCGTTCAGAGTGTTCCAGATGCTCAGAACTTACTGAGTAAAATAGTGTTCACATTTTCACCTTGTATTATTTGCCAATTACTTGAAAGTAGTTGCTAAAAATTGTGACAATGTTAACAATTCCTCTCTCTCTCTGCAAATTTAAGACCTTGGAACCAAATCTGCACCAGATCGAAATCACTGCTTCACCTTCTCAGCTCCAAGGATAATTATCTGTGCTTCAGCTAGTTCTCCACAAAATAGAGGAATGCATCTTAATTTATTAAGATCAAAGAAACAGACCTTCGGTCCAATTCGTTCGTGCCAACAAGGAATCCTAAACTAATGGAGTGGGGGGGTGGGGGGTGGGGCCGAGGGGTGGGGGGGCGAGGGGTGGAGGGGTGGGGGGGGCGGCGAGGGGTGGGGAGGGGTGGGGGTTGGGGGGGGGTGGGGGGGGGTGGGGGGGTGGGGGGGGTGGGGGGGGGTGGGGGGGTGGGAGGGGTGGGAGCGGTGGGAGGGTATGCTGCATTCACTACCCCGCTTACCTGTGACTCTACTCTCAAGGAACTATGAACCTGCACTCCAAGGTCTCTTTGTTCAGCAATGTTCCCCAGGACTTTACCATTAAGTCCTGCCCTGATTTGCCTTTCCAAAATACAACAGCTCACATTTATCTAAATTGAACTCCGTCTGCCATTCCTCGCCCCAGTGGCCTATCTGATCAAGATCCTGTTGTATTCTGAACTAACCTTCTTCACTGTCCACTGCACCTCCAATTTTGGTGTCTTCTGTAAACCTACTGACCATACCTCATATAGTCACATCCAAGTCATTTATTTAAGGGCCCAATATCCATCCTTGCAGCACATTGCTCCTCACAGGCCTCCAGTCCGCAAAGCAACCCTCCATCATCATCCTCTGTCTCCTACCTTCAAGGCAGTTTTGTAATGGCTTGCTCTCCCTGCATTCCATGTTATCTAACCCTGCTAACCAGTCTGCTTTGTGGAACCTTGTTGAATGTCCATATAAACAACATTCACCGCCTGGCTTCATCAATTTTCTTTGTCACTTCAAAACATTCAGTCAAGTTAATGAGACACAATTGTGCATGTACAAAGCCACATTGACTCTCCCTGTCATTCCTTACCTTTCCAAATAGATGGATATCCTGTCCCTCAGAATCCCTTCCAACAACTTGCCTGCCACTGACTTCAGGCTCACTGTTCTCTTGTTCCATGGCCTCTCCTTACCACCTTTTTAAAATAATGGCACCTCACCTGTCGCTATCAACGATACAAATACCTCAGGAGAGCTGAAAATGTGTTGCTGGAAAAGCGCAGCAGGTCAGGCAGCATCCAGGGATCAGGAGAATCGACGTTTCGGGCATAAGCCCTTCTTCAGGAAGAGCTTATGCCCGAAACGTCGATTCTCCTGTTCCCTGGATGCTGCCTGACCTGCTGCGCTTTTCCAGCAAAACATTTTCAGCTCTTATCTCCAGCATCTGCAGACCTCACTTTTGCCTCAGGAGAGGCCCAACAATCACTTCACTAGATTTCCAGAAAGTTCCAGAATACACCTGATCATTTTCCAGGGCTTTATCCACCTTGATGCGATTTAAGACATCCAGTACCACCTCCTCTGTAACATGGACACTTTTCAAGTTATCACTGTGTATTTCTCCAAACTCCCGAGCTTCCGTATACTTCTCCAGTAAAAAATGACGTGAAATATTTGCATATCTTTCGCACTCCCTGTGGTTCCATAGACAGCTTTGTTGACCTTTAAGGGGTCCTATTCTCTGGTCCAGTTAATCTTTTGTTTGTGATATATTTGTTTAATCTCTTTGGATTCTATTCCAGGACATCCCAGAAAGGCCTACTTCACGGACCGTAAATTTCCTCTGACTTGATCAACACATACCCTTCACTTCCCGCACCTCCGCCTTTACCCCACTCCTCCAGCCACAATAAAGAATATAACCCTGCGGTCTTCACCTTCCACCCACTAATCTCCAGATACAGCACATTAAACTCTGTCATTTCTGCTACCTAAAGTCAGACCCCACCACCAGAGACATATTTCCCTCCCCACCTTTATCTGCGTTCCGCAGAGACCATTCCCGCTGTGCCTTCCTTGTTCGGTCCACACCCTCCCACCAACCCACGCTCCACATCCTTGACCCTCCCTTGCCGCCATGGGAGATGTAAAACATGCGGCCACACCTCCCTCTGACATCTGTCCAAGTTCCCAAAAGGTCTTTTCACATCAGGCAGAGATTTGCCTGCACATCCCAAAACCTCATATACTGCATCTGGACACTATGGGAAGAAGGGCTTATGCCCGAAACATCGATTCTCCTGTTCCTTGGATGCTGCCTGACCTGCTGCGCTTTTCCAGCAACACATTTTCAGCACTGGGGAGAATGTGCCAACTCCAACAAAGACAGTTTCCCAAGGCTGGAATCAAACCCAGGTCCCTGGTGCAGAGGAAGCAGTGCTAACCACTGAGCCACAATACTGTGGGATCTTTGGTGCTAATGCGCTGCCCCACTGATACCTCAGTCACTCACCCTGCCTCATTTCCTAAGATGAGTGATGAGTGAAATTATCGCTAGACAGTTAATCCAGAGACCCAGATAAGGTTCTGGGGACCCGGGTTTGAATCCCATCACGGCAGATTTTGGAACGTGAATTCAATAAATATCTGGAAAAAATAATCTAGTGACAACAAGGATTCCACTGTCAATTGTTGGAAAAACCAATGTGGTTCACTAATGACCTTTAGAGAAGGAAAATGCCATCCTTACCTGGCCTGGTCTGTATGGGATTCCAGACCTATAGCAACGTGGTTGACTCTTAACTGCCCTCTGGGTAAACGCAGCAATAAATGCTGGCCGAGCCAGTGACAGCCTCATCCTGTGAATGAATAAAGAAACAGGTCAGGTTTTGTTCCTTCTCTAGTAGGTACATCCTACAAACTGAATCTGAAATGTTCTCGTACACACTGAACAAATACCTTTCCATCCAAGCCCTTAACACTACAGCACTCCGAGGCCATGTTGGTAAAGTTAAAACCCCTTATCATTGCATCCATATTATTCTTACAGATAACTGAGGTCTCCTGGTAAAATTGTGTCTCAATTCCCCGCAGACTATTGGGAGAGAGTCTATAATACAATCCCAGTAAGATGGTCATCCCTTTCTTATTTCTCAGTACCAACCAAATAACTTGCCTGGATGTACTCCCAGGAATATCCTCCCGAAGCCCAAGCATAATGTTGTCCTAATCAAAAACACGTCTCTCCCTGCTCTGTTGGCCCCTTTCTATTCTTGCTATAGCATCTATACCCTGGAACATTAAGCTGCTAGTCCTATCCATCCCTGAGTGATGCCTCTGTAATTGCTGTAATATTCCAGTCACATGTTCAAAACCAAACCCTGAGCCCACCTGCCTGACCTGTCAGGTCTCTTGCACTGAAATAAATGCAGTGCAACTGGTCCGTCGCACCTCATTCTGTGACTTCCTCTTCCTTGCCTTGACAGTCTGACTGGTGAATAGTACCAGCCTCAGACTCACCTCTTTGCTCACTATCTCTTTAGGATTACCCAGACTCCCTCACTGGTTTAATGCCTCCCGAGTGGCACTAGCAAATCTCCCTGCTCGTCAGGACCCCATGCTTTCCCCTTCCTATGCCATTGGTACCAATGTACAATGTCCTCCCACTGGTTATTTTCCCTTTTGAGAATATTCCGCTCCCTCTGTGAGACATCCTTGACACTGGCACCAGGGCAGCACCACCCCATTCTGATGTCTCACTGTGAGCTGCAGAAATGGCAGACTGTGCCCCTGACTGGAGAGTCCCCTATCACCATCGATCATGTGGAACTGGATATACCTCACATTATGTTAGAAGCCAGTCTCAGTACCAGTAACTTGGCTGTCAGTGCTACATTCCCCTGAAAGTCTATTACCACCTACATTTTCCAAAACAATACACTTGCCTGAGATGGGGATAGCCACAGGAGACTCCTGCAGTACCGACCTGCACCCCCCCCCCCCAGCTTTCCTGGCGGTAACCCATCTACCTGACTGTATCTGCAGTATCCTGCATTCCTGAGACTGCCACCTATCACACCCCCGGCTCCTGTCAATTCCTCACTGCCTTTAATCACTCCTCCACCAATCCATGCGTTCCAATAGGATTTGCAATCACACTTGCTGCAGTCATAATCATCAGGATCATTGAAACTCTCCCTAATCTCCCACATCCGACAGGAACAGCACGCCACTCTACAACAGGCCATCTCTCCGCCTTAACAATCTACAGACCAAGACAAAGGCAGAGTCTTACTGCTCTAAACACACTGCCCGAGAATAACTTAATGCTTACGGTTCATATCTTAAACATTTAATCAAGGGACCGTAAGACATTAAAAAGAAATCCTCACCTTACTCACGATTGTAGATTGAATAAAATAAAACCGACTAAGATTGATATTAGAAGAGCCTGAAACTCATTGAGCTGATCCCTGGCTCGGAGTACTTCCATGGGTGAGGTCTCTCTGAGGGCAGCTGTGAAATGTCACTGTTTCTCTTCTCTGCCCACTCCATTTCCAGAGAGATTTTTAACTTCACATCAAGTCAGCTCAGAGAGGTCACTGCTTGGTTTTATTCACTGGGGGTTGCCTTTGCTGCCCAGACCAGTATTTCTTGGCCACCTTTACTTGTCTTGGAGAAAGTGGTGGTGAACCGCCTCCCTGAAATGCTGCAGTCCATGTACACCACAGTGATGTTTGGACAACAATCCCCCTCTGGCCCCACGTCCCTCCCTGTCTCTGTAATCCCCCTCCGGCTTCAGAAATTACATGTCCGTGGCATAAGATTTTTATTTGGATTCATTTTTGTTTCATAACCCCCCCCCCCCCCCCCCCCAAAAAAAAGCGAAATATTTGGCCCCAAACAAATTTCTGTTGATTGACCTTTCGGAGAGGCTGACACATGGACGTTGCAGTATTTTATCTCACATTGTACACCTAGAATGATGGAACTTTCTTTTAACCATTGCTAAAAGGGAGGCAATGGCTTAATGGTATTCCTGCCAGATGAGTGACATGTGCAATGTTCCGAGGATTCGGGATAGAATCCCAACATGGCTGATGGTGCCATCGGAATTCAATACAATCTCGAATGAAAAGGCGAATGATGACCATGACACTATTGTCGATTGTTAGAAACCCATCTGGTTCACTAATGTCCTATAGGGAAGGGAACGGTCATCCTCACCTGGTCTGGCCAACATGTGACTCCAGACCCACAGCAATGTGGTTAACTCTCAACTGCCCTCAGGAAAAATACTTTACAAACTGTTAACAAATACTCCGCAGGTATCACTTAAAAACTGGCTGTTCACATTGGGACCATGTGAATATCTGAAGGGCCTGAACTAAAACTGAGTTTCAGCTTCACCTTCTCCCTGTCTCACATCAGTCTGTTTACACCCAACTCCAGAACACACTCATTGAGCCAAGCAGCCCTCACAGTTGCAGCCCTGTCATCTTCATTGTCTGCTCATACCTACATTGCCCTCAGCCTCCTGTACTGTTCCAATGCATCTCAATGGGAGCTCAGGAACAGCACCTCATCTTTCAATTCAGCCCTTTGTCACCCCAGAGTCAACATGGACATCAGCAGTTTCTGAATGAACAGACAGTTGTCAGAAGCTGGAACATTCCACCTGAAAAGGTACTGGAATTTGAGTCCAAAAGGATTGTTAATGGGAAGTTTGGAGGTAATTGAAAACATGAAGTTTACAGGTTAGCATCATGAAGTGGGTGGTTGGGTCTAAATCTGAGAGTTCTTACAAAGAGACGAAGTGTAATTTGGATAAATCTGTGCTCCCTCTCAGGCCAATATCTCCTTCCTCAGCTGCAGGGCCCAGAACAGAGCACACACCCAATGGGTGATCCAACCACGAATTTGTACATCTTTCTGCTTAACAAAAATATTGGAGATATCTTCCCACAAACAGAACAGACAAACCTTTCTCCTTCCACAGTTAAATGCCAATGATATTCAGATCCTGATGACTCAATTAACTGTAAAAACTTGCTTTTGAGATCCCAGCCTCAATTATTCTGATTTAATATCCTATGAAATGAATTCACAAAACAAAACTCAAAGTCAGTACAGGAAGAATATAAAGACATACTTTTTTCTTGGTATGTGCTTGATGTGTAAATGCCTCTCTTCAAGTTGCACGCCTCCCCCCACCCATCCTAGGAAGGGGACATGCACATACGCCTCACTGTACCTTACCCCCAATAACAATGGCGGCCATATCCCAGAACCTTTCACCGCCTGAGGGCCGCAGCCATTTTCCCATCTGCTGCAAACGCGGGATTAAGAGTTTCTAATTCAGATTTACGGACCACACAGAGTGTAATTAAAACTTCCCAGTCTAAAGTGACTCATTATCTCCCTGTCTCTGAGGCCACTCTCCCCTTTCCGGTTTGCGTCTCGCACATTCACCAATGCCCGAGTCACGTGGCACTGCATCGGCTGAGTTACTGGTGACGTGTCATCCCACTGGCCACGCCCCTCATTCACTCCCATTGTTTGGATGACCAGCTGGTTCCACTTGGTCCACCAGTCCCACCACCTTTTCCGATTGGTCCGAAGCTGCCATCAATCAGCTGGACTCCATTGTGAGGTCAGTGGTGGTATCCTCCCCCTGTCTGAATCACACCCAGAAGGTGTATGGATGGGGTCAATCAGGAACAACAAGCAGAAGGTGCTGGGAAAGCTCAGCAGGTCTGGCAGCATCTGGGAACAGAAATATGTCCAGTGGCCCTTCCTCGGATCCGATGGGAGCTGGGAAAATTAGAATCTTGACAGCATGGAAACAGGTATTCGGCCCAAAATGTCCACAGAGTCCCTCCAAAGGGTATCCCACCCAGACCCATTCCCCTACCCTACTACTGTATATTTCTCCTAACTAATGCACCTAACCTACACATCCCTGAATATTATGGGAAATTGAGCTTGGCCAATTCAACTAACCTGCAGATCTTTGTATTGCAGGAGATAGGGGTTAAAGTGTAAATAACAGGGAGGGACAGAACCCAAAGAGAGACTGGAACATTTGGAAAGAAAAAGGAGTGGATTACGATCTGGCTGGGGGGGTGCATAGCTGTTAGTGGGGGGGACAGGAACCTGTGTCTGGCAGCATCTCAGTGGAGGTGGCCGAAATGACAACTGATGATCTACGTTCTGCTGCAAAAACAGACCCCGAGCTTCCAGCTGCCTGCCACTTTAAACACACGAGCCTGTTTCCTGGCCAACATCTCTATCTCATGCTTACTGCTGTGTCCCAGTGAAGCCAGAACATACCAAATGACCCCATATTTCGAGGACTGCAATTTCCCCTCCCATGTGGTCAATACCATCCAATATATCTCCTCCACTTCCTGCACCTCTGCCTTTGAACCCACATCTCCAACTGCAACAAGGAGAGAACCCCCCCCCCCCCCACCAAGTCCTTACCTTCCACCCAGATACAACACATCATCTTCTGTCATTTCCACCAGCTACAATCAGACTGAACCACCAGATTCTTAAGGGGTTTGACAGAATAAATACTGATGCGTCTGAGGGTAAATACGGTGGGGGGGGAGGGGGGGGGGGGCTCTGAAACCAGATTCTGAGAATGTCACAGAATCAAGGGTTCTGCTTTGGGTTCGTCAAGTTTAAGGCAACACAGACACGGGTAAGGGGTTTCAGGAGCAATGGAGCCGGGATGAGGAGGAGATAAGCAACGGTTTAGAGATTGGAATACCTGGTGTTTGGGATTGTGTAGATGTCTAATCAGAAGGTCAGCTTCGCGTCAGATATAACAGCAGTATTGTGAAGAGTGTAGTTCTGCTGCATAGTTCCCAGTGAGAGGGAGAGGCTCAGCAGTTAGGGAAAGGAACTTGTTAGGCAACGGGTTTAACCATTACAATGTTTCATTGGAGGAAACTGCACCTAATCGAGTAGTGGGAGCGTGGTAAGCAGTTTGATAACTGAGTAACAGTGGAGTAATGGAGAGGGATGATGGGGAGGGAGAGCTGGGCAGTGTCAGTGTACATGTCAAACCCAACATGGTACTTTTGCACAATGTCACCTCCTGGCAGTATGCACGTGAGATACAGGAGGGGCCAAGGATAGATCCACGAGGGACACCAAATGCAAGGAATTCAGAAAGGAAAGGGAGAGGGGAGATGGAGCAGGATTTTCCAACAACCGTGAGGTCAAATGTCAGTTTTTCACAGAATGGGAGAGAAGGACCATAACCAGAAAAGATAGAACAAGAAACAATGTCTGTGAATCGGTGAGGGGGACTGATGTGGAGGAGGAGAAAAGAGAGTTGGAAAGTCTATGGTTTAGTGAGATGAGGGTAAAGGGTCAAGATGAGGTCTGATAAGGCTTGACATGAGATGAGATTGGAGAAAGATGTTGTTTTGGACAAAAACCGGGAACACCACATGAAGCAGTTTGACTCAGTGGGCTAGTGGGAGGGAGGGAAGCTACAGATCGGATTATCTCAGTCTTAGTGACAAAGAAACTCTATGTACTCCAAACTCTTGTTGTTGGAGAAAAGGATGGAGGAGACAGAATGATGGACAGTGTTTCATAAAGAAACAAAACCTGGGTAAGTGATATTTAAAGCGAGTGAACAAACCAAATGTATTTAACTTTTATCCAGAATATTAAAACAAACGACTGAAGTCCTGGTTCGAATCCCATCTTGGCAGATGGTGGAATCTGAATTCAAGAAAACCTAACTGGAATTAGGAATCTCCTGATCTCCATGGAACCATTGTCAATGGTGAAAAACATCCTGCCAACCTGACAGTGACCCAGCAAGCTACTCACTGAAATAATCACTGCAAAGTCTCAACAAAGGAATGAAACTGGATGGACCACTCTGCATCTAACAAGGCACCAGAAAATACAACCACAGAATCAGCCCTCTCGATGGTGCACCATCCTCCAGACTAACATCTGGATTTTGGTGCCAAAATGTGCAGAGCTGTCTCACAGACCAATCAAGGAACAGCCTGACATAGTCATACTCATGAAATCAACCCTTACAGACAATGACCAGACACCACCATTACCATCCCAAGATATTGAGATTGTGGTGATGGAAAAGCACAACAGGTCAGGCAGCATCCGAGGAGAAGGAGAATCGATGTTTCGAGCCTAAGCCCTTCATCAGCCTGATCTGCTGTGCTTTTCCAGCACCAGACTCTTGACTCTGATCTCCAGCATCTGCAGTCTTCACTTTCTCCTGAAATCTCTGGATATGTCCTGTCCCAGCAGCAGGACAGACAGGCAGATGTGGTGGCACAGACAGGGAGGATTTGCCCTGGGAGTAAACAGCATTGGCTCCGGAGACCAGGAAGTCTCATGGCTCCTGCTGATTACCACGTCCCGTCCTCCCTTGGAGGATGAATCACTTCTCCTTCATGTTGAACAACATTTGGAGGAAACACTGAGGCAATAAAATGGTGTCAAACGTACTCTGGGTACAGGATTTCAATGTCCACAAATCGAGACTAGCTCTGCAACAGAATTACTGACTGAGCTGGTCAGGTCCTAAAGGACATAGCTGCTCAACTGAGTCTGCAGCGGGTGGTGAGGGAACCAACAAGAGGGAAAAACATACTTGATCTCATTGTTATGAATTGACTAGCGGCAGATACATATGTCTATGACAGTATCAGTACGAGCGACCATCACACATTCCTTTTGGAGACAAAGTGTTGCCTTAAATTTGAGAAAAACCTCCCTTGTGTTGAGTGACACTATCACCGTTCTAAATGGGACAGACTTTGAAGAGATGTAGGATCTCAAACTGGGTATCTCTGAGGCACTGTGGGACATCAACAGCAGCAGAACTGTACTCCAGCACAATCTGTAATCTCATGGGTTTGTAAATCCTGCTCTCTCCCACCACAATGGACAGTAAAGGAGGGCATGCAGCACGAGGCAGACTTAAAAATGAAGTGCCAACCTGGTGAAGCTATCAAACAGAACTACCTGCACATCAAACAGCATCAGTAGCAAGCAACAGAGCTAAGTGATCCAACATCCAATGGAACAGATCGGAGCTCTGCAGTTCTGCCACACCCAGTTGTGAACGGTGATGGACAATTAAACAACTCACTGGAGGAAGGATCACAGATATCCCCACCTTTACTGATGGAGGGGCCTCACACATCCATGCACCAGATAAGATGACAGCATTTGCAGCAATCTTCAGCCAGACGTGCAAAGCGGGATGATCCATCTCAGCCTTCTCCAGTGGTTTCCAACATCACAGATGTGAGTTTTAAGCCAGTTCAGTTGAGTTTGAATAACATCAAGAAATGGTTAAGTAGTGCAAAGGCTACAGGCCCTGCCAATATTCTGGCAATAATACTGATGGCTTGTGCTCCAGAACTTGCCACCCACCAAGCATCTACCGATAATGTGAAACATTGCCCAGGGATGTTCAACACAAAAACAGGGCAATCCAACCCAGCCAATTTCCCTCTATCAGTCCACATTCGATTAGCAGTAAAGTGATGGAAAATGTCATCAACAGGGCTACCAAGCAGCTGCTGCTCAGCAACAGTCAGCTGAGTGACACTCATTTTAGGCTCCACCAGGGCCACTCAGCTCCCGATTGTGGTACCGCCCTGATTCACAATCCGGCAACCAGCTGAATCCCAGAAGTGACATGAGTGTGATAACTCAGTCCCACTCCAAGACCACTATTTCTAGCTGATTCCACCCTTGTCTCAGCTCATATACTTTCATCCACCTTGTGTTATCTTCTGACTTCATTTTCCAAACACACTCAGGGCCAGCTTCCCAAATTCAACCTCCCTGTAATCTCAGGAAAGTCTAAATCTCTGCTTGTTGATTCATCAAAACGCTCCTATTCATAATCAACATAGAGCCACAGAGATGTACAGCATGGAAACAGACCCTTCAATCCAACCCGTCCATGCCGACCAGATATTCCAACCCAATCGAGTCTCACCTGCCAGGACCTGGCCAATATCCCTCAATTTAAAATTCTCACACTTGATTTAATTCCTGGCTGTGATAATCCCTAGCTCCCTGCACCACACACACTTTGAGACCTCGACAACCCATTTTCTTCGAGACTCCCAACCATTTGTTAATTCATTACTTCATCTGTGTGGCTGTTTCTACAGTTGCTGAAGCAGCACGGTCTGAAATTCGCAGCCAAAACCTCACAGGTCTGCTTTCCACCTTTAAGACATCCCTCAAAACCTGCTTTTTGGCAATGCTTTTGGTCACCTGACCTAATATCTCCACCTCTGGCCTTATGTCTAAAGTTCTCAATAGTTTTTTTTGTAAAATTATAAGCATGATAATAAAAATACAAACTGTTGTTGATTTGGACATTATTTTCAAATCATCATTGTTGCTGAATGAATAATCTCAATGCCACTTACCCAACCACATTGTGGGAGCACCTTCACCACACAAACTGCAGCTGTACAAGAAAGTGAAACATCATCCTCTCCACAAGCAACAGGGCTTTGGCATTAATCACTGGTATCTGTGGAAGGAGAAACACAGTTGATGTTTCAGGGAGTGCAAAATGGATTACAGGGAATGAAAATGGTGCAGAATTTGATAGTCAGAAATGGAAGGAAAATACACTTGCTTGTTGGAAAAAAAGAATTCTTGACTGTTGTGAGAAGTGATTTTGGTTTGAACTTTAAGATGTGCCTGAACCACAGAAAAGACAAAGCTTGTGTTTCCTTTAGAAACCACAGAAAAGACAAAGCTTGTGTTTCCTTTAGAACATTTTAACATTTTATATATTTAAAAGTAGAATAGTGTCTAACAATTCAAGCTGCAAAGTAAGAACAAACAGGCCCTTGATTGATGAACACAGACAGGGAAGAATGAGACCTTGGCTGATAAGACTGAGGATAGCGAAACGACTCGAGAAGACATCAGTTACAAATTAATGCAGAAAACATCTGCTGATAAGACCCTAGACAGACAAAGAAGAATAGGTCTTTGACTAATGAGACTACGGGGTGAGAAAAACAACAACTCTAGAGACTCTGAAGACATTTGTTGCGGACTTTGAGATAAGGGTGAAAATTGGAGTATCGTGACAGTTTAGGAATGTGAACCTTATAGCTCATTAGAGCCAGGGAGGGGAGGGTCTGGAGACATTTGTTACAGACTTTAAAATAATGATTTCTTTTAAAATGTGAACCTCGTGGCTCTTTGGAGCTATAGAGGGGAGGAGCTTATACTGTATTTAAACGAGAACTTTGTAAGCCTCTGCGCTCTCTTTCTCTTGAAGGAGTGCCCAACTCTGCAGACTTGTAATAAAACTTTGTTTTCCTGAATTTGTCTTAGAGCGATTATTGAGAGGCGATTTTCGTTTCTAACAACTTGGGGGCTCGTCCGGGATCAACACTCCGGCTGCAAGGGGAGTTGAGGAAGGATATCGGAGAAGGTGCACCCTGCTGAGTTCAGCAGTCCCTGATTCCTTGCTTGTCGCCCCGCGCGGCTTGAGCGAGTGATATCCGGGAGGCTCAGGAAAACAAAGGAGGGGTGTACCCGAGGCAGTGGGGACGGTTAACGATCGAGTAATTTCGGTGTACCGAACCCAGGTAAGACAGAACTTGCGGGGACCGTGTTTCCGGAGGACTGGGTACCTACGGGGTGCCTGTGGATTTTTTTTCTACAGAGACGTGGGACTCAGGAATCTGGAGGCCGGGGCTCACCTGTGAGGGATTTTGCAGAGACCGTGTTTGAGGAGGAACGTGTACCTACGGGGTGCCTGTGATTTGTGTCACAGAGACGTAGGACACAGGAATCCAAAGACCGGGGGTGCCTGCAAAGGAACCTGGGCGATCACGGGACTGAAGGTCCGGGAATTGGCTACATTGTGATAGATTATCACGGGAAAAATACGAAGTCCTCGGAAATGGGAAATAAGGGATCTAAGGTGATTAAGGGAAAGGTAGGCTTAAACAGGGACAATGACACATACCCCGGGGTACCTAACGATAGTCCGTTAGGGAGGATGCTAAATAATTGGGATCAGAGTGGAAGAAAGGGAAAATCTAGAAGGAAGATGGTAAAATACTGTCAAGAGTGGTCCCAGAAACCTATTCAGGGCGACTCAGTATGGTGGCCTAGATTCGGTACTGACGAAGACTGGGTCCGGCAAGCCCTTATTCTATACGTCAATTCAAAACCGGATGTTGGTCTGGAAGAAAGCGCTTATGCCTTTTGTTGGCTACCGGTTACAATATCTTGCCAAATGCAGATAACTAATAAAGACTCGAAAGAGCTGAAAGAATGGGACCCTTTAGATCACTTACCGCCGCCCTACATGACCCCGTCTGCCCCACACAATGATCCTTCGGGTGACGACGATTCAGGGGAAGGAGAAGAAAATGGGGAGGAATCACAAACTACCTCAGAATCACAAACTACCTCAGGGGTACAGACCAGATCTCAAGCTGAAAGGGGTCACAAACAGAACTCTGTCCCGATTGCAAGAATGAATCCACTCCGGGAAGTGCCTATGGGAGGCGTGGACGGAGGGACGGGATATGTAAACGTCCCCTTAACGAGTACTGAAGTGCGGAGTTACAAGAGGGAGATGAAGGGTCTACTAGAGGACCCCATGGGACTTGCTGAACAATTGGATCAGTTCCTGGGTCCGAATACTTACACGTGGGAAGAGATGTGTTCCATCATGAAAACATTGTTCTCTAGCCAGGAGCGTCAGATGATACGACAAGCTGCGCTCTTGGTCTGGGAGAGAGAGGGGGGAGAAGGAGGGGAGCAGAAGTTTCCCCTCACCGACCCCGAGTGGGATAAGAACACGGAGGGAGGACGGCGCAACATGAGAGACATGCGGGAATATTGGATAAAAGGAATAAGACACGCAGCCCCAAAGGGGCACAATTTTACCAAGGCCTTTGGTAATCATCAAAATCCGGAGGAAACCCCTACGGACTTCCTAGACAGGATTAGGAAGAATGTGCAGCAGTTTGCTGGGGTGGACCCTGAGACGGACGTGGGGCAACAACTCATACGGGTAGAATTTGTATCAAAGGCCTGGCCGGACATACGAAAGAAGTTAGAGAAAATGGATGATTGGGATAGTAAATCTTTAAGTGAATTACTACGAGAGGCGCAAAAGGTGTTTGTGAGAAGGGACGATGAGAAGCAAAGGAAGGCGACAAAGATAATGATGCAAACGGTGCAACAAATGACAGCTGGAAGAAAGGAAAAGGGAGAGCCGTGGCAGAAACAGGAAAGGGGAGAATCGTGGCAAGAGCAGAGGAAAAGAGAACCATGGCCGGAACAAAGGAAGAGTGGAGGAACGCGAGACCGCGACAGGGAAACGAAGAGGACACTCAGATGTTACTATTGTAATGAAGAGGGACATTTTAAACGAGAGTGCTCCCGCTACAAGCGGGAGGTGAGGTCGTACGCCCTGATGGAGGAAGATTAGGGAGGTCGGGGGTTCCTACCCTTGGGGCAAAAGGACTATCGACAGGAACCCCTGGTAAACTTGAAAGTAGGGCCCCAAGGATCGGAGATCACATTTATGGTGGACTCGGGAGCCGAAAGATCAAGTATAATCCAAATACCCCCCGGCACCCGAGCAGGAGGAAAAGTTATGGGGGTATCTGGAATTGGAGGACAGAAATTACAAGTCCCAGTGGTAGAGGACGTGGAAATTGGATATGAAAACAGAACTACTAAACGAGACCTCCTTCTACTGCCATCGGCGGGATTTAATTTGTTAGGAAGAGACTTGCAGGTCAAACTAGGGATCGGAACGGTACCAAGTAACGGGGAAATGGTGGTAAGGTTGTTCGCCCTCACCGAAGATGATGATCAACAAATAGACCCGGAAGTTTGGTACCGAGAGGGGAATAGAGGGGGTCTAAACATCAAACCTCTCCAAATCACCATGTTACCAGGAAGAGGCCCGGTAAGAAGGAAACAATACCCGATTGCTATGGAAGGACGGGAGGGGTTACAACCTGTGATAGAAAGATTAATCACAGATGGACTACTGGAGGAATGCATGTCCCCTTTCAATACTCCAATACTCCCTGTGAGGAAGCCGGACGGGACATATAGGCTGGTGCAAGACCTGCGGGGGTTGAATGAAGTAGTCCAGGCTAGATACCCGGTGGTACCTAATCCCTACACGTTAATGAGTAAAATTCCCCCCGAACATGAATGGTTCAGCGTAATAGATCTGAAGGATGCTTTTTGGAGTTGCCCCCTTGACGAAGAAAGTCGGAACCTTTTTGCCTTTGAATGGGAGAATCCCTTCACAGGACGAAAGCGACAGTTAAGATGGACGGTCTTGCCGCAGGGATTCACGGAGTCACCCAATTTGTTTGGACAAATACTGGAGCAGATCTTAGAAGGATTTCAATGTAACGCGGAGAATCAATTGCTCCAATATGTCGATGATCTCTTACTCTCAGGACCAAGAGACGAGGAGGTACGAGCAGACACCGTTGCCCTGTTGAACTTCCTGGGGAAACAGGGTCTACGCGTCTCCAGGACAAAACTCCAGTTTGTGGAGCGAGAAGTAAGATATCTGGGCCATCAAGTCAGTAAGGGGCACCGCCGTATCACGCCAGAACGAATATCAGGAATTACGGGTATGCCAATACCCAGGACGAAGAAGGAAGTCAGGCAATTCCTGGGACTAGTAGGGTATTGCCGGATATGGATTGAAAGTTACACCACTTTAGTAAAATTTTTGTACGACAAACTGGGACAAGAAGGACAAAAGGTGGACTGGTCAGATGAGGAGGAGCAGCGATTTAATATTATTAAAAATAAGCTGATTCGAGCTCCGGTATTGGCTTTACCCACCCTGAAGGAACCGTTCCAGTTATATGTTAATAGCGCCGGCGGAATTGCCCAGGGTGTGCTCACTCAGCTGCGGGCAGGGAAACGTCAGCCGGTTGCATTTTTGTCAAAAATGTTAGACCCTGTGTCACGTGGATGGCCGACCTGTATACAGGCAGTGGCAGCTACGGCAATGTTAGTAGAAGAGGCCCGAAAACTTACCTTTGGAGGAAGGATCACAGTATACTCCCCACATTCGGTTAGTGCCATACTGGCTCAGAAGGCTCACCGCTGGTTAACAGACTCTCGCATCCTAAAGTATGAGACGATTTTGATGACCGGGAACGATCTCAATTTTGCAAAAGATCTCAGTTGCAACCCAGCCCAGTTTCTGTACGGACGTCCTGCAGACGGGGAACAGGAGCATGATTGTGTGGAATTTGTGGACTTGCAGACCAAAAGCCGAGAGGACCTGCAAGAAGCCCCGCTGGGTGAGGGACAGGAACTGTATATCGACGGGTCCTCCCGGTGCATCAGTGGAGTACGATACAGTGGCTATGCTGTTATAGATGGTGCAACGAAACGGACGATTGAGTCTGGACGACTGCCGGGGAAGTGGTCAGCCCAATCCTGTGAGTTGTACGCCCTCCAGAGGGCCCTGAAGCTGTTGGAAGGGAAAGTGGGGACCATATATACTGACTCAAAGTATGCATACGGAGTCGTTCATACTTTCGGGAAAATCTGGAAAGAGCGAAGATTGATAACTTCCCGGGGAAAGGAATTAGCTCACGAACAAATGATCAGCCTAACGTTGGAAGCCCTGGCGTTACCTACGGAACTTGCAGTAGTCCATGTACCCGGTCACCAGAAGGGGTCGACACCGGAAGCGGTGGGAAACCGGCTGGCAGACGAGGAAGCCAAGCGGGCAGCGGTCGAAAAATCCGTCCAATTGTTAACGTTAATACCGTTGAGGGAGGGCCTCGCTAAACAACCCGTCTTCACCCAGGGGGAGATTGATAAAATGGATCAATTGGGTGCCCGGCTAGATACTAACGGGAAGTGGACGGTTCCTGATGGGAGACAAGTACTGAACAAACAGATCACCCGGGGTATTCTGCACCGATTACACCATCAGACCCACTGGGGGGTGCAAGCCATGTGTGACACAATCCTGAGAGACTATGTATGCAGGGGGATATACACATTAGCCCAACAAGAGGTAGTCGGATGCCCCACTTGCCGGCGTATTAATCAGAAAGCCATGCGTACTATGCCAGCTGGTGGTCAGCCCCTAGCGATTAGGCCATTTCAGAGGATCCAAGTTGACTTTACAGAATTACCCCCAGTACAGAGATGGAAATATCTGCTAGTAATAGTAGACCATTTCACTCACTGGGTAGAGGCTTTCCCAACTGCCAAAGACGATGCACCAACCGTGGCCCGACTGTTGTTAGAGAACATAATCCCGAGATATGGCATAATGGAATCTATTGACTCCGATTGCGGGACGCATTTTATTTCTAAGCTACACCATTTGATCTGTAATGCCCTGGGCATCCAATGGAAATTCCACACACCCTGGCATCCTCAGAGTTCGGGTCGAGTTGAGAGAATGAATGGCACGCTCAAGACCCAATTGACTAAGCTGATGTTAGAAACTAAGTTACCCTGGCCAAAGTGTCTGCCCATTGCCCTAATGAGGATACGTACGGCACCTCGCCGAGATGTCGGGGTTTCCCCCTATGAAATGCTCTTCGGATTACCGTATTGGAGTAAGGTTGATGGATGTCCCACTCTACAAGGGGGGGATGTATTTGTCCGAACCTATTTACTGGCCTTATCCCGTTCTTTTGCAGAACTCCGAAAGAAAGGTCTCCTGGCTCAGACTCCGCCGCTCGACTTCCTCCTGCATAAGGTAGAGCCCGGAGATTGGATACTTGTTAAGACCTGGAAGGCCGAAAAGCTCCAGCCGCGGTGGGAAGGACCGTTCCTGGTTCTGTTAACAACTGAGGCAGCTGTTCGAACGAAAGAAAAAGGGTGGGTCCACGCATCAAGGATAAAGGGGCCCGTTCCGCCTGAAGAAGAAAGCACCTGGACATGCGAGCAAGGGGACAAGCCGTTGGTGGTAAAACTGAAAAGACAGCAATAATGAACTCTACTTGGACTGTATTGGTGGTGATATTGATCAGTTTACTCCTGTATGTGGGGGAGGGCGAGGGGAGATGTGACAAATGTCGAACTACAGTAAGACTTGGGATTCGAATCTATTCGGGATCATTTGTGTCCCATTCCTATGTGGACGATAGGTGTTACGATGTGAGTGCACGCCATGAATGTTGGGAGGATGGGAGACCCTATTATCAGGTATATAATAAAGGATACGGTGGCAAAATCCATGGATGCCCTATAAATGACCGCTGGGTGTGTATTAGCAAAACTGGGAGGCGGGACCTATCCTCCGTGTTGCTCAGGGAGCAGGTTGACAGAGTCAAGGAGACCAAGATACAGATCCCTGATCGGGGGTTGGGGAAAGAGCAAGACCGACAGGGAACGGTCGTGCTCCCTAAAGTGCCATCTGTTTACGAAGAGGTAGAAGGACAGATTAAACTCCCTGATGTTACACAAAACCTGTTTATTGATCTCACCTCTAGAATAGCCACTGTTTTAAATGTTAGCAATTGCTGGGTCTGTGGGGGGCCGCATATGTCGGAACAATGGCCGTGGACTGGTCAAAGCTTAGACATAGGGGAATTGCTGCAAACCACTTGGACTCGTGACAACGAGAGAAAAAGCCAGGGGTGGAGACTGACAAACAGCCCTGAGGGCCAGTTCTGTATTGAAGGCAAGGGGACCGTGAAGGTAGGGGTTAGCCCCTGTCAGAATATATTGGATGCAACCACGCGAGTATGGTGGCCTGAGAATATTGCTTGGTACATTGCAAACCGAGATCATCAAAATTGCATTCGGTTACGTTCTGATTCCTCCTCTTACGAGCTCAATGCTGACCCTTCCGATGGCATGAAAAGAGTGTGGAGCGGTGGTTGTCAGGGGAATCAATGCTGGAATAATCCTGTCCAGACTCTGCCACGGGGTCAACAATCCGAATACTGGAATTGCAGTGGTCCTGGTCCTTATGAGGGCGTCCCTGGGGTAAAGGAGTTGTGGGATGACGTTGTGAGGCAGGGAGGGCCTGCTCCAGATGGCCTATTTTGGATATGCGGTAATCAGGCATACTCCAAACTGCCCATGGGATGGGCTGGGGTATGCTTCCTGGGTCTAATACGACCTGCGTTCTTCCTATTACTCCGGGAGGAAGGCGATGATTTGGGAGTTAAACTCTTTGACTCCCTGCGTAGGTCGCCAAGGGATATCCAAGTCGGTGATTGGGGGGATGAGTGGCCACCGGCCCGGATTATTGAATACTATGGGCCGGCTACTTGGGCACAGGACGGATCATGGGGATATCGTACTCCTATCTATATGCTAAATCGAATTATCAGACTCCAAGCAGTCGTAGAGGTCATTACTAACCGGACTGCCCTGGCCCTAGAGCTGTTGGCTCAGCAGCAGGATCAGATGAGGGCTGCTATATATCAAAACCGACTTGCCTTGGATTATCTGTTGGCCTCGGAGGGGGGTGTGTGCGGGAAATTTAACCTGACAAACTGCTGTCTAGAAATTGACGATAATGGTAAAGCGGTTCTGAAAATTTCCGACGAAATCCGGAGATTGGCCCATGTGCCAGTACAATCTTGGCGTCCTCTTAGTGGCATCGGATGGTGGGATGGTCTCCTAGGTGGTAGCTGGTGGCGCACGGCGTTGCTGGTGGTTGGGGGAGGCATGATTCTTCTTCTCGTATTACCCTGCCTAACTCCCTGTATTCAGTTTTTAATTCAGAAAAATATTTCCCGACTCCAGGCAGTGGTGGTTCCACAACATGGGACGCGGGAACTTAAAGTGATGTTACTGCGAAAGACCTAGGATTTCCCGGGCCCTTGAAAAGGGGGGTTTATCTTGGTCAGGCACATCTTAAAGAAAGAAAAGGGTGGAATTGTGAGAAGTGATTTTGGTTTGAACTTTAAGATGTGCCTGAACCACAGAAAAGACAAAGCTTGTGTTTCCTTTAGAAACCACAGAAAAGACAAAGCTTGTGTTTCCTTTAGAACATTTTAACATTTTATATATTTAAAAGTAGAATAGTGTCTAACAATTCAAGCTGCAAAGTAAGAACAAACAGGCCCTTGATTGATGAACACAGACAGGGAAGAATGAGACCTTGGCTGATAAGACTGAGGATAGCGAAACGACTCGAGAAGACATCAGTTACAAATTAATGCAGAAAACATCTGCTGATAAGACCCTAGACAGACAAAGAAGAATAGGTCTTTGACTAATGAGACTACGGGGTGAGAAAAACAACAACTCTAGAGACTCTGAAGACATTTGTTGCGGACTTTGAGATAAGGGTGAAAATTGGAGTATCGTGACAGTTTAGGAATGTGAACCTTATAGCTCATTAGAGCCAGGGAGGGGAGGGTCTGGAGACATTTGTTACAGACTTTAAAATAATGATTTCTTTTAAAATGTGAACCTCGTGGCTCTTTGGAGCTATAGAGGGGAGGAGCTTATACTGTATTTAAACGAGAACTTTGTAAGCCTCTGCGCTCTCTTTCTCTTGAAGGAGTGCCCAACTCTGCAGACTTGTAATAAAACTTTGTTTTCCTGAATTTGTCTTAGAGCGATTATTGAGAGGCGATTTTCGTTTCTAACAACTGTCAAAAATATTCAAGAAAAAAGTAATCTGATAATAGAGCAGCACATAGTCAGGGGCTGGGCCGCAGTGAAAAACTCATTTACAAACGGTCTATAAAAGTAATAATACATAGTAAACAGACCAAAAATACACCCATGGTTCGAGACTGAGGGAGCTAGATATTGACAAAGTGGTTATGAGGGAGCCCAGAGATGAATCAGAGCTGTATTGGCTGCTGTGATCACAATGACTCCATACTGAGAAAGGCTGCACACGCGCCCGGCCGGACCTTGCCCCCTACAAAGATGGCGGTCGCACACCGTGTCCAGTGAATCGTTGCCCCAAATAAAGATGGCGGCGCTCACTCAGGCCTGCAGCCGCGCAGAGGCAATTCTTCATTTACTGCAAACACGGGACTGGGACGTTCAAATTTGTGTTTTCCGACGTGCACAATTTGTTTGTAAAACCTCTCCGCTCATAGTAACATAGATTTTCTCCCGTTTCCCTGTTTATTTCTTTCCTTACCGTATCCTTTCTCTCCATAACTTCCCATTCATTACAGCGACTGTGCGCCGCGCGCGAGGGTGATCACATGGTTGTTTAGCTCCGCCCTTCATTCACTTTGATTGGTTGGAGGACCAACATCCCGCTATGTCATCCAGCTCCGCCCACCGTCCTTTCATTGGACCGGTGCTGACATCAATCACCCGGGGGTCTCTTTATTGGCTAGAACATGTGCAGTGTGTCCTGCTTTAGCTGATATGTTGGGTAATGTAATGGGAGAGTTTGCTGAGGGGAAGAATTCTTCGAGGAGAAAGTGAGGTCTGCAGATGCTGGAGATCAACGTTGAAACTTTATTGCTGGAACAGCACAGCAGGTCAGGCAGCATCCAGGGAACAGGAGATTCTGTAGAGAGAGGCAGAGAGCTTCTTCAAGGAAGGCATCCTTGTAAGAGGATTCGCAGTAGGTTGATCACATGGTTGTTTAGCTCCGCCCTTCATTCACTTTGATTGGTTGGAGGACCAACATCTCCTGTTGAATCTCCTGTTCCCTGGATGCTGCCTGACCTGCTGTGCTGTTCCAGCAATAAAGTTTCAACGAGGGTAAGAATTCCCTTTGTGTGAGCTCTGCAGTAGATTTCCTTTATTCATGGAGGGAATTGCCTTCCTACTCATGACTGTATAGCTGTGATTGATGGATCAATGCCATCTGAATCAGTACATAAACACCCCATTTTCACAACATCTGAGATCTTTAGCACATTGTATCACGCTCTTCTTTGGAAACAAAAAAAAAAACATAAAATGGAGCCTCCAGGAATCGGAGCAGGAGTAGGCAATTCATCTCTTTCAGCTTGTTCCCCCATTCTATCAGATCATGGCTGGGCCAACCCAGACCTCAACACCTCTTTTATGCTTGATCCGCATAGCCCTCAACTGCTCAATATTTCAAAAATCTATCTGCCCTCTTTTAAAATAATTTGAGATAGAATCATAGATTCCCTACTGTGTAGAAACAGGCCCTTCAGCCCAACAAGCCAACAAGCCCAACATGTGGGCGGCACGGTGGCACAGTGGTTAGCACTGCTGCCTCACAGCGCCAGAGACCCGGGTTCAGTTCCCGCCTCAGGCGACTGACTGTGTGGAGTTTGCACATTCTCCCCGTGTCTGCGTGGGTTTCCTCCGGGTGCTCCGGTTTCCTCCCACAGTTCCAAAGATGTGCAGGTCAGGTGAATTGGCCATGCTAAATTGTCCCTAGTGTTAGGTAAGGGGTAAATGTAGGGGTATGGGTGGTTTGCGCTTCGGCGGGTCGGTGTGGACTTGTTGGGCCGAAGGGCCTGTTTCCACACTGTAAAGTAATCTAATCTAATCTAATCTAATGTAATCTAATCTAATCTAAAGCCAGAACAACCCTCCGAAGAGTAACCCAACCTTTCCCCTCCCACATTTAACTTTCACAATTGTTTGGGTGAGAAAATTCTACCCATTCACTGAGAGAAAAAATTCTTTACTTTTTCTAAAATGAATGTTCCCTTATGTAATGTCCCCTGGTTTGAGACTTCACTGGTGCTCGAAGATCTAGTCAATATCTACTCTGTCAAGCTCCTCAGAATCTTGTTTCCATAAGATCACCCCTGCTTATCTATTCTTGATAGGTCAACCCTTTCGTCCTCGAAGCACCGAAGTGAATCTTTTTTGAATGGTTTCCGATGTTAGTTTATCCTTTATTAAATATGGGAGCTAACATTGTATACAACACTGCAAGTGAGGACTCAGCAACAGCCAGTGTGGTTAACCAATCCTCAATCCATGCTAATACATTACGCCGATACCATGAGCTCCTAAATTGTGCAAATAACTTTTATGTAGCACCTTATCATTTGCATTTTTAAAATCCAAATACAGAACATCATTGGATTGCCCTTTATCAGCCCTTCTTGTTATCTCCTCAATGAACTGTTGCAAATTTGTCAAATATAGTTTCTCTTTCACAAAACCCAGTCTATCATGTTTAATGATAAGCTTTCCTAAATGTCCTGCAATTTCTTACTTTAAGAATCTACAGAGTCGAATATTTCAGTAGATTTGCTAAGTATAATTCCGCTCTCTTAAATCCATCCGGACTCTGTACAATCTTGTCACTGTTCAGTAAGAAACTTGACTGTACTCCAATGTAATTAGCAAATGTATCTGTATTTATTTTTAAAAATAGATTACTTATCAATGCTGGACCCATGCAATATCAATAAATTAGTGACTCTGAATTTGGGTTATAATGTTTTTTTCTGTTAATTCCTTTTTGTACTGTGTTATGCAGACATCACCAAGTGAACACTCTTAATTGTGAGTAACTTTGAAAATAATATAATTGAAAAATGACATCCCAAAATGCTGCCTCATTATTGTGCAAGGAGGATTTTGCATTCAATAGTTTGCAGATAAAATTGAACAGCTTTTTGCTGCAATTTGGCCAGACTGCAGGTTACACCAAAGTGGCAACTCTGCTCTCAAATTCTTACTTGACACTGCCCAAGGCGATACTGATGGGACTTCACTTTGCCATTCTTGTTCACTAGCTTTATTTCCAGGTTTAATTCTATAATCATTCTAGAGCTTGTAATTTTAGACAACTTCTCTTTTAGGTACATATGTAAATATCATCCTGAAATGTTGCACTGAATGGTACCAAATTTGAAATTAGTCTCTAATCTGATAGTAACGTGCTTTGACCCTTCTACGTATGTATTGGCATAAGTTTATGCCAGTTATTTTTCTGAAGCCTGTGATTCCTGATGAAGGGCTTATGCTTGAACCATCAACTCTCCTGCTTCTCGGATGCTGCCTGACTTGCTGTGCTTTTCCAGCATGACACTTTTCGATTCTGATGTCCAGCTTCTTTGGTCGTCACTTTCTCCTTTGAGTAGATTAAACCAAGAATAATTTTTGTTGATCGAAGTGCAATAGGAACCAATTCATGAAATTCAGATATCTCACATTTACCTTAACAATGTGAAGGCGAAGACATTACTAAATTATTGTCAGTAATTGAAACCGTGCTGACAAACTTGTGCAGTATCAGTGCCTCAGCTTTAGAGTGTTCCCAGATATCGCGCAGCTGCAGTATTTTGTTTTGCACTCAGCTATATGTATCAGACTGAACTGAACCTTTAGCAAGATGTGGGATGTTTCCCACACATTTTGTTTAAAAAAGCAAAGATTATGCTCTAAGATTTAAATGTTCAATCAGGTTTAATAAAAATCCTTCTCAAAATTGAGAGTTTGATTTCAGCTCCTTTAAAGAGGCATGTTCTCAGCCTTCAATTTTGTGACATGTGATCATTCTTTGGTAAAGGTGGCTGTGTGCAACACTGCAGGATGTTGTGCTGAAGTGCCTCATTGGGTGGATGAGCTTTATTACTGGTGTAATTCGGCTAATTTTGAGATGGAATGTTACTCTGAGTTAAATCTTGTTTTTAAACTGAGGCGTGCTTGTGTAACTCAAGTGTGGAAACTATGCTCATGTTTGCAATGAACCTTTCACTTTTGGAGATTAGTATTTTCCGATCTGTTTTGTAAATAAAGTTCACTATAGAAAGCACAGTGCTGGAGAACTGCAGGTCCAGCAGCCCCTCTGAGGGGGAAAAAAAACATTGTAAGTTCAAAGTTTCATGACCATTTGTCCATTCAGATGAAGAGTTAGTGAACTTGAAATGTAACATTTTTTTCACTTCACTGATGCCCTCAGTACTGCTGAGTTTCTCCAGCACTTTGTTTCTGTGGTTCAGATCTCCAGCACCTGCAGTTTATTTTTTTATACAGTTCCTATGATTTGACTTGGGGAGCAAGAAGCAGCAACTGTGATAAACGAGGATAAAACTCCCCAACCACGGAAAACACAGTTCTTTATACTTTGCAAAACACAATTGTAAATAAGAAATGCAATTAAGGTAAGTGCAAGGTGGCATACCACCGGCCTTGTCTCAAACTTGCTACTCACCTTTGAGGACTAATCTGTCAGAATGGTGTTTGCTCACTTCCTTTGAGATCACAGTCCACAAATGTCCCAGTTCCTGGGCCAGGCCCGGTTACCACATTGCAGTGGGGTGGGGAGCTTTGTGTCAGCCTGAAGTTTTTGTTAAGAGCAACATTGCAGGTTGAAGTTGACGGTTTTGACTAGTATTGAGTCATCAAACTTGGAGGAAATCCTTCCGAATGTATTGATTAACTGGACTGAGCCTGTTTACATGCAGCCCTGTTAGTAGTGCTGTAATATTCTAAGTTAAGAATCACACAACACCAGGTCATCGTCCATCAGGTTTAATTGGAAGCACATTAGCTATCGGAGCGACGCTCCTTCATCAGGTGATTGTGGAGGGCACAATTCTAAGACACAGAATTCATAGCAAAAATTTACATTGTGATGCAACTGAAATTATGCATAAAAAAAAATCACAAAACCCCTGTTTTTAAAAGTTGCATTCCTGACAGTGGCCCACCCAATCATTCACTGTATTAATCACTGCACAGTCTCAACAAAGGAAGGAAACGAGATGGACCACATTACATCTCCCAATGCACTGGAAAGTACAACCACAAAGTCAGTCCTCTTGACACTGCAACTTCTGCCTCACTGTGGGCCAAAAACAGCAGCAGAACTGTACTCCAGCCCAATCTGAAAACTCATGGCCTGGTATATCCCCCACTCAACCAATAACATCAAGCCAGGGGATCAGCCCTGGTTCAATGGAGAACACAGGACGACATGCCAGCAGCAGTATCAGTACATAAAATTGAGGTGCCAACCTGGTGCAGCTACCAAACCTGCACGCCAAACAGTGCAAGCAACACCAAATAGAACTATGTGATCCCACAACCACTGGCTCAGATCTGAGCTCTGCATTTCTGCCACACCTCGTCATGCTTGGTGATGGACAATTAAACAACTCACTGCAGGAAGCATCACAGATATCCCCATCCCTACAGACAGAAGGGTCTCAATCATCCATGTAACAGATACGACAACAGCATTTGCAGCAATCTTCAGCCAGCAGTGCCAAGTGAATGAGCTTCCCCATTGGTCCCTGACACAGATGTGAATTGGATTAGTTGAAAACTCATTTCAAATCAGATCAAGAAATGGACAAATAGTGTAAAGGCTCTGGGCACTGCCAACATTGTCGCAATAAGACTGATGGCTGTGCTCCAGAACTTGCTGCCCACCAAGACAAGTACTGCTCTAGCACTGGCATAATATTCTCCATCTTTAGCCTTTTGTCAAAAGTTCTCAATAATGTTTTTGTGAAATTAAAAACATATTGATTTTTACCGGTATCTTCTACTCTTCATTATCGCTGAGTGAATAATCTGTTCTGTCTCTTACCAAACCACGTTGTGGGAGCGCCTTTACCATACAAACTGCAGCAGTACAAGAAGTCAAATATTACCCTCTCCACAGGCACCAGGGCTTTGGCATTGATCACTGGTACCTGTGGAAGGAGAAATACACACGGTTTTTCAGAGAGTGCAGTATGAATTATAGAGAACGAAAATGGTGCAGAATTTGGCTGTTAGAAATAGAAGGAAAATTTACTCGCTTATTGGAAAAAAGAATTCTTGACTATCAAAGATATTGTGGGAAAAAAAACCTGATAATGAGAAGCATATGGTCACGAGTTGGGCAGCAGTAGACAATTCATTTACAAAAGGGTCTGTGAACATAATAGTAAAATACTAAACAGAGCGAAAATACACACGAGACACTGAGGAAGCAAGATAATGAACAAGTGGACATCAAGGAGACCAGAGGAGAATCAGAACAGTGTTCACTTTTATGATATCACAGTCAGAGATGACTCACACTGAAACAGACTCTTTGGTCCAACCGTCTCTGCCAACCAGATATTCTAACCTAATCTATTCCCATTTGCCAGCATTTGGCCAACATCCCTCTGAACCCTTCCTATTCAAATGCGTTTTAAGTGTTCCAATTTTAGTTGCCCTTTAGGCTCCTTTTGAATTTTCCTCTCTTAACCTAAACCTGTATCCTCTAGTTCTGGGCTCCACGAACCAAAGGTAAACACCTCGTCTATTTATGCTATCCATGCCCCTCATGATTTTATAAAGCTCTATATCATCACACCTCAGCCTATGACACTCCAGGGAAAATGGACCCAGCCTATTTTGCCTCTCCCTGCGACTCAAATCCTCCAACTCGCAACATCCTTGAAAATCTATTCTCAAACCTTCCATGTTTCAGTTCCTCCTTCTGATAGGAGGGAGACTAGAATTGTAAACAATATTTCAAAAGTGGCCTAACCAATGTCCTGTTCAGCTCCGTTACTCAATGCTGTGACCAATAAAGGAAAGCATACGAAACAACTTCTTCACTATTCTATCTACTTTCAAGGATCTATGAACCTGCACCCCAAGGTCTATTTGTTCAGCAAGAATCTCCAAGACCTTGCAATTCATTATGTGTCTTGCTCTGATTTGCTTTTCTAAGATGCAACACCTCACATTTATCTAAATTAAACCCTATCTGCCACTCCTCAGCCCATTGACCAATCTGATCAATATCCCATTGTACTCCGAGATATCCTTCTTCACTGTCCACAATACCTCCAATTTTGGTGTCATCTGCAAACGTACTATCTGTACCGCCTCTCTTCACATCAAAATTTTTTAAATGAATGACGAGACATATCCAGAATAAAAAGCATCCATTTCCCTGGGTTTGAATGTGCTCTGTGTAAATCCTGCCCCATGACTCTCTATCAGGGAGAGCTGCACATACATCCCTCTGAACTTTGCCCCCTACAAAGCTGGCGGCCGCGCGCGTGTCCAGTGAGTCGTTGCCCCGAATAAAGATGGCGGCGCTCACTCGGGCGGGATCGCTTGATGAGGCATTTTCCCCTTTGCTGCAAAAATGGGACTGTCAGTTTCAAATTTGTGTTTTCCGATGTGCACCAAATGTATGTAAAACCTCTCAGCCCATACCAACACCATTACCCTCCCGCTTCCTGCTGTTTATTTCTGTCCTTACCGACAGCCCTCCAGCCACATGCCCTGAACATGCGCGCCGACGGCGAGGATAATCACGTGGTATAGTCTAGTCCCACCCCCTCATTTACTCTGATTGGTTGGAGGACCAGGTCTTCCAGCTCTGCCCCTGTCTTTCCATTGGTCCGCTGCTGACATCAATCACACGGGGCCCATTGTTGGTTTGAGCATGCGCACTGCTTTGTGGCTTCTGCTGCTGTTCATAACTTACGAGAGGGACAATGTTAAAAATCACACAGCCACCTGATGAAAAAGCAGCAAAACTAGTGCTTCCAAATAAACCTGTTGGACTCTAAAGTGGTGTTCACTAAATTATAATTTTGTCCATCCTAATCCAAAACCAGCACCTGCAAGTCACGAGTGAGGGAGGAATGCATAATATAAGAACAAAAGAACTAGGAACAGGAGAAGGCCGTCCTGCCCTTCGAGCCTTCTCTGCTATTCAACAAGATCATTTCGTGGACGCAGAACCATTTACCCGCGTTCTCACCACATCCCTTAATTGATTATTTCTTTTTTTTAATAAAAATCTACCTTAGCTTTAAAAACGTTTATTGAACTAGCATCAACTACTTTCCTGTGCAATTAATTCCATAGTGGTTAAGAATTTCTTTCTCAATTCAGTGCTAAATTTGCTGCCTCTAATCTTGAGATGATGCCATGTTGTCCTCGCTTCACCTGCCAGTGGAAACATTCTCACTACTTTTGTTTTATCCATTCCATACATTATTTTATATGTTTCCATTCTTCTGAATTACAATGAATATAATCCTGTGGGATATAGGTGAAACAGTGTTTTACTGTCCTCCTGCGAACATTGAACAGCGAAATTGAGTACTAACTTCAGTGTATAATTGTGGGATATAGGTAAATAATTACTAACTTTAGTATATAATTGTGGATAATTGAGTAACTTTAGTGCATAATTATTCTTGCAAATAATTTCTTCCATCATGATAGTTTAAATAATTTACAATTTCAGCAAAAGAGCTGAGATAGCTGAAGCGCATAAACTAGGCAAGAAAAGACATATTGTTAAAATGTATTTTAAGGAATGGAATGTACCTATGAACAATAGAAGATGTTACAAGCAAACAGATAAAGTGAAAAGATCATCAAGATCGAGGTTTAGCAAAATCTCCCTTATGTCAGCACTTACAGAGGGGAGGGTCACCAGCTTGGATAAGGGGAAAGTAATAATGGCAGAGCGCACCTGGGTAGTGGCAGAACGCAATAAGGGAGATTGATAGGTATGAAGACCTATGAGGTAAATGGGGAATACCGAAAATCAAAACTGTATACATTGTAAAGCAATCCCTGAATGTGTGTGCCCACTGGTCACCCCTTCTTGCAAGAAGGTTCCAATAAAATTCGCTGGTTCAGATTTTGACTAGGACTGAAATTTATTATACTGTGAGTTTTATTTCTCACAATCCCAATCTACTCAGTCTCTGTTAAGCCAACCCTCTCAACTCCAGAATCAACCTAGTTTACCTCCTCTGCACACCCTCTAGAGCCAGTACGTCCTCCCTCACGTAAGGAGATAAAAACTGCATGCAGTACTCCAGGTGTGACCTCACCCAACACAGCTGGAACATAATCTTTACATTTAAACACAATCCCTACAGCAATGCAGGACAAAATTCCATTTGCCTTCTGAATGGATCGTTGTACGTGGTGACCAACCCTCATGCAGAAGGAAACCCTGACGCCTCTGCATAGCAAATGGTGCAACTATTTAAAAGTCAAGTAATAATCTCCTTTGTAATGTTACTCCAAACAAACAGTATGACTTTACATTTATGGACATTGTATTCCATTTGCCAGACCATTGCCCACTCACTCAATGTATCTATGTTCCTCTACAAAGTTTCACAGTCCTCCGCACACTTTGTTCTGTTACTCATCTTAGTCTCATATGCAAAATTTCACACCCTACATGTGGTCCTCAACTCCAAATTATCTGTATCAATTGTAAATATTTGCAGTCCCAACACTGATCCCAGAAGCACACAACTAGTCACTGATTGCCAGCAGAATAATACTCATTTATCCCCACACTTTGCTTTCTTTTATTCAACCAATCTTCTATCCATGCTAATACTCTACCCCTAACACCATGCACCCTTATATCATGCAACAGCCTCTTGCACAGCACCTTGTTGAAGATCTTTTGGAAATCCAGGTACTCCACATCCATTGGGTCCCCGTTGTCCACCTTGCTCGTAATGTCTTCACAGAATTCTGAAATATTTGTCAAACATGACCTGCCCTTCATGAAACCATGCTGTGTCCGTCCAATGGGACAATTTCTATCGAGATTCCCTGCTATTTCTTCCTTGATAATAAACCCAAGCATCTTTCCCACTACAGAGAATAAGCTAACTGGTGTATAATTTCCCATCTTCTGTTCACTTCCTTTTTAAAATAGTGTCGTCACCTTTGCTGCTTTCCAATCTGCTGGGACTGCCACAGAGTCCAGTGAATTTTGGAAAATTATTGCCAGTGCATTTGCTATTTCTCCTGGCATCTCCTTTCGTACCCTGGGATGCATTCCATCAGGGTCAGGAGACTTTTCTATCATTAGAACAATTACCTCCAACAGTCAACACTAGCTGTTCCATAATAATGATAATTTCCAAATCAACACCTACCGTTGTCTCTTTGTTAATTACTGGCAAGATATTAGTGTCCTCCATTGTGATATTCCATAACTAAAGCTTCTTCTCATTTTCTAAGGGACCAACATTTACTTTAGCCATTCTTTTCTCAAAATTATTTATTTATTTATTATTTATATGAAATTTTGCTCTCTGTCTTTATAGTCGGTGCTAGTTTATTTTTCTCCTGTTCTATCTTACTATTTTTTATAGCTCTGCTGTGGCTTTCTGTTGACCTTTAAAGTTTTCCCAGTTCAAGTTTCTGTCTGTTTTTGGCCACTTTGTATGCCTTCTCTTTCAATTTGATCGCTTTCCTTAGATACTCATTGCAGAGTATGCCTTTTCTCACAGTCCTTCCTTTTCACTGGAATATACCTTTACTGAGCACTTTGTAACATGTCTTTGAAAATCTGCTGCTGGTCATCAATAGTCCCACCATAAAATCATTGTTTTCAGTCTACTTTATCCAGGTTCTCCCTCATTCTATTGCAGTTCCAGTGTTCAAGCACAGGACCCAGGCCTATTAGATTTTACCTTCACACTTGCCATATCTATTCTAAATTCAACCATACAGAGATCACGTCTTCCAAGAGGTTCCCTAACTCTGAAGTCATTAATCATTCCTGTCTCATTGCACAGGGGCCAGATCTTGGATAGCCTGCTCCCTTGTCAGTTCCATTTCATACTGTTCAACGAAACTATCACGGATACAGTTAACAAACTCAAGGCTACCCTGACTGAGCTGGTTCAACCAATCTACATGTTGATTAAAATCACCCATGATAATAGTCGTACCATTTTTACAGGCATTAGTTATTTCTTTGTTTATTGCCCATCACAATGTGATGTTATTATTTGGTGACCTACACACTGCACCTATCAGTGACTTTCTTGTTATAATTTTGAATGCATCATTCCTGTTTCTCCTAATGTACGGCAATAACAAAAACTACTTGCTTTGCATGGAATCTTTCAGAATGGCAAATTTCCTAAGGTGCTTCATGGATGATCAAAACATTGATTAAAGAGAATGATTTTAAAATACATCTTAAAAGGAGGATAGAGAAGGTTAGGGAGGCTATTCCACAGACTTCTGGCCTTGACAGCTCCAATTGTGGAGTGATGCAGGTGGGGTGGATTGGAAAGGGAATGTGCAAAAGGAAAATGGTGGAGCGCAGGCAGTGCAGATGGTCTTAAGGACAGAGGAGGTGCCAGACTGAGTCTGCCTGTCAGAGAGTATGGCTGCCTCATGGAGTTTGAAGCTCTGCAATGGGTCCATGCATGTCACATTAGTCGAGGAGAGTATAACGGTGGCTGAGAGAACTTTTGATGAGGACAGTCTCGTGAGGTAGTGTGGGCCGAGGTTAAAAACAGGAGAGGAGAGGTCACACTGCTTGGAGTTTTTTATAGGCTTCTGCAGAGTTCCAGAGAGGTGGAAGAGAGGATTAGCAAAATTATTCTGGGTAGGAGTGAAAGTAACAGGGTGGTAATTATGGGGGCTATAACTTTCCCAACATTGACTAGAAATGCTATAACTTTAGTATGTCTGATGGATCAGTTTTTGTCCAATGTGTACAGGAGGGTTTCTTGACACAGTATGTCGAAGGGCCGACAAGAGATGAGGCCACATTGGATCTGGTGCTTGGTAATGAACCAGACTAGGAGTTTGATTAAGTTGTAGGTAAGCATTTTGGAGAGAGTGATCATAATTCAATTACATTTAGTTTAGCATTGGAAAGGGATAGGTACATGCCACAGGTCAAGATTTATCAATGGGGCTGGGGCAATTATAATGCGATTCAGCAAGAATTAGGATGCATAGAATGGGGTAGCAAAATGCAGGGGATGCAGACTATTGAAATGTGGAGCTAGTTTAAGGAACAGATATTACGTGTCCTTGATAGGTATGTCTCTATAAGGCAGGGAGGAAGTGATCAGGTAAGGAAACTGTGGCTTACTGCAGAAATTGCATCTCTTGTTAAGAAGATGTAGGAGCTTATGTGTTGATGAGGCAAGATGGTACAGATGAGGTGATGGAGAAGTACATATCAGCTAGGAAGGATTTAAAGAGAGAGTTAAGAAGAGCAAAGAGAGGACACGAGCAGTCTTCAGCAAATAGAATAAAGGAGAACCCTAACACATTCTATAGGTATGTGAGGAATAAAGGGATAGGGTAGGAATAGGACCAATCAAAGACAGAAGTGGGAAGTTGAGTGTGGACACTGTGGAGATCGGAGAGGTGCTAAACGAACATTTCTCATTGGTTTTCACTCAGGAAAAAGGAGAATATTGTAGAGGAGAAGAACGAGGTAAGAGATGTTAGACTAGAAAGGATCGAGGTTAGTTATGAACAGATGTTATCAATTCTAGAAGGAGTGAAAGTAGACAAGTCCCCTGGGCTGGATGGGATTTATCCGAGGATTCTCTGGGAAGCTAAGGAGGAGACAGCTGAGCCTTTGGCTTTGATATTTAAGTCGTCATTGTCTACACGTTTGGTACCAGAGGACTGAAGGATTGCAAATGTTGTGCCCTTGTTCAAGAAGGGTAGTAGAAATGACCCAGGTAATTATAGACCAATGAGCATTACTTCTGTTGTCGGAAAGATATTGGAAATGATTATAACGGATAAGATTTATAATCATCTAGCAAACAACAATTTGATTTCAGATAGTCAACATGGTTTCATCAAGGGCAGGTCGTGTCTCACAATCCTCTGAGTTTTTTGAGAAGGTGAACAAGCATGTAGATGATGGTCAGGCAGTTGACGTGGTATACATGGACTTCAGTAAAGTCTTTGATAAGGTTCCACATGGTAGGCTGTTGGAGAAAATGCAGAGACATGGAATTGAGGGTAATTTAGCAGTTTGGATTAGAAACTGGCTTTCTGAAAGAAGGCAGCGAATGGTGGTTAATGGAAAATATTCAGCCTGGAGTCCGGTTACTAGTGGTGTGCCACAAGGATCTGTTTTGGGACCACTGCTGTTTGTTATTTTTATAAATGACTTAGATGCAGGCATAACAAAGGTGGATGGATTAGTAATTTTGCAGATGACACTAAAATCGGTGGAATAGTGGTCAGTGTGGAAGAATGTTACAGGTTGCAGGGTGACATGGATAAACTGCAAAATTGGGCGGAGAGGTGGCAAATGGAGTTCGATGCAGCTAAATGTGAGGTGATGCACTTTGGGAAGAATAATAGGAAGGCAGGGTACTGGGTCAATGGAAATATTCTTGGTTGTGTGGATGTGCAGAGGTATGTTGGAGTCCATGTACATAGATGCCTGAAAGTTGCCACCTAGTTGGATAGTGCTGTTAAGAAAGCATACGGTGTGTGAGGTTTCATTCATAGAGGGATTGAATTCCTGAGCCACAATATCATGCTGCACCTATATAAATGCTGGTGCGGCAATACTTGGAATATTGTGTGCAGTTCTGGTGCCCATGTTTCGGGAAGAATGTGGAAGCATTGGAAAAGGTGCAGAGGAGATTTACGAGGTTGTTCCCTTGTCTGGAGCGAAGGTCTTATGAGGAAAAGTTGAGACTTGAACCTGTTCTCATTGGCAAGAAGGCCAAGAGGGGATTTGATAGAGACATACAAGATGATCAGAGGCTGAGATATGGTAGACAGTGCAGGTCTTTTTCAAGGATGATGACATCATTGTGTATTAGGGCACAGAACTACAAATTGAGGAGTGATAGATTTAAGACCAATATCAGAGGCAGGTTATTTATTCAGAGTGGTTAGGGCGTGGAATGCACTACCTGCTAATGTAGTTAACTCAGCCACATTATGGAGATTTAAACAATCCTTTAGATAAGCACATGTGTGATTTTGGGATAGTGTAGGGGGTTGGCCTGAGAATAGTTCACAGGTTGGCGCAACATCAAGGACCAAAGGGCCTGTTCTGCGCTGTATTGTTCTATGACTATAGTGATACAAGAGATTTCTGATGTCTTAAACAGAGTGACAAATCTTGTATTGTGGGCTTACGAAATGTCACTGGTGTCTACCAAACATGTACGAGGTAGAATCAGGGCAATAATAAGATGCTTCAACAGGAGGGGAACAGGTAACTCCATAAAAAACCCTACTCCTTCTCAATTCTTATCACCTCCAAAACCGAATGCCTTTCAGAAAAGCACCTCTATCTCCCACCACAACACTTTGCCACACAATTGTGGTATTTGGCTGTGCACTAGAAAGAGTGCAACAGTCTGAACTGGGACCCACTGGGGCCCTGAAACACTTGGTCAAGACTAAAATCATCTGGGCATTGAGAGTCCCACCATATTGCATGGGTTTTGTTATTGTTTTAGTGCTGTTCCGGACTTCCCTTGTTTTTCCTAATGAACCTGTTCAAAGATGTTATTACAAACCTGCACAAGTTGTGAATTAATCTCTGGCCTCTCGGTCCAAGATTCAGGATATTTTCACCGCATCAGAAGGCAACGACTCTAAGTTCCCTTGTCCCTTAAAGTTTCTTTTGCTTGGCGAGTTGAATCAACTCTGCAATTGGGAGGAAGGGGCGGAACTAGAGGACCGAGCAGCGGCCGGTCTTCCAACCAGAGTGAGTGAGGAGCGGGGCCAAAGCATTCTCGGCGAGTGAACGCTTCAGGATTGGTCAGAAAGCAAAGTGTTTTGCACGATTGATCGTTCTCACTCCACGGTACAGCGTTAAACCTCTCTCATAAATCTATGTGACATTTTAAGAAATAGTTGAGATGTAAATCTGATAGCATATATATTTCCAATCGATTTACACAACTCGAGTAAAAAACTTATTTTCAAATTCCTAGAACGATTGGTAATTTATATACCTGGCTGGTATGGTTGAATTGGAACAAACAATTTATTGGCAAACTAGACATGTCTATGACTGTAAGTCGACAGAGCAATTGTTAATGACTAATATTTCACCCATGATTCTGTGCAGATAGGAATATTATATATCAACTCACCGATAACCTCAGACGCACGCGCAGTTTGGTTTCTATGCAGAGCATGCGCAGTGTCACATTCGTCATGACAGAGCGAGACATGGAGCTGCTTTCTCCGACAGCGGCTGCGATCGGCTTCAGAGAGCGGCGCTCAGAGCCGGTGTGTGGGAGCCTCGCTGGGAGAAAGGAGCGGAGAGATTTCACAAATCCCGAAAACAGGTAAAAAGAGCGAAAATAATACTCCAGGCCCGGGTAAGGAGGCGGCGGTCTCTGTTGGGGAAGCGGCCCAGGGTCACGGCCGCCATTTGTTTGAGGGAAGAGGGAGCGCGGGCCTGAGGGCCGCCATCTTGAGAAGGTCAAGGTGCAGGAGGGCGGGGCTCTCGGGGTCTGTAGAACAATCAGAGGAAAGGGAAGACCCATTGTTACTGATTAATCCCACGGACACAGCGTCACTGGGCGGTCCCGCGGGAATATCCTCTCTCAGTCCTGCTGGGATGGTTCACCCAGTCAGAACCAGCAGCTCTCCTCCTCTCTCAGCTCCCCTTCTGTCCTTCCTGCAGCATCTGTCCCCTGGAACATTGAGCTGCCTGTCCTGTCCCACCCTCAGCTGTGTTTCTGTAATACCTGTGATACCCCAGTCCCATCTTAGATTACTTCACTAAAGACAGGAATGCACCCGATGGATTTTTCTTAACATCAGCAATTGTTTAATACTCATTTACAGGTTTTTAATTACATCGTTTTTGAAGCATTTACTTCACATTCAGTCATTTGCAATGGTGGGATTTGAACCTGTGTCCAGAGAGCACTTGCTGAGTTTCTGGATAAATTGTCACACAATAATGCCACTATGCCATCACTTCGCCTGCTCACAGTTTGTGTATCTCAGTGCAACATGAATCAAAACCCTTTCTTCCTGCACAATTGTTTGACCCGGCACTCTGTTGATGTGACTCAGTACCTCTCCATGTGGTATCCCTCACTGTGTGGGTCTAATTGCTGCCTCTGTCAGCGTCTCTCACTTTTGAAGCTACTCCAGATCATGAGCCAACAGAATTCTCCACTCCAGAGAGATGAGGCAGCACAGGTCAGGAATGGAGACTGGGATTTTCCAGATCTCTGTGGGCTCAGTGCCATTCTATATATGTAACCCTCAAAGCATTAGTCTAATTTCCCATTCTGCCTATTTCTGTGTCTTCTTCATGTATTCATGGAGTTCCTGACTCAATAGACTTGCCAACTGCTGGTTGGAACGATGGTTGGTCAGCCAGAAAGACAAAGTCAGGGAGGTCGGGAGTCTTCAATAAATCCTGGTCCCAGGTAAGAAAATTCCAGTGCACAGAGCAGAAAGTAATAAGGGGGATCCAACCATCAGCTAACAAGACATGACATAGAGAATGTACTGGAGGGGGAGCACAGTACAGACACACCCCAGGCTCAATCACCAAGCCTGCTGCAAGTTTTGTTGTAATGAGACAGCATCGGCAGTTCCCAGTTATCAGTCCAGGCCTGTGCTTTCTTAGGGAGCGTCAGAACAACTGAGGGGAAAGCAGGCTTCCCACGAGAGGGTGGTAATGCTGCCTGGGATCTTTCTGTTCCCTATTCCCTCTCCAACACTGTATCTATGGCTTGTATTGAGGACCAGTGTCTTCAATCATTCTAACTCCTATAACAGTTCCTATCTCTGTCATCTCCTCCCCTCTCACCAATTATTTCACATATTTGAAACCTCCAGTCCAGATGGCCATCCGTATCGCTGTAACTTGCTTCAGTCTCTACAACATGCCTTGTCTCGATAGTTTCCTCCTCCAATAACTGGAGACATCGGGTCTGTTTCTGTGCGGCATGACTCTTCGGCCGAGGTTTCCTAAATGGAATGAGTCGCGTTTGCCTGTGTTTGGCTCATATCCCTTCAAACCTTCTCCTCTCCATGTACCTGCCCGAGTGTCTTTTCCATGTTGTAATTGTACTTGTTTTTACCATTTCCTCTGGCAGTCCATTCCACCTATGCACCATCTTCTGTGGATAATGTTGCCCCTCAGCTCCCTCTTTAAATCCTTGCTCTCTCGCCTCACGTTTATGCCTCTAGCTTTGGACTCACCTACCCTTGGCAATTCACCTTACTTAGACTCTACATGGTTTCATAAACCTTTATAAGGTCACCCCGTGGCCTCCTCTGCCCAGGAGAAATATTGACGACAGTGTTACCAATATCTCCAACTCATGTACTGAATGCTCTGACCAATGAAGACAAGTGTGCCAATTGCCGCTTTCAACACCCTGTCGCCCTGTGATGCCAGTCCAAGGAACAATGTAACTGCACCCCTTGGTCTCTCTCTTTTCTACAACACTGTCCAGGGCCCAACCATTACCCGTGTTAGTCTTCCCTGGTTTGGCTGAACTAAATCCAACACCTAAATTAAACTCCATCTTTCATTCCTTGGCCCAGTTGATTAACATCCCCTTCGATAACTATATTCCCTGCCCACTCTTCCACTAATCTTGGTATCCACAAACATACTAACAGGGACTCCTATATTTTCACTCAAATTGTTTATGTAAGTGGTGCACAACAGTGGTCCCAGCACCAATCCTTACAGCACACTGCTGGTCAGTGGCCTCCAGTCTGAACAACAACCCTCTCCCACCACCCTCTGTCTCTCACTGTCATCCCATTTTGTATCCAGTTGGCAAGCTCTCCCTGATCCTTTTTATCTACCGTTACTAACCAATGTATCATGCTACACCCTGAACAAGGGTTTGCGGAAGCCAGAAACAACGTCAGTTGCTCTGTCTTTGTCTATCTTTTTGGTCACATCTTGAGCAAACTCCAGTCAAGTTTGTGAGACATGTTTTCCCATGCACAAAGCTATGCTGGCCATCCGTAATCAGGCCTTATCTTTACAAATGTATGTAAGGCCTACCTCTCAGAATGACCTCCAACAACTGACCCACCATGATGTCTCACTCATCAGTCTGTAGTTCCCTGGCTTTCTCTTGCAGCCTTTCTTAATTGATGACACAACATTATAATCATAGTCAGAGTCATACCGCACTGTTCGGTTAACGCTAACCATACTCTAAAACGGATCTCATCCCACCTGCCTGTTCCTGGATCATGTCCCTTCAAACCTTTCCTATTCCTGTACTAATCCAAATGTCTTTTGAACATTGTAATTGTCCCCATGTTCGCCCCTTCCTTGGGAAGTTCATTCCACACACAACCCACCCTCTGTGTAACAATGTGCCTCTCATGTCTTTTTTTTATATGTCTCTCCTCTAAACTTAAAAATGTAGTGCCTTGTCTTGAGACTCCCCTGTCCATGGGAAAAGACAACTCCCATTAACTCTATCTATCCTCCTCATGATTTTATAAACTTCTATAAGGTCATCTGTCAACATTCAGATTTCAGTGAAAAATACCAACCTATTCAGCCTTTCTTTATACTGAAGCCTTTCATACCCAGCCACATCCCAGCAAATCTCCTCCCAACCCTTTCCAGCTTAATAATATCCTTCCTATAACTGGGCGACCAGAACTGGACACAGTATTCCAGAAGAGGACTCACCAATGGCCTGTACAATCTCAATATGACTTCCCAACTCCTATATCCAAAGGACTGAGCAATGAAAGCAAGTGAGGAAAGCACCTTTTTTTTAAACTATCCTGTCTCTCCATGTTGCAAACTTCAAAGAATTCTGTAGCTGAACCCTGAGGTCCCTCTGTTCTACAACACTACTGAAGGTATTGCCATTAATTGTATAAGTCCTGACCGTGTTTGTTGTACCAAATGCATTACCTCGCATTTATTCAGATTGAACCCCACCTACAGTTTCTCAGCCATTCACACATTTCATCAGGATCCCTTTGTAATCTCAGAAAACCTTCTTCACTGTCCACAATGCCACCCTCCAGTCTAACAGCCGATCACACATAGCCCTCTATGGTACAAATATCTCTGCTGGGGGCCCTACAATTTCTTCACCAGCTTCCCACAATGTCTTGAGATACATTTGATCAGGTCCTGGGGATTTATCTACTTTTGTGTTTTAAAACCTCCAGCACCTCCTTTTCTATAATGTGTACTCATTTCAAGACATTGAGTCATAGAGATGTACAGCACGGAAACAGGCCCTTCGGACCAACTCCTGCATGGCGTTTCTAGTCGCATTTGCCACAATTTTGCCAATATCCCTCTAAACCTTTGCTATTCATACACCCATCCCCATGCCTTTTAAATGTATTTCTATCAGCCTCCACTATTTGCTCTGGCAGCTTATTCCATCCACTCTGCGGGAGCCAGTTGTCCTTTACATCCCTTTGAAAGGTTTCCCTCGCCTGGGGAAATGACCTTGTCTATTGACCCTGTCGATGACCATCATGATTTTAAACACCTTTTATCGGTTAACTCCTCAGCCTCCCATGTTCAACTGAAAACAGCCCCAGCCTATTCAGGCTTTTCCCTGAAGCGCAAACCCTCCAACCCTGGCAACATCTTTGGTCATTTCTTCTGAACCCTTTCATGTTCCGCACATCCTTCCGATGGCATTGAGACCAGAATTGCACACAGTATTCCAATAGTAGTCAGGCCAAACACTGTTTAGTTCCCTGATCGCCCCAGTCTTTATCCTCAGTAAGTTCCAAAGTGAAATATTTGTTTTGGATCTTGTAGTTTCACACATCGTTGGCTTCATTGATCATTAAGGATACTGGTTTTGTCCCGAGCTCTTCTTTTGCTCTTAATGCACTTGTAGAGTCTCTTTGGATTCTCCTTAACTTTCTCTTCCAAAGCTATCTCGTGTCCCCTTTTTACATTCCTGATTTACATCCTAAGTGTATTTCTACAGCCCCGATGCTCCTGAAGGGATTCCCTTGAGTCAGCCAGTTATATCTGACATGTGACCCCTTTTTTCTTGACCACAGCCTCGAACCTCAGCCAGTGTTTCCTAATTCAGTCAGCATTGAGCTGCACACTAACAGGAACACGCTGGCGCTGAACGCTCCTTTTATCTCGGTTTTAAAATATTCCTACTTGCCAGACTTCCCTTTATCTGCAAATAGCCTCCCCAGACCTACTTTAAAAATTCATGTCGAATACTATCTTGCTCCATTGAATAACGTTAACTTGTGGACCAGGCCTGTCCTTTTCCATCGTTATTTTCAAACTAATACAATTGTGGTAACTTTCCCAAGTGCTCCCCCACTAACATCTCAGTCCCGTTCCCGACCTTGTTTCCCAAGGGGAGGTCAGGTTTAGCCCCATTCTCCAGTTGGGCCACTTACATAATGACTGGGAGTTTTCGGAACACACTTAACAAATTCCTTCCATCCAAATGCTTAGCTTCGTAACAAGCCCAGTCCAAGTTTGGAACGGTTAAGATCCCCTATCATTACAACCCTATTATTCTAAGAGATATCTGAAACCTCTTGACATATTTGCTCCTTTATCTCCCATTGCCTATTGCTGTAGTACAACTGTAGAAAGCTAATGGCCAATTTTTATTTCTCGGTTCCACTAATATCGCTTAACGGGGCGATCCTGCATGAATACTCCCTCTAGGTACTGCTGGGATGTTTCCCCCAATCAAAACCACCAGCTCTCCTCCTGTTTAGCCTCCTGTTTTATCCTTCCTGTAGCATCTGTCTCCGGAACATTGAGCTGCTGGTCCTGTTGCTCCCTCAGCTGTGTTTCTGTAATACCTATGGCATCCCAATCCCATGTTCCCATCCAAGCTCTGGGTTCATCTGCCTTATCTGTCTGGCTCTTTGCATTGAAATAACGACAGTTTAATCCACCAGTTTTCCCTAATTGTCTGCTATGTTCTTGCCTGCCTTGCCTACTTATATTGCTCACTTGAACATTTGTACCAGCCTCAACTTTCTTTCTGACCGTACGACTCTTTGGGGTCACACAGCCCTGCCCGACGAGTTTAAATCCTCTCAAGCAGCTCCAGCAACGCTCCCCACCAGGATGTGGGTCGCTCTCCTGCTCCCAGTTCAGGTGTATTCCCCACCCTGTCTATCTGTGCTGACACCTCCAGACATCCAGGGACTTGCCCACCAAGGTCCCTGTGTTCCTCAGTACTCCAGGAGGACCTACCATTCATGATGTATATCATTCGTTTATTAGATTTGCCACAGTGCATTACCTCACAGTGATCAGAAGTAAACTCTGTCTGCCATTACTCTGCTCAGTTTATCATCTGATCGATATCAGACTGCAGCCTGAGTCCATCCCCCTCACTATGGACAACACCCTCACCTTTCATGTTATCTGCAAACCTACTAATGATTCCTTCTGCTTTGATATCCAAGTTATTAATGTACGTAACAGCCAGCAATGATTCCAGCACAGATCCCTGTGGTACACCCGCTGGACAATGGCTTTCTATCACAAAACCAACCCTCCACCAATTGAGGACCCAATTTGCCAACGTACCTTGGATCCCATGGAATCTTCCCTTTTGGACCAGCCTTCCATGTGGGACCTTGTCAAAGACGTTAATGAACTACATATAAACCACATCATCTGCACGGCCCTCATCAATATCAGAGGACAGTCGTCTACCAACTCCATACAGACAATCCCTCGTGAAATTGCGGGGGTATCCGTTTTTGCCGAATACATTGAATAGGTGTTCTTCTTTCTCTTTTTGCAGTAGTTCTGGTGTACTGCAGTGTGTTGTGGCCCTTTTGAACAGTGTCTTGATGCAACTTCCTTTGTGTGTGTTGGGGTGGTTGCTTTCGTAGTTCAGGACTCTGTCTGTGTGTGTGGCTTTCCTGTATACCTTTGTGGTGAATTCTCCGTTCGGTGTTCTCTGTTCCATCACGTCTCAGAATGGGAGTTGGTTGTCCTTTTCTTCCTCTCTAGTGAATCGGATTCCTGTGAGTGTGGCGTTGATGATCCGGTGTGTGTTCTCTATTTCTGTGTTTTTAATGATTACAAAGGTATCATCTACATATCTGACCCAGAGTTTGGGTTGAATTTGCGGTAAGACTGTTTGTTCTAATCTTTGTATTACCACTTCTGCTATGAGTCCAGAGATGGGTGAGCCCATGGGTGTGCCGGTGATTTGTTCATATATTTGGTTGTTGAATGTGAAGTGTGTTGTGAGGCACAAGTCCAGTAGTTTGAGTATACCGTCTTTGTTGATAGGTTCCCCGTCCTGTTGTCTGTTCTATATGTCCAGCAGGTTGGCTATTGTTTCTCTGGCTAGGGTTTTGTCGATAGAGGTGAACAGTGCCATTACATCGAATGAGACCATAGTTTCTTCCTTGTCTATGTGTATATTTCTGATGATGTCCAAGAATTCCTGTGTTGACTGTATAGAGTGTCTGGATCCGCTGATCAGGTGTTTCAGTTTCTGCTGTAGTTCTTTAGCCAGTTTGTGTGATGGTGTCCCTGGTAGTGATACTATGGGTCTGAGTGGGATGTCTGGTTTGTGCATTTTAGGTAGTCCATAGAATCTGGGGGTGTTGTTGCTTTCAGGTTTCATTCTCTGTAGGTCAAACCTGGTTATCTGTCCGTTTTTATTTGTAGGTTTCTCAGTGTGTTATCCTATTGGTGAGCTGTGGGGTGGGGTCAAACTCCACACAATTTCATCCACAGATGCCTCAGGGAAAGACAACGGAGTGAGGACATGCGGCAACCCAAAGGACTAGCCACACTACCATACATCAAGTGCATTTCAGAACTGACAGCCAGACTACTGCGACCACTAGGACTTATAACAGCACACAAACCAACAGCCAATCTCAGACAACAATTCACCAGGACGAAGGACCCGACACCCAGCATGAGCAAAACCAATGTAGTGTACAAAATCCCATGCAAGGACTGCACAAAGCACTATATAGGACAAACAGGAAGATAGCTAACGATCCGCATTCATGAACACCAACTAGCCACGAAACAACACGACCAGCTATCTTTAATAGCCACACACGCAGATGACAAGTAACGTGAGTTCGCCTGGGACAACACTACTATTATAGGACAAGCCAAACAGAGAACAGCCAGGGAATTCCTAGAGGCATGGCACTCATCCACAGTTTCAATCAATAAGTACATCGACCTGGACCCAATATACCGACCATGCAGCGGACAGCTGGAACTGACAACCGGAAGCAGCAGATGCAAATCACTCTTAATCCCGGAGGAAAGATCACTGAAGCACTACACAGGAGGCTCCCAAGCACTGAGGATGTCACCTAGAGAGGGGACGAAACGTCTGCAACACAAATTCCCAGCTCGGCGAGCAGAACCACAACAATGAGCACCCGAGCTA